>NC_138222.1:37101506-38301506 GCF_964197995.2 Scardinius erythrophthalmus
GCTGATTAAAGCTTTTTAGCAGTGTTAGGGTTGGACATTATAAGTAACATGAGTTACGTAATCAGATTACTTTTTTCAAGTAACTAGTAAAGTAACACATTATGTTATAATTTACAACAAAATATCTGAGTTACTTTTTCACGTCCCTTTTTTTCCCCATTTATTGACTGACCCGTCTCCTGTCCCCATGTTGAGAGAAATCGGGAGTAAAGGTGCAGAGGCGTTGTGTGCGCTGTGTAAACATAAAGGTTATTGTAGTTCTAGACTAAATGTTAACATTAAAGGCAGGGTAGGTAAGATTTTTCTAAAAAAAAAAACATTCCAAATTTGTTTAAACTGTCTTTATATACCAATACATAATTAAAGTGTAAGTACTCTGAAAAAGAGAGTATAAAAATCGAGTGTCTGTAGACCTCTCACGACTGTTGTAAACACAGCTAATTATTTCCATTCACTCCACCCCCTCCCTTCTGAGCTCCTTCCAAAGCCACGCCCCCAAAACACATGAACACGCGACGCCAAACGCTCAGGCTCAGCTGGAAGACGCATTTATTTACCTGAGACGAGTGGAGAGGAAGGAGCGCAGTGCATGCAGTGACATCATGTCAGAATCACATGTAATAAAATACCTAACTTTATCACTATGAATATAAACAAATAAGATTTCTTTTAGTACTCACTATCAAGCTAGCATATCGATACTGGTAAAGTTTAAAATATACTTTGTTTGATTCGGTAACAAGCTATATTTATAGGTAACGAGCTATATTTATAAGGCAAAGCATACACGTTTTTCCATTACCATCAGTTACACTGTGATGAAGGTGAATTTCGTGTAAGATTCATAACATATACAGTGTTTTGCATGTAAGAGTTTCCATGATGAAAACATTGTTGACTCTAATGAGGACTACACTCCGGAGACAAGTACCGCATCGTCGGTTCGAGGACAAGTCCGGGGTCGAGGGCGAAGCAGAGGAGGTCGTTCAAGAGTGCGGGCAACCAGGGTCTGAGAAAGTAGTTTTTGCCTTGTTTGCCTTTGCTGACTGCATATGCAGGTGCTTTGAATTTTGAATGCTCTTTCTCTGCCATAATTTTACTCTTCGTAGGTTCCGCGCCTCCTCAAATCAAACGGGTGCGCGCGCATATGGGCAGATCTAGCAACAGGGGTGGTAGCCATGGTTGCGAGAGTGAGTGACAGTCGCCCAAACCAATCAATTGTTTCGTCCCGAATGGAAATAATGAGCTGTGTTTATTGCAGATTAAAAGGTCTACAGTCACTCGATTTTTATGCTCTCTTTTTCAGAGCACTTACATTTTAATTATGTATTGGTATATAAAGACAGTTTAAACAAATTTGAAAAAAAGTTTTTTTATAAAAATCCTACCTACCCTACCTTTAACTTTCTCATCTCATTCGAAAAAAAAAAAAAACCAGATTCAGTATTCCAAAAAAAAAATAGAATGAAAACAGTAAAATTCAAACTCAGAATACTACGCAAATGTGCAATAATTAAATGTTAACACAAATATATGTTATGTATTTAATCTCACTTTATTACCAATGTCTTTGTTTCTGACCTTTAATGATCCAATTCAACCATACGAATAAGGAAAATTAATTTTAGTTAAACATCTCATTTGTTTAATATTTTTGTTTTTATTGAAGTAAGAATGTTGAAATTTCTTCTCCTGTGTCTTGTTCTTCTGCAATCCAGAATGGCAGCACAGTTGCAACGCATTCTCATCCTTGGGCGTCATATACTGACGCTTTTGACATTTCGTCTACATCGAGCGCACATGGCAACCTTTAGCGTCAATATGAGACGCACAGAGCTTTGTTCGGTTATGGGTAGGTTTAGGTCTGGTGTAGGGTTACGGTTAGACCGCTAGGAGGCACCTTCTGGCCCATTTCTATCTGCGTCTCATATTGACGCTAAAGGGTGCCATGTGCGTTCGATGTAGACGAAATGTCAAAAGCGTCAATATATGATGCCCTAGGATGAAAGGGTTGTTTGAGCTGTGCCCTCTGCTGTACAGACATGAATTTGCATTTCCTTCAGCCTGAGGCTTATTCCTTTCACTTTTTGTGTGAAAGGGCCTTTACATTTGCCAAAAATATAACTTTTTGTTATTAAAAAACGAATAAGTAAGCTCAGCCCAGGTGGGAAACAGTATGCAAAAGTAACATAACACATTACTGTCCAGTGTCCATAAAAAGTAACTAAGTAATGCAATTAGTTACTGTTTTAAGGGAGTAATGCAATATCGTAACATTATTTTTAAAAGTAACACTTAGACGTGTTTTCTTCAGCGCATAACTTAACTTTTACGGTTATATCCTTATCGGTAAATATTATAAATTCCCACAAGTATTTCCATTTAGCATATTCTGACAACAAACAAATCTCCGTCAAATTTCACAGACGTCAATGAACGAGCGTTGATGCGCACATGCACGTCAAACAGACAGACCGCAACAGAACAGGAGTACAATTAATCATATTTCTATGAGAGCAGTAACAGTAATTTAACATAATTACGATGTGAATGTGTGTGATCCTCATACATTTCATGCTTTTTTTTTTTTTTTTTTAAGTTAGTCATTTGAACTTCTGCTTTAAAAAATGGTAAGCAATCAGTTGTTTTTTGGTTTAGAATGTAATGTTTACATTGTAACCCTTTTTTGCACAATGTATAGCATAGTCTATATTCACTATATTCACAACTTGTTTTCATAATCTTTATATTGCACATTGTTTGGAGGACAACATTGGGCAGGTTTTGGAATTTAAAAAAATGATTAAAATTAATGTTTTTTAAATAAAAATGAATAGTTTTGGGAATTTTCATTTTATAAATCGATCAATCGCAGAAATAATCAACAGATCAAACAATTTTCAAAATAATCGCTTGTTGCATCCCTGGGTGTGATATTTTTATATATCTGGCCATCACACTATTTTATTTTATTCTTATTATTGTATTTTAAAGGTGTACTTTACTAACTTTTTTCCCCTCATTAAAAAGTTTTACATCAAACTATAAATAGCTCTTTTGACAAAAATGTTAAAAAATTATGTACACTTACTTTTACAAAATGGAGACGGCAGTATCAGTGACTTAGAAAAGTTTTATCAAACATGGGGGCTGCCATATTGAGATCATGTGACCTGTGATCACCAAAAGCTGTGCCTTGCAAAAAGTTACTACTACTACTATTACTTAGTACTACTATAGCATAGTAACTTTTCTAAATTGACTCCTATGCTTAAGACAAACTATATAAAAGTATCTAAATAAAACTAGTAAACCAATCCAAACCAAATAAGTCAGAGTTGACAAATTAATTGTCCAAACAAGCAGTCCCTTTTAGAGTATTGAAACAAACTGCATCGATTTGCTGTTCATTAACCACAAAGCGAGGACAAGAGTACCTCAAGGTCCAGTTTATTGATGTATGTATTCTTAGACAGAATAACATATTTATAAAAAGTCTAAAACAAAGGACAAACAAAACTAATAGATACAGTGATAAATGTAAGTATAAAAATCAAGACCACTGGGACATATTAGGATTGGTGAATCAGACTAACACTTACTGAGTGTACCTCTCATAAAGCAAATGAAATCATTTTTGTCAGCTGGGTTGTGCATTAAAGCATGTGAATGACCGGAGTTTGTTTCCACTTTTAGGTATGCAAACCTTTCTCAGATTTTTAGTGTGGTATACTGTAGTGCCTATTTCGGGTTTTGTCCTCTCGGATCATTGTAATGGAAAGATTTAGTCTTATGCCACTCACAAACAACACAATTTTAGCCCTGATTGTCCGCTCGTCAACAGTTAGGGTAGATAGCTGGCAAAAGCCCAAATTCAGAGGCAAATCGGTGCTCGTTCACGTAAGTGATGATCGCTATGTTTGAATTATCAAAGACGCAATCTGAGAGAACCGCCAGTGTGTTGCCGATGCCCGAGAGATATTTAGCAGTTAAATTTCCAGACCTTCGTGCAACCCAAGTCCTGTAGTGTTAAATGTGTTTTGACTGGAACTGACATCAACGACGACAGACAGTTGTGTAGTGTGAAAAGAAGAGCAATTTTGAAAGTTGTTTAGTGTATGAACGGCATTAGGGTTATCCTACTAAATGAAAGTGTTCAGTTTTTGTGAAGCCATGGTTTTGTTTCATGTGTTCAGGTTTGATTTGGCATTAAAAACTTTCTTACTGCCAAGCATCTCATCATTCTTCAGTGGTCAGAGCTTAGACAGACAGACAGAGAGTAACCAGTCTCATTATAGCACTTCATGACACTTAGACACCTTAACTCTCCTTTGCAGAGGAATCAGCTTCAGCTGTCATAGGCAGAATACCAGCCAAAGGTCATAAAGGAGTTTTCATAATGGCTCCTCCTTCCTTTCTCTCAGTGTCCTTTAACCCTTTTTTTAAACACACAAAATATGCATGAATCACTATAGAAAACAGCTCATTTCCATGTGTTTGAATAGCTAGTGTTGTTGATATCCAGTGACTCATGCACCTTTAAGGGGATTTACTGTACAGTCTGTCACAACATTCACAGGAAGCACTGTGGTCGCAGAAGAGCAAATCCACACATTTCCGTTCTGACATTGGTGAGCTTTTTGTCTGACACTGAAAGCTTGTTTGTGTGAGGATTGAGCGGTTTAAGTGGTGTTCATTTTTTTGCAAACTGGTCAACAGGACAGCTGCATGCGAGAATGTTCCGATTACTTCTTAAAGACAGGGATGATTGTTTCTTTCTATCTCTTACTCTTTCAACTCACACACACACATACTCACTATTTTGGAGGCATAACAGATGTTATGTATTAGATAAATAATTAATATATAGCTCAAAGACTCTCTTCACTCAACAGCAAAATGTATTCCTCACAGAAGCCTGTGGGTGCAGTCAGTGCTGAGAGATTACTTTTTCATTGTTCAGTCAGCACAAACCCCATGAGGAGATGCTCCACACGGAGCCATTTAATTCTCTCACGCGGCCTGATAATGGCTTGTTCATTAGCTGTGTATGAACAAAAATGCTGATGTGATAATAATGCTGCACATCGGTACTGGTATGAACAAAACCCAATTGCACCGTTGCCATTGGCTCAGTCACAGAGATGCATTCAGGGCTTTGAAAGATCTGTGAGTCTGCTGAATGACGTCATTGTGAATGATTGGCTCAGATATATTCATTTTCTTTGGCTTTAAAGGAATATTCAGATATTGTAAGAAATAACAATATTATTAATATGTGTAAAATTTCACACAGTAAGAAAGAAATCTGTCTAAAAAACAGATAATGCCCTGACAGAAAATTAACAGTACCATTTCAGTTAAGTTTACTGACATTTCCTTCAGCTATCATGCACAACACAATGAAACATAACTAAAAATAAGGATAAAACACCTGTGAAAAATCAGCGCGGAAAATTCCTTCATATTAACAGTACATTGGTCCGACACTTCTTAGTGTATCTGAAAAATGTTTGCTTTCTATGAAGATTCACTGAATCTTTTTTCTACCCACCACTAGAGTAATGTTAGATGTATAAACCTGAAGCGAAATATACCATTAAGCTATGGCTGTCAATAGAATACAATAATCCTGACTATATCTTTAAAAGGCATACTAACATTCAAAAGATTGGGGTCTGAAAAATATTTTAATGTTTTTGAAAGAAGTATCTTATGCTCACAAAGGCTGAATTTATTTGATCAAAAATGAAATAGAATAATGTTTCTATTTTAATATATTTTAAAATGCTGAATTCTCAGCAGCCATTGATCCATGCTTCAGTTTTAATTTTTGTCAGGATTATTTTATGAATACAAAGTTCAAAAGAACTGCATTTTTTTTTAAATAGAAATCTTTTGAAACATTATAAATATTTTTAACACAAACATTTTTTTTATCAATTTATTGCATCCTTCCTGAATAAAAGTAGTATATCTAAAAAAAAAAAAAAAAAGTCTAAACCCAAACTTTTGAACTGCAGTATAGATTGAAAGTATAAAAATATCAAAAAAAAATTTATTAAATCTTTTTTATGAGATTTGATATACTTTTATAATGGAAATGTTGTGTTTTGCTTTTTTGTGTTTTTCTATTTTGCATTTTGTGGTGGCAAACAAGGACAGACCGGCATTAGTGGCCTTTGTCACCAGTGATCTAAAAGAATTTGGTTGTGTTGAGTCCAGATGAAGGTGATGATGGGCAGGTTCTGTATTTTTGGAGAGCTGTTGTCCAGGGAGGGATAAACTGACAATGTGACGCATTTTACAGGCAGCACAATGAGAATTCATATTGGAAATTAGTGACCCTGAACCATGAGTGCAGTTTGGCAAAAGAGAGACTATTCAATCATAATAAAGACACTTTAAATCACGACGATCAGCCTGCCAGCTGAGATAAGCTTAAACAGCAGACGGTATTTGTCATAAGTCCATTAATGCTTAAACAGCTTTAAAGGACTGAGTTACTAATTATGAAATCATTTTTGTCACTTCTGTTATTTTAACATGGAACGTCATTTTTACAGATAACACACATGATTTCTCATTTTCGCTTACTTTATTTCCTATAGCTGATGTAGGTGTATTGCTGCAGGTACCTGTATCAGAAAAAAACTGAAATAGAGAATTCCTCTCCATTATTCTTGACTGTCAATGTTTTGTTGTATGCTTCTATTTGTCAAATTTCTGTTTCTCAAATCATTCAACTGATAATAACATTTGGATTGTTTATGGTTTTTCAGTCAGATGTGAAAATGTAAAACATAAGCAAGCAATAAAAAAGCAGTAATAATAAAAATATGTAAACTATTGTAGTGGCACTTCATTCAGTGTGAGAATAAAGTGTGAGAATTAAGAACCAACACAAAAGCAAACATTTGCAAGCATTCAGAGGTTTAAGAAAGCACAGTACAATATTAGTTTAGTCATAGTACCACTCTCCCTGAAAAATGTGAATACAAAAAGCAGTAATATTATTTTCTCTCATTTTGCCACTAACCTGTGCAAGTTTTTATCATCTGTTTGTTTGTTTGTTCGTTTTTATTCATCCCATTTGTTTTCTTTTTATGGTGAAAATCAAATCAATCAAATGGGGGGTTTCAAAAGCAACTTATACAATTCTGAAATGATCATTCTTTATCATCCACAGACTCTCTGGATTTAGAGACTCTCCCAGAGGATTCTGGGTCTGAGGTGGTACCAGAGACGCCCCCCCACAGTCGACCTCAGGAAGATGAAGGGTCAGATCTCACTGAACCCAGCACAGGTAACCAGCACATACTTCACACAGATGAACACAGTAACTATGTAATATTGATTTTGGTCCTGGAACTGTTATCAACCAGCCAGCCATTTGATTTAGGGCCAACTTGATCAACATTTAAATCATCATACAGTAATATTGACTTCTGACTGTAGGGATGGTTTAGGACAAAGAAAGGACATTTAAAACCAAAGCCATCTTAGGTAATACAGTTGTTTTTACCTTGGTAACTAACATGTTGGAGTGCTTTCACCCTGGCAGTTCAACAGAACTGTTGAGCAATTTTCATTCATTTGAAAGCAATTTGAACTCTGGTCCGCACTTGTTCAGCATGTAAAGTAACATGCATTTTAGCTGATGACAGACATCATTAGTTCAACCAAACACATGCAGGGGATCATGCCAGTGATGATTTACGTTGGATACGAGCGAGTGTGAGCGTGCAGTGTAATCGTGTAGAGGGATTGCAATCAGAGCGGCAAATGAATGGCTCGCAATCAGATGTCTCCTCAAAAGAGCAGCAGAATGCAACGTGCATAGGCGCAAGGTTCATTCATTTTGCTGCACATAATATCACAAATTAAATAAAAAACAACATATTAACCCTCATTGTTCTCTCTATCATGCGTGTTGTGCACATTTGTGATGCTGCAAGATGAACACAAATCCACTGAGCTGCGATAGGACCCATAAAAACCAGACCCGTCACACTCAGATTCAGACCGCAGCAAACATGCCCAGTGTGAAAGTCCCCTTAGATTGTACATTAGTACATTGTTGCACAGCACAAGTCACTTGTGGAGTACACGGTCCACTCACAATTCAGAAAACGAATGCAACTATCAGTGCAGAAATTAAACCATGAAGAAGGAAACCAAAGCTTGAAAGGATTGTTGATGCTGATGCAAACATCTGAAACACACTCTCATACTCATACTAACTATACTTGATCCACAGTGCCTAAACAGTAGATGAGGATCAAAGAATTGAGGTTGCAGACATTGTTGATGAATAATTTAGAGTCAATTGTGGCGCTTTAATTGCACTGCACCTTCCTGTTAAATTAGGTCCAAACAACACGTGTCCAGGCTGTAAACCTGTACTGTAACTGCTGTTTGAAAGCCATTCTATGTGTGTAAATCTCCACTGATAAATCTTCCACTAACACCAAACATTTCGCTGTCACACCCTGCAACTCTTTGTGTTTTGTAAGCTGTCAATTTCACTTTTTCTCCAAAAGGCCATCCAGCTTTATTACTTTGTTCCTCCCTAATAAAGTTTATTGATCCCCAAAAGCAAGTTGGACACTGGTATTTCTTGAAGAACTCAATAGTTCTCCTCCACTCTCTTTCTCAGGTCAGACAGAGTATGTTTCTCGTATCCGAAGGCTAATGGCTGAGGGAGGCATGACTGCGGTTGTCCAGCGTGAGCAGAGCACCACAATGGCTTCCATGGGCAGCTTTGGCAACAACATCATTGTCAGCCACCATATCCACCGTGGCTCCCAAACAGGTGCGGACGCACGAAACCGCACTCTTTTGAGCCCTATCCCTGGTCCCTCCTCTAGTGTCCCCGAGTCTTTGGCTGGAGCTGCAGGTTCGTACTCCTGCGTCCTCACCAACGCACTGGGGCTTCATACCGGCACAGCTCTGGGCAACTCTACAGACATAGACCTAACACCCCTCGTAGAACAAGAGAGACTTCACACATCCCTCCTGTCACAGGAGTTTTCACCTCTTTTCTCCTCTGCTGTAAACACAAACGGACCTTCTGCTTCCATGGAAACAGACAGTGTCTTGGAGGGAGAGGAGCTCCAAGACTTTGTGCCCCTCTCTCCATCTTTACTCTCATCCTCACCATCTCTTTCTCCAGTGAATAACAGTAACTACAACAACAGTGATAATAGTTACCACGGAGAAGAGTATGGGCGGTGAAAGGGGCGGAGTTCGGAGAGAGGTCACAATTTGAAAGCAACGAGAAAAGAGAAGGCAACAGAAACGTCCGAATATATTTGCACTCGGTGTTCCTTTCGCATCAGCGTTAATATTTTGCATCTGCTCTGACACAATTTAGTGAATAATGAAAGATGGAGAAACAGTTGTGGTTTCCTGATCAGCAATGTATTGAGGCGATTCCAGGTTGTACTTCAGTCAGCCTTGCTGAAGGTTCCAGTGGTGGTCTCTGTCTGCCTGTTGTCCATCATGAAGTGCGCACATATATAGCCACGCACAGAATAAGGTGTGTATGTATTTTTATGTGAATGCCAGAGAGACGGAGCATCACTTTGCAGGCAGTGTTGAGTCTGCAGAGCAATATCGGTTCAACTGAACGTTTTGTTCCTCTACATCTTCTTTCAAATGTAACATTTCAGATGCCATTGAAATCTGCTGCCTGGACCAGAAAAGTATAAAGTCTCGTATAGTCTTGTATTTGAAGTTACAAAAACTTGTCACACTCTGAACAATTTGGTTATGTTACTGTTGGTTAGTTAAGAACTGGGTGTAAAGTCACTTCTGTAGAAGGTAGGCCCATTTTTAGAAAGAGATTGTTACATTTTAGTTCAGATTTTTATAAAGGTGAAAAGGCCACACCTGTTTTTCCTGTTTTTTAAACTTTTGGAAAGAAGCTAAGAAAGAGAATCAAGAAAGAAGACAGAGTTGTCTAAACAAATGTTGTATTTTGTAGAGTTAATTCTGTGCCATTAATGGGTAGTTAAAAAATGAAAATTCATTTACTCTTCCTCATGTTTTTCCAAACCTGTCCGACTGCAGAACACAAAAAATTGAGAAGAAAGAAAGAAATAACCCTCTAAAAGAGAAAACTCTTTTGAGAAGAGTCCAGGTTTGAAATTTTCATTTCAACCTTTAAGATCTGTAGCCACATAAAATCATCAGCTTCATCAGTCTTCCATGTGGTCAGGTCAGTCTTCTTTCCACCCATCGTTACCACTGAAACCCCTTAATTATCTTGCTTTGCCCTAAATAAAAAACAGAAATTTGGCGTCTTGAAAGGGTTTTCCCTTCCCTGTTTACAGTAAAGTGGTTCTTGGCACAATGTGATAAACCTCACACTCAGAACCTCAACAGGGAAGCGGTGAAGTTTGACAAGCATGTCTATGTGAGAGAGACACTATCCCAGTTCTGTCAGCTACTGTAGATTTTCAAAGCCTACTGAAAGTTAAGCAGACACCTGACAACATTTCTGTTGCTACCTTGCCATTTATTTCTTATGTAGCACTCTGGTTTCTACCTTCTCTCTCAGAAAAGTGTGTGTGTGCGCCTGTCTGTGTGTGCGCCTGTTCAGAGAGTGTTTATCATTTTTGAATTTCAGAATTTGAAGCATATTTTGACTTCAGCTTGTTCGCAAACCACTAAATAACCACCACATCATAATGTCGGATGTGCTTAAGTGTACTTTATGTTGATATGTGACTTTAGGGAGTGTCTTTATGATGTGTTCATCACTGTCGAAATGCTGGCCAGTGGTCTGGTACACTGTGCTACAGTACTGCATAGGGAAGGCGGATGTTTGGATGAATGTTTACGTGAGATTTCTCTTGTTCACTGGCTAATGCATTATGTTCTGCATTAATATGGAGAGCCTCTCTCTGCTTCTTATGGCAAACCACTTTATCCTGAAAATGAATGTCTGGCAGTGTCTCCTGAATCAGCCTGCTGCTTTGGTAAACAGTCTAACCTCTGCTTTAGAGCTCAGCTCACTGGCCTCCTACAGTAAAACAACAACAAACAACAACAACAACAAAAAATGTTGTGCTTTTTCTGCACATGATGTATAAGACACTGTAGAATTACAGCAGCAGCTTTTCTGAGGGATTATGTACTTCACATTAAAAGTGACAAATTTGACTTTTTTGTTTGTTTTTCTGTTTGCTTTTTAGAAAACTGTTTTTAAATGTGTGTCTTTTCAAAGAAAAAAATGACGGTAAAACATTGATCTGCATACTGGGAAACAATCCTGTATGAATTATATGGAATAAAGTTATAACAAACATACCGTGTTAATGTTTGTTTGTGTGTAGATAGCGATAAAGATAAAAATGCTAATTGTTTCTAATGTTTTTATTTTATTATTATGGGCCTTTTTGTTGCAGATGACCGGGATGAGAGATGCCCCTACTGTTTTGACTTATCTTTTGCTGTTCCTATTGATTCTTTAAACCAAAGTCTAAAGGTCCAGATGTTATTACATTCACTGTAGTTCATTTATGATATAACCATTTTCATTCATACACTTAGCTCCACATTAGCCTTGTTGCTCCTGAGCCGACATCTTTTCAGATGATTCCAGAACTGCGAATGAGACTAAACAGTGATAGTGTTCACTGTGGAGAGGTTAACACTGGCTCTGAGAGACCATTTGAATAAAAAGGCCTGTAAAAATGATTTGTCAGTTAATATTAAGATTCTCAAATCTGCAGTTTCAGACATTTGCTATAGGATTCTGAAGGTACAATGATGTAATTTAAGATTGTTAATTGTTAATCTTCTCAGTGAAAATGGTTTGAGAGATGTGAATAGAAATGAGATGTGTGAGAGCTGCATATCAGGGAAGGAACATCAGGAAGAGTGTTTTGGTCCTCTATAGCCTTTTTCAGTCCTTATACTGATTAAATGGGATCTCAAGGGAAGCTTTAAAAAATAGTCTCTATTCTGAGGAGCAGCCCTGTAATGAGGACCTCAAGATGACCTAACTGTTAGAAAACATCAGTTTCATGGTATAAAACACACACACGCCCAGAAACACTTCATCATGCAGCCAGGTATGTATGAAAGCAACAGCCACTAACTAGCTAGGATGAGGCTGTAGAGGCAACATGCAACAAGCCATGTAAGAACATTTTGTGCTTTTGGGCTCCGGTCAACTAAAACTATGTGGTGGCTAATTGCTGATGTAGATTCAAGACCGCTGAGGGCTCATTAACAGAAGGAAGAAAGTTGCCTTACAGCATTCTGCTGCACACACACACATACATACCAGGAGGTCAAGGTTTGGCAGGGTTGTATGAGGCAGTTACCTCCTGCTGGTAGATGCTGTAACTACACCATTTGGGTGGCATAAAGCATATTTCTCCATCGATGATAACCTTTTTCAAGCAGCTCTGTGTTCAGACTAAATATTTATATATTTGTTTAATTGCTGCATTTATAATGTATTTTTATTAATTGTATGTGTAGATAGACAGACATTCGTGAAAATAAAATAATACTTTTATTCAGCAAGGATGCATTTAAATTGATCAAACGTGATAGTAAAGACAATATTACAAAATATTTCTGTTTCAAATAAATGCTGTTCTGAACTTTCTATTCATCAGAGAATCCTGAAAAATCTATCACGGTTTATTTAAAAAATATTAATCTGCACAACTGTTTTCAACATTGATTAAGAAATGTTTCTTAACCAGCAGATTAGCCTAGAATGAATTCTGAATGATCAGACACTGATGTAAAGATGCTGAAAATGCAGCTTTGACATCACTGGGATAAATTATATTGTAAAATATAGTAAAAAATATATATATATATATATATTATTTTGATCAAATGAACGCAACCTTGGTGAGCAGAAGAGACTTCAAAAACAAAATTCCAGTCTCTCTAGCTAGCAAAGCAATTGCTTTTGAAATAGCTTTTTTCAGATATTATAGTCCTCCTTGATAGAAACACTTTGCTCCTCTAATCAGTGTCATCCTGACAAATATCAAGAGTTTTAATGCAGGACTGAGAAATCCATTCCTGCCATGTGAAATCACGCCAATTCCTGTTCCCCCAGCCCAGACTAAGCTATGACAGAACGTTCCTGAGGGAATGGAAGCCACCGCAGCATTCACTGTTTATATTGAGAAAACGACTATACACTTTTCCCTAAAGGCAAGAAATTGGAGAAATTCCATCTCTCTGGCAGGAAATTTGTTCGCCATTAGCCCAGTGTGTCTTATTTTCAACTTTCAGCTGACTCTCTGCTTTTTTGTAAGTGTCTTGTCTCATATGTGACCCTGGGCTACAAAACCAGTCACATGGGTCAATTTTTTTAAATTTAGATTTATACATCATCTGAAAACTGAATAAATAAGCTTTCCATTGATGCATGGTTTGTTAGGATATGACAATATTTGGCAGAGAAACAACTATTGAAAATCTGAAATCTGAGGGTGCAACAAAATTGAAACAATGAGAAAATCGCCTTTAAAGTTGTCCATTTATGTTCGCGATTGTGCTGCATTCACTTACAAAATAAATGTTTTCTTTCTTTACAGTAGGAAATTTACAAAATATCTTCATGGAACATGATCTTTACTTAATATGATTTTTGGTATAAAAGAAAAATCGATAATTTTGACCCATACAATACTTTTTGGCTATTGCCACAAATATATCCGTGCTACTTGTGACTGGTTTTGTGATCCAGGGTCACATACACTCACCTAAAGGATTATTAGGAACACCTGTTCAATTTCTCATTAATGCAATTATCTAATCAACCAATCACATGGCAGTTGCTTCAATGCATTTAGGGGTGTGGTCCTGGTCAAGACAATCTCCTGAACTCCAAACTGAATGTCAGAATGGGAAAGAAAGGTGATTTAGGCAATTTTGAGCGTGGCATGGTTGTTGGTGCCAGACGGGCCGGTCTGAGTATTTCACAATCTGCTCAGTTACTGGGATTTACACGCACAACCATTTCTAGGGTTTACAAAGAATGGTGTGAAAAGGGAAAAACATCCAGTATGCAGCAGTCCTGTGGGCGAAAATGCCTTGTTGATGCTAGAGGTCAGAGGAGAATGGGCCGACTGATTCAAGCTGATAGAAGAGCAACTTTGACTGAAATAACCACTCGTTACAACCAAGGTATGCGGCAAAGCATTTGTGAAGCCACAACACGCACAACCTAGAGGCGGATGGGCTACAACAGCAGAAGACCCCACCGGGTACCACTCATCTCCACTACAAATAGGAAAAAGAGGCTACAATTTGCACGAGCTCACCAAAATTGGACAGTTGAAGACTGGAAAAATGTTGCCTGGTCTGATGAGTCTCGATTTCTGTTGAGACATTCAGATGGTAGAGTCAGAATTTGGCGTAAACAGAATGAGAACATGGATCCATCATGCCTTGTTACCACTGTGCAGGCTGGTGGTGGTGGTGTAATGGTGTGGGGGATGTTTTCTTGGCACACTTTAGGCCCCTTAGTGCCAATTGGGCATCGTTTAAATGCCACGGCCTACCTGAGCATTGTTTCTGTCCATGTCCATCCCTTTATGACCACCATGTACCCATCCTCTGATGGCTACTTCCAGCAGGATAATGCACCATGTCACAAAGCTCGAATCATTTCAAATTGGTTTCTTGAACATGACAATGAGTTCACTGTGCTAAAATGGCCCCCACAGTCACCAGATCTCAACCCAATAGAGCATCTTTGGGATGTGGTGGAACGGGAGCTTCGTGCCCTGGATGTGCATCCCACAAATCTCCATCAACTGCAAGATGCTATCCTATCTATATGGGCCAACATTTCTAAAGAATGCTTTCAGCACCTTGTTGAATCAATGCCACGTAGAATTAAGGCAGTTCTGAAGGCGAAAGGGGGTCAAACACAGTATTAGTATGGTGTTCCTAATAATCCTTTAGGTGAGTGTATATCATTATTGATGCTGTGAATGAGTAAAGAGTGCTGGGATTGCTGGAATTCATATCTCACTGCATGTAAACCTGTGAGGTTGACAACAGCGGGGAAGTAAAATAATGACAAATTGTAGCAGTTCGGGATTGCTAAGAGACAGCTATCAGCTCCACACGCGACGCAAGTCCCGCGGATATAAAAGGAATACGGACATTTCATTCTACCGAACTACACGCAGAATTACTACTCACAGGTCAGTTTATTAGATTAATTAAACTTGTGAGGTAACACAGCGCTGTTTCACCTGGTCTAACATTACACTATCACACTAAACTGCATTTGAATGTGTTGAAATGTATGTGTTAGTTTGTCTGTATGAGACTAGCAGTAAACTAGATCAACATTAGAATAACATACAGATCATATCCTGACATTTTATCATTGTTGAACTATATAACATTGAGTAGTTTTATGTAAATGTGCTCACCTGTTTAATAAAGTACATGTAGGAGCGGTCGAAGTCTCGGACGTGGAGCTCTCGTTTATATACTGTCTATGGGAGCTCTAGGCATCTCGAAAACACCGCGCTGATATTGATTCTCGGTTTAGTTCTCCTTTTTTATCCAAAGTCTGCTTGCCATGGTCCATAATGTTTGAACGAAACAACAACAGCGTGCAAATAGACATTGCGAACTACAAAGTTGTCCGCGTCAGTCGCTTTGGTTACTATCAGAGGGCTCTGGTTCATAGCTATGGTTGCCATGGCAGAACGAGCGGAAACCAGGGACAACGCAGATATGACGCCATTGGCGGCGACAAAACGGAAATAAAGAAACGGGACGTTTCTCGAATTAAATTACAAATTTCTCCTGGTTTGAAAGTTGTTGGAAACAGTCGGGATAATGTAAGTACACAACTAAAAAATATATTTAACATAGATATAGTGATTTTTGCTATTTTTAAAGCAAAAAAGTTACATATTGTGCCTTTAACCCTGCTTGTATTTTTATGGGCTGAAATTCAACATATATTGTGAATATTTAAATTCAAAACATTTCACACACATTTTCATCAATAAAAATTCAATAATCCATATTCACCTTTCAGATTTCACTTACAAAATATTCATTCTGTTTAAAAATACAACCTATAATATTCGACAGGCAATTTTAGGTCAATTTTATTTCACTTTACAAATTCAGTGGTTCAAATTCGACAGAAAATTCAACATTTCACATCCGGGAACGGCAGGAATATCAGTAGATTGCCGATTGACAAACTCCATAGCTGTTAGTCGATCTCACCAGCAAGAAGTGCAAGCGGCTGTTGACGAAGAAAACTATAGAGCAACAGGTTGTGATGATTATCAGGGCCAGTATATATATGGAAAAGCTGATAAAGCTGTGTTTACATTTCAACAAATACTAAGCTTGCTCCATTTCTGTAAATCCGTTTTTATGAAGGAATGACTCTCTCACCCGTTGCTCTATAGTTTCCTTCGTCAACAGCCGCTTGCACCCCCTGCTGGTGAGGTCGACTAACAACTATGGAGATTATCAATCGGCAATCTATTGATATTCCTGCCGTTCCTGAAAGTCAAATGTTGTTGAATTTTCTGTCGAATTTCAACCACTGAATTTGTGGAAGGTGAATATGGATTATTGAATTTTTATTACTGAGAACGTGTGTGAAATGTTTTAATTTAATTCACAGCTTAAATATACAACCATGTTGAATTTCAGCCCATAAAAATGCAAGCCCTAAAAATACAATTTCAATTTTGTTTCAAAAACATTTGTCATTATTTTACTTCCATAAGCGGGCCTGATCAGAGTCCTCCCTATAAAGCTGATCTCAGTAATTTTGTGTAGAAACAAAGCTCTAATACTGGCATGATTACATGCCCTGCTGAGCATTATTATCACCTACACTAACTCTGCTCTCACTCTCCAGAACTGCTGTTGCATAAAGTGCTCCACACAGAGGATCTCAGAGAGCTGCATCGCAGCGTAAGTGGGCACTGCGTGTCTGTGTGTGTGTGGTGGCATTTTTCTGAGCGCTCAAGTGCACGCATGCACAGTTAGGCTTTGTGAGAGAGGAGATTTAATGATGGGTGTTTTCTGAGAGAGAAAGACTGTTATGCAAAGCCCCTCTTAATTGTATAATGTGGCAGATAAACAGAGTGGGCTAGGGTTAATGGGGATGACTACAGCAAAACATGCTGCTAATGATCCGGCCCATTTACTATTGCTAAAAAACCCTTGGCATAGTGTGCAGCCATTATGTACTATATGTAATTACAAAGCTATCACATGTTTCTCTAACTGATATGGCATGTTGTACATTTATTTGTTTGTTTCTCCCTGAAATGCTGTGTGTGTGTGTGGACATTTTCTTCTAAAGCGATCATTTTCCTGTGCTTCTCTGCTGCTGTCAGTTATAATTTGCTGTACATCCCCAGCTAATAAAGCCACTGAGACTGTACAGGAAATATCCACACAGCATTTGCTCATACATTATGGTGTATTGATAAATTTTGTCCAAAATTGCCCGTATTACTTAACAGGATATATAACCCTGAAATTGAGTGTAATCTGGTCTCATGATCATAATAGACTGATTATCTGCCGTCATACACACTGGATGTTTATCTTTTTTTATTATTAACCTTTAATATGCATGATCTATTCGTTGTATGTTTATGGCTTTGTAATGCATCAAAGTAGCGTGTACATCAATTACAAAAAAAAAACTAACATTGTAATAAAAAAAAAGCTATGAAAGCTATAAAATATAACTTTAAATTGGTGTGTGTCTGTGTGTCTGTGTGCCAGTGATAACAACCGATATGAGTAGTACTGAATAGAAATATAATCAAGTATCTAGAGATGTTTTATATTCAAGTGAGAGGTGCCGTTGAAATAAAGCAGTGATTCGGTTGTGTGAAATGCATAAATACCTTTTTTTTTTTCAGAAAAGAACAAACTAAAAATCTAATTTAGATGTATAGCCAACTTTTCATGCGCCTTTAACACAGTTATAGTGAGTTAGAAAACCACCAAATGAGCAAACCTCCGAATTGAATTATTAAAAAGGAATAATATAGGAAAAAGACCTGATGTAGTATGGTTTAAAATGCATCCAGCAGTCTTCAATAAATCCTGAATGGTGTTTATGAGGATGGTGTTTGTTAGTTAAAAAAAAAAAAAAGGTTTAGGAACATCCAAATCATAACAGATCTGAATAGCCTGTGTCATATTTATGCAAATTACACTACTCTCTGGAATACTTGATTCTGATCGGTCAGTCGTGGCATTCTGGGGTCATATTTTGTTAACATGATCACTTAATTGTTGAGGCCTAATTGACCGTTTCCCCAGCAACTCATTTGCTACACGGCTCTGCTAATTTCATGGCTCTCGTATGATTCCGCAGTGTCTAATTTTGCATAATAAAATCATTTTAACTAAACTGAAATCTTCACGTCCATTTATTTAGAATCACAAAATTACCCACTTTACAGAGACGTTCTAAAAGGGATAGTTCACCCAAAAAGTGAAAATTCTGTCATCATTTACTTCCACTCATGTCTTTCCAAACCTGTATGACTTTCTGTCTTCTGTGGAACAAAAAAGTATTTTGAGAAAATTGTCCTTGCTGAATAATTGTGTCAGAATTGTTCTTATTGAGTAAATTATAACATCATGGTTATTTTTGTGTGAACTATCCCTTCAAAGCAATTGGTATAACTAAACCAAAAATACTAGCTTTAGTAAGACTGTGAACCACATTAAAAGACACCATAATAGGCTTTTGCAAAAGAGACAAGACCTTTTCAAAGAAATCAGACAGGGAAGAGAGAAAATATTATTATTATATTATGTTATTGTTATATTATTAATCTCACTATGTCACATTATTGAACATAACCAGAGCAAAGGGACGTGTCAAATAGAATAAAGTCAAAGGGAAGTTAACAAAAAATAACAGTTCCACTTACCCGATGTTGTACTTGATCAAAGAAACAATTCAATCTTTTTTGTTGTTATTGAACAAAAACCCTCTGAAGAGGCTTAGAACCGTGTTTGTGATGCCAAGAACCCCTGAGAGCTGTGA
This sequence comes from Scardinius erythrophthalmus, assembly GCF_964197995.2. NCBI lineage: Eukaryota > Metazoa > Chordata > Actinopteri > Cypriniformes > Leuciscidae > Scardinius > Scardinius erythrophthalmus. The sequence continues at coordinate 37,120,570 of NC_138222.1, forward strand.
AGAACCGTATTTGCGTAGGGTTCTCTGAGCGGTAATGGTTCCGGCAAGGACCATTTGTCATCCAAAGCACCTTTTTTAAGAGTATATTTGCATAATTGTATCTTCTCCTACGGTGTACTGGAATGTTATATGCTCAACTGAAGAGTATGAAAGGAGTCACAATTTCAGCTTTATGGCTTTTAAAAACAATTTTGGTTGTTGTTTTTTTTGCTGCCAGGAAGTGATCACTATAAAAAGCAACTGAAAGGATGTTTTGCATGTCCTTCTTAGACACTTAACTGTTCTTGTTCATCGGAAAACGGATGCTCATCATTGCATTACAGTAGCTTAACTTTCCATTTAGATATAACTGCTTTGTTTTTGATTAGTTTAATTATTTATCTCTCACGCACACACAGACACACACACACACACATTCCTTTCTCTCACACATTACTTGCTCTGGTACCTCTCTGTCTTTTGGTGGTGAATAATGATGCTAATACAAACATACACCTCTTAAACAGAGAGAACACACTGCACTTAGAGCCCCTGAGAGTGTTATATAATAACGTAAATGGGTGGAAATATAAAAAGTGGAGGGAGAGGATAGAGAGAAGCAGAAGAGGGTGAGATGTTGAAGTCTGTGGCTGTATGTGATGCTGATCTTTCTCTATATTCAAATGAGAACACAAAGTGTGTGCTTGCATGAATGCGTGTTATGTTCGTATTCCAAAAGCAGGAAGGTCAGCTCATTCTCATGGTATGCAAACTGCAGCCAGATCCATGGCAATACTAATTGGAGGAAACTAATTGTCTGGAAGTGTTTTCCTTAGAGTTCCATCTTCAGACTTACGCCATTTGTATATGAAAAGTTTTTAGTTTTACTAATTTGACTCGCTAGCTATTAGGTTAGGATTAAGGGGGGAGAAAGTAGTCCTGTAGTCTGTAAGTCATCTGACTGGTTTATTCAGTCATTCATTTTCATTTAGAAAAAAAAGAGGTGTAAAGAGTTTTACTTCCCAAGTAAAGAGGTGTGGTATAAAGGGGCATAATCAGTAGTTCTTCTATCACTTCAAAGCAGATTCTCAATTAATGAGAATATTAGAGAGAGAGGTATCATTATCAAAAACTAATGGTGATCATCACATTGTTTTGTCTATAGTGACTCTTTCACTTTACGGTTTTGCTTTAGGTCAATCACATAAAGTTAAAGGAACCGTATGTAAGAAATGTATTTCAATTAATCATAAAATGGCCCTGATATGTCACTAGACATTAAGAAATCATGTTCATTTCAAATACGTATATCACTGACAACAGTAGTCCGGCCAGGATATTGTCATTTAAAAGTGAAGTTGCAGCCCTCAACTGATGTTGATGTTGTCATCTTGTGTTTTGGCCTGATGCTCCACCCTCCACCTATCACGAATCACGAAGTCAGTAGTGTTTCGGCATCCGAGTTGCCAGCTCTGCTCTAGTTACCACAGCTGCAGCTACAAACGTGTCGGAAAAATACAGCTGGTCGCTTTCACTTATAGCGTCAGCTAAATGAATAGCTGTATCTTTGATATCTGTTACACATAGTGACTTAGGCTTGTGCTTGTACTTACGTTAATGACAGATACCTACCATTACAAGTTAGAATAACAGCTACTGTTCTAACAATGTACTGTCACATCCGAGCGTACATGTTTACGATTATATTTGGCTAATCGCCGTTAGTACATTTTTGCGATACATAATTACTTCGCAAAACATCTCTCATGAAGCATAAACATAATTAACAGAGAAAAAAAAATTACTGTGTAGGACTCGTCACTTGCCATTGGAAGCTCCTTGTAGCAGCCTACGTTCCTGCTGGCAACCTCGAGTCAGGGGGAGGGGGAGGGGATACACCGCTCTACAGTAATTTGAAAGTGATTGCAGTACCAGTTTTGGCCACAATCTTACATACGGTTCCTTTAATTTACAGGGTTACTTTGTAGAGATTTTATAACATTGATAAACATCAGAAAAAAGGGAAAAAGCCATTTCCTTTGTCAGCAGTTCAGTTAGCTATTGCAAATCAGTTTTATTGGTGAACTTTATCAATTGTTTTATTGAGGCAGATACTACCTCGGGCCTGAAGCCCCAATAATTCTATAGCACGTACGCGAGAAACACACCATATACAATTAATTCAGTGCCAAACTCAACGTGGTGCTCATGTAATCTAGATTCAGTAACACCTGGGGCCGGTTTCACAAAGGTAGACTTTGACTATGGCTTAGATATAGTAGGTCAGACTTCAGATAGACATCAAAATCAGACCGTTGCACAAAGCACTTAAGACTCTGTCTATCTTAAGTAGGACTACTCTGCAATGCATTCTGGGTAAAATAAGACACTTTTCAAAAACAAAAAACGTGGCGGATCGAGTAAGCACATTCAACCGCTCAGCGCAGTTTACCCCAGCAGAAAAAATATGTGTTTGTTGGAGGAGTATAACAGTTACAAGGACATTTTACTTGAGAAATTTAGCGGAGAATGTAGTAACAAGAAGAAATGTTTAAATTATGAGCCATTTTCCCTTGTCTTTTGGCTGTTTGTGATGTAACTGATTGTTACTGTTGGTTGCCAAGGTAACATAGAGTCTTAGACCTAAGTTAGCCTGGGGGTAAGGTGTCTAATTTTTTTATATAAATTAAGTCAGTCTTTATTTTTGTGAAACAGTCTAACTTGCATTAGACTAGTCTATGAGCAAATTTTAGACTTGTCTAACACTATAGACCGGTCTAAAATACCTTTGTGAAACCGGCCCCAGTTTCAGCAGTTCTAAAGTTAACAAAGCAGAACTGGCTTGAACTCGGCAGCAGTGCTATATCTCATTTCAAAGCAGTGGGTGAGCAAGTGAAGTGAAATGGAATTTGTTATGTGTGTGTGTGATGTATGAGCTTAATGAGCCTATGATTTGACTTGTTAGAGAACTTTTGGACGTCTAATCCTGACTGGAACTGGTTTCTCATGGCAAACAGCAGCATGAGTCAGTAGCTTTTCATTATAGTCTTATTCTACCCATATTTTTATTGTTGCTTTTGTTGCTATTCCCTATGGAGACATTTCACTAAACAGCCTATGAAACAATCTAAAGGATAAGACGAAATAAAGAGTGGTTAAATAAATAAAATGTCTCAGCAGTAGACCTATTAGTTTTGGTAAAGTTTTAGTTTTAACCTTCTTGTAGTTTTAAAGCATTGGTATTTTGATATTTGCAATTATTCTTAAGTTTATGATGTTGGTCTCTCTCTCTCTACCTCTCCCTCTCTGCTGTACTCAGATCATCAAGCTCAGTATTCATACCGAACTAATGAGAGACCAGAGCGTATTACTGTTACTATACACACCGTGATTTAGTTGAGACATCTCGTCATGTCCACACAGGAGTGCTGGTCTGCCTCACCTCATTAACGGCTCCCTCAGATCTCGTTCCTACCCTGTGGTCTGTTTGCATGAGAGAATATTCCCTTCTGATATTATAGACTTCACAGTGAAACAGCGTACGCTTCTGCAGTGTCTTCTTTATGGCCTTGACTAATGAATCAAATGTAATTAAATTCAAGTGATATTAAAGTTAACTTCATTACACACAAGAACAAGCTGTGTAGACAGAGGTAAAATATCAGGCATTTATTGGCTTGATCTGTTAGTTCTGCTGAAAAGAAACCAGATAAAAGCAGCCTATGCTGGTTTGCTGTTCTTACTGTAGCTGGTCTGTTATCTGGTTTTAGAGGGCTCTTGGGCACATTTCCGCTGGTCAAGTTGAAAGACCAGCTATCCACCAGCTTGACCAGGCTGAAGACCTGCTTAAACCAGCTTAAGTCAGCTAAGCTGGTTCTAGTTTTATTTTTTAGTGATTTTTCAATTGTTTAATAATTTAAGTAATTTTTTAAAACATCTACCTGTTTTCATGATTTTATCTCCTGGCTTATACTATTAGGGACAATTTCATTACAACTCTTATTAGACATGTAGGTGAGTAGTCTATAATTACTCTTGCACGATTTCAAGTTATGATGGCATAAATAACATACAATTGCATAAAATGGTATTTTTCTAAACAAATTATATCACTTGTGTTTTTATGTAGTTACACGTGTGAGAACTCAGGCAATCCTGCACATGTGGGTTTGAGGGCACAGGAATGTAAATGTAAAGTTTTCATTCTCTATCCTGAATCTTTCACTATCGTTTCATTCCCATGCCTCTCTCTCCTCTCGTCAATCCTTCCATCTCTCTATCTCAAAGCCAGTGGAGCATGCAGTCTTTATTCTTGCACCTGTGTGTGTGTGTGTGTGTGTGTGTGTGTGTGTGTGTGTGTGTGTGTGTGTGTGTGTGTGTGTGTGTGTGTGTGTGTGTGTGTGTGTGTGTGTGTGTGTGTGTGTGTGTGTGTGTGTGTGTGTGTGTGTGTGTGTGTGTGTGTGTGTGTCTGTGTCTGTTTCCAGAATTTTACAAGGTTACAAGGATTGACTTAATCAGGCCAACAGTTTTTACAGAGGTCCCAAATCTCTCCACATGCCCCTAGAGCACCTATTCCCCATATTACGGAGTGCATGCATCAACACACATGTGCAATCAACCATTAACTATGAACTGCACAAGCATCTCTTACAGTGTCACATTGCTTACCAGATAACAAGGATTTCATTGTCCCCTGTAAACCACACTTCTTTTCCCACAATATTGTGATACTGTAATTAAAATCACTGGCCTCATTCATGTTCAATGTTCAATTTATTTATAAAGCACATATTATTACAACAACAGTTGCTGTGCATGGGACAAAGCAAAATAATCATAATCATCAAATTCTATATCATTACAACAGAGTCACAGATAAAAACCAGAAAATCAACGAGGCATAAATAAAAACCCGTTATACCACTAGCACAACACTCACGAATGATTAAATGCTAGAATAGAAAAAATACGATTTTAAATGTCGTTTAAACTCTGTAAGAGTGGATCACTGCCGGATGTAAGGAGGTAACCCATTCCACAGCCTAGGAGCAGCGGCTGCAAAGGAGCGGTCTCCTCTCATTTTCCGGTCCGTCCGCGGGACCGCTAAGAGGTTTAATTCTCAGAGTGTAATGTTCTCTTTGGTTTCTTCACCTGGATCAGATCATACATGTTGGAGCAGTACCATTTAAGGCTTTAAAAACAAATAAGAGTCTCTTAAAATCAATCCCATTCATAAAAATCTCCTTCAGAAATCCTGCACAGTCCTGTTAATACACTAATGCTAACATAGTGTTGTTTGGTCTATAATGGCAGCATCATCTGTTCATTCAATATTGCCAATTAGACACTGTTGCAGTGGTGCATAGTATGATTCCATAGTGTGATGTCAACATAGAAGTTACAACATTAAAAAGACAGTGATTGGAATCAGTTTTTCTGTTGTTCCTTTTTTTAACCTATACTCTTCTGAACAGATTTTTGCTTTGAGTATGAAATGGCTGAAATAAAAAAAAATTCTAGAAGACTAGGGTCTAAATCAGTGTACCATCAGACAGAAAGTTGACAGGTGGAAAAACATCAGAGCTGTTGCTAGAATGGTCTATATGAGAGGTTACTGTAGTGGAAACCACTGCTCTCTAAAGCAATAAATAATTTACCCACAGCTTTACTAAAACAATGGTGTGGTAAAACTGAGAAGTTGTATCAGTTTTACATATAAACGTCAGAGCATCTGTTTGCCCAAAAACAGAAGGGATCAAACAGAAGAAATCCTATAATGGCCAAGTCGAGTGACCTCGGTGTCACTGAAATGCAGTGATGTGTTCTGACAATGTTCAAACATGCAAAAGATATACATAAATCAAAGCAGCTTTGTGCAGACGAGTATGCTACAAACCTAGATTAGTAGATTTGGTAGATTTGAAAAAATAAAATACAAAAATCATTTTTGGAAAAGAAATGCATAGGGGTATAAATTAAAATTGTCATATAATGAGGAATCAACTTTTAGTTGATCTTTGTAGATAAGTCTTGATGTACTGTGAAAACTCTAAATGGCCCTGTTAGCCATACTTGTAGATGTTGTAACTAACTACACCATCTGGTTCCGAGAGGCTTCTTTCTCCATTAACAGCCATTTAGCTGTACTGTATATTGTGGCATTTTTTTTAGCAGTAGTTTATATCACTAATATACAGTAGATACTATTGTTCCTAATCACCAGAAGAACTAATGGCATAAAACTGAAATGCATGACAGAAGGATCCCAGTGATAAAAGTGAGCAGTTTATTTTTAACAAGGTTGTTCATTTCAGTCCTTTGTGTGTAGATTATTATGTGACCCTGTTATAATGTGAGGCATGCTTTGCAAAGAGACATTTAAAAACTGCAGTATTTTGGATTTGATGGCAAACTGCAGGCTGCTGTGTGAGACTGTGAGTGTTCAGCACATTGTACATGTTGTGGTTTGTCTCCCTTTCCCATATATCTCGTAACCTAGCTTTAGTGCTGTATACTGCAGGCCTAAAACGTGGAAGCTCTCCGCATCTGTATCATTCTGGCCCTGTTTTGAACATTGGAATGATTGGGAGAGATGATTTATTTCTCTCTTCACTCTTCTTTTTACTTCTTTTTAGTCCTATGATTCATCTTCAGCAGGTACATTATGTGCACAAATATTGATCTCTGATGAAAAGGGATGCTTGTAGGAAGATTTGATTATTGCTTTATATATACAGTATATATACAGTGTGTCAACTTAAGTACTAAAAAATAGAAATAATAGTGGTGTAGACAGTTTGGAAATAAATGGAGTAAATGGAAGAGAATTTCCAGTGTCAATGTCTTTGTTGATGTGCTTTGTAGTTTTGAAGAGAGCAGACTTTATTGAATGCTAAAACCTTTAAAGATTTGCTTCTGCTCTGCTCATTTGCATGAAAAAATAAAATAAATAATCCTATAACTAAAAGGATACAAATTAAAATTCAGAGAATCGTGGGGTTACACTGTAAATCCGGCTTCCTTTTTCTAGGAAGTCAAACTTTATTTTCTTTAGCCTCGGTCAGATAACATTCTTTAAATAATGAAGGTTGGAGGTGCTGGACAAACTTCTCATTGATCTGACCTCGGCCCCAGTTTGCCAGGGTTGTTTAATGTCTGTGGAGAGATTAATCTGCTTAGTAGAGAGGCAGCATTGATGTGTGTTGATGGTTGGTGCAGACAGACACTGTCAGTGCTTACACAGTCACTTAGAGCTCTGAGCTGGGGTGACACTATCACACTTTTTTTCTTATGCCAGAGAAGTGTATTTCTCTTCCTCTCTCTGGTGCCTCTTCTACTATGATTGGAACTGAATATTGATTATGGATTGAATGACTGATAAGGTTAATTAGTGGGTTGACTGAACAGACTGCAGAAATGTACTTCTTGTTTGCACCAGTCCCTGAATGTTATTTCTAATGTAAAATTTTTAGTTTTCTTATAAATGTATTATTGTTATCTAATGTTAAACATTCACAAAGTGGTGGAAAGCTCTAGAACATTTTCAATTGTTTCTAGAGTTCTTTTTTTCTCTCTTTCTTGAATCTCCAGGCATAATCAGAACAAACATCACATGGTACGGCAGCTCTCTGATCTAATCACAAGCTTGTTTGATGTGTCACCCAGAATCAACATTAGAATGAACTGAACTAATGAACCCTTAATGCCTGTGTGAAACTGACCATGGACACACACACACACACAAAACTGTGTAGCAAGCACTTCCTCCCGGTCCCCCACAGAATTCGTCCTCAGATGCTCTTGGAAATCCCCAAGCTTGAGAGTATTCATTACTACAGAGCTGGTCTGAATTATTTAGATTAGGTTTTGCATTTAATGTGTTTCTTAAATCAACATATCACCACTCTAAGAAGTCCACAGAGAAACAACAGACTCTGCACGCACAGAATATTTAGTAATAATTTAAGTCCTAAACATCCTCTGTTTTTGTGTTTTTGAGTTTTTTTTTTTTTTTTTGTCTCTTAAGCTGGTGAGGAATCGCCTCATAAAGAAACTGTCTAGGTGTGCACTGATCAATGATAACAATTCCAGATGCACAATGTTGTGGAAGATGAGTTTTCCTGTTATTGCTCGCATTACAAACAGTCACAGTCTCCATAAACATTTCTAGCAGGATACGAGTGTCTAAATAATTTACATCTCTAATAATGTAGAGCTTTTTCTGCAACTGTTTTGTGAATTCGCTCAGGATTCTGTTGCCTTGCCCTGGTGTATTGTGCATGACTTGGGATTTATTTTGACCTTCTGCATGGAAAATAGGCGTAATTTAGGGCTGATTCCGGGATTTTTTAGGCTTAGGGGGGCTTTAATTAGTTTAATTCTTTCTCAACAAACCTTTTTTGTTTTTGTTTTTAATTAACCAAAAATAGCAACTGGTTTGTAGTGCATGTCAGAAATGCGGGTTTATTTGATGACACTGGAGGGAAGGAATTAATTCAGAATTGAGAATGCCTTTTAAATTCCAATTCAGTTCCTGGATTTCATTTGAATTTGAATTGATGTAGGCTAGCAAACAGAATGCAGAATTGTAATTCAAATAGTAAGGAAGAAGTTTTATCTTTGAGTAGAAACATAAAGCTTTCCATATCTTTGAATGTTAGAATGACAAGGTCTTGTTTGAAAGTTGAAAAAATAGTTGAAGGTTTTAGAAAGACAGATTTCTATAGCCACTTAATTCGATTTAGTAAATATTTCATAAATGACCTGCGCAGGGTGGAAAAACGCTTACCAGAATGCATCACCTTGAATTGCAGTTCAACATGGTTCCCTTTAAACTGTGATCGCTAGTTATATGTGTTTATACATGTTTTGTGTTTGGTCATATGTCGTGTGCTATCTGTTAGAATCCTCTCACCCTTTATATATATGAGGAACAGAGAAAGTGTGTGTGTGACCTTTCCTGCAGGACAGGTTCTCCTGAATGTCATTGATTTTAGTGGCATAATAATCACACAGCTTTGAGCAACTGTCAGAAATGGGAGGAGAGAGAGGCAGAGGGAGAACGAACAGAGGTGAGCGAGAGGAGGAGAACGTAAAAGAATGACATTTAACTGCGAGGGGAGACAAGGAACCACTGGCATTTATTCTGATGGAGTGTTCGCTGTCTTATGGCTCAGCTGGTTCATGTTGCCCTGTAGATTACACTGCAGTGCCAGTATAAACAGAAAGCTAACCTGCATCCTCAACAGAATGCAGGGAGAAGATCATGGATTTGACCAAGTCATATGATGGAATATATATGGAGCATTGCCCAGATGGTTTGCTTGTCAGGGTTGCCTCTTGGTTGGCAACAGGATAGTGTTTAAAGTGTTTACACAGCGCAAAATCGCATCGTTCAGGAGGACTCTTGAATATATCTCTGCCCATAGTTACTGTACCCTGGATGAAAGCAGCCCAAAAGTAACAACATCCCTTGTGCATCTCTCCAGAATAATGATCTGGCAAAGGAGCAGTGAGTCCACTCTCAGTAAATAAGAGAAGCATGAACACATAAAGCCTTGCATCTTATAGTTCTGGGACCTGAGCCATGCACATTTTGACTTTTTGCCTTGGTCAATTTCTCAGACAAACACTGTCCTGTCTTGCATTCATCCTCAACCCCAAACATTTGCCCCGGGTCCTTCTTTCTCTCTGAGTATGTTTACTGTGCTCCTCAGGCGCTTCTTCAGCAGCGTATAAGTCTAAATCTGATTACTGTCCGCTGGACTGACTCGGCTCTATTTACAGAGGTATAAATTCTGCTCATCTGTGAAGCAGCTATTGATTTGTGGGCCGTCACTCTGTCCCCTTTTCTCCCACTAATCTCTCTCATTTCCCATGAAGTCTACTGCTTATGCAGTCTGGAGACATTGGGATTTCATTTGGAGTCACGTAGAGGGATGGTGCTGTGGTGTGCTACACTCAACAGCAGGACAGACATTATGAAGTATAGCGAATTCACTCAAATCACAGTGATGCCAATCACTCTGTCTGCCATATCATGAAAAAGTCATTTTTTTTCTTAAACAAGGCCTAACACAAGTCTATGGTTTACAGAGCCTTCAGACTTCAGAGCCTGGTCTGATGTTTAATTTAAGCTTTTTCTTGATTTTAGAGAAGAAAGTTTTCATATATTTTTTTTAAGACAACACATAAAATGTAAATCATTCTATAAAAACCCTGTGCTCTATAAAAACATAAATATGAATATATGAAGAGTTCAGATGCAAAAGCCTCTAAGTGCCATCTGAAATTTTCTTCTAGAATGATCATTTTTATAGAGCTTGTATATTTAGGTTAAGTGATTTCACTTAAATGACAATTAATAGGTAATTTGCATTGTCATTTAAGTGAAATTATTAAACTGAAATATACAAGCCTGATAAAAATGATCATTCTAGAAGAAAATTTCAGATGGCACTTAGAGGCTTTTGCATCTGAACTCTTCATATTCTCTCTGGCATGTCCATGTTTTGAAGATAAGCTGAAGTGCGCAACCTAACAAATGCAATCATTTCACAATTTGAATTCGGTCCAGTTGTTTTGACCATTTATTGATTCCAGCTAGAAGGGACTGGAAAGAAAAACAATTATTAATTACTGTTTTTAAGACTCACAATAAATATTACAGAAATATAATGACTTCTGGAACCTCCTGAATTATATTAAGATGGTAAACAATGTCCTACAGTAGTATGCTGTAAATCACATTAGAAAAGGGTAAGATCATTATGGCCATTAACAAGGGCTTGGAGAGACAAAATCAAATGGGATAGAAGCAGTGCTCTCCCTGCAGACTACAGAAAGAATTTTAAGCTCAAGTCAGTATGCCAGTATCCATAATAATTGCTCTATTGGATTTCTGTCTTTTCTCTATATACCTCTCTCAGTGATAAAGCATGAGTTTGACACGATGTTCAGCTAAGGATAGATCAAACACAGTTGACCTCTTGTTGCAGTCAAAAGGCCATTTGAGCTCCTGGTGTAATTTCTGGCTTTAACTCAGTCTGGTGGAGCATGCAGTAACTGTACCTGTCTCAGACTCAAACCTGCTCTCTCTGAAGATCAACGCAATCCTCCTGTGTGAAACCAACCTTAATGAGCCTAATTTTATTTGGGAAAATAAGGAAGACTGAAGCACTGTTGGAAAACACGAATCCAAGCGGAGGTGAGATTGCTGCTATAAATAGGGTTGTTTGTGAGAGGAAGTCAGGCTGGGTTTAGCCTCTGTCAATCAAATGTCTTTTCTCGCGCAGACGCGCACATATGTCTTCTGAAGCACTGAACTGTCAGCAGATCTCAGATGAATTCTGCAAGTATATAGCTCTGTGATTGGCCTTTCACTTAAATGAATTTATCTGCCGGTAACGTTACACCAATCCTCATCCTCAACAGTACTTTGGTTCTACATCTACACATTTTGTTTTGTGCACTTGGTGTGTGTGCTTGAGTCAGACGGAAGGTTGAAGGTAACAGGGAAACAGAACAACATCTAGTTTGAAGTGAGCTGGTGTAAATTTAAACAAATCCTCATCTATTTTGCTTTTCCGTCACATCATTTAATAAAAACATTGGTCAGTTGACCAAGAATTACATTAGCCTACTTCAGCACAAGCGCAACCATAAAAACAGGTTCAGATGTCACTTTTATGACAGACATTCAACAACATTTATAGCTGAAAAAAGCACATTTTTTCAAGAAAGTCATTATATGTTGTAGCGTTGCATCATACCTGTCTTACAGGTGCTCAGTTAGATCTATTTTCTCTCACTCCACACCTGCAGAAACCACCACCACTTACATGCTCCCCTGAGAGGTGCATGCTGGGTAATACTGGCATTCCCCGAAGGCAAGTTATGTCCAATTAGATCAGCTATGCTGCAGGAAATCTAATTTAACATAACCACATCAGAGAAAGATGTGGAAATGCAGGGTAGGCAAAGAGGGCCCAAGAACCAGTGAGTGCGTTTGTAGGCAGTTCCCCTCCTCACACACATTTGCTTCTGCTCATATACGTTTGACTGGACATTTTAGTGTGTGCTTCCTCTCACTCTAAAAAGCCTTATGAGCGAAACTGTTAGCTGGTGCTGCCGATAGTAGGAATAGTTCTGCGCTGGCTGATGCAACTGAAATTCACACAAATATGTATAGTGCCTGTACTTCTGCTGTTTGGCTTTCCTTAGAAACAGGTTCATATTCTCCAAAACATCCTCCTCAAAGTCACTAATGGTGTCCTATTGTATTTACCCATGCTGAGGTTCATGGCGTGTCTTTTTGCTGGCCATGTGCAATAGTTGAACTCTGCTTCTTTTCGGAGATTGGAATAAAATGTTATATATCTTCCTCCTACCTGCAACAGTCACTTACAGCCTTAAGCAAACACACATTACATAAAAAAACATATAAACAGCCTCCAAGTATTTTAAACTCTTAAAGAATTAAAATGGCTCAGTTTTCTTATAGTTTTCAAATTATTTTTTCAGTAAATATATAAAATATATAAAAACATCACTGTGTGTGTGTGTGTGTGTGTGTGTGTGTGTGTGTGTGTGTGTGTGTGTGTGTGTGTGTGTGTGTGTGTGTGTGTGTGTGTGTGTGTGTGTGTGTGTGTGTGTGTGTGTGTGTGTGTGTGTGTGTGTGTGTGTGTGTGTGTGTGTGTGTGTGTGTGTGTGTGTGTGTGTGTGTGTGTGTGTGTGTGTGTGTGCGCGTTTGATTTATATTACATTGTGGGAACCAAATGTCCCCACAAGGATAGTAAAACCTGAGATCACCTCCATAGTGGGGACCAGCCAGCGGTCCCCATGAGGGGAAATGGGTTAATAAACATGCTAAATTATATTGTTTGAAAATGTAAAAATGCAGAAAGTTGTCTGTGATGGGTAGGTTTAGGGGTAGGGTTAGTGTAAGGAGATAGAATATACAGTTTGTACAGTATAAAAACCATTAAGTCTATGGAGAGTCCCCACAAAGATAGTGAACCAGACGTGTGATATATATATATATATATATATATATATATATATATATATATATATATATATATATATATATATATATATATAACCCCAGCATTCTTCAAAATATTTTCTTTTGTCTTCTGGGACATAACAGGTTTGGAACCAGGTTGAGTGAATTAGGTGAATTGTCTCTCTACTAATATGTGCCGTTAGGGTAAAAGGGTGTAAGCTTCTGCCCCAGTGACAAGCTGTTGTACCCTTAGAGGTGTTTTTTTTTTTCCACAGTGATTTATTTGTCTTTTTAATAAAGTAATGTTGTGTGGAGATCTATGATGGTGTTTGTGCAACTTATCTGCACAAAACAGCTACCAAATAAGCAAACCTAAATTAACAAACTGCAATAAAGTGTGTTTGTTTTAAAAGGGATGGTGATGTGATATTTTAATTTCCTGCCAAATTTAGAGACTATGAACTGCAGAGGGACTGATTCCCAAAGGATGTCCTAAATAAAAATATATCAAAATGCAGTTTAAAATTAAAATTTAAAACTTTAAATAAATTAGTGAATTACAAATGTAGCTCATATCAAAATTCTTGTACTAGAGTATAGGGATTTTGTTCATTTGTTGTGTTAAAACTATATAGCTGTTCTCTGTGTGTGTATTTTCCTCTTTTTACAGATGAGGATATGGGAGGTGAGTGGGTGATGTTACAGCAGTTCTCACTGTTAATGTTCTCTCTGTGGTGCTGTTTGATGTCGTTGTGGTGAATCCTTTCTCCCTGTGGATTACTGGTGCCACGAAACACACATTCTCTTAATAACAGACTAATCATCCATGTCACTTAGCACATCATGTTTTTATCTGCTTTAATTGTTGCCTGTACCTGCTCAGCTAATGGAAACAGGTTGGCCCCTCTGTGGGAAGGGCTGCTAGGAGTTTAGTGAAGCTGTGCTGTGAACAATGTACTTTTGCCTATGAATGTAACTGAATTCCCTCTTTGCTCTTAGCAGAGCTCTGCCTTTGAGAGGAACACACATGCACACGCCTCCTCACACTTTCATCCTATGAGGTTGTTTTCCCTCTCTCTCTCTCTCTCTCTCTCCCCATCTCTCTTTCTTTTTCTCTTTATCTGCTCGAATATTATGCACCATTAAAATCATTTAGTCCCAGCATGCCTGGCTCCAGTAGGATCTCATGGCCTTGATGATGAAAACCTAAACACAGCCACATCTATCACTTCACTGTCTCTCCTACCTATCATGTGACCTAATTGCATCACTTCTTTGATCAATCAGAGCTAAAGCCACTGGCTGGCCTACGTGGGTGTAAATATTAGGCTGGACAAATGCACAAATATACTAAGACCTGGTTTCACAGACAGGGCTTAGATGCAGAAATGTCTTCACTTACATACACGAAATAGCTGTTGTGACAAAAGCTCATAGTGTTGGTGTGTATAATTATAAAGAGGGTTCTCTCGTCTAATTACATGCTCTGTCACTAGTGTCAGTTCAAAATGATGACTTCAACAACATAATCCTGAGGATTCCTGCCTGTAATCGATCTAACAAATGTGTTAATTCTTTATGTGTGTGATAATGTGTGTGTTGGTGCAGTGTGTCAGCACATCATCAATGTGATAAAATCCTCCCTGTTAAAGTCATTCATTTTCTTTGAGTTTCAGGTCTACATTTTTATGTTCCTGTATTTTTTGAGCATGCTACTTATTCTCAACACATATGTCTTTCTTTGATATCTCAGGATTTTAAAAAATAGAATAACTCACCATTTAAAATCAGCCATATAGTGTCCCAAAAATAGCATCGGGAACCGGTTCTAACTTGGTTTGTTATTTTATCTAATGAAATGGCATTAATTAAATATTTTCAAATGTGTTTTTGCTATTGTTGAATTCTTTGATTATGGCAGCCATTTACCTAGCCTCATTAAATGGCAACATTACAATCGATCAATCAATCAAATAAATAAATCGTGAGAGCTGCGCGTCTCTCCTAAATTATTGGCGACATTTTGTCGTCTTGTTACATAACTGGCACGCTGCACGTGCAAATGACAAATTATAATTTGGGGAAAGCAAAATGGATAAAGACAAGGCGAACTGATTGCCTACACATTTGTAAACTTAGTTACAGCACGCGCTTTCTTTATTCCAAATTTTACGCTTGTGTACTTTAATTAACAGCGCTGCTCATCTGCGGCGGAGCGCGCGCTGACTGAAAGAACGTTCCGCCTGCATATGATTTAGATGATTTCGTTCCAGGTTGTCAGTGGCTGTCAGGTTTCCGCTCTGTGCTGCCATTGAAATGATTTTCTGTGCGCGATCTCTCTGTTTTGGCTGGCATCAGTCTAATTTTTGTCTGCTGTGAGACAGCTGCCAGATTAATCTTTGAGTCTGGGCGCAAGCCCTCCGAATCTGCCGAGAGGGGCTGATGGGATGGGATGGGGGGCGGGTGAGGAACAAGGGGTGTTTTGATGCTTAACTGTCATTCATAAACCTTATACAAGCTCCAAAATGCTCTTATCTCCCAATCACCCTTTCCGTGACATATATATATATATTTTTTTTTTCTTTCTTTCTTTCTGCCTTTATACTATACAAACACTAGTCTACACACATAACACACAGCCCCCGGCGGGTTTGAGCGCGTGCGTTTGTCATTCATTGTTCTGGTGCCAGTTCACGCACTAGCGACAGACAGCAACCATTCAGCTGTTATCGAAATCTCTGGAGGAGGATAGTTCTTAAAGTGAAGAAAACACCCATCCCTTCCCCTCTACTTATATGGAATGGTTTATTTATCTATAGCAACTTTGGTGTTGTTCTGGGAATACATGACACTATAAAAAGTACGAAGCATGTTTTTTTTTTTTTTTTATTCCCAGCTTATAACGTGATATTTTTGGAAGAGAGCTAAAAGCTCGGGCTGTTGAGCGCTGTCCACGAGCGGTGGTGCTGAACCTGTGTTCTGCGCTCAAGAGCCTCGCATGTGTTGAGAGCCACACTAATCATAAGCAATTACACCGATGTACAGACACAAGAAACATAGGCGGAGCGTGTGTACGGCTGGCTGGGGAAAGCTTAGCCTTCCCTTGACCGCGTGCATAATTTGAGTATATGACCACTGTCCTCAGATGATGTGGATTCCGACTGCTCAGATTCCCCTCCCCAGTGAAATGACGTTTGATCAGTGGCATAGCCTACAACTTTACGTCGCAGAAAATAACTGTAATTTGTGAAATACATGGTGTCAGGGCCGTTGCTTACAGGGCCAAAGGTGGCCATACCCTTTTTTTTTTCTTTTTTTTTAAAGAAACGTAGCTCTAAGGTCGGACACTCTTCCACCCCTATAGAAGTTATGGTTTTACCTAGTGTGTAAATTATACACTGGCTCTCATTGGTTCGACGTTTTTGAGCATTTTAATTGGGAATTTTCGGGTCGCAATCTGTCGAACACAAATGATAGCCTATATTTCAAATTGTTTGTCAACTATTTTACTGGCTTGTAAGTGAACTAAAAAAAGTTTTTGTGATATATTTGTAGCCTGATATTTATTAAAGTTTTGCCAGTGTTCCGTCCGATGATCCTAATAAATCCTCAAACGCCCTCTTGTTGAGAAACCCCAGGTTACCTCAAACATAGGTTAGGCTACTTCTTAAAAATACCCTTCAACCTTTATTTATTTTGACCCAAAGTGTTCAAGACGTGACTAAGCTAGTTAAATCCACCATAATTCACACGTTATTGATTAGCCCTCCGCCTAGGACAAGCCATATCCTGTGATGAGTTCTATCTGACAATCTGTAAAACGATTATTAGTAAATGCATTTATCTGGAAGGATGGTTCAGACTTTGTTAGAACAGACAGTGCTGGGCTGAAAGCACATCACAGGACAGCACAAGCCATAGGTTGATTCAGTGGAACATGTGAACTCTCAGGTGATTGGCTGGAGGTAGATGACATCATTGAAAGTCCACTGCCTCAGTCGCGCGCTAAACTCCTGGAAAGAGATCAGAGCCGCTCGCGCAGATGGGAGCCACATCTGGCGGATTGTAAACCGAGTCGATTTAGAGAAAACCACGCGCCCGAGGTGTGTTTAGGTGAGCCGCCAGTCACGATGGTCAGAGTCATAATGAGCTTCTCCCCTCTGGCGAGAGCCGCGCGCGTCAAGAACGCATGAAGTGAAAAACAAAGTCACCCCGCGCAACATGAGGACAGCCCTTCTAACTTGAGTGAAAAAGGAAGTGTGGATTCTTTTTCTATTTTTTTTCTTCTGGTTGGCTGAGCATTTTTAAAATCATGCAACATGAATGTAACTAACAGCACTGGAGCAGAGGGACTCGCGCCCTGGAACTTCAACGGTGAGTTGCGAGTGAAGTATGACAGGAAAGAGTTCGAAAAGAAAGAGTTCCTTATGTCACAACATAGAATTGCGATGTATGTGTTCATTGTGTGAGTACATATGAAGACTTAAGATGCAAAAGCCTCTAAGTCCGTCTAACGTTTTTCTTTAATATTAACATTTTGAACAGGCTCCTATGTGTAGGTTTCTACCTACCGACATTTCTGAATGGGCTGAGGCTGGGATTTAATGAGTTTGAAGTGAAAGTATTTGATGAACGTATAGTATGTGCGGAGAGCATTCACTCAATATAATTATCTCATTTTTGACATGGGTGGCTTTTAGAGGCTTTTGCATATCTTCATATAGCATACTGAGACCATGTCCAAAGACTCGTATTCGTGACGGTATGGTGTTACTCCCAACAAAAACTCAAATTGTCCTGTAATGTTTTCCACGATGAATATGTTCCAGGTTTGTGTTATTGTTTTTGTAGGCTATATCATTTTGTAGATCCCTTTTCACCCTTTCAAAATGAGCTGCAAAAGCATATGAAAGAAGCATTAACGGTAATTAAAGACACCAGCAAAATGGCTAAACCTGTTTATCCCGTTCCGTATGCACTTTAAAATGAACATTAGGAAAAACAAAACATGTAAATCAATGTTCTTTCATCAATTATCATCAAATTATTACAGTTCCATTTCAAATATTTTACTCAAGTTATATAGTTAAACAGAATATGAAGTGGGGCGGTTTGAAGGAACATGGACAGGTCTCTGATTGCATTCATTATATGTTAATTCTAGATACAGAGGTTAAATTATATGATGTATTTTGTGTTATTAAAAGTCTTAACTAAAACAGCTTTGGCTTTAACTTGCTCCAAACGAAAACTGTGTGATTATATCCTATATGAATGTTTGTTCCATTTATGTTTCTGTGTATGTAGGTACTGTAATGCTTTTGCAGTGAGAAAATGAATTTAAACTTCAAACACCTTAAACAACAGTTTATGTGAGTGTGTGTGTGTGTGTGTGTGAGACATGAGTGATTCAGTGGTGATTTTTGCTGGAATGTCCTGAGGCATTGGCTGATGGTGGGTTTAAACCCTGCTCTCTGTGGCAAAGATCTCTCAAAGAAAATACATATGCCCATATGCAGCACAGAATGCATACGTATATTTGATCTAAAAACTAAATTGGACGCAGTTCTCGAAATGTTGCCTTTTAAGCTCATAAGAAGCAGAGTGCATATCACCACAGAACAGGCACACAATCCCCCTCAGATACTTGCAGAGACTCCCCTCTCCAATCTGACAATAAAACAGAAAACATACAGACATTTTGGGGTGCTGAACATGGGGGAAAGAAACTAAAAGCCTGAGCATCTGTCACTACACTCGGAGAGCGTTTAAAAAGAATACAAATCTCTCAGTTCTGTTATCTCTCACCGACTCAATCACATCAGACTAATGCACATGATGGCGCCTTTTTGATTCTGTGACCATGATTCTCACTGTGTGAACTGGTAAAGTACTAGAAGAATCCCTTAGAGTGAAAGTCTGATGTCTCTCTCTCTCTCTCTCTCTCTCTCTCTCTCTCTCTCTCTCTCTCTCTCTCTCTCTCTCTCTCTCTCTGTGTGTTGGGTTTTCTCACTCTTCCTCATCCTTCGTTGTCTCGGGCTGGGTGTTAACCCAGTTTCACAGAGGAAAGTGTGTCGCTATGCTGCTGTTTCACCCTGTTACACGCACTCACACACAAACACTCTGAGAAAAGAATGAAATGCCTGGAGACACATCCAGTTCTCTGTGGGTTCTCAACTGGGAGAGAGAAGAGCTATAACAGCAAAAGCAGCAGGATTGGCTTTTAGCTTAAAGCCTTGAGCATTCCGCCACTGGTCGCCAACAGTTGCATCACCTGTGATACCTTTAGACTAAATATTTCATCAGACGTAGCACATTTTGGTTGTCAGTTTAATATACTGTATCATTACTGTGCAGAAGACTTGAGTGGATAGCCTTCAGCATTGTAGCATGATGGACAGCCTATCATGGGACATTCTGATCCCAAATGGTGCCCTCTATTGTCAGCATGCACCAAATTGTTTTGAGAGATCATCCAAGAAAGATCACATCAGAACTGACAATAATAAGATTTTATTTATTAATTGTAGATCATTACGACAAGGGTTTCAACCAATCATATCTTATGAAACATAATCTTTGGTTGAATTAAACCATTAAAATTCATTGCCTGATAATTCTTTGGTTTCCCCAGTTTGATTCTTGTATGTTTGGGGACTGGCAGGGATCATGGCATGTCATTTGCGTTCATTTCCATAGGAATTGACTCAAATTGTAGTATCAATGGGGTTTAATGTATCTTTCAGCACCTTGGGAGAAACTTTGCACTCATCAATATGATGAATGCCACCTAATGCCACTGGAAGTAGTCCGACACTGACTTAGACAAATTTGTTTTTACTCACTGGAGAGAATAATGCAGATAACTGCGTGAGTTGTGAGTCGCTGTGTGTCAATAATTGCAAATGTTCTTTCCATGGCGCTCACAATGGCACAGTTACCAGGGAACCATCACCCACATCGCCATCTGCCAATCAGAAACATCTAGAATATTTCTGTAGTTGTGCAAAACTCCCCATTAAAATGTGTGCTTAATCTATGACTGATGTAAGAATGCTGCGTCACTTGTCACAATGCTTTTGAAGTTTCGCTCGTCTGTCTGCTGATCAGCTTAATCAATGCTGCTAAACTGTAGCACAGCGGGGCATTGTGCCTGATTTCGATCCAATATTCAGAGAATTAGCAGAGATTTGGAATTGTGTGTGGGAGAGAGAGCGAGAGAGTCATTAGTTTGCCAGTGGCCAGTATGGGGGATCTTATAACGAGCACATATCAGAATCAAAGGAGGAGTCTGATGAACAGACCACAAAGCAGCCCACACACACTCCCACTGCGATGTCTGTCCGAATCTGCAGAGGCTTGTGTGCCGTCTGTGTATTTGCCTGTGTGTCTTAACAAACTCTAACTTTTGATTGTCAAAGCCACTAAAACACTAATTAGAAAGTGGTTCCATGAAACCTTTCAACTTGTTATTTGTATGCTGACACATTGTTATAGATATTCATGTTAATTAACTGATATTAACTGATTTTTTTTTTTTTGTTCAGAGTTGTACTGGTGGGGGAAAGTATATTTGGTAGCAGATGGCTTTATGTTTCGAGCTGCCAGCTGGTAACTGGAGGCTTTCTGCTTTTAGTCCCAAAAGAGTCACTAAATGAGCAGCATCCATGTGTTTGTTGGTGTGCATGCATTTGTTTGTGCAGACAAGCGTGTGTGACTACATCCATAGTCAAATCCTCTGCAGCTGAGTTGACTCCCTTCCTATTGTTTGTCATTCAATTAAATGTAAAAGTACAAGCGTTTAGCCTTTATGAAAGTCTGTGCCAGTGTGTGTGAAGCAGGGAAGTGTTTGAGCAACAGCTGCTGTTTTCTGCATCCCAGCGCTTAGCACAGGAGACACACAGCCGAGAGAATGACAGCTTATATAAAAGTCTCGGTTTGTGACTCGCTTTGGGAAACGTCTTTCACTGTATTTTTGACAAGATGTCACCGCCTCACTGTACATGCAGCCAAACAACCAAAATGCTCTCGTATCAGTGCAGAAAAGTCTCCAATGAACAATAACAGACACAAACATTACTATAACTTGTTGTGACAGGTCATTTATACTTTATTTCTCTTTATAATAATTCATTCTAAAGAAAACATTCAAAATAAAAACGAATATTATTATTATATTCATTTTAACGTACTCTTGTTTATTATGTATTATAAAAGAGAACATTACAAATAATCGTATATGAGATGTTACAAACAGTGACTATTTATCAATTACAATATACAGTGATAGGAATTCAATGGCATGTAATGGTATCCTTGATGCAGTTTTGTCAGTTTAAAATATGTTTCGAATTACAGTGTTAAAGAATAGGATAACTGACTTGAGCAAAAAAAAAAGAAAAAAAAGTAAAACAGAGCAAGTGTGCTTAGAGAGGGAGAGATAAGGGTCATCAATAATTAGTTAATGTGCAGAATGTGTCCGGAGAGAGAGATGAGTAGAGGTGATGGTAGATGAATTATGATAATTATATAAGCCACGGAGCTCTTCTTCAGCCTAATGGCGTTCGGTTAGAAATGAGCACTATTTATAACGTTCTAACACATCACTGACATATCACTGCTGGGGTCATTCTGTAGTCACAGATTATCGGCCTCTCGGTAATGGTTAGACTGGTATTGTTTTTCAAAGCTCTGTCGAGCAGGTCCTGTATCAACTCGCTTAGGACACTGAGCTCAGGAACACAGAATGGGGCAGAGGAATACATTGGCACGCGGCTGTGATCAGGCACGGAGCTGCTGCGCTGCTGAGAGCCAGCTGAGATCAGACACCTCATATCTCGCTGCTGCAGGCTGAGCACAGATCACCCTCTCTGCTTCTGCATCCTGCCAGCTCCACATCCACAGCTGTGGGAGAACTTCAGAACCAGATCCTATCACAAAAATAGATGCCACTCACCCTTGCTTAATTTGCATGTAATAATTGCTTAGCCAGTTTGAGGCCCCATCATGCGTTTATGGTAATAAATCATTTGACCGATTATGTTAAACTATCAGAGGTCGGTGTGGTGTACTGTAGACTTGTTTTTGGAGCAGAATGGTTGAAATCTCTGGTCGAATCCATGAATAAGCTTTCACAGCTCCTCGTATTTTATTCCAGGATGTGTACGTTTGAGTGTCTGGTTTCAGTGGCGTACACAGATGTGTCAATGACACGATTTCATCATGCAGTGAGAGACGGGAATCATCGGTTAATTTGAGATTGCCCGTCTCCATTATGGATATTCAGATCCGCCCATCGGATGCAAAGAAAAAAACGGCCCAGATAGAATCAGCTGCGGTTTGGAGGAGGAGGGTGATGGCTTCGCTCGCCATCAATTTCAATGAAGCTGCAAAGTGGCGCTCACAATCAACAGCACAAACTGTTCAAAATCCTCTGGTGAAGTCAAGAATCTTATGTTTAGCGAAGGCTTTGCTGAGATGTTTGTCAGCATGTCGAAATGCTCCAGAATGTTTTTTATCTCCTGACATGAGAGCCAGTGCCGGTATTGTGCTGGTTCAAAGCTCAGACAACCTCTCAGCACACAAATGTCACTCCATCCTCAAAGAGCTTTGACTCTCTGAATATTAACCTTCAGAAGAGGGGAAAAGCGAGCAAACAAACACGACGACGGCTCTTTCAGGTGACGTTTCAGTGCGGCCGCTGAATGGGCCATTTTAAAGGTCTAAATGAAAGAAGTGAATTTTATTGAATGTAAAGCACACATGAATAAAATGCAGCCATCATAGAGAGTGATTTTTCCTGACATTGCATGTCTCATTATACATGCACTCTGTCTCAGACTGTTTGTGTAAACAGATTTCATTTTGAATGCTAGGCTTTCTGTTCTTTTTCTTATTCTGTTTACTCTGTTATTATTCTGTTCTGATTCCAGCTGAGATTTTTAATGACAAAAATGCTGGATCAGATCAGAGGAAGCTGGACAGGACAGTGGTGCGGTGGAGCTTTTCAACTAGCCATATGTGTGGGACTTCTGTATATGAGTGGTCCACAAACCTCGCCTTTGGTTCTGCGATGCTCGTGTGTGATTTGTGCGGCAGGGAATGAATGCGCATGTGTTGGGTGTGTGTGTGTGTGGTTAGATGAGGCTCTGCTTTTTTACTTGTCACATTGTGACGAGAGAAATTGCTTCTGTCTGACTGACAGCAGGACAGATGAGGTACAGTATTATTATATTTAACAAAACTACAATGAAATCTAAATGAATACATTTTTGTTCAATCAAATATTTACTGTTAACAAGCAACTAATTTATTTTAAATTCATTATAAAATCTATATTACACAAAAAAATGCAGCTATAAATAACACTTGAGTGTGCAGAGATATATAACATTTTTAAACGTTAGCGCATTATTAACTTTGGCTGCCTCTTAATACTAAAATGAAAGTAAAAACTAAATCAACTGAAACAAGAAATCCCTCAAATAAGCTGAACTACAAATAAAGCAGAAATGTTTAAAGAATATACAGCAAAGTATACTAACCTTGCCTGGCTCTAAGCTTCAGGTGTTCTGCTTCAGTGAGAGTTTGGGGTGTTAAGGGTTGGAGTTTGTGTACAGAGTCAAATTGTACAAGAAAGCTGATAAAACAATCCTGGAGAGCTTTCTCTCACAGTGATATCAGATGAATATTTTTGATTCATATTTAATGAGGCTTGGCGCTTATCTTTCCGCTCTGCTCGAATCCACAGTTGAGTAATTGCTGATTCATATTTGATAAGGGGTAAAGAATCCTCTCCTCACACTGAATCACCTGGACCTGAGGGGGGAAATATAGAGCAAGTCCCAAACTATATCAACTTTCTAATCGCTTTCCAAGTACCAATAGCCAAAGACCTGAAGAAGTGTGATCAGTGTTGGCATGACAGAGGAGGAGAGAATGTGTGTCTGTTTGTCAAAAGCTTTCAAAAGGAATAGGATATGTGGTGTCTAACCGTCCGGAGTGTGGCGGTGCTTTGATGCCCGCTGATGATCAGTCAGGTGGTTTTAAGAGAGAATAAAGATAAAGAGAGGGTCTTGGTCGGGGTCCTTCCTCTGGTGGGAAACTGATTTCAGATTTAATAGATTTAAAGATCTGTTATATCTTTATTCATCAAGTGTAGTTTAAAAAAAACAATGAATAATTTGGCAGGCAGCAGCATTCATAGCAAGTCTTTTGCTGTGTTTATTCAGAGTGATAGGTTGTAATTTCACTGGTTATCCAGAAGATGGCAACCTTCAAAAGATATGACAGAAACAAATCTTCTAGGAATTAAAATGGGCAATAATGAAGTGTCTTTAAATCGCTTAAAGATATTTGCGTTCGCTCTTTAGTGTATTTTGCGCATTTAGGAAACGCCTGCCTTGAGTTGCTTCAAATAGGTTTTTAATTGCCCATTGGATTAATACTTTATCAGTATGACAACAGCTTCCCAGAAGTATACATGAAGAAGGTTATGGATAATTCATGACCTGAAACAAAAAGCTTCTCACACTTATGCATTAAAAAGGATTCGCCTTTTTCTATGGTAGTGCATTGTGCCCTGCGCTGTCTCTTGTAAAGTTTAGCATGCAGCATGCATCATGACGAAATCTCTAGAAATGCAGCCCACATTCACAAATGGCATGCCAAACCCCTACATTTTTCATATACCAAGATCCTTACTTGAATATCTATGATAAAGGAAGCAATATACATTTTTCATATAGTAAATGGGTGTATGGAAATCCTGCATCAAAGGGTTGAGGTGATTTTTTTGAGGAGCACTGAGGTTCTCAGGGTTCCCGTCTAATAATTGTATTTAATTGTTCCTGAGCACCTCAGATCGTTAGGAAGCCCAGGGGTCATGTGAGTTTACCGACAGGGCAGCTTTGCCTTCTTTGATTGGATAATGTTGTAAGGAGTCGAGTTTGTTTATCTGAATAAAACATGGCATTATAGACTTTAAATGGGATGAGACACTCTATACTGAGCTGAGAAATGTCACTGTAAGGGTTTGATCTTACAGAGGTCTGTAAATATGTTTAGATATGATGAATATATGCTCTTGAAAGTATTATTTCTTCCCTGCATTTGATGTCTGGATGTTTGTGTTCCTCTTGTATTTAGGTATGTATGCAGAACTGTTGAAACCATTTATAATTTGTGATATACTTGAAAAAAAATAGGAGATGATTAATTCATTTAATCTGTTTATAAGATGTTCAATTTCAAGCATTTTATTTAAATCGGGGCACAAAGGACTGTCCGTAAATTTGAGAAATTGCTATATTTCCCCCTGTAAAACATGTTGATTTAGCACATATCTACTTCATAATGTTAAAACATGAGCGTGTTATTAATCATGAGGATTTAATTAATCTTCTCTTCACCTGAGACTGCTCACCCCAATGTCTGAACGCTCTCACACTGTCTCAATAATTATTAAAGGTTCAGTTAGTGGATGCGTTAGGTATCATGAATTAACAATGAACAAAAATTTCTACAACATTTATTAATTTAGGTAAATGGTAATGTATAAATATACTTTTATTTATTGTTAATCCATATGTGTTTATAATGCATTAATGTTACACAATGTGAAATATTAGAAAATAATAATTGCAGATAATTGCAGCAAAAGTATCACACATTATTTCATGTTAATTATTTCATTAACTAATGTTAACAAATTGAACTTTATTGTAAAATGTTCCATAATGAATGATACTGGTTTGTATTTAATAATAACACTGAACAAAACAAAAACTGATTGTGCATAGTTGGTTACAGTTATATGTGCTAACAAATAGCATATATAACAGTACATTGTTGTTGTTTTTTACCCTAATGACCAGTGAACTCATTGTTTGAATTTATGTTACATGAATCACAATCCTGCAAAACTGCATGGCCTGCAATAAAAAATAAAAAAATAATAATTTCCAACTACAACACTGGACATTAGTCTGAGGTGTATAGGGCTTTATGTTTCATCATTACTGTTACAGCACTAGGTGTTTTTTGAGAGGTGTTGAATTAGTTCTTGTCAGCTGGGTCACACGCTACCTTGCTTTTACAAACAGCATATTTATATTTCATGATGGAAATGAATGCTCTGCAGTAATATTTAATGAATGTCATTCTGTTTTCCCATATGCATCTGCATTTTTGTCATTTATAGCATTGCGTTGTGTGTGTATTTCAGGCTCATTGAGCAACGTGTCCAGTGATGCCAACTTCAGTTGTGACAGCGGCAGCGCTAATGGCTCGTGTGCAGCGGTTGAGGCGGGCGGCGAGAGCCCGTACAAGGCGGTGGAGATGGTCTTCATCGCACTGGTTACTGGATCCCTCAGTTTTGTCACCGTCGTGGGCAACATCCTCGTCATGCTCTCGATCAAGGTTAATCGACACCTACAGACCGTCAACAACTACTTTCTTTTCAGCCTGGCCTGTGCAGATCTCATCATCGGTGTGTTCTCCATGAACCTTTACACCGTCTACATCATCAAGGGCTACTGGCCGCTTGGCCCAGTCGTGTGTGACCTGTGGCTCGCGCTGGATTATGTGGTCAGCAACGCTTCCGTCATGAACCTGCTAATCATCAGCTTTGACCGATACTTCTGTGTGACCAAACCCTTGAGTTATCCTACACGCAGAACCACCAAGATGGCCGGCCTCATGATCGCCACCGCCTGGATCATGTCTTTCATCCTGTGGGCTCCCGCTATCCTGTTCTGGCAGTTCATCGTCGGAGAACGGACCGTAGAGCCTGGCGAATGTTACATCCAGTTCCTTTCCAACCCCGCGGTCACGTTCGGCACGGCCATTGCTGCGTTCTACCTGCCTGTGGTCATCATGACGGTGCTTTATGTGCACATCTCTCTGGCCAGTCGCAGCCGTGTGTCCAAGCAAAAGCCCGAGGCTAAGAAAGAGAAGAAAGGCCAGAAGTCTAGCAGCCTACTCAAGAGTCACATCTTGAAGCAGGACAACAACAACCAGTCCCCTCCTAAGCCCAGCCTGGATACCTGTTCTACAGTAGACACTGTGAAGAACGGCAAACTAGACGAGTCTGTGGTGTCGGCTAAAGCTGACTCGTGCGTGCAGCCGGAGAAGGAGAGCTCAAACGACTCCAGCACGGCCAGCATAGCGCCTAAAGAGCCCAAAGAGCGGGCAAACAGTGAGGTGACTTCAGAGGCAGGCCTGACACCCGCGCCAACAGCCGCACCTAAAATCAACCCTCAATCCAAATGGTCCAAGATCAAGATAGTCACCAAACAGGCAGGAGACGAGTGCATCACCGCCATCGAGATCGTCCCACCGAACAGTAGCGGCGAGAGGCGCTCCATCCCTGTCAACCGTCCCCGCACGGTGGCGCGCAAGTTTGCCAGCATCGCCCGCAGCCAGGTGAAGAGGAAAAGGCAGATGGCGGCACGAGAGAAGAAAGTGACAAAAACAATCTTCGCCATCCTGCTGGCCTTCATCATCACGTGGACGCCATACAACGTGATGGTCTTAATCAGCACGTTCTGCCAGTCGTGCGTTCCAGACACGGTCTGGGCCATTGGCTACTGGCTCTGCTACGTCAACAGCACCATCAACCCCGCTTGCTATGCACTCTGTAACGCCACCTTCAAAAAGACCTTCAAAAACCTGCTCATGTGCCAGTATAAGAACATCGGCACCAGATGAACTGTGGAAAGAAGCAGCCAGCAGAGATGGAGGGTGTGATATGGAGAGCTTAAAGGCTGCCCTGGCTCTTCTGACCCCCATAACTTTGAAGCTTCGGAAGGTATTGCACAGTACATTGAGAGGCATCATAGTCCCATAATGCTGAACAGTGCGTTATAACCAAAACGTAATATATTAAGGAATCAGTGTTTACAAGAAGATGATGGAGCGATGGACAATAGACTGAATCATTGAAGAAATCAAGACTTTTTCAGTAATCTGATCATTGCTGCACTGCTCAGACCACTGAACTCTGCACTACAGTTACATGAAGATCAGGCTGCGAATGACATCCGATTAGACGGCTCATTATTTCCAACAGTGAAGAGAGAGAATCCCAGCAAATATAAACCAGAAGAGACTTAATGATTTAGAGATTTATTGATTCATTTATATTCCCAGTACAGCACAAATGATCTCAATCAAGTCCTTTTGGTTAGTATTAACACTGTTTTTGACCCAGACTTCTGTGCAGATTCTCTGAAAACATCATACAGAGGATCACAGCCAAAGACAGATAACATATGGAAAAGCCTCATGTTTGACTATCCCTGAAAGCAGAAAGCAGGTTGCTCCAGAGTGAGGTTCAATTTCCTATAGCCCACCTGCACCTTCCACTTTCCAAATTAAGGAAGTCTGTTGCTGTCCACAGCGGCTGTGTAGTCCATTACATTCATAGCGGCAAATTCAGGGCATGTGGTACAGCCTGGGAGAAGTTAGTCATCGTTATCCTCTTAGTGTGATCCTCTTGAGGTTCTGGTATAGGTCAGAATTCAAAAGGATCTCCTCAATGGATTGGGATAGGCATTATAGACTTTAAATGGGATGAGACACTCTATACTGAGCTGAGAAATGTCACTGTAAGGGTTTGATCTTACAGAGGTCTGTAAATATGTTTAGATATGATGAATATATGCTCTTGAAAGTATTATTTCTTCCCTGCATTTGATGTCTGGATGTTTGTGTTCCTCTTGTATTTAGTTGGTGATCTTCATGTAATTTTACAGATTAAATATTAAATGTGTCGTTGTCTGTATGCAGAACTGTTGAAACCATTTATAATTTGTGATATACTTGAAAAAAAAAATAGATGACTAATTTATTTAATCTGTTTATAAGATGTTCAATTTCTAGCATTTTATTTAGATCGGGGCACAAAGGACTGTCCGTAAATTTGAGAAATGGAAAATCGCTTTTATTTCCCCTTGTAAAACATGTTGATTTAGCACATATCCACTTCATAATGTTTTCTCATGGTGCAATATCGTTTTTGCCAAGTTTGTATTTAAATACAAGGTTTGTAATTGATGAAACCGCTGCCTGTAAACCTGAAGGAATGATCTCCAACTGTTTTATGTTTGAAAACATGTGGTCAGAATTAGCATATTAGAGTGAGAAATGTGGATGTTTTAGGGCTCATGTTGTTACATTATAAACAAGCTGCCAGTTTCAGCAATTACAGACTTTAAAGCATTAAACCAAAGAGATCGTGGCACTCCAGTCTGCTCTTAGACCTGGTCAGGAGGAGAGATTATTCATTCATTAGCATCATTTTAAGATGCAGAGACTTGCCTCTCTAACGTCTTGGGTTTAGTTTCATGTTTCTACCTCATAATCAAATTTCCATTCATAGTGTTTGTATATCCAAACCAGCTCTGAATCTCTTTTTAATGAGCCGTAAAGACAGACTAAATGACTATCATGTCATTGCAAAAGACGTTAAAACCAGATTTCCATTTCTTGTTTATGAATGTTAATTGCATTGGTCATCTGATACATGGACTATGTTGAAGTAGGCTGTTCACTACAAATCTTAGTCAGTCAAAGACATTATAAAAAGTCTCCCCAACTAAGAAAGTGTCACACTGGAATAGAGTTCGCTCAGAGAGTTCTGAACCATTAACTGTACTAAAGAAATTCAATCATACAATCTGAATATTGTCCTTCTGCAAATCTGAAAATGATCATTAGCATCTGTTAGATGACCAATACAGAAAAATGACTTTGCCCAAAATGCTCTCTTTCCTCTGGTCTTTTAAATTTTCACTTCAAATGTTCAAATGTAAATCGTATAAGGATTGATGTAGAAATCCCTTGTATAAGTGTACCAGCTGAAGGGCAAAGTCAATGATCATTACCCCAGTGAAGCTGATGGAATGAACACACTGTAATTATGGACTTATCTACCACTGCCCTTAAAGAGCCAGTGTACATAAGAGTGTATGGTTCTTTTTATATTGCATAAAGCTTAATAAAGATCTCAAGCGCACTGACCAGGAGGAGAGGAGAAGGCTTGTTCTTTACATGTTCATGAACACACATATGGGTTTGCATAAAATTTGGAGGGCTCAAGTGTCTTTAATAATGAACTGTCATCACTAATTTACCTTTAGTTAACACAACATATAACACACAAAGCTCTGTAACAAAACTGCACTGTCTTATAAATTGTCTGCTTATAAAATAGGTTTGCACAAGAGAGGATGGTCTCCTCTGTATGCAGTCTAAATCTTAAAACCCTCTGTCACCCTTCAATCTGTTAGTAACAGTCAAGTCAAAAGGAAAAAGTAACAGTATTGGGGTATTTTCACTTTTACACAAACTACACCTTTTATAGAAAAAGAAAAAAATCGTTTATTTCAAACAACACTCCTCAGTTTTAGATTCTATGATACAAAAAAAAGAAGGGTGACATCCAAACACTACTTATATACCCCACTAGTAATATAATCCTGTAAATTACACAATTTTACAAAACCAAATTAATAAGTAAAACAGTAATAAAATAGATGTGTTTGTTTGATTGATTTGATTCTACTGAGTGTTGTCCTTTAACAAATGAGAGGCCCGAGGCTTACACAGCTGATAGATGGGAGAGAGAGAGAGAGAGAGAGAGAGAGAGAGAATGTGCTGGAGGGAAACATCAGAGGAATGGGTCAAATACAGGGAACCACACGCTAAACAACGACATTTTATTCCCCCCTCCCCCACACACATGAAAGAGTCGTGTAAGGTGTCAAATTCTCAGATGTTACTCTGTCATAGTCTTCTAAAGCTATATGTTTGTGGCTATAGAGCGAGTCCCGCTCAAGCTGAAGAACGCTGAGCAGAGATATAAAAGGCCGTGTTTGGATGACGGATGATCGCGTGATGTTTACTGCTCCTCTGAATCTCTTGCTCCCTTTAGTTCCCTTTTCCCTTGTTTTTCTTTCCTGTGGAGAGATTGACACAAAATCTCATTATTCAGATCCAGCAGAAAACCTGAACCTTTGACGACGCCTCCCCGTCTCATGCTGGTTAGGAAATGCATACGCTCAAAATAATGCTACAGTATTATTGCTTGAATCCACATTCAGATAAGCACATTAACCACAAACGCATGCTTTAAAAGGACTGACTTAGACATCTGCCTCTTATGTATGAGCAGAGGTTCATTATTGATTTCAGAATCCCACACAGACACCCACCACAGCCAACAGGCCAAGATTACACAACCAGAGCAGATTACATACCTTACTGACTCCATTCATCCAAACCAAACCAAACCAAACTACTGGTTGCAATATAACACCTGTTGAGTCGTGTGTGTTTGAGGAAGCTCTTTTTTTAACACTAACATTTGATTTTAACATAAAACATTCATCCTTGAATGCAGAACCTGATTTCACCAAGTGCAACATGTTCATGGATCAACATCTTTGTTGATCCTGGAACAACATTCAAATCAACCAATCAGATTTGAGGGACAAGTTTACAGTTTATGTCAAGTTTAGGCTAACAACAAGGGTTAGGTGTTATTCACTTATCATTTCCCTCTGATTTTAGGAATAACTTATGGGTGGGTTAGGTTTGGGGTGTGGTTGGGGGATATGGTTAGGATTAAATTTTCATTTGCTCCAGGATCAACAAAATATGTTGACCCAGGAATGCGTCTTAACTGCCCTTACGAAAAAGACGTTTATTCAAGTGTGCTATAGTAGTATAGGGCTGTAGTAGTATAGGGCTACTGCAAGTGCAAAAATTATATATAAATAGTAAACTATGAGTATAATGTTAAGTTCACTTAAAGAAAACTTGTAGAATAAAACTCCTAAACTAGAAGTTTACTGAGAGTACACTAAAAGAAAACTTGCTAGTATACTTTCAGTATAAAACTCCTAAACTAGTAGTTTACTGAGAGTACACTAAAAGAGCAAAAATATATAAATAGTAAACTATAAGTATGATGTTAAGTTCACTTAAAGAAAACTTGTAGTATAAAACTACTAGTTTACTGAGAGTATACTTCAAAGTCGCTACAAGTATTAAAATAGTAAACTACCGGTATACCCATAAGTATAAATGAGAAACATAATTATGAACTAGTTGTGCACTTAAAGTTTACTACTGTTACACTTATAGTAGGCTACACTTAAACATATACTTTTATATACTAAAAGTGGGCCAATTTAGTCCCAAGCGGTATTAAATTAGTACACTTACAAGTTTACTACTAGTACATATTGACATTAGTATACTTACTTCATAATGTATACTTAAAAATATACTTGAACATTACTTAAGTATACTTCATAAAATTAACTTGAATTATACTTCTTTTTCGTAAGTGTGGGCAAAATCAGGAACGTGCTCATTGGCTGCCAGTTTTGGGTTTGGTGTTGAGGATGTATGTACCTTTGGGTTTGTTTTTGACCTTGGTGGCGCAGGGTTTGGACACAGAGATGGTTTGCTGACAGTCGACGTTGAAGAGAGCCTTTTGCAGAGTGCCGGTGCGGCTCTTTGTGCTCAAGGCTGCGTCACACTCGCCCCAGTTGCCAAACTTATACTTGCAGTCAGCTGCATGAAATGAGTACCAATACAGTAAGATAATATGAAATGCACAGAACAAACAGAAATACACAGCAGCATGAAAAACGGCTAAACATAAGAGAAATTAAGGATGGCAAATTTCAGCTGATTTACCACAGTTTGACTGACCTCCAAACTCTTTCTTCCAGTTGCAGGGAACTCGGCATTTGACTTTTTTGGTCTGCTCGTTGCAGGTGCCTTCCCTCACGCCTGGTCCACAGTCCCCGTTGTTGGCCACGCAGTTGCCATAGCGCCACTCCGCACAGTCCGAACCACCCTTACCTCCCTTATTCTTCTCTATCACATGACACATAATCACATGTGATTACCTTCACCTTCCATTCAGGTGAGTATCACACAAACTATTGTCTAAGGTTCAAAGATCACAGGGTGTGATTCTGCATGAGAGCTGAACTAATGGAAGAAAGGAGAAAGGGAAGAGATGGTCTCTTCCATGTTTGATACCTTTCTTGTTTTTCCCAGCCTCTGTAGTCACGATCATTAAGGCCACCAGCACCACGATGAGGGTGGAAAACAGGCCACGCATTCTGAAAAACACAGATTAATCAGCTGCTGCAGAGCAAAATGACAGTTTTCAGGAAATTAAGCATTTCTGTCATAAGTACGGTTATCAAAGGGCAGGACAGTAATCGAGCCATCTACACTGAGACGTTACTTTGCCATTTTAATATTTCAAATTCCCAATTAGAGATGAATGGATGAAGCTGATAAGGATGATCATTCAGAATGATTAATTAGAGCTTCACTAACTGAATTCAACAGACTGGTATTAAAATGTCACAAACACAAAAGGTCATAGTGCTGAAGGACTATGATTCTCTGCTATCACTGCCACCAGATTATAATGTACCAACAGCGCTTGCATTTCTCCAGACACCCACAAACACATCACACAGGAGTATGATGTAAGAGCTAGTGAAATGGGAGAATACAGATTGATTTTCTTGGAATTATGATAATGACGTTCTTGGCACAGCCACTGTACTAGCTTGTTGCTGTGAATCATCAAACATAAACATTCAGCCCTGACTGACATCCATTCAGACTCAAGAGGAAGAGTGTGTTTGAACGTGTCCTTCTTTTCTGCTGGTTTCCAGCTCCAGAAACTCACAGTCCACACATCTGTGTCTGTCCTCGGCAGTGAACACGTGATGTAAATTAATAAATCTTTGCACTCTTTTGCTCTTTTTAGTGATTTTTTTTTCAATCGGGCATTTCTTTGTGTGGATCATCTCAAAGGAGGTTTGCTCCATGTACACAGATCTGCTTATATGGGTTTTGTGTTTGTGACTCTGGCTGCGTGAGTGCGCTCTTTAGCCTCTGCTTGTGATCTCCATGGCAATGATTCGACCGGGTGCTGTGAGATAGTAGGAGCATATTGTCTGAAGAGAATGGAATCATCGCAGCGGGACGCCATTCTTCCGGAACGCTCCGTGGATATGAAGGCAAGAGGACTGAAGCAGCAGCTCACGCAGAGACGTACACTCGCATATGGACCCGCACAGATTATAGAACTCACATTCACACATCGGCCAGCTTCCCACAGACACATTTACTAACAACTCAGCAACATTGTCAGTGTGGGAGTGACTTTTTTGTCAATAAGACGACATCCCCGGTTCAGAGTTCTGTTAGCAGGAAAAGCAATTAACGGTAACAAAAGCTGATCTCCTGTTGAAAGAGAGGACGGTCTCTGTAAGACGCAATAAAAGACTCCTCAAAGCAGCCAGAAGGAGCTGGACTGATGAAAAGCGGTATTGTAGCGTCTTTGAGGATAATTAAGCATCTATTAGGTCCAAACAAGTCTCTCGTTCTGACCACAACACTCTCTATTCACTGTAGTCGATGCGTCTGTTAGTCTATCCGCTCGCGCACGCTGGCCATTTCACTCTGAAGGGCCCATTTGGTCACTTGTTTCCCGACTACTCTTGTTCCCATTGTGTTTGAATTTAATGTTCTCGACTCTCACTATCTCTGGGCCATAACTTCCCACTCAAACTCCCGTCCCAGCACAAACTCTGACCCGCATCACTCAGGCGCCGGGCCTTTATAGGTCACCATAAGCAGAAGCAGTAAAAATCCTCTACCTGTTTTTTTCCCCTCCATCTCTCACTCTCAGACACTAAATGCTTCTCTAAAGCCGTTTATAAAATATTCTGTTGACCCAGTAAATCCTGCAACTCCCTCCAAACAGTAATTAAGTGTCAGCCGCTCAGCGGAGCGTGACTAACCTCTCTCAGAAAAACACAAATCTCGAGCACCCCAACCCCCATTTTCCTGGCCCAAAAATGTCTTCACCCCCTCTCCCCGTCCAAAATTTCCCCCTCCTCACCTTTTTTCTCTGACCTTTCTCCAAAACCTCTCATCAGGCAGTCTTCTTTGTGTGATCCGTGTGTGTGTGTGAATGATGGAGGGACAGACTGTCTAACGATGCTGTTCTGACCCGCTGGGTCCACACACACACACATCTCATACACTCTGAGGGTAGAAAACCCTTTAAAAGCCCCATTCCTCTCACAGAAACACACTCTTTGAGGGCCTTTCTCACTCATCATACGCCATGGGGCTTCCATTATCACAAGCGCGGAGGAATGTGGGACCGCTGGACACACACAGTTTCTCTTCTCTCCCCACCTCTGGTCCTCTCTCCTCCCCTCACATCTTTTCAGCATGTCCCAGCACCCAGCGTTCAAGTGTGCGAGTCCCTTGCAGCACAACCAGCTGGACTTAAAACTCATTTCCATAGCAGAGAAAACAACACAAAGCTCTGACCCACTTCACTCATAGTTAAACACATGGCACAGTTTCACGCTTATCAGCGCTGCTTTTCAATTACAGATTTCCATTTGGAGTCTCTCCTTTCAGCAACTCTTAAATTCTATTACAAGCGCTGCATTTTTTTGTAAAGACTCTATTAAGTGGAGGTGCTTTCATTAAGTCTGAAGCAAAGCAGGCCCTTAAGGCTAAGCTGGTACTGAGCGTTAGTCATCAGAGACAGTGCAGAGGGAGTTCAAGTCAGCATTGGCTTTATCAGTCATCTAAACCACAGACAGACAGACACAGGGGAGGAGGGACACGACTGGAGACAGTGTTCAAACCAAAAACAGCTGTTTAAGTTCACCTCAGCACAAGATTTACTCAAACACAGGTCTGAGGCTAGGAGTCATAAATCACTTTGAGTCTCCCATTATTCTTTCTGATGGGTGTGTGCAGCTGTGCGATGTCCACGCACACACACATACAAAGGCTGTCACCAGACCAGCTCTGTAAAGCATTAGGTAAGTGTTACACCAAATGCTTTCTGACAGAAACTGTGACCAGCATAGTGCTGGAGGCCTGTGAATCTGAGAGCTCAGAGTTAAAAAAAAACAACGAAACATGTAATCACATCCCTGCTCCTTAAAGAGAAATCAGTGACTGAGACACTACTCCAGCCGTTATACACACACCCTGAGGATATAAACTCATATATCCAGAGCTTGAGACTGAGACATTAGGCTTAAAAGCATGTCACTTCTATAAGGAGGGCTAGGAGTCTTTGTAATATCGCTCTGAAACATACTCCATTTCTCCTCTATTGCAATGTAAATATATAATATACTCTTGTGCTTATCACTAAGAATTATTCGCATTCCTCTCACTTTATATGTTTTATTTGAACTGATAACAGTGTTGTTTTGACCCAAATAGTCTCTCTCCGTCTGTCATAAACTCACACCAAATCAGGGAAGAGACCAAAAGGTTGAATGTTTACAACTTTGCTGAAGTGCTGTGAAGTGGTATACCTCTAAATGTGTAATCCATTCAATAAAAGTGCCTCTCTTTTTTTATTTTTTTGCACTTTCTAAGTCCCACTCTGGGATGAAAAGGCCCTGAAAAATGTCTAAAGAGAGAAATAAAAAGGGGGCAGGTCAGAATGCAGGTCAGGTGAAAGGTTCTCTGAAAGAGCGAGAGAAGAAAAGATGGAGCGCGGTCCTCTTCCTTTCTCCTCTGAACCCTTTGACCATGCTCACTTTAATCACTTCATTCAAGAGGAGAGAGGGAGTGAATGAAACCAAGAGCATTAAATGCACAATGATCCCTAACACGCACACACACACACATCTGAAACACTTTGGGTTAGAGCAGACTATAACATACTTTGTGTAAATACTTTTTAGCCACAATCAACTGCCTATCCACACAGAAACTGGGCACACTGAGTGTGAGTGAGAGGTGACTAATGATGCCCAAAAATGCAGTTTTATAGTATAGATACTGTATAGGCAAATAATTTGTACATTCATTTATTATGGTTATCAAGTCCAGTAAAAGTATTAAATTACAATAAGTGTGTCAAATTAAAGTGCTGCATCATGCCAGTCACTCATTCACATGATCGCAAAAAAAAGTTATAGCCAAAACAAAACGTAAAATGATACAATTGTTTTGTTCCGTAAAGCCCTTATATTTTTACGCTGAAACGAACAACTTACACTTTCGTACACGGAGGAGGCTGGTCATAGGATAGTGATAGATCATTTCTACTTGGTTAAACTGATGGTCTTAATTTACTAGCTTACTCATAACAAATGAATGCAATAGCGCGCGACACAGTCCGAGCCTAAATGTTTGCGCACTTCAGAACAGCTGCTATTTTAGTTTATTGATGGGTAATAAAAACTCCTATTACCAAATGAAGAGCAGTATCAAATAATTTCATTGATTTCATACGGGGTATTTAGCCATCTAAACGCTCTTCTTTAAACGTTTAATAGCCATCAAACGTACAAAATAATCCTCTAAAACACGTTGTTCGTGTTAAAATGTGTTATCGTTGTAAATAGCGTGGGAGAAACATCCATGCAAACTATTTATTTCGTTTTATAACTTTTCAAGAAGTTTAGCGGAATAAAATAGAAAGTCCACATACTGGTCACATAACTGTTGCTGTGAAAAGAGCAGATTTAACTCACTTGTTTTCTGTGTTGGAAGTTTCCACACTGAAAGGTCTTGCTGAAGTTTCGTGTGTGAACTCTTCTCCAGCATCCGCCTTTATGCGTCGCTCCGTCTCTTTGTTTCCCCCCAGACTAATTTAATCTGTTTCTTTCTCTTGAACCCTATTTAAATTAACCCCACCGTGACGTCACAGCTCACGTCAGCATCAGTCAATAGACCTCATGGCACAGCCATGAGACCTGTAAGTCAACCTAAAAAAAAAATGTTTTCAATTATTATTATTATTAGAGCCTAAAATAATACCAATAATATGCTGATAATAATAATAATAATAATAATAATGAAATAATAATTTTATCTACATGTACATAATAATAATAAAAGATTACATTTAACACTAGCCCAGCAAAAGTGAAACCAAGACCCTCCACGATGACAGAGATGGCCGTTCACAAACACTAACCCCAACACTTTTGGCAGTTCCCCAGGAGAGACAGAAAATAAGACTAAATCAAATGATCAAAACACCACACACACACACACACACACACACACACACACACACACACACACACCAAATTCTGCAGAAAACACAAAAAGCAAATATGAATGCTTATTCCCCTTCAACAGAAAATATAAAATGGCAGAATATCATGATTAATGCTGAACTGACCAGTTCTGACTATTTACCACAAGTTTGGCAAATATATCTGTCTATATAAGCGCATGTAGAGACCTGGCTACTAACAGCACCTACGATTTAATACAGATTACAAACAAATACCATCTCAATTTTGAAAACCATCATAATGTAAAAAATCATCAGTAATGTAAAGTTTAATGCATAAAACTCTGTCAGGAAGTCCAAACTTAGCTTCCATTAAAGGGCACTTACAGTACTCTGATTAAACAGCACAGTTTGAATCTGCACTGAAAAACCCAACAAGTTAACTCAACTCAAACTGACTGAGGAAACTGAGTGCGGCAAACCATTTAAGTTTAAAAATAAATACATATGAGTATTCTGAACTTATATATATTGAGTCATCATTATTTAAACTTAAATGGTTTGCCGCAATCAGTTTCCTCAATCGGTTTGAGTTGAGTTAACTTTTTGGGTTTTACAGTGTGTGAAATACTCAAGTATTGATGAACATAGTAATATCCAGATTTCCAAATAGCATAGCAGCTTATAACAGCTAGCTTCAACGAAATATCTAATTGAATCATTATCAGTTACGTTTTTGTGTGTATTTGTTTGCATTTATACTGCAAGCAACTGAAACGTTTAACTGCAAATGATTCAAATGTTTTCAGAGGCTCTAGATTCTCTTATTTTTATTGCCTGCTATGTGATTTTATGTGGGTGTGTTGTTAGTCTGTGAATGTGTGTCTGTAGACTCCTAAGGGCAGGAAACAGCAGCTCAATAGGACAAACTGTGCAGTCAGATAAACAATCTTTCTGCAGGCTGAGACAGGCAAGAACCGAACACATACAGTGACCTGAGCCAACTCCACAAATAAAACCATTCTCATAGATCGTGTTCACATAAAACCCACTCTCATTAAACAAACACACACTTGTCGCACAAGCAAGCATCTTAACAGCAGCGCACACACACAGCCTCTATAATAACGACTGAAAAAGTGACCGCAGAGCGTCAGATAAGACTTTTATTGCGGACAGAATGAAAGGGAGAAGTTATTTTTATAGTTTTTCTGTAAGCTGTATTTCAGTCAGAGCACATCTTCTGAAGGTCGTGCTTAAAAAAAAGAGAGACATGTAAATGTAAGATTGTACTGATTTGATCACAAATCTTTGAAAGGAAAAGTATACTAATGTAAGCATTTCAATTTTTTTTTATACAAAAATCAGGAATCTGTTAGTAGCTGATTTGAACAAAACTAACAAAAAAAAAGCAGTTTTGTGAAAATACTTTAAAACATAATCAACTTTTGAGGGGAAAGTACTGTTCGTTTTACACATTCACTCCAAGATGACTAAGTAGACCACAGGAAAAATGGGGGTGATGGAGGAAATCAAAGTGGGGTGAGGGACAAAGAGAAAGAAAGAGTGGGTTGGGAGGTTTATACAGGCTACATATTTTGTAGCAAACTGAAAAGGCAAGACCTCCTCCCTACTCTCCACAGTGAAACCTCTGTCTCACAACAGAGGACCAGATGGAACAATCACTGTTTGAATAAAAGAGAGTTCACAGCCACCACATGATCAACAACTCCCCAACACTCCTCCTCTCCCCGCTCTATGTCTCTTTAGATCCACGGGAAGTCATGGGAAAGCTTGCTAAATGGGCAAAGGGTGAACCAGCATGTGAGAGTTTGTCCATGAAAAGGTTAAAGAGTTGAAGATGAAGTCTGTGCTTTTTAAGCATTCACATCATTATTCTAAAGGCAGGGGTCACTCAGAGCATGACCAGAAGAATGGACTCTACACTTCCTCTCACATACTGTACACATGCTGCTTCTCTTTTTCTTATCGCAAAAACGAATAAATATGTAATGAAAGACTACCACACAGACTTCTAAACCGTTCACAGTTCACAAGAACCCCAAAGATTTTTTTTTTAATCTAAGAGTGAAGATTCTATTAAACAAATAAATGAATCCTCCTGGCAATATTTGACAGCAATGTTTCACTTGTTAATAGTTAATGATATGTTTTTACAGCATCATTCATTTATACATTTGTTCATTTTTAATTATTGTTCATTCATAATGCATTAAATAGTTAATTTATGCACTTTCATAAAAAAAAAAAAACTTGAATCTAGATTAATAAATTCTGTAAAGGTTATGTTAAATGTTAGTTTAAACTAATGTTAACCGATTGAACCTTGTTATAGACCTTATGCGCCAGAGAAACAAGGGCGCCGCCATCTTTAGAATATTATCTTTTAACTTCCGTTTTTGCGGTCGCTCTGTATATTTCTATGGCATTACTGTCCAGGAGTAATTAGCTTTTGAAGTGGATTTACTTAATGTAAAGTTAACGAAAGTTATCATGAGGACTGTGATGCTTAAAGCAGATGACTTAACATTATGTCAATCGACCGGGAAGATTTTAAAACGAGCCGTTCATTAATAAACACGCAGAATCGCTGTGAAAATACAGACCGGAAGTCAAAAGACAATGAGCGCAGCGCTGAAAAAGGGGCGGGGCTACATAAGGTCTATATACAATGTATATATACACTCTATCAGAAGTCTAACAGAATCATAAATAAGAAGAATTAAAAAAAAAGTTATATATAAGTTTAAAAAAAACCTAAAATGCAGGAAATTACATTTATATCAATACCATTTTCTGTAGGGGCGACCAAATTTATACCCAGGCAGCAGTTTTTGATTGAATCAACTAGTTTTCCTCTCAAAGAAATCACTGGAATAGAGTTGATTGTGACTATGACTATTCAACCACACTGTAAAACCCAACAAGTTAACTCAACTCAAACCGATTGAGGAAACTAATTGCGGCAAACCATTTAAGTTTAGAAATAAATACATATGAGTATTGTGAACTTATATATATTGAGTCATATTCACTCATAATTTAGTGTTGGTTTAGTCAATCATTTTGAGTATATGTAACTTGAATATTTTAAGTTCATTCCATCAAACTTTTAAAGTAATTTAAACCATTTAAACTAACTGGTTTGAGTTCATTTAATAAATCTAATCAAGTCTTAACAACTATATAGCTACTCAAATGGTTTTAGGAAACCGATTGCCGTAAATGATTTAAGTTGATTAAACTCAAATTAATAAAGTTTTATAAGACAAAGGAAAAACATTGGTACAAAGCAGGGTTCCTCAATCTCGGTCCTGGAGGGCCACTGTCCTGCACAGTTTAGCTCCAACCCTGATCAAACACACCTAGCTGTGAGTTTCTAGAGATCCTGAAGACATTGATTAGCTTGCTCAGGTGTGTCTGATCAGTGTTGGAGCTAAACTCTGCAGGACAGCGGCCCTCCAGGACCGAGTTTGAGGAACCCTGGTATAAAGAAATGGTCAAAGAAAAGGATGCAGTTATTAATAGTATTTATTGAAAAATCATTTATTTTACAAAAGGTTCTCAGGGATGAATGTTGTGAAAGATGGTCAGTAAGTCTCCTCACTGTCCAAAATACAAAATTGCACAGGACTTCTGTCTGGCTTCTGTCTGGCGAACTGTGAAAAAACAAAAAAAAAAAAAAAAAAACATTAATCTTCCACTGACAAAACTGGTTTACTCACAGCATAAATGCTAGAATAGAATTTTTGAAGTTGCGGGCACCAGTGCTACCAAGTAAAAAAAGTTAATTTCGAGCCCTGTTTACCATCATATATTCTGAATAATTGTAAATTGAATTAAATAACTGAAATAATCGTTGAAACCAGGCACATATAAAATGTCAGAAAACAGGATTCCTGATAGCATGTCAATATCCATGGATCACTGGATCTTTGATAAGTTGTTAGGAACACTATATCCAATTTAAACTGATAATCCTTTGTTTTACTCGAGTTTTCTCAGTTTCCCTGTTAACTCCAGTCACGCTGCAGCTCTTTAGCCACTCAATCTGACTAGGGGGGCGTGTTCTGGCAGGAAAGTGATGTCAGTGCATACCCTTTATATCTCAGCTTGTATTACATTACATTTACACATTTGGCAGACGCTTCTATCCAAAGTGACTTACATTGCATTTCATTGCATTTCAAGTTGCACATTTTACATTCTTATCAGTTCTCAGTTCTTGCTTTCCCTGGGAAATTACCTTTTTCTTTAGTTTTTGCCATGTGAATGACAGTCGCCGGAGGATAGTCAGTCAGTCTTCTCACTGATATAGATCCAAAAATGCGCAGAACACGTTTGTCTATTCCGAATTGTGAAGAAAAAAAACAAAACACACACACACAAAAAAAATATTAATACATTTTCCACTGACAAAAATGTAATTTACTCACAGCATAATAAATAGAATAGGTCAGCTTGTAGTACCTTTTTCTTTAGTTTTTGCCACGTGAATGACAGTCGATGTGGAAGATAGTCAGTCAGTCTCCTCACTAATATAGACCCTAAATTGCACGGGACAAGTTTGTCTGCAAATACATGAGAAAACACAAAATTATTAATTACTCTTACACTGACAAAACTGTAGTTTACTCATCATTATAAATGAGGAAATATGTCAGCTTGTATTAGCCTACCTTTTTTTTCTCGTATGAATGACGGTCGGTGGTTGATAGTCTCCTCACCGATATCCAAAATTGCCCAAGGGACACGTTTGTCTATGCCAAAATGAGAAAACACACAAAATATTAATTAGCTTTCCACTGTCAAAAAATTGGTTTACTCACAGCATAATAAATAAAGGAATAAGTCAGCTTGTATTACCTATTTCTGTAGTTGTTGCCATGTGAATGACGGTCGGTGGATGGTAACGTTAGTCTCAATCACTGATAATGATCCAAAATGGCTTGGCACACTTTTGTCTAAGCAAAAAATGTGAGAAAACACACAGAAATGAATTAATCTTCCACTGGAAAAAACTTAAGTTTACTCACAGCATTATAAATGAAGAAATAGGTCAGGTTGTATTACCTTTTTTATTTAATTTTTGCCGTGTGAATGTCGGTAGGTGGATGATAGTCTCCTCACGATATCCAAAATTGCGCGGGACACGTTTGTCTACGCTAAAATGAGAAAACAACAAAAAAAAAAAGATTAATTTTCCACTTACGAATCTGTGGTTTACTCACAACATAACAAATAAAAGAGTATGTCAGCTTTAACGTTACCTATTTCTTTAGTTTTCGCCGTGTGAATGACGGTTGGAGTCAGTCTCCTCACTGATAAATATCCAAAATTGCGCGGGACACGCTTGTCTGTAAAATGTGACAAAACGCACACAC
Source organism: Scardinius erythrophthalmus (assembly GCF_964197995.2). Lineage (NCBI taxonomy): Eukaryota > Metazoa > Chordata > Actinopteri > Cypriniformes > Leuciscidae > Scardinius > Scardinius erythrophthalmus. Next base: position 37,164,023 of record NC_138222.1, read on the forward strand.
ATATAAATTATTGTTCCACTGACAAAACTGTCGTGTACTCACAGTACAACTACTGCCGCTGATTTTAAAAAAAAATTCTGAGTAAATGCAATGTCGCGTTGGCTTGTCGTTGACGTGACACAAATGGCATACTACAGTAGTAAGTACATTACTTTAGCTAGTCGGTCTTCTTAAGATGAAGAGTCACGACAATACAACGTTAAACGTATAAAAGTGCTCTAAAGAGGACGAAACAGTTTGCTGTGCTTACCTGTTAAATATCTTCATGGCCGCCATTCTGTTCCGAGTTACTCCGTGTGTGAGCAGTGGGGGATGGGCAGATTGAAATAAATACGCGGGGTTTTCCGGTGCGTGAGGGAGAACGCCGTAAAAAGACCTAAATGTAGGCTTCGAATGAAGCTGAAAACTTTAAATGTATTTATTTAAGTGTTTATTTCATTTCATTATACAAAAGTAATTTCTTGAAAAATAAAATTTAAAAGCTAAAATAACAAATAGGTTATTCATAACTTATTCGGTTTAAGTTCTGCTTAATACATTGCAGTTTTTGAGTTAATATCACATATTTTATTAAGTTAAACTAACTTTAAAAAAAAAAATAAGTTAAATGTACTCATTTAGTTTAGTAACTTTCAGTGTTAGGTTTTACAGTGCAGAAGAACTTGCTGAACATTGGATCATTCTCATCTATGGTTATTCCACATCATCAGGATCCTCCATTCATACCATATAGGGTGATAATTCAATGACCGGCTTCAGGCTGTGAGAGGGGCATGAATTATCAGAGACAGCAATTGCATTTCTCTTATTAATGCCTGCCTCTCTTCTCTGAGCTGGCAACTCACTCTTGCCAAGACAAAAGGAAACTCAGTATCAGAGTCTGAGGGAAATGTCACTATACATTCCAAGGATGATACAAATATATTAAAATGAAATAGCTGTATCAGGCAGCAAAGCCTCACATCCATCAATCTGTGGACGCGTGGGAGAGCTGACGTGTGCAATACAGAAGAATACAAATTCTTTACAGGCTCCTCAAAACAAAGCTCACATGCATATGCATTGTTTAGGTACAAAGGTGTAAGGGTTCCGTCCCAGTGACAGCTTTTGTACCTTTTTTCTGAGAGTTTATCATTCTATGTGAACAGTACAAAATTAACAGCAGGGTGTATGAAGGATTGTTTACTCTGAAGAGGTCTTTCTGTTCAACTGATGGATTAGATCTCATTCTGATTCTGTAGAATGAGCCACAAAATTCTTACTTTAGAAAGATTCTTCAAATAATGATGAGGAAAGAAAGACCCATCAAGGTCCAATCTTTTAAGATGTGTTTTCAGCACCAAATGACCTTGCTGTGCAGAATGAAATATTCAGTATGCTTTATTATGTTAATAACCAGACAGTAACAAAATAAGATCACTGAAGAGATAAATATTGACTACATATTGTTACAGAACAGAAAATTCATAAAACATTTCTTAAAACCCAATATATTGTATTGCACTGGAACCTATGTTTCCTACTTTATCGTTATCAAAACATCTAACAAATTCTAGCTTTAAATTCCCAAAAAAAAAAAAAAAACGACACAAATTAGTGTCAATGTCAGATCATTTTCCCTGTAAATCAAGGAAAGAGACAGTTCTTCCTCTTCTTACTGCTTTCATGCATCTCCACAGCTAAAGGCTTAAGAGCTTAATTGAGCGAGAAAATACACAGCAACAAAACACATTCAGAAATTCAAAACACATACATATTACATTGCTTTGCCCTTTGAAAGTAAAAGTAAAGATATTTTCATAACAGAATGGAAATTTATCCAAAAATCAAATCTCTTAAGTAATAATGCAGCATACATATTAAGGGGTGTTTATTGATAATAATGTTGACAATGTTCAATAGTGTCTCTACTATATGAGGTAAAACAGGATATTAGATGCATGGAATTAATGGTTGCTGACAGTGTATTGATGATAAGAGACGCTAAAATGAGCTATGCATTAAAAACTTGGTGTTAATAAGAAAGGGCATGTAAGGTCCAGGCCTAAATAGCTGATTGAGAAAACATGCAAGTGTTAATTATGTATAATGAAGTAATATACATAACCATAATCTGTTGGTTGGACAAAAATCCCAGCAGAGGAGACTGAAGTGTAATATTGTGATGCTGACAGAACCACTCGCAATCTCCTCTGAACGTGCCAAAGAGTAGATGAATCAAATAACAAAACAACAGAACCATATCATTAAAAGTCTGGGTGATAAAATCTTAACACCAGACTAAATAACTGAGTGACAGTGGGCTTATGCAGGGACATAAGACTCGCTTGCCCTTAGAGGTGTTAGAATGATATGCTAAAAGCAGTCTACAAATAAAAACTGGCCATTAAAACACCCACTTTACTGAGTTAATAGCTGTGGATTGAGTTCATGCAGTAGAACATCACAATGCCAGTCAAAATGCATAATTCTAATAATCAGGAACAGAATAGACATACAAATATTTGTAAATCACCTAAGAAATTGAAGGCTGTTAAATTTCTATGGAGAGAGAGAGAGAGAGAGAGAGAGAGAGAGAGAGAGAGAGAGAGAGAGAGAGAGAGAGAGAGAGAGAGAGAGAGAGAGAGAGAGAGAGAGAGAGAGAATAGTATAGTAGCCTGTTGTAGCAAGGCTCTAGCATATTTTAAATGAGAAATAAAAAGTTGTAACAAACTGAATTTTGTTATATCATACACTCAAAACAACTGCTTTCTAAGATTTAAGTGACAACATTTGTTCCAACTATTACAGTACATAAGACAAAAAAGGCTCCTCTAAAAGTGCTTAGAAATGAATTCAAACATTTGGGGCAAATCTATGCCATCTGTCCTGCTTATTAGTCTGAAAAACTCTAGTTTTAGGATTATTATAATTATGAAGAAATTGAAACTCACAAAATTGTCCCTTAATCCCTCCAATCTCTGAGAGAGTGAGAGGTTAATGTAGGCTGTTTATCTCAAATAGTAGAATTAAATGATCAAAATTCCTTGGTAAAGGAATGAAGTTGGCATGATTGAATAGAAAGTACTGTTGGCTTGAAGACCAATTACAGTTTCAGCTAGCCCGCTAGCTTTGTCCTCTCTGTTAACCTGTGTCTGTCTGAACTACATCAAACAGCTTTTCCATTACAGGAGCTATTAAGAAACACCAATCATCAAAACCAAGATGTGTTCTTATCCTATACACATCACATGATCAGCCTTTACACTGGGGTTTCAGATGGAACATTATAAAAGGATTTAAAAAAAATAATAATAATCATGGACAACAAACCCAATTTTCCACACTATAAATAAAGTCCAAAAAAAAACAAAAACTTTCAGAATTTAAAAAAAATCGATCATTAAGACATATTCCATGTTTATTAAGACATGTCCCATGTAAGAGTTCAGTGAGTTCAGCTTGTATGGCATATGATGTCATTCATCAAGACTCCTGTCAAATAGCTGTCAGGGTAAAAGGGTTGAATGGATGGTTGTTTAAACACTCACATTTTTCAATGTCTTTCCAAAGAAAGAATAGAACTGAGCTAATGAAGACAAGAGTATTAAAGATGCTAGTGGATTTACCTAAATATGCATACATCCTGTTTAATGCCATTTATTGTAAATAACTTTGAAACCAGTGGGTCATATGATTAATGAAGTAGTAACCTTTCTGGACAGAGAAGAGTTTCATTCTGTGATGTAAATTACTGAAATACATTATAAATGACTAATATTATTAAATACGCATGTTTCAAGGCCAAAATATTTTCAATATATATCTTTTTAGGAAAATAATTAGCATCCTAAAATCTTGAATCTGTATTTAGACATCAGAACTAAAACAAAACAATAAACAAACTCTAATAAAGTGTGTTGGTTTATCACAAAGAATTAAGAAAAATGCTGAAACTCCAATAAACCAAAATCTAATTTACAGAGTTTTATAATACAAACATGACAACACATATTTTTTATAGCTACAAATTATATAAACATCTATTTACTTAAAAATATTGTAGGAAAGAAGCTATATTTAGTACATCAATTATAAATTCATATTATAGAATAAAGAAGGCAATCGAAGCTACAGTGCAAAATGCCTCTTAAACAGAAAGCTACTCGCATACATTTACAGTACCAAATGTTCTTATTAGAAACCGCACAGAAATCTATGAAAATGCAAAATCTTTCCAATAAACAAACCCAGAAAAATATCTAAATCGTTCTGATACTTAAAAACCAAGGCCCTAGGAAAACATTCCTGTCTTTGAACCATCCTGAACTCTTTCAGTGCAGAGGAATCTAGAAAGTTACATTATACATTAACATCATATTATTGAATGGCTCTACTGTTATTAGGAAATGAGTCAGCTATGTTGAAATGTTTCGAGTTCCGGTTCATGTTCTGGACCACTGGCCAGACTAAAGTTCAGCCATAACAGAGCAATACTGAAGCTGGAGCTGTAAGTGCAGCTGGAGCATTCGCCATAGCCCTGACTCTACTGACGCCGACGCCTCTGGAGACACACACACACACACACACACACACACACACACACACACACACACACACACACACACACACACAGCCCATGGGCATCTTTTGAGATCCTCATTCTATTCATCAAACATTCAGCATTGTCAAACTAGAAAAGCTAACTTGATGAGTGCATTCACATGGAGAGAATTCTGCATCCTGTTTCATACATACAAACTCTAAGATGTTTTGGCAGTGCAATGAAATAAAAGACATTAAGTTCAACAGGTCATTCAGAGAATGATGATAAAAGCTAGAGACCTCTTCAGAGAGTTAAGTGTCCGACCATCTCCCCTCTCTGGGAATGAATCCACCCTCCCCCCCTTGTGCAGTCCAGAGAGCCTGCGATGGGTATAGCGATACATTTTTGGTTACTGTTGTTTTGGCACAAAAAGGAGGACACTGGTTGAGGTGAAGAGTGAGAGGTCAAAGGTCAAACTGCAGTCTCCTGGTCTTCACGCTGGATCATTTGGTAGTGCTGCCGACTCTCAAGATATGCCGCGAGTTCTGCATCTTTCGCCTTCTCGGCACGATGCTTTGGAGTGTCGCCCTGGAAATGAAGAGACACGTTAAGTCCAAACACAACAAATGCTGGAGAAGTTGCCATAATTTATAATTAAACTGCTCTTCGTGAACTGAAGCAAAATACACAGAGAATATCTATGGTCGCTCCAGGCCTTAATTATGGATAGTTTTTTCATTAACAATGAAGAAGGGAAATCAAAGATTACACTGAGCCTCTATCGGTAAACATGTTCTCAGAAAACGCCTCTGTTTTTCCATGTTGCTGGTGCCAGCATTGCTCAACAGTAATTGTTGTTAATTGCAGGCAGGCCTGGTGCTGAGAGTCTGAGAGAAAGGCCCGGACTGTTCCTAACAGAGCTGAGAGCACTCAAACTGCCCGCCAGGCGCTTTCATTGTTGTGGCACAGATGAAGCTGCTTTTGTTTGGGAATATACAGTACGAACGGCCACCAGCACCCTTTCATACTACGCAAGTGTGGTGCTGCATCCCTCCATTTTCAGCCTTTCACATGCAGACAAAGCCAGTTCTGGAAAAGCTGTCAAAAACTACAGAGTCCTGTAGCAAGCACAATGGAGAATATTAGCCATGATGAACTAAAAGAGATGAGTTACACAGCTTTGAGGTTTAGATCCTGATCCCCGCAGGGCATGCCAAACAGAAATATAATCACACTTTTATAGTGCTTTTAAAAACCAGCATGCATTTATTCTCATACAAGTCACAAATGAGAGAAGGGAAAAAAATGATGGAAAGGATAATGGGGATGCTTATTATATAAAGACAAAGACAGATAGATAGACCGTAAGAGAAACAGAGGAAAGAAAGCGAGAGGGAGGAGAGTTGGAGAGGAGGATTGCGCTTCATCACAGGGAAATGAACGATGAGTCACTCTATCCTGGATATGATGTTTTCTGGTTTGAATGAGTGCAGGATCCTAAGATTTGATGGAAACAGAGGGAGAGCGGAGCAGAAAAGTGCTGATGGAGCTGTTGAACCACAGTCCAGGAAAATGGCAACACTAAATCAGGTCTTGTTCAGTTCAAGTCTGTCAGGAGCATAGGAGGACAGTCTCCCTGAAGAGGGCAGATGAAAATCACGGGATATCCTCTGAAGAGACAAATCTCCATTTCGGTCTGTTCTCAGACCGTGTCAGACTGGTGACTTCACACATTTCATCTCCCTCAACAGCACATGAGTTACTGATAATTACATACAGTAGATAGAACTTAAGGCTGTCAGACAGACTAGAGTCCATCTGCACCCAGGAGACTCAATCAGTGCCGTCTCACACATTTATCAGATGGGAGCTGGGAAAGGTCCGTTAGACTGCTGTGAGCTTTAGAGCGGACTCTTACAGTAAGGCCCAGTGGTGCAACAGTGCAAAACTACAGGGGAAAATGAGAGTGAGCAAGAGCGAAGAATAGTACTGCTGAGAGTTCTAACCACAAATGAGATTTTTGTGCTTTGTGGAAAATCATTCCCTCACAGATCTCTTCAAATAAGTAGTTTTTAAATTGATGTTTCTTCTGAAAAGAAGAGAGGCAGTAATTAGAGTGTAGTGTATCTACAGCTGTTTGTAATTTTGCGGTACACCAATCAGAAGTGCTGCAGGAGAGCTTGAGTCTCTTGGCTGGCTCTGTGGAGGTGAGCGGGGGAGAGGGTGGGCTGCTGGGGGGAAGAATGGCTCCTTGTTTCATGTGGAGGTCTTAGTCAGCACTGACTAACAGAGACGTTCAGGGATAGAGACCAGCTGGAGGGCTGGAACCAAAATGAGACAGATCCAAAAGCCACAAACTTCTCCAGTGAATCGGTTTGGCATGAATCTGTATTCAGAGCTCACCAAAATTATTCCTTCCTAAATTCCCATATCAAACACAAACTTCTGACAGGATGTCAATAGATATACTCAAAGCTATGACATTTTTTCCCCTTCTGTTTTTGTCAGCATCAGACATGGGCTGCGTTTCCCAAAAGCATCGTAAGCCTAAGTTGATCGTAGAGACCACTGGTGGCAATTGTTCTACGATCAACTTAGGCTTACAATGCTTTTGGGAGACGCAGCCCTGGTCATGAGGCTTCATTCTATGCTTGTAAGTAGACCTCTAAAAACACTGAAGGGATGTTTTAGCCAAAAATGTCATAATTTACTCGCCTTCATGTCGTTCCAGACCCCCAAGACTATGGTTAATCTTCTAAACACAAATTAAGATGTTTTTAATGAAACCTGAGAGATTTATGTCCCTCCATTGAAAGTTCAGGAAACTAAAACCTTCATAAAAAGATTCAAAAAAGGTCATAAAGGCATCGTGAAACAAATCCATTTGAATCGAGCAGTTTAATCCAAGTCTTGTGAAGAGATACAACTGCTTTATATGATGTGTTACAAAGATTAACCAAGTCTTATGGGCTTGGAATGACATCCGGTAAAGGTGAGTAAATGATGACACCCTTTAACTTATCCAGAATCAAACATGAACTGTCTTTCTCTACATGTCTATCTCACCTGTAAGTCTGTCTTCATGAGAGATGCTCCCGCCTCCACTAGGTAATGACAGATTGTCCTATGACACAACGAGGCCGCTTTGTGCAACACCGTCTCTCCGCTGAATAAAAAGGAAAGAGATAGAAAGACAGAGAGAAAGAGAAGGCAGAAAACAAGTTGGAGAAATAAACAGGCTGTTAAAAATGAATCTCAAGATAATTCATGAAAAGATTTTGAGTGAGCCAGGCCTGACTATACTATCATAAAACAAAAGCCTGATCCTTTCCTGTCAACAGATAAAATGACATCAATGTGCATTATAGAATGACAGAACAGGCCTCACTTTTCTCTCTCCGTTACATCCAGAATATCGGTGGGTGCTGTGGAAAAAAGAGAGAAAAAAAGAGAAATTAAACCTTGCAACCGCACTAAAGCATGTGCCCTGAGGTGATGGTGTGTTGCTTAATGAAGAGCTGTAAAAAGCTTGCGTGGGAGAGAGAGATGACCCGCTTCACACATCAACCCCCTACACACACCACAGATAATGCACATAACAGCGATTGCAGGCAAAGTAGCAAACAATACCCGTCAGAAGTTTGGACACACCTGAATGCGTTTACGTTCAGAGACCTGTTGATCTAAAGGCCTGGACAGAGACAAACGGTGACAAAGTGTGGCTATTTTGTAGAATCTAAAATATAAGATAATCCATTTGTCATAGTTTTAATGATTATATTATTGCTACCTTTCACACTTAAGAATAATAGTATAGGTGTGTCCGAAAATTTATACAAGTATTGTAAACAAACAAAATCATGCATGTTTGTCTGGGGTGGGGATTCAAGTCTGAGATCACGCTGAAAGTCTAGGGCCTGGTTTCACAGACAGGGCTTACAGTAGATTAAGCCAGGATTAGGCCTTAATTTAATTAGGACATTTAAGTAGTTTTTATAAACATGCCTTAGAAAAAACATTACTGATGTGCATCTTGAGACAAAACAATGCCACTAATATATATTTTAAGATATGTCAGTGAAAGTTGCTTTCAGTTAAAGCAGCTCAAACATGCATTTTAGTCTCGGACTACTTTAAACCTTGTCTGTGAAACCAGGGATTTCAATACGTGTAATTAACTGTTAAAAAGATATTGAAAGAATTTAAACAAAGAAACATTATGATAGAAAATTAATATGATATTTTACTACATTTGATCTTCACGGGAACTAAACAGACTTTTCACTTAAATTGCCGTGTTAATAATATAATTTGTATTTAAGAAATTGTATAAATTCAAAAAATGCAAAATAGAAGTTTTGAAGACTTTTGGAGAGAGAGAGAGAGAGAGATAGAGAGAGATAGAGAGAGAGAGAGAGAGAGAGAGAGATAGAGAGAGAGAGAGAGAGAGACTGAACTGGAACAGCACTCACAAGTGCTTTGACAGTCAATCTGGACAAAACCAGAGTCATGGTTATAAAGGACAGATCCTACAGCACAGCACTAGCTACAGTTATCTGGGCATCAACATCAGCACTTCGGGAGGCTTCCGTCTGGCTATCAAAACACTGAGCGAAAAGGATCGGAGGGCCTTTTATGCTATAAAGTCACAAAGTCAGTGAAATAAAATTACCCATTAAAACGTGGATAAAATTATATAATTCAATAATAAAACAAATTATTTTTTATTGATGTGAATTTATTTAGAAATTAGTTTTTCTCACAGAAAAACATTTTAGAGGTCCACAGAAGCACTTCCAATGATGCCTGCAGGGATGAATTAGGCTTATACCATTTGAACATTGAGGTCCAGGAGAGATGTGTTCAGTTTTGGCATCAACTCCATCAGTCCGCCCTGATTCATTTCAATATAAAGCCCTCCTCGCCAATGAAACCAGACTCTAAACACATTTGCTCTTCAACTAGTCCATGAAACTCAACTCTTGATTGACTACAGCTACAACCCCAAAACTTTTATAAAAGAAATTGACAAAAATCTAAAAGTCACTCTTGACAAAACACTAAAAACTCCATAAAACTCCACAAAATAAACTCCAATGTTATTCGATCCTAAAGAGAATCACAAAATTGGCCAATTATTTATTAATTAAACATTTTAAAGAAAGACAAACCCTCCCCAAATACAGATTAAGTGACCAAGATCTAGAAATAGAAAAAAGGAAAGCATACAGAAACATGGACACAGAGAGAGCAGGGGTTCTGTAGACACTGTGATCTACAGCAAACATCCATCATTCAACTTAGTGATACTGAGTTAGTGAAAATGCCTTGGAGAAAATGATAGGAGTTTCACTTTACTCTTTCAGAGATCTACTCCACATAATTTATATTGATCATTCAAAAGAAAGAACAAGAGGCATAAAAACTGCAGTGACAAAGACACTCCGTCTATGCCAGAAGCATTTTAGAGATGTTACAGACATGTGTTATGTGATCATTTACCATTATCAATGATGTATCTGACAATCTCCTTGCTGCCCACTTCCACAGCATAGTGCAGTAGGGTACGGCCCACAGGGTCCTGCACACACAGGTCTGCCCCCATCTTATGCAGCTCCTTCAACTGCAGAGAAAAAGCTGCCAGTTAATCAAACCAACACTGAGATAAACATCCCCAAACAATGGCAAATCAAAGAGAGCATCATTATGGTAAGCCACATGGTATCCTGATCACTGAGGCTCATTAATTATTCCAAAGTTTCCGCACAGTAATTCAAACAGAATCTAGTGATGGGCTCAGCTGTGCTCAAGGAGAAAAGCACAAGTTTGGCTGAAGGCTGATAGCAAACGTGCCAGTGACAGTCTCAATATTAGGTTCAAAGGACCTTTCGGTGCGATAAAGCCCAAGATCTGTGAGAAACTTGCCAGGACTCTTTTATACACCACAGAGAGTTTGAGTCTAGACTAGTATCATCAGAGGTTCTTTATTTTGCCAGTTTTCAGTTGGAGGATGATGAATTCTTTCCTGATGATGAATGAACTGAGAGGAAAGAGGAGATACCATCTAGAGAGTGTCTATAGTTCTGCATCTTTCATGCGAGTTTAAATGTCAGAGAGAGTGTTTATTGCTCTATGGTCCAGCTATAAGGACGCTGAGATGCTTAATTTAAAGAAAACGCATTGGGGCAGGTAAGGGTTGCGGTGTACATCACTGCCTACTGCAACATGCCAAACATCTTCATTAATATTTGAAATGTCCTCTCTCTTCTCTGCTCTGTGCCATAACAGGTTTGGGGCTGAATATGAGAGATTATCATTCTGGGGAAAGCCTGTTTGGTCACCATAGAAACTAAGAACGAGTGAAAGGTCAAGAGAATATGCAGGATCATTTATCTGGTTCCGCCCCCGCTCTGCAAGATACTTGACATTTAATGGTGAGGTCAGTCCAGCGTTAGAGATGACAGAATATCCTTTAGGCCGAGTAAACATGTAACTAAAAGCACACGGATTGCTTTCTTGCATATTAAATTACTGTAAAACACAACATTCGAGCTATACTCAAATGATATTCATGTTCTTGCAAGTCATTTTGTAAATAAAACATAAAAATCTGTCAAAAGTCTGAGAAACCTAGAAGGTGAAAGGGCGAGGTTTTTATGTGCTTAATGTATTTAAATTATGCTCTTACCTTCTGGTGGTCCTTCATTTTCACACATTCGATTAGATTGTCTGCTGACACTGTTAAACAAGAAAGTACTTTATTAATGGAGATTCAAGCATATTTTTTTCTTTTTTATACAATTTTTGCTGTTTGTCAATTATTTGATCTTGAACTTGTTTTGATCATTTTTACTTAATGATTAAAGCAGACTGTTTACCAAGATGTAATGTGATCAGATATTAATATTACAATTATGTAATCAGCATTAGAGACTTCTCCAGAGTTAATGGAGGCCATCTTAATTGATCTTGAAATTATTTTGATGTTATTACTTAAGTGTAACTAAAGCAAGAGATTTACTAAGATGAAATGTGACCAGAACAGTATGTCAGAACAGTATGTCATAGAGTGCCCAGAACATCTATTCATATTATATAAGGTAAACAGTGAAAACTATTATAACTTGGCTAATAGGCTATATATAGGCAAATTGTTGCCTGCTGTTGATTCATGCATTTTCGCTTTCCCTTTGACCAACACTCTCTTTTCAGTTTAAGGGTTATTTGTGGCTTCAGGCTACTTCGACAACTTGCACTGTAATAACCTGACCTTATTTCCTTTATTTACAGACATGACATGAACACACAAGGATGAATGACTGAAGTATCGAGGTTCCTGCTAAATCCACCCGACAGCTCTAAAATAAATATAATTATTATAGGCTTACAGTAGTGAAATTATGGTTTGGAAGATGGCTTTACTCACCATTTAAATTGTGTTAAATCGAGAACAATTTTGAAAATGTTACATAAAGCAAAGACTGAATCTACCAATCTGAAATGTGACCAGATGTGTGAAAACTATGGCATTAGAATAAAAAACAAAGGAGGAATTATTTATAAGAAGATTTGTAAAGCTGTGATACCAGAAAATGTGCGAATACTAGAGTCAGTTTCCTCATGACAATTGATGACTCCATTATTACTTAAAGGTATTATTATTCATAAACTGCCTGCATGCACAAATCGCTTATGCATTTCTGTTCAATATTCAGTTATTCAGAGTTACACAAGATGATGTTCTGGTTATTTAATGCTTTAGGAGCAGACAGTTTAAAAGGGAGTAGAAATATGATTTTAATTACGGGTGTTAATCACATTTGCTGATGCTGGCTCTGAGGGTTCAGTCTCAATATGCTAAATCTGTGTTCAAAGCTTCGCAATGCCCTTTGTAGATTTGCGTTCCTAATCCAGCAATCTTGTGTGTTGCTTCGCAAACCTCGAGAGGTAAGAAATGAAAACACCCGGCTGGAATGTTGGGCTAACACGCGCTGTAGAGAGGACTGCGAGGTTAAATCTACGCCTGTGTCTAAAGATATGCCCGCTCCAATCCAGCTCTGAAAACTCGGCCGCTTTATGGAATTGAAGAGTCTTTTTTCCTGTCTAGAGAAAAAGCGTGCACAGGGCCAAATCAGGTTTTGGAAATGCGTTCCTCCTATGCTCACGCCAGGAAGCTTTGGAGCTAGTGCTGAATTCTAATGTGGATCAGTGTGAGTGATGATAACCTGCTCTGCCTCGTTGCACCGCACAGACTGTGAGACAGACCTTTCCTTCCCCTACCAATGCAAAGAGAGCTGAAAACACCACAGCCTTGGCACATGCCTTCTCCCGACAGGCAGCGGCTCGTTAAAAGGAACAAGAACGAAGACCAAGGAGTGTTTAACACTTCCACCTTCTATGAAAGTCAGAAATGATTCACTGAGCAAGAGCTGCTCCTCAACTATATGTAGTGACCCCAATTTGCTTCTAGCAGAGACATGAGAGTCTGTACGACTTTAACTTGTTCTCACAAGGAAAGACTAAAATTCAGCCCTCGCTGTGCTCCCATTTATATTTATTCGTTTAGAATTTTACATTATTATCCAAAGAAACTCTGCAAAAGTTCACATGATGTTCATTCACTGAAGAGCAGAATGCAAAATTAGAGCACTACTTAAACTCCTTACCAGAGTTCGCATTGTTCAGGGTGCTCTTCTCAAACCTGTGGGAGAAACAGAAACATTTGAGTGATTGAAACTGTTCAAGTCAAAAAACACAAATCTGTTAGAGGACCTCTTCACAGCATGTGTCTGAAACTAAAGTTCTTGAGGCACACTCTGTGAAGCCATTAATCTCAATTTGAATCATCTCCTGATGTTTTTCCTGATGAAGCTGTTAAAATAATCTTCAAATGGTCCTAGAAAGAAAGATTGGCTACAATGCATATGCATACACATTCTTTTATGCCCTTCTCAATATTCAGCATCTCAGAGATTTATTGAGCAACAGAATAATAACTTCAGATAAGCTTGATATTCTTCTTCTCTCAGAGCAAGAGATGAATTGAGAAGAGAGCCCAAACTCAATGAATGTCACTGCAATTCTATCTGTGTGACATAAACAGTGTGACATTACGTCTGTTTGACTTCATATGGCACTGCACAGAATGGGCATCTTTAGCAGTGCATGACAGTCTGACTTGACGAGCTGCTGACATATGATATGCCACTAAAATACAGCGAGAAGGATTCAAGCAGACTCAGTCGGCAGACTAAGTCATTTTACCAGAATGGCTGTATGAGCTCTGATGACGACAGCCTGATGACGACAGCCATTTCACAACTGGTCAAACAGATGACAATATCAGTTCCACTAATGTTCAAAAATCAGTGTTTTCTGGAGTAAAAACATAACAGAGTAAAAACTCTTTTCACTTAATCTTAATGTCATATCGTTACAAATGTTATGTTAATCAAAATAAAATTTATAAAAATGGTATTTAAATAATAATAATAAGGCATTTTTAAATACAGGCACTGTATCAAGCAGCATGTACCCTATTCAATGAAGAGCGTTTCTGCTTGCTACATGTAAAATTCAAACATCTGTTTATTTGAGAAATATTACATCTAATCTTTGTCTGAGATAAAGTACACAAATACTGTGCGAGCGTCACTATGGGAAGCATAAAATGATCGATTTGACCGCTTCTTTTTTAACTCCTCCCCCAACAGCAAGCGGGAAATATCACCGTTCGGTAAGGACAAGTCGAATACACCCAGGACGAAGATGACATCGTTGACACTACACCTCCTCTCTGTCTCTTCCCCCAACAGACCTCCAGCTGACTGGAGCATCTTCTGTGTGCTCTCACCTGAAAGAATATTTGATCAAAGGGTTCCCCACCCCACACTAAGAAGACTGGGACATTAAGGAAAAGAGACAAGTGGCACACAGGGCTTTGGATCCTGAACTTTGCTAGAAGCAGTGCAGTTCTGAGACTGGTTTCTTTGCCAGAAACGCACTACAAGGAAATATTTAACAGCCTCTGACAGAAGGAGCCAATAAGGGGTATTCTTTACAAGAAAGGTCTGCAGTAAATGTAACTGGTATTTAGGAGAGGTCAGATCACAGTCAACTGAAAAACAATAAACCCGTTTCACTTCAAACACAATGCCTCAAATTGAGTGAGACAGAAAAAGAGGAATGGAAAAGGTAAAGGGATTCATGAACACTTGAGTCAAAGCCACATAATACTGTTTCCATTGTGATGTGTCTACAAGTGATTGTGTGTGTGTGTGTGTGTGTGTGTGTGTGTGTGTGTGTGTGTGTGTGTGTGTGTGTGTGTGTGTGTGTGTGTGTGTGTGTGTGTGTGTGAGTGAGTGAGTGAGTGAGTGAGTGAGTGAGTGAGTGAGTGAGTGAGTGAGTGAGTGAGTGAGTGAGTGAGTGAGTGAGTGAGTGAGAGATTTCGCCTTGCTAAGGAATCTGAGTGTGTCCCATAATTAAAAGCAGTTTACAGACTCATAAATCTGGGCTGACTCTGACATGTCTTCCCAACACACACCTTTGCTGAATGTTTGCATGCCTCCTCCAGCCTCGCAGCTGAGGTTCAGCCTCCAGGCAGTGAAATTTGCTCAGGTAAGTGGATTTCAGATCCCTGAAACCACAAATCATAACTCTCATCTATCAAAAACTAACTCTATCAATCATAACTTATCTTTCCACATATATATATATATATATATATGATATAAATGATGTTCAAAAACACTGATCTCTGGTCAGAGAGGAATGTTCAGATCAGCCAATCTTTTCCTGTGTGTCTGAGAGTTCACATCATCAATACAGCATGAGAAAAACTAATTCACATCAATGAACTTGCCGCGGTGATTGGCATCCACATTTATCTTCAGCCATATTCATTTCGATACAACCTCTTCTTCCTCAGATGGAAAAAAGGCTTGCAGCTGAGTTGGGACAGCATGGGGAGCTTGATATATGTGCCTGGAATCAGGGCAAATGCATCTCTAACCATCATGTCCTTGAGGAAAAGCTGGTAACGGTTTAGTCCCCTAGTGTAAAGATCATCCAGTGTTTAAACGTGTCTGAACCATTCCTTGGTATGTAACCCAGACGGCAGCTGTAATTACTGACGTTCCTCAGACTGCTTTCACAACATACTCACACACTCTAACACCGCTCTAAAAGACACTCTAACATGCACCCTGCACAGACACACACACATACACACATGCTCAACAATGAAAATATAGCTCAAGGCAGCTTTAATGGGGTTATTGAGTTTTTGCTAGCTGTAATTGCTAGTAATTTAGCACATTTACAGAAAGGGTAGAAATGTGACATTGGACCAATTATTCGATATGAGCCCAGAAACCCCTCATTAAATCTAGAAAGAAACAGCGATCTGAATCCGGACCGGCCTGGCATTTATTCAGCCAGATCACCAGCTCCCACCAGTTCTCACAAATACGACAAATGGTATTTGCAAGTTATTTTTACTGTATTGATTGTGGACTGGAATGTTCTTCTCTAATCACCACTGAGATTTATGAGCAGGAGTCTCTTCTTAAAACAAAAACAGGTCTTAATGAGGGGTGCCTGATGGCCTGTGTTGTGAATAAAATACCAATAAGGAGACTTCAATATAGGAAGGTTCTTAGGGTCAAAGTTCAGCTCACTAGGGGCCAATGATACTTTGGCTGCATGAGGATCTCAGCTTGATAATGAAGGCTGCGATGCCCCATTAAACTGCCCTCGCTGCTTTTACGCATCTTTCCTCGCTTGCTTCTCCTCATCAATATAACCTTTATTATGCTCCTTCCAATTTACCATTTGCAGACACCACATTAAAGATGGTTAATTAAGCCTGCACAGGAAACAAGGGTTAATCTCTCTTGTGCGCTCTTGTTTCCTCCTGTTGTTAATTGCTTTGAGTATCAGTGTTCAGATGTGAATCTGCCTCAGAATGCGATCTCCTCATGGGCCCAGCTATAATTCCATTACAGAGGAAAACACAAATCCCTCATTTATGTATGACAGAAAAACAACATAAAACATGTATCAATTAATTACGGCTCTCATTCAAAGTTAAACCAACGACAACAGAAACCTAATCAATTTCCCTGGTAGACAGAGATACAGATAGATGCTGGTTTAATCAAACTTTAAAGCATCTTAAGCTGATCTGAGGTATTGATGAGATGTAGAATATGGGCAACAGAAGAGAGAGTGCTGTATAAGAACAGATTGGTGAGGTTTTCAGGCTGTCACAATTTAAACGAGCTGTCTTTGTGCTTGTCTATACCATGCTGAAGCCATCTCTTAAAGAGCAGTTCACCAAAGAATGAGAATTCTGTCATTTACTCACCCTAATGTCATACCAACCCTTTATGACTTTTTATCTGGTGACCATTTGGTTTGATTCAACAACGTTAATCACCACTTTTTTTCAATTGTATGAACACTGTTCAAACTATCTTCTTTCATACTTCACAGAAGAAAATTTGATACAGGTTTGAAATGATTTGAGGGTGAGTAAGTGATCTAAAGATTTTCCTTTTTGGGTGAATTATCCCTTTAAGATGGTCCACTCAAACGCCATATTCCATTGTCAGTGCTTTGACATATAGCATAACTGCTCCTCTGGTGACCGGAGTTTGATTCCTAGCTCTTGGTCCTTTGTCAATCCCATTTCACCCGTGCCACAAAAATACCAAAATATAACTTAAAAAAAAAAAAACTGCCAAAAAACGTTTTCATTTTTTCAAAAAACTTAATTTAACTTGACACTACATCTTAAAAATGGGGTGCTCATGCAAGATGCTAAAAAAGCAGTGAGACGTGCCACAATGGTCAAAGATGTCAGTTTAGCAGATGATTACATGGAAAACCAAAAAGCAGCACATTGGAACACAAAAATGCATTCTGTGTGACTCTGCCCTTAGTCTTAAAGCAAACAGCAGTAAATGGGATGACAGACATCAAACCGGAGAATGCAAGACAAGACAAAACATGAACAAACCAGAGTAGAAATGCCTATACTGGACCAGAACATGGTAAATTACTACTCTTTGCTCCACAGAACTTTATGTGTACTTGTGTGCGATTGTGTCTGTTCTACCCTCTAAAGTCATGTCAACAGAGACAGCAGGGCCTAATAAGGAACAGAACAGGCGGGTAAAAAATAATAATCAGCAACAGAAATGCTGTGGTCCTGCTGTGCTGGATTTAATTTCCTCATTGCAGCAATGACACATAGGCTAGTTCACATAAAGAAGAACCACCGGCTGCCAGAAACTATCCCGGCTGGGATTAAAAGAGTAGAGCAGCTCTTTGAACACTTCAACACTAACATCTATAGTAGCTCTGAGAAGAAACAACTGACAGGGTACAGAGAAGGGAGGAATACAGAAACGTAGTCTGTAAAGCTTTGTCTCACCTGCTGGTAGGTTTGAAATCGGCTGCTGTTGTATTTGAGCGATGAACACCCCCCACCCTTCAAAACAACAAAAGAATTAAACAAAAAACAACATAAATAAATGGGAATGTAAGATAAAATGATGAAGACATTAACATAAACAATAATCTTTTGACATAACAGTGATACAGTACAAACTACATTTGCATTTCCCAAAGGAAATGGCAGCAAAGAAAAGTAGCATAGGGTTCTGCATACTGTAAATGAAATACTGCATTAGAGCTGCTTTGTCATTTTCATGACACTGAGCAAGCATATTGTTTTATGTTGGCTGCAAACAATTCACACATGATCACTATGTATTGTTAAATTGGCTAGACATTGTTAAATATATACAAGAGAAAAGTGCAAATCAAAATTCAGCATGCAAATAAATGTAAAAGAACAAAAGACCAAATGAATTCAGTATTAAAATACTGTGGTAACGTCACTGCTACTGTGGCATTTTCAACAATCAACAGTCAATGGAACATTTTCAAACTTACAATAAGTAAACTGTAGAACAAACCCTAATCAGAATGTTATACAGTACAGTACAGTACATGGCATGGAAAACATTGAAACTAATAAATAAATACATATAAGAACACACATAAAAGAAAATAATAACAAGGAGTGGGAAAGAAAAAAATAATAATCAAAGAACTGAGGATTTGTGCATTGTGCGTTTGAGTTGGTGTGACATTTTGAGGACATCAAGCATGTGCATGTGATGTAATCCAGATACATTTCTCCATTAAAACTAGGGGTGGTTCTATTATCTCTTTTCTGGACAGATATTCCACCCCTCAGGCAGGGTTGTGGCCCGGACCCCACTGGAGCGTATCAGTTCATGGCCAACACAAATGTTACATAATGGACCACAGACACTGAAGTTTCCTTTACAGAGATATTATTGACCCTAGGAGAAACGTAATAGGACCCAAAGAGCCCATCAGTTAGGAACACAAAGGAGCGTGTGAGTCCAGGACAGCCCTCTGTGCTTTACAGAGCTGATTTCACACAAGAGCGAGATTTGTGATTGTGGTTTCTGACTAGAGAGCAGTCAGGCAGTGATATGCCTTACGTCTTCTGTGCAGTGAAAGCTAACAGTTCATGGCCAGCAGCTTTCTTGCATTTTTATCTGTGTAATATCTCTTGGCCAGTATCCAGTGGTCGGTTCTTTTCTCTATATTTCATTATGAGGTCTGGGATCCTGTAGAGAATCTAACAGAAAACCTTTCTCATCCGCTCCAATCGCAAATGCATATATGTACACACACATTTACATGAAGCAGAGCCGAATATCTTTCTTTCCTGCCGTGTAACATGAGGGATAGTTGATTCATAAACCACTTCCAAATCAAGCGTGAAAATAACTCATCGCAAAAACTATCACTTCTGGAGACTTTTGCCTGACAAACAACATCTCCAGCAATAAATATATATTATAATTTATATTTTTATAAAAAATAAGCAGGAATAAACACTTATTACAAGCAAACATTAAAACTATTCCATGTATTCAATGTAAGCTTCATGTCATGTACAGTATGTGAAAACATGAACTTTTTCATGGAGTCCTCATGAAATGCTCATGGGGAACTATTAAATGCATCCTTAAAAAAACCTTCATGAAAACCCTTTGGACTCTCTCTCTCTGACACAGAGTACAAGGAAAATGCAAAATGCATTTCTGCACAGTAATGAGATGTCATACTTTTCACAAAAATGCCTGGTGGCCACAGTTGCACACAAGCAAACACATTTACACTTATTTTACCCTTATAGAGGGGAGTGAATGCAATACTTTACAAATTAAAGGTACTTCATCCATCGTTTTTTTATTTGGAACGCAGGCTAAAAGATATGATTATTCATTAGAAATTAATTATAAAATCTAGCATTTCAGCTAAAAACAAAAGAAGTCAAAAAGGATGGTACTGACTCTGCCTGGATGAGCTACAATGGAAAGATTTTAAACATTTCAAAATGTTTTAAAATCACTGATATACACACACATTGCTCTGCACAGTCATAAACAACTATTAGCGGCAAGTTCTTCCACATTCCGTATTGTTTGGGACACATTCGCTTTCAAATTTGTGTGTAAATGTTAAAGTAAATAACATAAAGCAGTTCTAAATACAGTATATCTACCCCTGTATAAACACTGCAGCAACATCTCTACCAGATAAGATATTTCATACTGCCGAGCCCTACAGAATGTATATATTATCAATAAACCATCAAGCCCCACTAAAAGAGAAATGAGAATAGAGGAGTCAGCTCACTTTTGCTACAATTAAGATTAGCTAGAGAAGGTTTCTTCCACAGAACAACTTGAGATTCACAGATCAGCATCTTTCATAACTATCACAGAACTCAATACTATGCTTAGGGCCATACAAATGCAAATCAGGAAGAACTTTATAAGCCTGGAAAAGAAAAAAAGAACACTTTTGTGTGTGACAGCAAGCTTGATCCATGTGGCTGGAGTTTGAGAGATGTGTTCTGGAGGAGCATAAACGTTCTTTCTGTATCTCTTACCTGCTGAGAGCTGCTTTGGTTGATCTGAGCGAGTCACTGTGTGCAAGTGCTTCTGCCACAGAACTGTCACTGGAAACACGCTTCCTTTGGAGCTCTGCAGCCCTGAGGAAACAAAGACAGAGACACACACAGATACATTATCAAGAGGAATATATGGTACTATAACAGCAGGGCAGTCATTATATCTGCAGCCAACAAAAACAAATGCTATGGTCCAGCTGCTAACCAATCAAAATTATCTGTGTGCTTGTTCTTTAAGGCTTGGAAGGCTTTGCAGTATAAAAATAATAAAATAAGTAACATGCAAAGACCCACAATTACAGTCTGGTTAATACAAAACACCTAACAGATGAGGAATATCCTAAAAAAATATAGAAGTAGGTTTAGATGCATATTGTTTGTGTTTTTAGTATATAATAATAGTATGTGAGAGAAAGGAAAAGGACGAGATGAAGGTGAAGACAGAGAGACAGAGTAAGATAGAGACACTATCCTTTGATCTCCACTAGTGCATGTATCACCCTGCAGCAGTCTGATCTCATTTGGTGGAAAAGCATAACCGGTGGAAAAACAGACAGAGAGAGAGAGAGAGAGACAGAGACAGAGAGACAGAGAGACAGAGAGAGAGAGAGAGAGAGAGAGAGAGAGAGAGAGAGAGAGAGAGAGAGAGAGAGAGAGAGAGAGAGAGAGAGAGAGAGAGAGAGAGAGAGAGAGAGAGAGAGAGAGAGAGAGAGAGAGAGAGAGAGAGAGAGAGAGAGAGAGAGAGAGAGAGAGAACATTTCTAGAGACTCAAAAATACAATGCTTTCTGTCACTTTGTTCACCCACAGTTCACCCAGGCAAACTCAGCACGTAACACCACAAAAATAATCACCACAAAGGCTAATTACCTCTTTTTATTAATTTAATATCCCTTTCATGAGCGATTCTGTGTGATACTGAATTGAACAATAGCATGTTCAATGTTGGCTAGGCGAGAGATCGTTATTTCATGCCCAGGGGAGTTAAGGGATGTAATAATGCCTGCCAAACGCATCAATAGCCGTACGCCTGTGTGACTGATTGCGTATGTGCAACTAACCACAAATCAGGAATAGAAAAGTTGCAGAATAATTTATTTCAGAACAAAAAGTACCACTGATTGTTTGTTAAACAGGGTTACCTTTAAATTCAAGAACCTTTCAAGGACTTTCCAGGTCCAATACCCTTAAATTCAAGGACTTAATGTGGGGACACGTTTGTTGTTGAGGTGCCATCATAGTAGTTTTGTGTATGCATAAGCCATGAAGTGTTGATGAAATAACACTTTAATCTGACCGGAGGGAATAATATGGATTTTTTTCTAGAAAACTTCTTGCACAAAATAAATTCAAGAACTTTCAAGGACCTGTATCTATGTATGTTTATTTTCCAAAAATTTCCAGGGCCTCGACCTTTTTTTCTTCCGATTTACAAACTTTCAAGGATTTCAAGGACCCATGGGAACCCTGGTTAAAGTGAAACATCCAAATAAAAGGAAGACAAAAATGGAAAGAGAAAAGGAGGATGAGCCGAGGAAAAATAATTACAAGAAGATGAGACGAAGTTCGCTGAAAGACTCTTTCGGTTTCGCAAACATGTCATTAAAACTGCAGAAACTATATTTAAGTATTGACAAGGAAGATAAAATCCAAGCCTCTTGCAATAACAGACAAAGCGAATGGACATAATGATATCTGAAATCGTTTATAGTGCTGTTTTTAAACATTTTACAAGAAAAGATATTTATAAATGTATAAAAGAAAAACAGGATGTCATCATTTTGTAGCTTTGTGTGCTTGTGGTGCTTCTAACACAACAGATATAAAAAACAACACACAATTATCAAGCTAAACAAGACTAATTCAAGAAAGCCTCAGCTTTGATGTGAAATACCCAGGTGGCTTAGAGTGAACCTGAGAAAAAGGGTGAGAGAAAAGGTAGTGTTTGAATCATTAAGGCTGACAAATGACACATTTACTGCAAATTCAAAGTAAAAGAAAGACTTTCTGACAGAGAGATAAAGAACATATGAGTACATCTCAAGCATCCACGGCCCCTAAAGTCAAAAGGCTGACTGTTATCTCACAATCACAGCACAGCACACATGACAGAAGCAGCAACAGGACTGAAAGTGTTCTGAGGGTTCACTTAATGTTTTCCATTGGGAGCCATAAACAATAGCTCCTATCCGCTGGGTTATACAATGACATCCATGACATAATCAGAAGAGAGTTATGCCCAGCGAGCGACTTCTCTGTGTTTCAACCAGACAAGCTTCAAACAGCTGGGGGATGCAGGAGGGCAACGATCATTATACAAAATTCACAGAGATAACTATTCAATAACTCTGATCAATCAATACACTATTGTCTCTTTCTGACCAGCATGAGCTAAATAAATGAATAGATTTATTAGCAAATATCAGATAATTGCTAAGATTTTTTGTAAAAAAAAAACAACAACAAAAAAAAGGCACAAATTTGATCAAAAATACAGTAAAACAGTACTATTGTGAAATATTAATAAATAACTTTATTTATATACACACACACACAACAGTTTGTTCTGGTTATCGAATCTGATTGGCTGAGATACTTTTCCAGCCGTGCGACATTCCCCAAGTATCAGACTTTATCTGACCCCAAACTTTTGAATGGATGCATAATGTTACAAAATATTTGTATTTTAAATAAATGCAGTTCTTTTTAACTTTTTATTCATCAAAGTATTTTGAAAAAAGTATCACAGGTTATAACATTAAGCAGCACAACTGTTTCCAACATTGATAATAAATCGGCATATTAGAACTTTTGACTGGTACTGTACATATAGGCCTATATACATATATGTACGAATTGTATATGAGTATATATTTATTTTTATGCAATTTCTTCCTGTGATGGCAAAGCTGAATTTTCAGCAGTCATCATTTCTCCAGTCTTCAGTGTCACATGATCCTTAAGAAATCATGTTGAAAACGTTTGCACTGCTTAATATATTTGTGGAAAACATAATACATTCTATTTCCACATAATTTGATAAATAGAACAGAAAGTTCAAAGAGAATTGATTTGAAATCTTAAATCTTTTGTAACAGTATAAATGGCTTTCCTGTCACTTTTGATCAATTTAACGTGTCCTTGCTGAATAAAAGTATTAAATTCTTACTGACCGCAATAGTAGTGAATGTTGTGTTTTGGATGCTGGTCCCCCATCATTGAATGCTAGCATGTAATGGAAAATGGAATGGAAATGGACCAGTAATGGAAATTGAAGCTGCTCTTTTTTTAGCAGAGCATTCCACTAATGTTAAATAATATTGAATAAAATAAAATAAAATAAAATATCAAATGCACCCTCCCTACAGACCTTTACATTTATTGAATAGAAATTATGTGTGATGATTAAGGTAAATATATTGATTTACACAAGACAATATCAAATGATTTCATCAAATCTTTATAATTTAATAATCAAATCTTTACAAAGACAGAAAACCGAAATGCACAAAAAAAATCTAAATTACTGTCTGTATTCTCTTTCTCTGTCTTGAGCTCTCTTACCCCCTCCAAACACAAACACACACACGCACACACACACACAGGAGATTAACAGGAGCTGCGGTGCTGTATGACTTTTTCAGGCAGCTATAAATAGAGGATCGGCTCAAGCTCTGCGCTGCAGGAAACGCTCTGTTTTATTCACTCTGTACTACACAATTATACACACACGCACAATCTCACAATCACATTATCATTCCCATATGCAAACATGCATAGACATTCATGTATGAACCTGCCTACACGTGTGTTTACTGTATATTAAAAGCATTTCAGAAGCAACAACTATTATGTGCCCTAGGTGAATGTTAAACATAAAGATCTCAGTACTTTAGAATTAATGTTGTTAATGTACTGTAGCATTTGTATAAAGAAACACACTGCCAACAGGCGGCTCGATGCTCTAGCTCTACTGCTCTCTGTTGGCTGAAACTGCTGTCAACTACAGCCATCTGAGTAATTAACTACTGACGATTATGAACATGTCTCCTGTACGAGAGTTTGTGTAAAATAACTAATTCATCAAAACATCATTATAATGAAAGGAAAGTCAAAGATTTGCTTAAAGGGATAGTTCACCCAAAAAGGAAAATGCTGTCATCATTTACTCGTCCTGCTTTATTCCAAACTTGTACAAAGATATTTTGAAGAATGTCTCCTTTGAATTGTTTTTGACCATATAATGGGGTCCCAAAACAAAATTGGACCTGATTGAGACATTTCTCAAAATATCTTTTTGTGTTCCTCAGAATTTCAGTCATACAGGATTGGAACAACATGAGGGTAAGTACATTTTTGGGTGAACTATCTCTTTATATACTGTAATGGCACTGGATACACTGAAACCGTTTCCTCCGTGTTTGTCCATGTGTGTATTTACGGTGTCTCACCTAGGTCCAGGTGAGTTTGGTGGCGAAGAGGAGGATGATGGGAAGGCAAATTTATGTGGATCGGACGGGACATCACCAGAGGAGTCCACCAGGTCTGGCATGCCTGGCGATGTACTGACCGTCTCTGTGACAACCAGTTCCGGGTCCAAAACAAACAGCTCATCCTGAGAAATCTCAGTCACGTAGTTAAGATGCTCCTGAGACAGATGGAAAACAAATATGCATAGTTTGTTTGTGGACACTCAAAATTGCTAAATTTTAGCTCAAATTACTCTTAGAGTTATTCTATGGAGGACTCACTTGAGCTCGATCAATCCTGTAGAATCGATCAGCTGTTGTAGCTGTAAACACAAAAATAAGAATCCAAATCAGGCCTCTGATTAGTTACCAGACCTTCAGATCAGGTCTCCAATTACACAACAGTACCCTTCAACATCTACAGATCAAACACTGGGTTATTTTATGATATGTTGTTACTTCTGCCTATATTTGTCTATTTCTGGGTGTTCTTGCTTATAAATAAATTTCACCTTTTGATTATAGCCTGTGTTACTGTAGTCATTTTGTGCGTGGGTTAAAGTTATTTTAAATTCCCACCCATTTTGAGTTCATTCTAACCCAGCAGTACAGTAATTTTGTCATTTTTTAATTTATTTTTTAAATGTTGGGTCAAACATTAAAGGGTTAGTTCACCCAAAAATGAAAATTATGTCATTAATGACTCACCCTCATGTCGTTCCAAGCCCGTAAGACCTCCGTTCATCTTCGGAACACAGTTTAAGATATTTTAGATTTAGTCCGAGAGCTTTCTGTCCCTCCATTGAAAATGTATGTACGGTATACTGTCCATGTCCAGAAAAGATAATACAGACATCATCAAAGTAGTCCAAGTGACTACAGTGGCTCAATCTTAAATACTTTTTGTGCGCAAAAAAACAAAACAAAAATAACAACTTTATTCCACTATTCGTTTCCTTCTCTCTGGGCCTCGAGTTAGTTCACGTAGTATAACTGCGTAGCGCTTCTGGGTTGTACGTAAGATTGAGCCACTGTAGTCACTTGGACTACTTTGATGATGTCTGTATTATCTTTTCTGGACATGGACAGTATACCGTACATACATTTTCAATGGAGGGACAGAAAGCTCTCGGACTAAATCTAAAATATCTTAAACTGTGTTCCGAAGATGAACGGAGGTCTTACGGGCTTGGAACGACATGAGGGTGAGTCATTAATGACATAATTTTCATTTTTGGGTGAACTAACCCTTTAACCTAACCCAGCTTTAGTGTTGGGTAAGTTACTCTAAAAAAGTAATTAACTAGCTACTAATTAAATCTTCAACAGTGCAATTACTCTCTCTAAAAAGTATTGCATTACTTATTACTTTCTAAATCCCATATCAAACTCAACCAGTTAAACAATACAAGGATAGACATGAAACTGCTCTTTTAGTTCTTTCAAATAAATCATACACAATTGCATAAATTATCCTTGAAATTATTCTTCTCCATATTTAAAGGGAAAATGTTATATTAAAAACATACATTTTAACATTACATGTTAATTTTAATGTTAAATCCACTATTGTTGTATATGTTCTATAGTCTTTACAGTATTAAATGCAATTATATCAGAAGTAACTAATTAAATTACAGAAATATTAAAAGTAATCCCTTACTGTATTTTAATTACTTTTCCTTTGAAAAAGTACAGTTATTAATTACTTAGCAATGCATTACACCCAACACTGCTCAGCTGGATAAAAAAAAAAAAAAAACACACACAAAAAAAAAAAAACAGCGCTGGGTTGCGAAAAATGACCCGAACTGGATACTTATATGTAACATAAAATGTGTTTATGGTCGACACAGGTTCATGACACCCCTTGACAGGGTTGGCTGCAACAGATGTCAGTAAGATGATCTGAACGAATCAGAGGGTCCACAATCAGGCATGCCAGGTATTTAGACCAATAGTGTTGCTGGATTTGTGAAGGGGTGTGGCACTCCCTTGTGTTGTCTTAATGAGCGTGAAAAGAGATGCTGCTATGGGTCTCACATCTCACGGAAGCAAATTACTCCCAAAGAGAAAGCACAGGCTGAAAATGCACACATAAACAAATTCCCAAGAGCTTGTCTTCATAACTGTAAATAACATATTTGCTGCCGCAAAAGTAATGAGTGCACATGATTCCTCACGCTTTCGGTGACAATTTCCCCCCCTAATGCTGCCCTGGGGTACACAAATGTGCCATTCCCTGATCCATGAAAACGGCATAACACTGGCCTCGGATCAGACTTTCCCCCCGCTTGAACTGAAACTAATTATTTGACAGCAATTTCATAACACTGAGCTGAGATCAGAAGTGCTTCCACAATCACTCTGAAAAGTTTTGACTAATTCTGCAGCTCTCTGCTCTGGTAATAAAGCCCTTGGAAGCTTTTTAGTCTTAAAATGTTTTGCTCTGTGCCAGCGGGAAGAGAGGAAGGAGGGACTGGAAAGAAAGGATGAAAAAAGGGCGGAAAGGGTAGAAAGATGCATGTTCTGAACAGGGGATTGTGATGTACTGTCATTTCACTGGTTTGATGTGTAGCAGTTTAGGATCTATGTGAATGTGACTCAGCTGTCACAGAGGATTTGTGTATAATGATGACTGACTCCCCATAACTCGAGATACTGTCAAATGAAGTCTGATGGCCCTTTCAACACAATTCGAGTCAATGGTTAAACACACCTCAACAAAAGCGTCACCTGTATGCGAAAAGCAATTTATTTCTATTTATCATTTCTCATAGAATAAATAATGTGTACAATTATCTTTTTGCTCCAAAGAGTTACATGCATTGAGGGATCAATAAGGAGATAACTACAAGAATTGGAAAGTGGTCCACATAAAGGTCTGTATGGTGGCAATAATGGGCTAGTAGGATAGTGTTAAACAAACAATAAAAATACATACCATTCAAAGGTTAGAGGTCATTACAATTTCATTGTTTCTGAAAGAAGTATCATGCTCAACAAGGCTGCATTTATTTAATAGAAAATACAGCTAAAAAGTATTACAATTTAAAATAGCGGTTTTCTATTTGAATATATTTTAAAACAGTGTCACAACTCCAGTCTTCAGAGTCACATGATCATTCAGAAATAATTCTAATATGCTGATTTGGCATTTTAGGAACATTTCTTACATTATTATCAATTTTGACAAAAGTTGTTAATATTTTGGTGGAGACCGCTATACTTTTTTTCTGAATTATTTCATGAATAGAGAGTTCAAAAGAAATTTAAATGCATTCCTTAATGCATCCTTGCTGAAAACAAGCATTCATTTCATTTAACAAATCTTACCCTAAACGTTTGAACGGTAGAGTACTTTAAAGGAAAATAATAAGTAAAACAAAAGTAAATAAAGAAAGAATAGAAAATTTAACCTCTAATAAATAGAGAAATGATTTATGTATGATAATGTATGCCACATGCATGACTGAGTGATGCCTCTTACATAACCTCTTTCAAAAGTTCCTGCTGACCTGCTGGTGTGACTAGTGAAACACACATACCCACAGTGTTTATCATGTCAGACATGCAGTTAATATGATGCCAACAGCTCCTCTCTCTTTCTCTGTGGCTGTAATTCTCTCCCGCTGACAGTAATCATCCTGGCACTCCTTATTAGTGCTGAAATGTCAGAGTAGATTCTGTTCCTTAGTATGGAGATTCATGACACTTTCTCTTTTCCTCTTTGGCTCACTTTGATTCTGTCACTGATAAGAGAATATTTTGTTCGTCTGACTCATGGTTTTGAATCTCTGACCTTTCTTTGCCATTTTATTCACAGCAAACACCTACACTTTGTGCACTGATAAACACAACTCCAGCCCACATCCTTGAGGGCCACCATGACACACTTGCTGTTCAGTACCCCAGATCTGACTCTCTGAATTCTACCATCCAAACTACTGTGAAAAGAATACTCACAATCGAGAAAGCACCATTTTGGCGACAGCCTCTGAGATGACAAAGCCTTTGATTGGGCCCCGTCACCTTCCTGCGAATGAGAGGAGAAGAAAGTATGGGGTAGGAGGTGGGAAGAGGAGAAAGGTAGATACAGTTCTGATTAGTGTCAGTTTATGCCACTCAAAGCAAATTAACAGCATATGAAAAATGTGAAAGTTCACTATTTTCACCCCCCCCACACACACAGACCTGTCATTATATCCTGTCACATCAATTAATCTTTCCTAAAGCGCCAAACTGCCATTTGAAGATATATGTCATGCAAAGTCAAATACACACTACAAAGACTACACTCACAGAATCCACAAACACACAATAAATACAACACCTGCATGCACCATCACTATAAAGAAAGCTGCCATTCTCAACAGAAGCTAAATGTGATCGAAGGCATCCATCCACACAAAGCACATGGGAGCACTTAGGACCCAGGGGAAATATCCAGGGAACGAAGCTTTGAGTGAGTGGATTTAGCTTAGCAAGCATTTAGTATAAATTGTGCTTATTTGAAGTTTCACCCATAACATCTGCCATGAGTGAATGCTGTACTAATAAGGGTTCTCTTCACGTCTGAAAACAGACTAGTGTCTAGGAGGCGCTAGAGTGCTCTAATCTCAGAAAATGATGCGGGAGATTTCGGATGAATTGCAGAATACTCTGCTTTGAGGATCATGTAAAGCTCTATCTGAAAACAAACTCTCTTGCTTATTTGATCTCTTCTGAGTTTTACGCACTCTCACGGTAAACACGTCTGCCTCCGAGCCTATTTTTAGAGTACACAAATGTGCTGCTGAAGTTTATGTAGTTTGGGTTTGTGCAGGAATGTCCATCAAAATCTGACAGGCCTTAGTACAAACAGAACTCTGTTTGATTTTCTAGATTATTTGTCCAGGCTGTATTTCCAGTCTTGTTCCTGAAAGTGCTCCAGGTGTGCCTGTTTTACCTCTCACAGGTCTCTTACCCACCTGGAGCACCAGCCGCTGCAGAGATGGGTGACACGACACAAAGTCCTGCAGGAGACCCCATTACATTAGATACATACACACACAAAGCCCATCAGATCAGGCACACAGGCCATCAAGTTCAGATACAAACGCCGTCATATAAGATTTCTCTATCATTTAAAGGAACCGTATGTAAGATTGTGGCCAAAACTGGAACTGCAATCACTTTCAAATTACTGTAGAGCGCTGTATCCCCTCCCCCTCTCCTTTAAAGTCTTCTTTGCAGAAGATGGACAACAGTATTTCTATGAAAATACCCTCCAGAACATGAATTAATGAGAGAATGTGAATTTGAGACTACTTTTCTTTTTTTAAGAATACCCTATTCTGCCACAGACACTCACACAACCTTCCTGCCAAGGAATTCATTATGACCCGCTGCACAGTGTGTGTGTGTGTGTGTGTGTGTGTGTGTGTGTGTGTGTGTGTGTGTGTGTGTGTGTGTGTGTGAGAGAGAGAGAGATTTCCCCTGCTCTTGCCTTCCATATGATAACAAAATCAAACCTAAATTCATTGTGCATATGTCTCTAGACGAAGGCTCTAACTGGTTTGAAATCATTTAGTTTTCCAGCTAAACTAAGTTATTTGTACGACCAGTGTTTCTCAATAAGACAGTATGAATTAAAACAAGGAGAGTATTACATAAACGAATAAGATATTCTATACCAGGGGTCACAACGTCAGGGGAAAAAAAACAATGGTAAATACTAAAGGCCACCAAACCAAAAAATTAGCACAGTCACAACAATAAAATATTATAAAAAAAATTAAATAGAGGAGAAAATGCTTTACCTTATTTTTAATTGTTGCCATCAAAAACTGTCAAACTACAGTATTTCATTTGCCACTTTGCAGAAACAAGCTACATTAGGCAGATGCTGACATAAATTCAGACTATATTATTACATAAATAATATGAGTTGCAAAAGGACATTGTTTGTCACAATTTGTTTTGTCTATAAACTATTGGCTGGAGAGCATGGTATCATCTGAATCCACGAATGTCAGTTTTCTTATTTCATATGTAGTTCAATTTATTTCAATTTAGTATTTTGTTTGTATACAAAATTATAACACATTTTAATATTTGATTTTTGGGTAACAGTCATACACTTTTTGTTAACATTGGTTAATGCTTTAGGTATCATGAATTAACAATATGATATTTAATAATAAACCTTCATGAATAAACAATATTTATGTATAATTCAAAGCGATAGTACTGTACATCCAAAAATGCAAATTGAACATAATCTCTCAGCTTAGAGACTTATTTAAAAACATTAGAACAACTTTTGAATGGCAGTTTTGAATTTGCAAAGCGAAATAAAATGGACCGTTTAAACAGTTTCAATATTTTGGAAGAGAAATCTGAAAGGTGAATATGGATTATTGAATTTTTAATAATGAAAATGTGTTTGAAATGTTTTGAATTGAAATATTCACAGCTTAAATACTCAACCATGTTGAATTTCAGCCCATAAAAAAGCAAGCCCTAAAAATACAATGCATTAAAATGCAAGCATGGTTAATGCAATGCCTTTTTTTTTCAAGTAGTGCAATTCAACAGGCTTTTTTGTTTCAAAAACATTTGGCATTATTTTACATCCATAACTATCCCTTTGACATTAATCTTGATTAAGAAATGCTGTAAAAACTGCTGTTCATTGATTTCTTAATACTTATCTTGTTAACATTTGTTAATGAAGGTGTTGCTGATTTTTCTTTTCATATTGTACAATAAACAATTTTGATACTGTGTCACCACTACAATCTAGGTCCTAAAGGACAAACCAGTTGAGTACCACTGTTCTGTATCTGTAGTGCAGTGTAACATCTCCCTCCTTATATTCTGAGTGTTCCCATCATTAATCAAACTCTAACACCTCTCTCCTCTTTACTCTTTTCCTGTCCTCTTCATTTCTCACTTTTACCCCACTCCATCTGTTAACCCCACCCTCTCGTTTTTTACCTCCTGTAGTCTCTCGATGTGAGCTCGGCAGGTTTCCAAATCACTGTCTCCCGGGACAACGATGAGGCCCAGCGGAATCGCTGCAGTAAGGATGGAAAGAGACGAAAAGAGAAGTTAGAACGAGCGATGAGGAGAAGAAACAGAATCTTTCCATCACTCTTACAGTAACAGTCTGCTGTGTGTTGTAAAAAACTTGTCCCACATTTTCCTCTCAGGAGATATACTGATGAGAAATGGAAGAAAGAGTAAAAATAAAAGAAAGACTTTTCTAATTCATTTAAGGTATACGCTAATTCGTCTCTATCTTTGTGGATATATATTTAAGCAGAAGAGTTGATGAAAATGATTTATGGCAGTTGTATGAAACATGCACTGGCTCAGACTCAATCAAACTCAAACTAATCCACAGAATCCTCATGAAACAAGGTCAGACAGTAATAGGACATGATGGGGAGGATGTGGCAATTTTGTCTGCCCTAGAGTCTAAACCACTGAAGGCGTTTTGTGGACACATGGCTGCAGGCTTGTACAGTATGTGTCATTGAGAGAATATGATGAAATATGATGTTTGTGCAGTGGTTGCTGTGGGTACATGCGTCCTCTCATGCATATGGACATTCTAAGTCACTTTAGAAGAAAAGGGTGAAAGGCATAGAACCTGCACTGAAATCCCAACTGTAGCATGACACGCTCAATCACGTAATGGAAGTGCAGTGGTGTACTTTGAAGGCTGGAGGAGCAGTAGCCATGTCCTACCCTGAGCTGAGTCTCACAGGCTTCAGAGAGGTAAGGTAATATTTCTAAATTAAATGAGCATTCTCAAGAGGACGGCAAATTTCTCTGACAAAGTGGGGAGCGAGGGAGAGAGAGAGAGAGAGAGAGAGAGAGAGAGAGAGAGAGAGAGAGAGAGAGAGAGAGAGAGAGAGAGAGAGAGAGAGAGAGAGAGAGAGAGAGAGAGAAAACGACAAGGGAAACAGGAAGAAATGAGCACAGAGAGAGAGAGAGTAGCGAGATATGGGAGAAGTCTCTTCCATTGAGGAATGTTGGGTTGCTTAGCAACATCTGAACAGTCATTTCTCAAATTCAATTCAGGTTTGTTCTCCGCTCTCTCTCTTTCTGTTGAGTTGGTGGTATTGTCAATGCTTTTCAGAAGAGTGAAGACTAGTGAGGGACAGCAGTGAGCAGAACAGACACAGGGTTGCATGGTATAGCTTTCTATCACAAAGGAGAGAGTACAGAACAACTGTATGCACTTGAAAAGTTTCATTTCAGTAAAACTAAAGCAATAATTTGTCTTTATAAAATGTCACATGAACATCATGCCAGAGAAATCAGACTAACAGGCCTAAATAAAGTGTTTGTAGCATGGCTTCAACCAGGATTTATACATGTTACTCACACTACAATTGGTCTTGACATAGAGTGCTTCTGAAAAAGAGATCTGAGTGATGTGCAATGCATATTCAGTAGTTCAATTATCTTATTACGCATGGTGTCATATATACTTTGACAGACAGCTTGACTGTATCTGTTCATGAAGACGGACTTACTGTTGCACACACACACAAATATACAGACGTTCTAACACACTAGCAGAATACAAACCTTTCATATGTTACAGAGTATGGATTTTTGAGAACAGAAATGTGTGGCATTAACATCTCCGATGGATCGGCACAAAATAATCTGTCAAAACACAATAGCAGCATAAAGCTGAATCTAAACATATTCTCAAAGACCCACTGAATTTCATCAGTACGCACTGTAGTGATGGGACGACACCTAGTGTTGACAAATAGAACTGCAGCTTAACGGGACGGTTCAGTAGCAGAGTACCTAAACATTTAATATCTGACTGTTTAACAACAGAAAACAGTAATATCCAAACAACCGACAGTAATTTTTTGTGATACAAAATAATTTGTACTTTTCTAAAATCTTGCCATTTTGAATCGAAAATATGCTAGAATTTATGTTGAATGTGATGAGACAAAGAGCTTATTGCACTTTCTACATATTAGGCATACGAATATGAGAGAACGTGTGCATGTTTTAAAGTCACCATGAAATCAAAATTGACAATTCTTTTTTTAATGGACCATTTGTTGTAAATGATTTATCCATGCATAATCTTTAATCAAAATAACTTGCAGTGACACCTGTTCTCTGATGATGTGTTCACTGGTGCGAGGGCGGAACATCCTGTCACTCACATGACATTGCAGCAATAGCAAACCACAACTATCCAATGATCCAATCAATTCCAGAGGGACAAAATCAAGTCCTGCTCTGCAGGTTTTCTTGTTCAAGAAGCTGTTTCACTTGGATATCCATCACAATAGGGAAGAAAATACTATTGCCACTTCCGTTTCACGCCGACTTTTAAAATAAAATATTGTTTGCAAATAGTTCAAATTGATTACTTTACAACTAAAATCATCAGTACATTTGCTGAACTGTAATGTTAATATGTGTTTCATACTCACAAGCTTCTTTGAGTTTCTCCTTGTCGTAGTGCAGAGCTTCATAATCATGCATGCTTATACGGCTCACTCTGATCCGTAACCGTTCTGGAAATGGTTGCTGGCTACTGGATGGAAAAAGATTCCAGTTAGAACAATCATACAAACAAAGGATGTACAGCACAAATTGAGGCTTTCGAGAACAGATGCATGTAATAGAGTATGTTGCACTGTATGCACTGTCTTGGCTAGGTACAGTGTCTTGAACTTCAATAAATGGCATTGCTGTCGCCACACTTATTAAATCTGTCTCCACTTCAGATATTTAGCTTTTTAACAGTGGTTTCATTATGGGCATATCTGCTGTCAATACAATGCATTCACCTCGAAGAGAGAGCGAGTATCTAGATTGTCTGTCCTAAGCAGCCATTTATAAGGGTAATTTATTCACTTCAAGTTTCAAGGAAAAGAAATGAGAATGAGAGAGCGAATAAATCACACTAAATTTTCACACTTTCAGTAACAGCTCAATAGAGAAAGACATCAATCAAGCAGTTTAAATTTCTGCTCACTTGGCTTTTATTAAACAAGCTCATACAAAATACTCAAGTGTGTGTGTGTGTGTGTGTGTGTGTGTATTTTGGTGATTTCGCCCCTCTAAAGAGCCATGCTCCTTTAACACTCATTCTAAAATGGCAGACCTTCTGTTTAATAGCATATGCACAGTAGGGTGTTGCAACATAGCGGTACTGACGATAACCGCGATATTTAAAAATATTTTGCACGAAGTGTCGATCAACAATCAAACTACACTCG
Organism: Scardinius erythrophthalmus; assembly: GCF_964197995.2. Classification (NCBI taxonomy): domain Eukaryota; kingdom Metazoa; phylum Chordata; class Actinopteri; order Cypriniformes; family Leuciscidae; genus Scardinius; species Scardinius erythrophthalmus. The sequence continues at coordinate 37,199,301 of NC_138222.1, forward strand.
TATTTTGAGTGTGATTCATTGACCAAAACCAAAAAGTTAAAGATGAATTTGAATGAGAGCATTATTATCTTTTTTATTTCTATAGATAATGCAATTTTATTGTAATAGTGAATTATTTTGTCCCCTGACCAGTGTAGTGAAAATATGATATCGCAACAGCCCTAATCTACACACAGAATCCAGGAATGAGTGTGCTGTCACATAAGTTGGACTCACTCATTGAGCAGTGGTATAGATGTGCGTCTCTTGGTTTTCTGCACCATGTTGGCCTGGTTTCGCAAGGAGATGTGAATAACAGATGGCGCTAGTTTGCAAGGCTCGCCATCCACCTGCATGGGGATTGACTTAAGGGTGGTAAGGGTGACTTCACGGCACTGATTTAGCCTCTCACCGTGACCTCCGACCTGCAGCGTGGCCTATATTCACAAACAAAGCAGGGAATGTAAATTAACAATGCAACTTTAAAACCTTACTTCAAACTTATCCAGTCAGGTGAAACATACCAGTGATGTCATTGTGAATCCAATGACCTCAATGCAGCCATCATCATGACGCTGAGGCTCAAAGTCATGATGCTCACTTGGATTGCCCCATGGCATAGTGCCCGCACAGTACCTGCGATTAACATGCACATCCAAATGTACACGTCACACAAACAAATCTAGAGCTGAGTGACATGTTGAGCAAAGGTAAGAAATGTTTCTTGAGCATCAAATCAGCATACTAGAATGATTTCTGAAGGATCATGTCACACTGAAGACTGGAGTAATGATGCTGAGAATTCAACAAGTTGCAGAAAAAAGATTTTGTGCATTACCTGGGGATATTGAGGAAGACCAGGCATTGCAGCTTCAAATCCTGGACTTTCGAGGTCAAATCTGTGCCGTCACACTATAGAGAATGAGAGAGAGAAGAAAGCAGCATAAACTGAGTAAGTCAGCAGAGCAAACCAACAGTCAGCAGAAAAAAGGTTTCAACTCATATTTAGACACACTACCTCTCAATGCTCAAGAGCCCAAAGCCCAAGAGGAAGAAACACAAACAAACAAGCATGCAAATACAGAGACTTTGAGTCGAGCCAAAAAACAAACAAACAAAAAAAAAATCACAGCATATTCATTTGCATTTCAAAACACCCTAACATGCACACATATTTCCTCTCTTGTTCTGCACAAAGAAGTTGTACTGTACGTACCACCACTTTGATGTGTTTAGCCAGGTCTTTGGAGCTGCCCATCAAGAAATCAGAAAACGCTGTCTGTAGAAAAAGCAAACAATATTTGCATTATTCGTCATCACCAACTCACTGTCATATTTATTAAAGGTTATACAACCTTTAATGTTTCAGCTAACAAAGGGGTTTGCCATTATTATAGTTGTGAAGTAATGGAAGTAGTGAAAAAGCCTTTTTCTGGATGGAGGGAGATCTGAATGCAAGCTTGGAGTTGATTTTAAGAAAGGGGTGGGGCTTAAGTGGACTAAATGATTGGAGAAGTCCAGCATACATTACTAGAAAAAAGGCTTTCTTCGTTTCACCGGAAGTTTGATTAAGAATTACAAGGTCAAAACTAATTTAAAAAAATGACATAAATCAAGGAATCAATGCATGCAATCAATCATTTAGAAATGTGTTTCACTTACCCCTGCATAAAACATTTTGTTTCTGAATCGGCTGTTGAATTTCTCAGGGTTGGCCTCTGAGAATTAAGACGACAAACCACCATTAATCTCAATTAGTACCCTTCAATTAGAAATCCTTGATTCTCACACAAACGCTGTCTGGCAAATTAACAATCAGAGACTAGCGCCTTTACACCAACCTCGAGATTCGTGGAACTCTAAAGTCACATGAGCATCAAACCCAAGGCTGAAGTAATTATTGAACACGTCTAGAGGGAGCTGTGGAGCAGAGAAACATCGATCACTCTTCAGCTGCTTACATACTGAAGCAAACCTGTGCTTCTGACTGCATGTACAACAGCACTGCAGGTGAAGCTCTTACCTTGTCCGTAACCTGCTCGTCTCTTTCCTCTGGGCCCGCATCTGGGTTGGGCTTCACAATAAGATTCCATCGATCCAGCTGTACAATATTCCCATCCTCAACGTGAGACAGGATTTTACTCAGAGGTTCATCTGTGTAACCCTACATGCATACGGTTGTACAAGAAATGCCCATTCAGCAAACAATGCTTACGAATGGATAGTGAGCAGACTATGCTACATGAATTACATTCAAATTTACTATGGAGGAACATGATAAAGTTGGACTGATTGTTTGGGATAACTGTGTCTGAATGTGCAGATTTCTAACCCAAGTTTCACTCACCCCACCCCAGTTTAGCGTCCTAGCAAGGTCATTTCCTGTGCCCAGAGGAAGTACTGCCACAGCAGGAGAAGGGTTTAGCTGCAGCTGATCAAGAGAGGACAAGATCCAGCCCACCTAAAACAAAGCAGAGAGAGAGAGAGAGAGAGAGAGAGAGAGAGAGAGAGAGAGAGAGAGAGAGAGAGAGAGAGAGAGAGAGAGAGAGAGAGAGAGAGAGAGAGAGAGAGAGAGAGCATAAATGCATAAAATGCATAGGGATGCATAAAAACTTAATTATAAAATTCATTTATAGTCCCTGTCACACACACACACACACACAAAAAAATAGATGATATCTTGTTTTGTACAAATCACATCAACTCAGAAAACCACACAAGAAAAAGAACTCAATATGAATATCTGCAGTATTTAACGAAGAAAACCGCAGTTCAGCAGGGTGGAGGACGGGAGGATTTAATCTCCTTATTTCAGTTAGGCTTAAGGCAATATTCCTAAACTTCTCTCTCATGGATCAAAGTAAGTATATGAAATATAGCTGCGTTCAGATCCCTCTTTAACACTCTTAATTACTCATACAAACGGATTATGGAGATGTGACAGCATGGGGTAAACCAGGACACACACATCAGCATTACATGTCAGAAAACTCCTCAAACACATGACTCATCTGAATAGTGTCACAGTATTATGACTCAGGAGAATCATCTCTTCCTCTGCTCGCAGTCTGGAAGATAAGACTGCAGTGCCACACCCTGCTGGAGGGGCTCATAATCCTATATAAACCATTCACCAAACATCTACATAAGACTATGTGTTTGCAGATTATTGCCACACACAGACACACACACATTCACTCACCGTGCCATCCCCACCACAGGCCAAAATTCTCAAGTTGTGAACTTTGCGATACATCTCCAAGCTAAAAACAGAACATCCATGTAGAAAATATCACTGTATGATGAAATATATGACAAAATAATCACAATATATTTGACCAAATCTTGCAGCTGTTTACCACAAATAAAAGCAAATAAAAATAAAACATGTACTGTAGTGTGACCATTAACTGACATCAGCGAACCACAAACAACTTACTGTAAAATCTTGAATAGTACTTATAGTACAGTTGTAATTGAAAATATTATACCCCATTGCAAATCAGGTTTATTGGTAAAATGTACAGACTTTCAGCTGTTTGCAATGAACAAATCGAACAAATCAAAGAAATGTACAAAAAAGGGTGTTCCACTAAGTACTAAAGGTGCTTGGCATGAAGGGGTTGAATAATTTTGAGACTGCAGAAGTCATTAAAAGTTACATTTTCAGTTGAATTTGGGGAAACCACTTGAAACATTTGTTGTGTTGAGCTATTTCAATTACTTTTGTTTGATTTGTTCATTACAAACAGCTGAAAGTCTGTACATTTTACCAATAAACCTGATTTGCAATGGGGGTTGAATAATTTTGATTACAACTGTACTGTATTTCAAAGGGGTTACGCTGAGAAAAAAGTTTGGGAAGGCCTGCTGTGAATCATTCCATATGCAGATACTGACCCTTCCTGAGGACCCCCCTGACTGAGATCAAAGACCTGCCGAGGGTTCAGATACCACAGAAAGGACTGGATGATTTTAGCTCCCTGAAAGAGAGAGAGCAGAAGGGAATAGTTCATATAGACGATTATCATTTTTATGGTTTATTTAATTGTTGTTAATATAATTACTATTAAATCATCATCATCATCATTATTATTGATTTAGAAAGTAATTATAATACCTGGTTTCCTCCACTCTTCGGGTTTACAAACACCAGCAGTGGCTTCATGAGTTGAGAGGGAATAGGTCTTACTATGAAGGGCTTCCATCGCGCCTCCTGGAAAGAGAGAAATAAAGAAATAAAGAAAGGGAGAGAGAGAGAAAGAGAAGGGGGGGGGTATGTTTGTTCTCATACCTCTGCTCCTTTCTTGCTGGATTTGCGTTTGAAAGACGCTCGTTTCTTCTTTTTGCTTGACTTGAGTGAGGACTACGATTGAAAAACAGCACAATAACATTACTACAAAAGCACTCCACAAGTTCAACACATTCGTTAAAAAAGCACTGGAAAACTACCAGTGGAGATTTCAGAATAATGCTCTCTGTTTCCACAGATTTTCTGAGTATTTAAAATGTATACAAAACACAAAACGTTTTATTCTAATTTAGTTCTGAACAGCCATTTAATGCCTTATCTATGTACATTCTGTATTAAACAATCCAGGGAAGACAACAACATTTCTTTAGCAGAACAAAGCTCAAACAATGCTTTTGCCCAAGTAAGTAAGACAATGCTACGTTTTGAAAATTTACAGAATTCCTTAGGGTTTGCACTAGGTGGAATGTAGGTGTTTACATCTATCGTTTTACATGAAATTGAGCCATAGAGATGCTGACTGCCCTGCTTACAGAGCCACCAAATTCATTTATCTAATTCAGTTTGTGGGGTTTTCCCCATTTAGTTGGCCATGCAACAACCGTAATAGAGAAGTAATAGTGTATACCTGAGGTCGGCGAACCCGTATGATCCAGGTAGGAGGTACTATAACGGCGGCATGTGCTCCTAAAGAACAAGGTTCTTCTATCTGCTGCAGCATAAAGCATGTCACCTTATTATGATACTGCAGACAGGCAGAGAAAGAGAGGAAGGTTACACACATTTACATACTCTACAATATTAAAACACACCAATGCATTCAGCCTGAGAGTCAGACTTACTGCTTGTTTGCACCAGGAGCAGCTAATGGCTACAATCTCTTTACTGTGAAAGGCAAATTTCTGCTGAAATCCCTGTAGGTGGAGATCAGACTCATTGAGATACATGTCATTTCCCAAACATACGTCACATAAACACTTTTATCATGATTCTTTCTACCCACCTTTCCACACTGTTTGCATTTGCCCTCTTGTCTTCTCCGATGGACCCAGTGGTGTCGCACTATTGCAGGCTGTCATAAAAACAAGACACAAGATCACAAATAGCTGTCTCATCCATAGATTATGACAATCAGTGTTAAAAATGTAACATTAAACCAGTTTAATGTAGTGAGGTTATGCTGCGGGGGCAAAGATCAAGATCAAATCTGAAGTTAGGGATTTGGAGTGACACGCGGACAGGAAGAGACAGCAGAACAGAAATCATGGAAATAGAAGACTTCTGGAGATGTATCTAAAAACCGTGTAAACTCATATTTGAATGCTATGATGCAATGCCTATACGAATGTGGGCAAATGTATAATTAAATACTTGGGGGATAAACCCTCCCGCCCTCCCCCAGACATACACAATACTAAAATGATTTAGATTTTTTTTTAATTCTAAAAATGCAGTTGTAAGTTATCTTTCAGGGTTAAGGATTGGGATTTGGGTTATATAGGGTTAGAATTGTTTCATATTTCCAAATAAATAGATTAAGATCCACAAAATTAAGAGAAATTCACACAAACACAAAGAAATCAAAAACATAAATAAAATGAGATTTGAAAATAACAAAAATGTTTATGTTACAAACACAACTCTGTCTGGCAATCATTTGTGGATTCTGAAACATTTCTAGCATTGTTGTGCACAAAAATCCATAAACAGATGGACCCGCCGTCCACTCGAGCTAATCTGCTATCGGCAAATAAAACAGAAGTATTTGTGAATCGAAAGATAATTCAGAACTGACATTATTGGCTATCAATAGAATTAAGCATAAAGGCTTTTGGTAGTTTTCACAAAAGACCTGGAGCCATCAAAAACTGACAAATTCTGGTGACAAAGAAATTAAGAAATCTCTGTGCAGGTTTTACACATTGTTCATTTACATATACTACTGACATTGTAACAATAGAAATTTTCCAGAAAATTTACCAACTAACCCTTTAATTAATTTTTGTGAAACTCCTAACATATATTTGTTGATCACACTATTTATTTGTGAATTTGTTTAATTTTGCAAACTTCTTTACATTTATTTGTGAATCAATATCTATTTATTTAGACATCTGAAACAATTCTAACCACATATGGTTAAGGTTAGTTTGTATCAATTGTAATTAGCTTTATTTAAAACAACAGAAATGTACAAGCCCTCATTTTAGATAGCCAAGTAAAGGTGTCATCATAGTTGGGTGAGTGTGTGTTTGATACCTGTGTGATAGAGGTGTGTGCACTATATTTAGCTGCAGCAACTGTCATTTGTTCCAAAGCAGGGCGACCTCTGAAAGCTCTGCGTCGCCAGGTGCGCTAACCCACCAAGCCAAGATGAGAGACAGGAAGAGAAAGGGCACACAGAGGAGCAGAAGTGCAATGGCGAGATAGGGATGAGGTGACGAGGGATGGATTACAGCAGTGAGCGGGACATAGGGAACGTGTAAAAGGAAAAGAGGGTAAAATAGGTAAAATCATGATTTAAAGATGTAAACAGCAAACAGCATCAGTCAATGTAGTGTGTGTCAAACAGTCTGGGGTCATTTGGACAGCTGGATAGCGCTAAATTTAAGTTTATAGATAACAAAAATGAGGAGCTATTTATCTTAAAGTATAATACATAAATAATAAAAATACAATGACAAAGAAAACTGACTCTCAGCACACCACTGTTGGCTGTTTATATCAATCTATGAAGATTTTACGACAATAAGTTTGACAGAATTGGAAAACAGGCAGAATGGGAGAGATATTAAGAAAACAAAGAAAGGAAGAGGAAAAGAAGAAACTCACTTCACGGACATTCCGCGATCCTGATTCCCTGAAAGATGGTTTACATCTGAAGTTTATCTGAAAGACAAATAAAAAAATCAAGTTTTCTACAATACTATTGAGTATTTACCCTAAATGAAACCTCAACAGTTCGGTAGTTTATCAAAACTACAAAACTGTTTTATTCTACAGAAAACATGCTCAGATTTGAAGATGACCCACTGAGATCAACATTTCTGGATAAATAAAAAAATTAAAAATAATAATATGAGGACAGAACAAAAAGTAAAAGCACCACTTGCCTTACCATTTTCTCTGAGTTTGTTAGCCTGGTTAGTGAAAAGTATGATTAAAATCATCCCCTAATCAAACATCATTTCACCACAATCAGCCCCATATAGCAGACATAAACTGTCGAAGACACCAGCCAGAATCAGAACTGAGAACGCACAGAATCTGTGCCTCATGGATAAAATAAAACTCCACCCAACAACCTGACATTGACTTGCCCAATCAAAATGAAAGTGATTAAGGTTCTAGTGAGAAAAAGAATATGTCTGGCAAGAAAACCTAATACGATTAGAACCAGCTTTTGTCTTAACTTCAAACCAGTCAGGTTATCAAAAAGAGACAAAGGATGGCCCCTTCACATTCTGGATGGAATGAGAGCTTAAGTGGCTCCGGATGTTAACAGGACATTGTTATTTGGGTGTTCTAGGTTTATCAGGCCAGACAGTCACCAGTCTTTACTAAGATCAGATGTGTGAGTGATCCATTAGCCCCAGTTGAGTCTGAGAAAAAGCCAGAGGGTTTCTCACTCTGAATGACGGCTCTTTGAGAGGCACCTCATCAAGCCCCTCCCCCTGAGGCGGAGCTTTCCAATCCAATAACTGAAGGGAGGAACACGCATGGTCTGTGATGCAGTGTCAGATCATGTCTCTACCTTTGTGTTGCCATTAGAACCGGAACTCACCTTCTCCAACTGTTCAATGCAGATGGAGTGAACTACGATCTTGCAAGCAGCACACTTTTTCCGAGCAACAGACTTTTGCTGTGAAAAACAGGAAAGAGAGACATCATTAGATTCAGACTCAAACTGAGGTCACAGGTGATCTCCACTTGATGTAAGTTTAATGGCCAAAATAATTCAATCAAACTGGTTTGATGTAGATAATTCCGAAGTTAAAGGACCAAATCCTATGCAATGCATTCTGTGAGAAAGCCACCAGGGAGCAGCATTATACTAAGAGAGAAGAATATAAGAGAAAAAGGGAAACGGTGCGAATGATAGAATCTCTTTTCCCTTTTTACCATCCATCAATTTATATCCTCTCGCTCACCTTCTTTTCATCCTTTATTCACTCTCATCTGGAATAGCTCATTCAAGATGTCTTATCTCACTTTTGTCCCTCTATTTACTCTTCCGTTTACTCATTCTTGCATGAGGGACTTTTTTTTTTGGTATTCCTTTATATATAGAACACCCACTCACCAGTGATTTGGCGTAACAGTGCTGTTCTCCGACGTAACAGAAGTCCCCAGATACATTTGTCTCGAACCAGATGTGCTCTCCGTACAGAGCTGATTCCTGCTCAAACACACAGCATCAAATTAAATGTGAAACTGAAGAAAGAAACTATAGCGCTATCTACAGTACAATGAATGGAGATCTGAAGTCTAGATTATTTGGATTTGTGTTACTCACACTCCAGTCCACTGTGCTGCGGATTTCTCTGTCCGTTTCCCCCCTGGCCAACACTGCAGCACTAGGCTGGCATGAAAGGTGCTGGAGACCGGACTTGGCAATGGCCTTCCTACAAACAAACAAAATAGACAGGTCCCATAAAACATCAAGCAATAATGATATACAGAAACTCGGTGTATAACCCAGATGTACACATACACAAAGAAGGACAGTAAATGTGCATGGAACAAACAAAACCTTCAAATAACTTGAACTTAATTGAGCTGGATGATGACATTGTCTTCTGTAAAGCTGTTTTATAGCTGAATCTAATTTGTTTCATGATTAATGAATTTTGCAACACCAACACTGTTACTGAACTAATCTGAATCAGAAACTGAAATGACTTGAGCTGAATAATGACACTATTGTCATTTTAGAGCTGGTTTACAGCAGAATTAGAATTAGTCTCATATTGTTTGCATCATTTATTACTGTGAAGTTGCTTTGAAATAATCTATATTGTATAAAGACCTATATAAATAAAGGTGACTTGACTTGTTTAGCAGTGTGCCTGACATGTAAACCATCATGCCTAGGGAGAAGACAGATATTTCAGTTTGAAAAATGTAAGAGTAAAAAGAAGAGCGAAACTCTCAATCTTTTTTTTTTTTTGTGCATACAATTGAAGGAATAAGTTGTAGGTGTCAGAATGTCAGAAAGCTAAGAACACAAGAGAAAAAATTCCATAATCACCTCACTAATGACAAATACAGAGGAATTACCGTTGGAGTGCTTGATTTAAGGCTAGTATTAAGATAAGTTGCATTAGGGTTGGAATAATGTAGTGCTCTTTTTTTTCTTTTCTTTTTTGCTTCTCTAATCATGTAATCAATTAAAAAGGGGCATATATACTCTCTAACAAACCCAACAGCAAACAAAATATTTAAGTGAAAGAAAAGTCCAAATAGCCTTCATTTAAAAATAAATAAATAAATAAAAATATTACAAACACACAAACATAAGACATACAGCTGTAGTTAGGGCTCTACATACGAGAGGAACCCGCTCCATGTGTCAATCTGTGGGTTGTAGTAAGTTCCCTGCAGTGTGTGTGAAAGACTGAGATCTGGCCAGCAAGGGGAGCTGGTCATGTACAGTGCAACTGATCCTCGAGCTGCAAGAGAATTTCGCCTCCCTGCCCACAATCCACCCACATCGGACAGCCTGTGTGCCTGACTGGTCCTTCGGTAACGGCCATATAGCCCAGAAGAGGCTGGGCTTCGATAAACGGCCTCGGCAGGAAGTAGGTGTGAGGAGTTTCGCCGCAGGCAACGTGGTGCACGGATGAGGGGGCGGGGCTGAATGCTTTCTCCCGCCAACAAACCTTGAGCCAACCATGTCAGACACTTATCAGACTCCAAATCCATCCCTGCTTGCTCGTGCTCTTCTTGACTACATTCGCTATCAGAGAAAGAGGAGTATTCTTCTACACTCTTATCCTCCCTTTCATGGTCTTCGCTCATCTGCACCACACTAGCCAGGAGCAGTGACGGTCCCAGGAGCTGGGCATGAATGTTGCGGTGTTTGGCAGCCTGTCTTCGTCGGATAGCGAACCGCGGGGTCAGGCAGGCCGTCGCACCACTCGACCTCCTCCTAGTGAAGTGTCCTCTTCTGACACCTGCCTGCACGTTGCTGGTTTGAAGCTGAACGCTAGACCTGCGTCTATGAGCCAGGCCAGCTGAGGGCAGGCCCACGCTCGAGCGCCGGCGAGCTTTACTCGCTGGAAGTGACACACTGGAGCGCCTGCGCACGTTTGGCTCACAGGCTTTCCGCCTGAAACGTAGGCCGAACAATGTTTCCATTGGATGCTATACTGATGTCTTCCCAAGAGGACGCTGTGGGCGCAAGAGTGAGTCGGTCAGCACACAATATACACAGGCTACAACATACAGTAAATGAACAAATGTGGTGTGATTGTCTCCACAAATGCAGTGCTGTTCCTTTGACCTTTATTTTAGGTGAAATAACAATGATGGGATATCAGACCACCACTAATCACTCCAATCAACTCTATTCAATACCAATCAACTCTATTCTACACACCTACGTGACTTATTTAGCAACTCAGACAAAACCGAAGAAAACCATCTGCCACAATCTTTTGCATCCAAGTATCAGAATTGTAACCAAGAAAATGAAACCTCTTTTAATCAGCAATGAACCGACACATGATCACAATTGATTCAGGAGTATAATGTGGTCATGATATACCTGACGGCGCTCAGGTAACGTTACCTGGAGAAAGTGTATCTAACAGTGATATTTATACTGTAGAAGTCATCTCCACTGTCTGACCAGACAGAGTGACTTCAAAACAGTGCCCTTAATGGGATAATTCACCCAAAAACTGAAAATTCACAACATTCAAAACATCATTGGACCCCACTGTCTTTAATTGTATGGACAAAAAAAGTTTTTTTTGTGTGTGTTCCACAGAAGAACAGATTTGGAATGACATGAGAGTGAGAAAACAATGATAGAATGGAAATGTTGAGAATTACAGTATCTCAGTAGGAAGTCTCTATTTAAACCTCGATTAACCACTCTAACCCATACTAACACCCGTGCCTGAATTCTGCATCACTACTCAGAAAACTCACTACTCAAAATAAAAGACACAAAGACTGCAAAAGTATGTCTCTTAAAGCTTACAGCCACAGAGACATTCAGTAGGAGAACAATAATGAAAAGATGAGAGAGAACGTGTTTATCTATAGTATAGACCTCCATCTAATTTCAACAGTGTACAGTATGATTATTTGATTTAAACACATGGTCATAATTAAGAACACATGACCATCCAATGAACCACATAGGAAAGTGATATTATAGAGAAAAAGAATAATTTGATGTTTCTTAGAGTAAACCCTGTATTGCTATCTCTATATTTAAAAACAAAAACAGGAATCTAACAAACAAAATGTATAATTATAATTGAATACACAGACAAATGAAGTATTATTGAATCTAAACAACATCGGAAGTGTGTGGATTAATTTCTGCAGCCTTTAAAAAAGGGTTGTGTGTAACTCAAGCACCACAGTTTGAGCTCACAGGCCTTATCAGATTCCCACACTATTAAAGGTCACCAGTAACTGGTTTGTCAAAATACACAACATGACTGACACATTATTCTGTAATGCAAATAAATGATAAGAGAAATTTATACTGTAAATATGCATTTTCCATTTACAGAAGTCCACGAATATCAATTTAAGCAAGAATTTAAAGTGACAGGCTTGTGTTTTCCTGGTGGACGACACTAGTGCTAATGTGTCTTTTATAATGACTTTTGGATAAAGACTTTTCTACAAAAGAATACTATAAGAGACCACAAGAGATTGTCTATTATATAATATTGTCTTCTGCATGATAACACAGCCAAGTCTGTGACTCTTATGGTCATCCCAAATGATCAGAGCAGCCACATAAAAAGTTTTATTTTGAAAGTCTTTTCATTTTTTGAGATTTAAAAAGTGTAACTTTTACGATTTTCTACGCACTTTGTATTGTTACAATGTCATTAGTATACTTAAATTAGCAATGTTTGCTCGTTCTCTGTGTTACCTGGACCAATAAATTCCCTTTTATTTGTTTTGCATCATCTGGTGGAATTTTGACAGCTCTAGGGCTTTCGTAAAAAACTAGATTATAATTCCGCATTTTTGTATCCCTGCCCACGGACAGCTGGATTGACAGAGGGTTATTAACAGGACAGTTATTGTAAGGGTAGGATTATAACTGTCTACTCTTTAAACAGCATTATGGTAAAAATTATTCACTGGCAAGGCAACAGCGTTTTGCTTTGCGATGTTATGTGGAACTGATGAACCACAGTTTTTTTCAGGTTTACCCCTTTGTTTGGCCTAAAACACTGTGTTTGTAGTCAAATCATCCAGTTTGAAATGTTGACTACAAACACAGAGGTTTTTCAAATTTTCTGATTCTTTGCAGTCTTAAAGGTGGTATCAGTGATTTCAGGCCCAAAAGGTGTTGTGAGGTTTTGAGCCAGCTTTTTCTTCAGCTCTGACTTCACGTGCAGCCGTGCACGAGCACAAAACCTCACAACACCCTCCCCCTGTCGGTGATTGGTTGGAACACTATTTGTTTTGGTTTTGAGAGTTTGGCTAAACCATTTGTTTTTGTGTGCAGATCTCAGAGCCTAGGCTGCCTACAGAGACGCGTTTTTTGACGGCATGCTTATGGGGCGGGCAGCTAGCGGACCGTTAGGAAAGATTAGATGAATGTTATAAAAATATTTTTGGGCCTGAAATCACTGATACCACCTTTAAGATACTGCCTACAATGCGCTGGATCCGTCACTGGAAACTGAAAATAACTCACTCCTGCTTTACTCTTTGAATTCTTGCACCTGGGAACAATACAAGTTGACACCATTATAACTAAAAGTTTTCTAAGAAGCATTTCCTACTAAAGCAAGGCAGTATTTGACTCTTTGGGCCCTATTTTGCACCCAGCGCAATTGACTTTGTACACCGACGCATGTATCATTCCTATTTTGCACACGCGCAAAGCGGACTTTTCCCTCCACAGACGCACGTCGGTAAACTAGGAAATACACTTGCGCTCCCCAGGGCGGTTCAGCGCAAAGAGGAGGCGTGTTCCGGCGCAAACGCTCCTTCATGCTATTTTGCAGGTTTAGAAAACAATTGCGCCACTAACCAGGAAAAAATAGTTTAAGAAAAAAGTTTAAAGTCAGTGGCGCGTTGCGCATGTTATTCATATGCTATTTTAAGGGCACATGCTTTGCCATAATCAATGTAGCGTGTGCACAACGTGCATACACTTTGATTCTCTCATCTACACAGAAGCAGCAGTTTTCATTTTTGCAAATCATACATTATTACGATAAATAGATAGCGCGTTTAACAATGTAGATTGTTTCAAAGCAGCTTTACAGAGATAAACGTATAATTTAAGGTAACAGAGATTGTTTTGGCTTTATAGCAGTTCTTTAATAAAGTTATTTTCCAGCTAAAGTTAGTTTTGATTGATTCGCTTCCGTCGCAACGATCATTTGTTTTAAATTAGGGGCCGCTAAGACGACACCATTCTCTCTACACAAACTTTAAACACGAACCTGTGAGAAACGCTGATGGCGTTCACATGCGCATTAAGAATTGGTTCTATAGTTATGTGCGTTTGAATATATGTGCGCAGGTTTGGAATTCCCTCCAAACCAAGCCTAAAGAAAGTACTGGCGTTTCCTTATAATTTTTTATACAGAATTTTATTTTATTTTATCAATTCGGGGTAGGTACGCGAATTGAGTTTCCCGACAACGCTTTATCTGTAGAGTGGTAAAGGGATCCTCCATAGGGAGAGACTAGTTGGCACTTCAGCACTGCGTTGGATCGGGTCCAGGCGAAGATCCTTCAGATCTGGATACGGCCTGGATCCGGCAGGCTGCGGGAAAACCTCGGGATAAACAAAGACACTAAAATTAGCGTAGATGCCATTCTTCTTATGATGTAACGAGTACATCAGGATTTTTGGGAAGTGTTCCCGGTTCCAGCTGACCTAATCTATGCAGCCTAACATTGAATTATAGAAGGCTATAATGTATTATGTGAATGCTAGGTCAAAGAGATGTGTCTTTAATCTAGCTTTGAACTGACAGAGTGTGTCTGCTTCCCAGACAATGGTAGGAAGACTGTTCCAAAGTTTTGGTGCTAAATAGGAAAAGGATCTGCCGCCAGCAGTCGATTTTGATATTCTAGGTATTATCAACTGGCCGGAATTTTGAGATCGCAATAGACGTGAAGGACTATAATGCGTTAAGAGCTCGCTCAAGTACTGCGGAGCTAAACCATTTAGTGCTTTGTAAGTGATCAGCAATATTTTAAAATTGATGCGATGTTTAATAGGCAGCCAGTGCAGTTTTGACAGAACTGGGCTAATATGGTCATACTTCCTGGTTCTGGTAAGAACTCGAGCTGCTGCGTTTTGAACCAGCTGTAGTTTGTTTATTAAGCGTGCAGGGCAACCACCTAGTAGAGCATTACAATAATCTAGCCTTGAGGTCATGAACGCATGAACTAACTGTTCCGCATTTGTCAATGAGAGCATATGGCGTAATTTAGATATATTTTTAAGATGGAAAAATGCGGTTTTACAGATACTAGACAGAAAGATACAGAATTATTATAAACCTTTACAATTAATATAAATTATTTCTTAAAAAAATATATATATGTTTAAGTCACCAAATAATTAGATGCAAAGATGACAGTGGCAGTAAAATGTGTCTATGTCTTCAGTGTCACTCTTTGGTTCTCATTTCTAAGATCAGCAGAGGTGACAATTCTAGAATATCCCACTGTGTGAACTGCGCTCTGAGAGGAAATTAAGGTCAGTATACAAAAGCTGACCGAAGGTCAAGAAATGTACTACTTGGCTTTGTGTGGTCTTTTCTGTAAGTAGGAGGGCCTGGTATTAAATCCAAACCAATAACATGCACATTTGAACATACTGTATGTCCAGAGAAGAGACTTTGCAAAGAGGAAGGGCTGTAAAAGTAAAATAAGCAAATAAACGTTAGTACAGATCTAAGTTACTGTGTCCTTTGGTCTTTAGGTCAATGTGAAAAACATTTATGTACTGTATGTGAGGATGTGGCAAGAATCTGCATAAGATTTTAGTTACACTTCCCACTGTCATTTTTAGATACATATTTTAACAGGGCTCTCAAGTCTCACGCATTGGGCGTGAGACACACGCAATTCAACCAGTTCACACGCTCACACGCCACACCGTGTATTTCTCACGCTGAAAAGGCAATGCCAACCAAGTTGTCCTGCGAGCTTTATATATAACGTTGTATACGAGGTGCAGGCACACAAAGTGAAGTTTCCTGCCGCCAGCACGTATCTCGGCCAGATTGCGTTCGTTACAAGGCAACACAGATGCGCGAACACACGGAAGTTGACGGAACATTCTCGGCCACAGCACGTTCGTTACTAGGTAACCAACAACATCGCGTGAACACACGTCGTGATGGAGAAGGTAAGTTGGAAGAAAGCTCGTCTAACATTTTTAGGCTAGAACATTTAATATATAGCCCATCGTTTACATTATTATTGATGCAGTCAAAAACTCTACAACTACTCTGCAACCAGGCCAGAAGCTTTGGCTCAGTTTGGCTAGCTTACGTTTTCTTAAACTAAGGGAATGTTAGTGGGTATGGGAAGGAATGAAGATGTATTTTTTCATTTTATTTTAAATACATTTAAATTTGTTTATTTTATTTTAAATTATATATTATACTGTATTAATAGTCTTTCTAGTTACATTAAGGCTACATGTATTAAAGCAGAGTGCTCTGGGTAATATTTTATATCCTGTCAAAACATACATTAATCATTGCCATTGCATTTGTATTTTTCAAACACAAAACACATTTCATAAGCTGGAGTGTGTACTCTTGTGTACACACACACACACACCTTAATAATACTCTAATATGACATTTGTTCACAATGTCCCATGCACCACACAATAAATAATTATACCTATTTGGCTAGACACATTCAAAATGCAAAAAGATTTGTTTTTCCAAACTGTTTGGAGCCATTTGTTATATTTTTGTAATTTTTGTATAACTTATTTGTAATTTTGAAATATAACATTAAAGAGTATATTTGATGTGATGAATTGCTCTGTCATTTATCAGATTTACCAATTGTTATCATTTCAATTTGGGCTGGTTAATTATGAACAATGGGTAAAATTGGGGGGCGGGGACATATGGGGACGGGGCTCCATTAGGGCTCCTCCCCTAACCGCATGTGATCTCACTCCAAGCTTTTGGTAAAACTTGAGAGCCCTGTTTTAATCTCTGTGAATGATAATGAAACTCTAGATAATGAAATTTTTGCATTTTACTTTTACTGTATGAGCATATCCACACTAATTCCATCTTCTTTTCCGTAAGTGTTTTCTATGTATAGGCTACGTAATATTCCATTCCATTTTTATAAACGCATGCATCCACCTTTATTTCATATAAGAAAACACCTGTCATATTTCATAATATATTATGACTGTTTATGTTTATGCAAACTACTAGTCTGTCTGTCCCAAATATCCCAAACATCTATTGCTGTTCTTGTATAATTTCATCTTCTGTCATACTGCAATTCTATATCCACTGCGAAAACAGAGAGATGGAGGCACAGAGAGAAAGTGTGTGTCTGTTGAAAAGGGCCGCCCCCTTGGCCTACCTACAATAAGGAATAAGACATGAAACAACTCACACTCAGCTCTGTTATAGCGCTCAGAGGTCTGTGGGCTGAAGTCAAGCAGAGAAAGAAAGGGTGAGAGAGAATGGCAATTAGGTTTGGATGACTCATGTAAGGTGAGACTGTTAGACCGACTTGTAACTGGAAACTTGACTCATTAAATTAAAGAGCATGAGATGAATTCAAATAACAAAAACTGCAGAAAGAACAAAATGGTACTTAAATATTTAGCTCTGAGTCACAAAAACTCATACACACAACCAGGTCAGCTACCTGGCGACACCCCAGGATGACAGCTGCGGGGGGGTATATGCATTCTGCAGCTCTGTTTTCTTACATATTTCAAAGTACATACACTAACACTAATCAAATATATATATATATATATATATATATATATATATATATATATATATATATATATATATATTTGATATAATTGATTTGAACTGTGACACCTAAATATTTTAATATTTAATCTCGTGTGAAATCCTCTCTGCTTTTGCATCCAGGCAAAAGTATTAAGAGACCAAGGTAAATTATCCACACACACACAATTAATGTATTTTATAATTACGTTTTTATGCATCTCTCTCTCTCTCTCTCTCTCTCTCTCTCTCTCTCTCTCTCTCTAATATCAATGGCTCAAGCCTCTGTTACTAGCTCTAAAATTACCACCTTGGGTCTTTTTCAATAATTCAATTGCCCATCGTAAATTATTTCTAACATATTTACAGCTAAGCTTTAATACCTCAAGCTTTTATTTTGTCGGAAAATTGCAGGGAGTGTTTCTGTGTTTTGTTGACAACAGGTTTACAAATACTTCTCATTCCATATCTGGTAAAAAAAAAAAAAATATATATATATATATATATATATATATATATATATATATATATATATATATATAAACTGCAAATGTGAAAAGTGAACCTGCCTCACATTGTGGTTCCAACCTCACATTATAAGTGGCTCGATGGTGTTTTTAGCCCCCAATGGCTCCTTCCAGGCAGCTAACCCTAACCTCAACCTTAAACCTACCCATCCCCTCGCTGCCTGGAAGGCGCCATTGTGGGCTAAAAACACCAAACACCTTATAAGTGACTCAAAAGTCACAGTACATGCAGGATTCACAGTCACACACTACGTGAAAGGTTTGCATCCCATTTGTGGTCATGAATATGCCCCTGTGCAGCTGAGGTCGAAGTCCCTTTGTAAATGCTTTAATTTGTTAATATGTACACCGAAATCATAACACGTGTCCGGAGTTAATGTGGAGCAGCATTTACTATAAACTGAGCATCTGAAAACACTGTATCATGAGTTGCATGTGTGTTAAAGAACACAGAGCAGTGCTTCCCTTTGAAACATGCAGCACATCAGAATCAGGAAAATCAGAAACAGCTTGACAAGAATGTTTACACACACAAGGAATTTGTCTAAGTGACAGTAGCTTCCAGTGCAGAAGAAAGTACAGATATAGTGCAGACATACATAAAAATTAGGCAATAAAATGAGTAACAAAATAATAATATTATTAAAAAAGACAAAAAAATAAATACAATACAGTACATATTTATGAATGTACAGATATTATATTTATAAGTGTACAGTTTGAGAAGAATTTACAGATGTACGATTCTGAGATATGTTATGTACAAATGTACAGTTGTCAGAATATTTAATTTTATAGCAATTTTGTGCACTTTGATAATAGCACTAAACCATATCTCGATTTCAATTTTATTCAGAATATTTGTGCAATACTAATAAACATCATTAGACCACAAACAGGTGTTGTCCAAATGCTTCTCAGTAAGTAAATGTCTCTTTACTGCGAATACAGATTTTTTTTGTGCCGACACCTTTTGTGTGAACAAAGCCTGTACAGTAGAGTGAACATCAAAATAGGGACCTTGCATTCTTGCACAATTCAAATGTTTAAATCTTTGATGCTGCCAGTAACCAGTTCACCCAAAAGACTACACAAAATGCATCTAGTTTGCAAAACTGCAAAAAAAATAAAATAAAAACATTTTCAGGGGAAAGTGTTTGTTGCCAAAATATAAAAAGCCTTGGTCATCTCTAGTGACTGATCATAGAATTCAAATATTATCTTGTGTTATATTCCAAACGTTCTCTTAATTATTTCCCTTATGAATGGATACCATCATTGTCTCCCATCATGTGCGGACATACATCCCTATAGCTATCCCCTATCTATAGCAATGGCATGTCTATATGCTATGGCATTGCTGAAACAAATTGTGACTGGAAGGGGCTCTTGTACTCTGCTGTCTGCTCTGCACATTGCGCACAGTGAACAACATCATACAGCATTCCTGCACATCTCAAATTAATCTCTACACAACCTGTCACTTTACCCTTTCAAGCATTTTAGGCTATTTGTTCTCCAGATTACATTCATGTCTTAAGAGGCAGGACTGTGTGTGTGTGTGTGTGTGTGTGTGTGTGTGTGTGTGTGTGTGTGTGTGTGTGTGTGTGTGTGTGTGTGTGTGTGTGTGTGTGTGTGTGTGTGTGTGTGTGTGTGTGTGTGTGTGTGCTAGTAGAGCTAATGCTTATACCATGACCAGATTAAAGCCCTATCTGAAAGCAAGAAAGCAGCAGGGAAGAAGGTGTGTGGGTGGGTTAGTGCTATGTAATAGATGCTGTGGTCTCAGAGTTAAAGGTTAAGGTTGCTGCAGATGCTACTTTAAATATAGAAACTTTACATTTAACATTTCCTCTGCAAAACTTTACACGTGCACAAATGAAAAAAAAAAAAAAAAAAAACTCTCCTTCTAACTCTACTCTGTTAAGGTACAACAAAACGTTTGACAGGTTAGTCTTAAAATCTATAAATCACTATATAGGATATTTTATTAAAGAAAAGTGGAAAAAAATAAAAGCCAGTATAAAAATATAGCTAGTATATTATCAGTGGTAAAAAACTAAAATACTAGTTATGATAGAAGAGATCAGGGCTTTGAACCGGTTCAAGGAACGAAAACAAAAAACGGAAAGGAACGAAATTTTAAAAGGAACAAAACATTTTTACCATTAACCAGTTAATAATGTTATTTTATCGTTCGGTTTAAGATTTTAATTTGGCAGTCAATCAATCATGAATTCAAATAGTACAGCCTATGCAAATGTGACGTTGACGCATCTAATGTGAGTGACATGCCTGCGCTCAGATGTCATGTCATCCTATGTAAGCTGCAAGGTAATGTGCTTTAGCTGTTGGATTGCAGGAATTTATCCGAGGATCTGTTACCATAGCAGGTTATATCCAGAGTGGTGTTTTGAAACCAGTGAAAATTGCAGGTTAGTGTAGAACCACTACTATTCAGGAAATTAAATAAAATGTATTTTTTTAAATGATTAAACACCATGTTGACAAAAATAAGTATTGTGGCTTTATGTATGGTCAGTCACTTGCGTGTGTCGTTATATTATTAACATTTTCCCAAAATCAAGCTCAAATGGAGTTACAAGGTTTTCATCATTAGAACAGTTGCATCTGAGGCAGTAAAAGCATCGCATCAAGTTATTATCAACTTACAGGTAACAAAGGGTATTGTAGCCATGTGGGTGCTCAGTTTTTACTTTAATTTAATACATTTAGCAAAAAGCATGTGTTATAAAAAACGCTACAGGCTGTATTGGCTTTGACTAGATGGTAAATACAAGACTAAGAGACTCCTCTCCACTCCTAAAATATATAAACATTAGTCTTTACACACACAGTGTTTTGAATATAGAAAACAATGTACTTATAATAATAATAAAAAAAAACAACTTTATTTTATATAACGCCTTTAACGCAGCTTCTCAAGGCACTTTACACAATACAAATACAAAGAGAGAGAAAAAAAAAAGTCAAGGTAATGTGCATTAGCTGTTGGATCACAGGTTCACTCATTCAAAAAGAGTTTTTTTATTTAATGTTACCCCTACAAAGCAAACAAGCAGAGACAGTCTCCAAACATTTCACCATTGTTATACAAATGACAGTATTTTTAACGGTTATTCTTGTGAATATTACATATACTATTTTTGATGATTATAATTTACCTCAGTGAATGCAGCCAGCTTAGCTAGTTTGTGAAGTAAAGTGATATTTTAAATGTGATAGTAAATAAAAATTTAAATATGAATGTAGTCCTATATATATTTATGTTATATCATTATCTGCGCGACCCCGTCGTTGACTTTCTTTGATGACGTTTGCAGGGCAATCCAAATGAGCGGTTATTGTCAGTGCAGTCCACTTCAACTGATATACCGTGCTCAGGGAGTAGGGAGCAGTGAACACTGCGTAGGGACCCTGTCGAATGGAACGCACCTATTTATTCCTCCACCAAGCAATGTAGTTCCAAAGAGGTTGCCAAGCAACACATGCAGCAACAAAGAATCACAAACAGCAGTTGTGCAGTAACACTAATGTATGCGGTCACAGGTGTATGTTTGTCGAGTAATTTACACCGGCTTTGAACGCGGATCAACCAATCAGAATCAAGGACCGGAACTATCCGTTTTATAATAGAGATTCTGCTCTGAGTGAACCGATTGATTTTTTTTTTAACCCTGGTAGAGATGCACTGATATTACAATTCTGGCTGAAACTGATGAGTTGATTATTATTTTGGGTTGTAGCTAATAACTGATAAAATGTTATACTATTTTGTCTAAATGAATTAAAATAAAACCAAAAACACTACAAAACTAAAATTAATCTTTAAATGCTTTGTGTGAATTTATGCATCTCAACATTATAATGCACATTGTGAAAAATTTCATTTATCCTGAGATTTACTGTTAAATTATTTGTGTTTTTAAAAAGTGAGCATTAGCTGATGGCAAAGCTAATCCAAATGTAAAAATAGGGAAATGAGCATGAATTTATATTAGTGACAGAAGTAAAAAATAAACTGCAGCAAGTATAAATTGTTTAACTCCCAACAAGTAGATTAGACTTATTAAATTCTGACATCTAAGCTTGATTAGCAAATTCAACAATAATGCTGATGGACTCAAGTTAAAAAAAAAAAAAAACGAACACAACTGTTGGTAACTGCAGCACAAACAGTGACTTTTTAATTCTACCACACTCTCGTATCACGCACGGCTTTGCATGTGAAAGCTTGATATTTGACAGCTTAACAGGATAGAGATGATCTTTCCTCCATTATGCTCAGAGATATTAGAAAAGCTGTCGGCTGTCTCAAGTGTTGACACTGAGGTGAAAGACTTGTGTGCATAAAGACAGTACCGTCAAAATAGTTTAAAAGATTAAACAGCTAAGAGTATCAGACAAGTAAATGTATAACAGGAACAACACACACTAGTTGATCAGTGCTATGGAGTGGTTCTAGACTCGAAGATGATTTGCATATGCTGGCTTTAACAGGGCCGTGTTGTTCATCTGCTGTAAAGAGCAAGCATTGTTGTGAGTGACGCAAAGACCACCTCTTGTTTGCATGGGGAGTTTGTTTTCTGTGAATAACACACTGTTAAAAGCAAACTTGACACGGAGGTCGGGAAGAAAGCTGTTGTCTTGTATTGTCAGCTTGGTGGTACCAATCTCAATTTATAGAGACATCCAATTTATTAAAAATAGATATATCATTTTATATGTAATTTTGATCGCACTTTTGGTGTCCATTAGTTTTCAAACATGTAACCTTTTTTGACCAACAAGACACTGATTAACTGTGGTCGGTTACTAGTCTAGAGTCATTCATTTTTTTCTTCAAGACTGGTCATAACTTTATGTCGGTTCCATAAAAGTATATTGGTGTCAATTGAATCTGACAAGTAAGATTAATTACACTTTGGGCCTTGGCTAACTGCTGGTCAGACTAGTTCTTAAGACATATTCTTAACATGGTGGCTATGTTTATGCAACTGGCCCTTGCTTAGAAAGATAACGCTCCATATACCTAGTGTTATAATACATATGTCAGTCAGCCTTTATGGAAGTGCTTCACTTCTAGAAAAAGTGCTACACTACTTTAAAGTCCCCCTGTGGTGAAAGTTTTTAAAGTTGTTGATATGTCTATGTGGTGATTTTAATATGCTTTAAGACAAACCATGTGCAAATTCATGTCAACGCCACTGCTGAGAATTTTCTCCTTAAAACTGCAGTGAAAATTTTTTCCAACCATCTCCATTGACTTTTAATGAAGTCAAACGGAGCTTATAAAAAGCTGTTCTGGTTTTTTAGCTTGTCACAGAGCAGCTTTTAGACATAGTTTTGTTTGTTTGTTATGAGACAGAAATGACAAGGAGACAGCTTCAGGCAATACAAAGTCAATGGAGAGGGTTGGATTGTTTGGCTGTAATTATTTCTTTCATATTTTTTTTTGAAAAGCTGCACAACAGAGGTTTATTGATTAAAACATGGACAAAAATTGTTTTATTGTATGATATTCCTTATAATTTTTTGTATTATTATTATTATCATCACTGTAAGAAGTATATTTATATATTAATATACATGAATATATTTCTGTCATAATTTCTTCAAGTTAGACCAAACTTGACTCTAGTCCATATTGTGATTTGATTTATTGTACATGGCTTCTCTAAATTTATTCATCCAAAAATTGCCAAATTGTGCGACACTCTGCTTTTTACAGTAAACTCCATTTATGACTGGATTCAGCAATTCTGACTTTTCCACATCGCAGGAATCAAAGGCGCCAAACATGATATTTGCCATTTTAAAGAGAGTTAGTTGTGTGGGTTATTTATTGTTGTCTTATAACGTTATAACCATTCACAATTTAATAGAGTTAATAGCAACAAGTTAAAGGGTCATGAAACCCTAAACCAAATTTTCTGAGATTTTAACAGAGGTATGTATGTTGAACACCATTGAAGACAATATTAGCATCTGTTAGATTTAATAGTAGGGGGAAAATGGTTAAATTTGAGTTTTTTTCCGCTATTTTCATCTTCCAGGTTTAAAATCTTCATCGTGTCTACGTCACAGGCAGTGACGTGGCAGAGCACTATAGTACTTTGATGACTCACCGGTGTCTCATAATTATTCATGACTGAGTTTTCTTATCCAATGAGAAGACACTTCTCTTAATTATTCATGACACCACGTGGATCTTTCCAATGACAGACATGTCACACTGTGATATCGCGTTTGTTTTCGTGGTGCAAAAGTTCCAGTGCATCTTTCCCCGCGATGCTGCCAGGGCTGGACTCTGACTGCGGGCGGTTGGTTGGCCATCAACCACGGACACATCTAAACTATGTGTGTGTAGCAACCATTCAACTGGAGAATGGTGGACTTCGGCCTTGATGCGGTCCCGAGGACTTTTCTATCGCTTCAGAGGTGTGTGTGTGTGTGTGTGTGTGTGTGTCTAAAATGTAACCCTGACCGTTTTACTTGCCTTTTGTTAAATAATCACTCGTTATTAAAATTTAGATATTTTGATAATACCTCAATTGTATGGAACGTATGCTTAATTTGTGCAAATTTCTATGTCACTGTCCATCTTTATTATGGGGTTCAGGGGGCGCGTAGATCTAGGCTATGTCCGGAACTTTTTTTTTTTTAAGCGGAAAATGTATTATTTTCAAATATATGCATTTATAGTGTGTATATAAACAAATATATATTTTGACATATTATGACATAATTATACATATACATGTACATTTATATGTTTTAAATACAATTATGATTACTGTAGTAGGCTAAAATATGTAGCAGGGCATTCAGTTACTTTTGAAAGGACAAAAATAAGGTGTCAGTGTATTTCATTAGACTTTAACTTTGCCAGCTATAAAAAAGCTAGCATTTCCTCACGTTTCACCACTGACTTTTAGTGACAGTCGACATGCATGGGCCACTGGCGATGAAAGTCCCCCCCCTCCCTTCTCGTGCCATACCACACCCACTCTCCTCCCTTCTTCTCACAGCCATCCACGCCCATTTAAGTTGCATTTTTCAAAAAGATTGTGAACTAGACTTGAGCTGAAAGAGGGGGGTTTCATGACCCTTTAATAGAGGTCCCCTCTCAAAACACTCTACATAGCGCTCTTCGTGGCCATTGAATAGATCAGCAGTTGTTGAGCTATGCTCAGTTGTATGGTGGTCTTTAAAAAAATATATGTTATACGCAAAATAACAAAATAACTGTTACATTGAATAAACCAGTATTTGAAAGCTCACAGAAAGCCTGTAGCAGGATATTCAGACACAAACATCAGTTCATACCAATTCAAAAAGTTAACTAGGTAATCTATTGTGAGTTAAGCTTCACTGCATGTGACTGCATGTGTGAGCGCATCTGTGTCAATCCATCGGGATTCTGAAGTCTCTGTGTGCAGCTGAAGGTTTTGTTTGTCATTAGGGATTTTGTGTGATGTGTGTGAGATGTGTGTGATTGTGAGAGTGCTGTCCCTCTCGGGCTGTGCCCCAGACCATGGGAAAGAGGAAGCACTTAAAACTGTCTGCGGTCAGTTGTCTCCCCCTCACACACTCACTACAGACACTCTAGTTATGGATTTATGGGTCACTGACAAATAATATATAGAGATGTGGTCCTTCTTTTTGGTGTCCTGTCCACAACTGGAGCTGTCCCTGGAAATATCCCTATTTTACAGCACATTCAAGACGCCACAAATACACTGTAAAAAAAAAAAGAAAAAGAAAAAACAGACCAACATTACCTGTAACCAAAGCAATTTTAAAAAGTTTTATAAAGTAATTAAAAAGTTTAATTACTTTATACAGTAGCCTATATTCATTTTGTAAAAAAAAAGAGAAAATAAGAAAATGCAATAAGAAAATGTAAAAAATATGTTGAGTTTTATTTATTATGTTACATTTTTGTAATGTGTTTTTGTATTATATGTTAAATTTGTGTAATGTGTTTTTGTAAAGTCATAATTTGCTCTATTATATTGTTTTGATCTGTTTGCTATTTGCAGTGGTTACTATTTACTATTTTTCATTGTGTGATTTTTGGTAAACTGTATTGAAACCAGTATGACCCGCGACCATCACAGTAATTATTGATTATAATAATAGTATATGCATACTATTAATAGCATAATAATTATTTACAATAATAGTATATAATAGTAATATACTATTATTAATTATAATAAGTTTATTCAACACACAATAAAAAAAAAATAAAAAAATTGATTCTAGTAGTTTTTCCATTCATAGATAACGATGAACTAAATGTCCTGATTTCCATATTAGAAATGTCTTCATCACCCTGTCATTCCACATCCTGCATCATTGTGTAAATAACTGTGAAATTTGAACAGTGCTCATGGTTATTTACATACTGTATTGCAGTTTTTTACCAATCGGAAAAACCCAGTAATGTAAATATTTTCAGCAACATAAAAAAAGCTGCAATGGTCATTTACTGTACAAATAAATGTACTGCTTTTCAGTGTAAAACCTCACTTAAACACCTTTCGCCCTAATCATGTGCCTTAAAGTTTACCATAGCTCACCACAGACATGACAGAAAGAGGGAGAGAGAAGGGGAAAAGAGAGAGGGGAGGGAGAGAGAGAGTCGTCTCAGCTTGAGTAAATATTTACAAGAGAGCACAGAGACAGTTTTGGGATATGACATGCCTCTGTGTCTCACACACACACACTGGAACAGATTAATTGTGCTAAATGCTTTGTTTGTAAAGTGAAGGTCACACTTCTCGACAAAAATGCATTAGATAATGCCAGACCTGTGCTTGTTAGGGAAACTATACTAATCTACCAGAGGAAAGGAGATGGGAGCAGGCCTTAGAAGTTGAAGGAGAGGTTAGAAAGTAAAATTGATCAGGCTAATAGCTACACACACACGCACGTTTTTATGAGGGAAAAGAAAAGTTAGATGAGACACAAGCTAGAAAAGCCACACTGATGAGACTAACGCCTACTTTTGGTTGTTGGTTTTAGCTGTCAGTGGCTTCATAAAAATGCTCATCTGTAGCAGTCGCTTTCTGGTGACCATGAGTGCATTCTGCCTTGTTGTTGCAGGTCATTATACTGTACTGTGAAGCTCTGACCTTGCCTCTGTCTCAACATCACAGTTCAGCTTTGTGAAGTGTGGGCCATAAAAATAACCCCTTGTGTGTGCTTAAGGGCTGCTGTGACCCTTTTCTGAAATCCCTTTGTGAATTTCAGTGAAACTACTTTCATTGAAATATTCAATTCAGTGCGTTTCTGAGTGGATGAGTCAGATGCGACCTCTTCTCTATCACCTAGGCGGTGTGGATCACTGCAGGGCGCTTGTAGGTTACAACTGAATTTGTGAGCAAATATTTCTCGACGAGTCTACCCATAATTTCTATTCTCTTACTGATGGCATATTATAAGAGGTGCAGAATATTGTTTTCATTTTCAAAGTATATTTTTATGTCCTAATCATACACCTCCATCCTGTTTTATTTGAGCTTTTCTACGAATTCACTAAAAAAAAGGTTATGTGATTAGCATAGATACCTATTAATTTGGCAAACACAGCTTTCAGACAGATTTTTATGCATAATTTGCCATGACGCACTTTCATCCCCAGTAGTTCTGACCAAGCCTGTTAATTATACAGAAACTCAAAACAAGCTTGTTCAAAAGGCTTGTGTCTCCGACTGCAAATGCTTCTGAGATGTATACTGCCGTGCAAAGGCAAAAGACCGTAACTTCGTTTTTGGTCGAAAATGAGTTATTTATATTTTTGGCACATTCAAGACCTTCTTTATCATGTGGATAAGTATCCTGAATCAATTCCGGGTTTTTTTCGAGGAAATAATGATTTGTCTTAACAGTAACTTCCAAAAGCCCATGAGAAACCAAGGCAGAACACCGTAACATCAGTTACCGCTCTTTGGCTTTGTTTTGGAACGCTCAAATTACGAGTTACGGTGCTCTGCCTTTGTTTAGCCGCGCGTCAATATGAAGTTACGGTGCCGGTGTTTAATCAAATAATGCTACCTACCAGATTGTACAGTTATCTGCCTTTGTTTTAATGTCCATTAAAATTAAAATTACGGTGTAGCCTGTGTACTTTGTACAGCTGCCATCAGTCCCTCTAACTTCTGATGTCCTCAGAGCGGTCAGAACATTTAGTATGGTCTGCTCCATCGACAAACGTGCGATATCGATCGCGAAGGATTATGCAGAGTTGACAGAAAAACGTTACACATTGCCGTATCAGATGAATACAACCAAGAATTAAAGCTCGCAAACTAGCTGGCAGAGTGCCAAAACTTCGCCTTCAGCCCCGCCCTAAACGCGGTCGAGCCAACGCTGGACTAATATATCTATGGAGGTATTTTATCATGTCAAATGTATTAATAATGCCATCAGAATGCAACCAAAGCACAGGATAGCAATAAGTAGATGGCTATAAATAATTGTAAATCATACAAAATAAATGCTATGATCACTAGATTTTATACAGGTGTTACTATAATGATTTTGTTAATGGTGATCAGCAACTAAATATTGATAATGTGCAAGTTACTGCCTTTTGCCTTGGTATGACCTCTCACTTTTTGCTGACAATACAAAGGCAGAGTACAGTAACTTTAAAATAGTGGTCAAAAGTCAAGTTTGAGCTCAAGATTTTTTTATGTATATAATTTCCATTACTAAAACATCTATTTGCCAGATTTCCAGTGTCCTACCTATAATTAATTAAGCGGGACAACTAAAAATCTTTAAAGTCATTTTTCTCAGTTCCACACTCTAGCGACTTAAGGTCTTTTGCCTTTGTAGGGCAGTATACTGTATGGCTTCATGGTAACTCTGAGAATCAAAATGAATAGGGGTAGAATATTTTATTCTCATACATATTACACTGCCTCCTTCATATCACTACATAATAGAATTAATCGTTAAAAGATCACGATCTCTTTTCAAACACCTACGTGATCTTATTCGCCTTGTCTACGGCAGTTCATTGGAACGAATGTCTTTAAGGCGACATCTAGTGTATATATCTATGCACCAGTCTGCGTACACGTCACACACCAGGATGCGCCCGCGCCCTCAGATCACTTGGACGTGGCTGTGTATAAGAGCTAAAAACGATATAAATACTGTTCGTTTTCTCACACAAACCGCTCGTTTCGTGTCTTAGGCCATCAATGTGTGTTTACGATGGGGAATTGTTTTAATTTGGACTCTGTGCATGCTCTTTGAGACAGTGACCATAGACCTGCATTATACGACTGACAGACAAAAACGGTTTGACCTAAAAATATCAAAATTGAAACTACTGCGGAAACAAAGACACCTACATCTTGGATGCCCTTGAGGTAAGCTAAAACATACCAAAATTTAATTTCAAAGTGAACTATCCCTTTAAGTGCCTTTCTTTGCTCTTTTCTCAAAGAAAAACTTAACTCCAAGACCTCCAGAGTCGCGGCCAAAGCTGTTTCGAAAGACTGTTCTCCTGCAGCAGCTCTTCTTTGTTTTCAAGTAGCACGGAACCGTCGCAACTCTGTCGTCATCATGTTAAACCCGCCCCGCCTACTCTATACACGATGTGATTGGCCTGACCCAATTTAGGTTTTTACAGCTCCGAAAGTCAACGGAGAGTTGCTAGACTACCCTGGCTGCAAAATAAATTTTGCTGCCGCTAGGGTGCGTCTAGATTTCTAGGCTATCGTTACACCACTAGGTGGCGAAAAGTTAGATTATTTGTCATTGAATCATTCATTCAAGAGATTCATTCAAAAATGCTGATTATTCCAGAAATAAAACAATTGGAGTCTTTGTCCCTGTTCCAAATGGCACACTTCATATGCACTTTCGGTCTTGTGGACTTACAATGGCTGCCACGTGCGCATGTCCATTAAGTCCATGAGACAGTAGGGTCTCCCATTTGTCACTTTAGGTTTCAGAAGGGTGCTTGCGAGTCGCGATTGTTTAGGGTGCCATTTGGGGCAGGGCCTTTATGAGACATTGAACCATTCATTCAAACAGATTTTTGAAAAAAATAAATGTATTAATTTGAAATAGACTGCAGCAATTCATTTTTTTCAGAACCTCTAGTAAATTACGTTATTTTGTTTAGTTATCCGTTCGGATTCGTGGGAGAATTGTGATCTCTATTTGAAACAAAAATTGTACTTCTCAATTTATCAAGAATCGTCCAGCTCTTTCTACGTAAGAAAACGAAAAGCAGGATATCCAACATAGAACAAACAGAAACAGATGTTGACTGTTTATGGGTCACATCCCTTAAGTAGTGCATTTAACCATAATTTGCAAGTGTGTTTAACTGTTATGTAGTTACATTCTAGCATTTCATTTCAAAGTATTTTTTTCTTTAGAAAAATCTAATTAAATAAAACATTAAATTATTATTATTAAAAATATGAATAAATTCTATAAATGAATCAATTATTTTACAAATATATATATATATTTTGGGTCATTAAAAATGTTGTCAAGCAACTGGCCTGACAGGCCAAATTGTTTTCTCTGTATATTGTATAACCAGCAGTATGTATTGTAATCGGTCATATAAAAATCACAGTTTCTGAGTTTATAGAACACATGCAATGACCTAATCCTGTACTTTGAGTAGCCGAGCATACAGTATGTGCTGTAAGTGTTGCTGTCACATCATGTCTCAATTCTTAACACTGTCTGAGCTACTGTTCCTCTCTCTCATTTCTTCCCATGTTGTCACTGTTCATTCATTTATTCTGCTCTCAAAGACTTCTTTAGGAAAACTTTCCAGATTTTGACCTTTCCAGGGTTTTTTGTCACTTCCAAATGGGGTTTTAGGTACAACAGTTGTATTGGAAGTGCCCAAAAAAATCCCAGTGGATGGTAAAATCCCAGTAAAACCTTAATAAATTCACTTGCCTAACTTGCCTTTAGCTTTGACTATATTCAGAGCCTCTCGTGCCATATTGCTTGTACAATATATCGGAAATCTCGGCTTCAGATGTGGCTCATGCAATCAGAATTTACAGTCAGAGTTATCTTTTTTTCTAAATAAATATCTAGTCTGCAATGAGAAGCTTGTGCATATAAATATTTGAGTTATCTCTGTCATTATGGTAGAAATTACAGAGTCTCTGTCTCTCTCTCACACACAGTCAGTGGTCTATAAACATAGCAGTTTAATCATTTGCTTGACTCTGTTAAAAGCCTTTACTTTAGTTTCACTCTGTGGTACAACAAGGTTATTAACATACACAAACACAAGTGTATGTGCTAGTGCAATATTTTTTGAGTTTCACTGTCAGAGCTAGGAAGATTTCTGGTAACAACAGCAGCCTGCAATATTCTCTTTTAACTCTGAAACAAACACAATACAGATTACAACACCTGGATTTGTACAGTTGCAAACTGCAGGGCGATAAAACCCAAATACAGCAGCAACAGTTGATGACAGAAACAGACCGTCACAGACAGCAATGAGATTACAGTCACTGTATATAAACTGCAGATGATTTGCCAGACAACATGAGAATCATCTCGTCTTACTCTCCCACATGCACCGTTAACACAAATCACAGTCTGAAGGACACAGCACTGCACTCTCAACTCTAGAGATCAACAAAACAAGAGAGAATACTCAGAAAAATGTACAACCTGATGGAAGAGTGTTAATCATCCAAATGTCTTCTTTTCTCACCAGATAACTTTTAGAGAAAGCAAGAGTGAGGGGGAAGAGAATGGAAACAGAAAGAAGGTTGACAGGGGAAGGGGAAAGAGAGAGCATACAGTCTGTCCTAAGAGAGTGGGAGGGTCAAAAAGCAAGCGGGTGAGAGAGAGAGAGAGAGAGAGAGAGAGAGAGAGAGAGAGAGAGAGAGAGAGAGAGAGAGAGAGAGAGAGAGAGAGAGAGAGAGAGAGAGAGAGAGAGAGAGAGAGAGAGAGAGAGAGAGAGAGAGAGAGAGAGAGAGAGAGAGAGAGAAAGCGAGAGAGAGAGAGGGATCAGAGA
Organism: Scardinius erythrophthalmus; assembly: GCF_964197995.2. NCBI lineage: Eukaryota > Metazoa > Chordata > Actinopteri > Cypriniformes > Leuciscidae > Scardinius > Scardinius erythrophthalmus. Next base: position 37,231,302 of record NC_138222.1, read on the forward strand.
CAGCGGCATGATTCTACTGACGAGGCACGCTTCCTCTGACACAAACACCCAGATATGTAGATCAAAGTCAACCAAAAACTTGAAAACATTTGCTCAGTCTGAACACATGTTGACATGTACATTACAGCAGATGCAAATATCTACACTAACACCCCCAGAAATTACTATTATGTAAATAAATGAGTACTGCAAGCTAGTAAGAGGATCTACTACAGCAACTGTATCTCTGACTTAATGGAATAGATCAACCAAATATGAATATTCTTCCATTCCAAATCTGCATTAATATGGTCTTCTGTGAAATATATTTTGGAACAACATAGGACCCCTTCGCCTATATCATACGGAACACAAAAAAATGCTTCTGACATTCTTCTTTTGTGTTACACAGGAGAAAAAAAGTCCTAGAGATTTGTAACGACATGAAGGATACTACTGAATAAAGAATCACATTTACTGTGTCGTGAGCTGGACGGATTGATTAAACCAACAACTAAGTTCTGAAAGTGCCTCAGAGCTTTTACACTGTTGGGTGGAATCGTCAACTAACGGTTTACTTTACATTGTCTCTGCATGTTAAGCTGTGACATCAGGAAAAAAAGACACCCAATTACCACAGGCTGCCTTTTTTAAACAACTAACATCCTCTCGACTCCCCCACTGACCCAAGAGCAAGGTTACTCTTTTACGCACAGACACACACACAGTTTCCTATGGGGAGGACATCAACCACAAACATCCTCAAGCCAGCTATATAGGTGTGTGAGTGTGTATCTGCGTGCATGCGTACATGGGTACGTGTTTGTGCCGAGGGAAAGGGTGTATGTTTCTGTGTCAGTCTCTTAACTCTGATGTGACAGAGACGTCAACAGTCCCTTTGATCAGTGTGACACCACTGCCTCAAGCAGTGAGTGTGTGCATCAGGACGCCGCCCGTGTGGTTGGACCGCAATAGCTTTTTTGTCCGACTGAAAGACCTTTCTCAGACAGAGCGGTTTACTGCATCTAACACAAAAAAACATGCATGCATACACAGCCATGCTCTCAGTTTCATAGTTTTTGTTTCCAAAAATGCACAAGAAGCCTGTCGAGAAACCCTTATACTATGTTGTAGATCAATTTGGCCTATTTCATTTTTTGTTGTTGTCAGAAATACAATTTAACCTGTAACATTTTGTGACTTTTTTTCTTTTAGAGTCATGAACATGCCTGCAAGGTGTTAATACTTTAATGTGTTGTGGAATGTGCATACAAAATTTATTTTGTTAAAGTCAGCTCCACAGACCCGAAATAAAAACATATGTCAGTTTCTAAACTACCCTCAGAGGGTATTTACATTTATGTACAGTATTTGGCAGACACTTTTATCTGAAGAACTTGCACTGAAGGCATATATAGTTATCAGTTCTTGCATGTTAAGTTTGCTGGGAATTGTATTCATGATCTCGCCATTGCAAGTGCCAGGCTCACTGTTTGAGCTTCAGGAAGGCACACAGAAGTTTTTTTCCAAACTTTAAAATGTGTTTTTTTTTTTTTTTTTTTTTTTTTTATTAAATACCATTTATAATATTTATGAGTTTCATGTTTATCAATTATGTTTATGTTAGTATTCCTCTCATGTTAAAGGTCTTTGGTGTGATTTTTGGGGAATCGTATTCAATACATATAGGGTCGGTTTGGCTCTCACCATGAAAAAGTACACAGATGTTTTACATAATACAAGGGATGTGTGAGCTATGAGTAATTGGTGACAGAAACTAAAAAAGCGGCATTTACTGAAACAGCAACACATGCATTCACACACACACTGTACACTTCCTTCCCCCACACAAACACTTATTCAACCTGACTCTGTCGATATGCATGTGCACACACAAACAGAATCTGTTCTATGCAGATTTGATGAACTACGATGCACGCGTCTGCCTCCGCCATATATGGTAAAGGTGCTGCTCAGAGTATTTGTGGCTGCTAATGCTACACTGCTCAACAGACACAAATTAGACACGGTGGTTTGATAGTTCAAGACAGAGGGGTTTTACATTAGCATTTCATAAACCAGACAAGGGGATTATATTTAGAACTCAATCTCTGAGTGCAGGAGTGGGAGGAATGAGGAGTGTGAGTCACCATGCAAACAAGGAACAGAAGCAAAGTCTGTCTATTTATTTTGTCATGTGTGAACTGAACGTGCCATCCAAGATGTCGCTTCACCGTCTCCCACAGCAACTGTTGCTGCTTCAGTCTGGGTGTCACAGCACATCATTACCTGATAAACATCTAAGCAACCACCTAAGACCAGCTGTCAGTCAGATTTCCGCTGAAAGCCCAATCTTCATCTGCCATCTAATCAGCCCTCCTCATCCTGCACACACTCATGTTTGAGCATATTGAGAAAGGGGTGCATCTGCTGGTCAGAAGCTGGCATTACAGCCATAATAGTGTCATTTTGGTATGTTTTAGCTTACCTCAAGGGCATCCAAGATGTAGGTGTCTTTGTTTCTGCAGTATTTTGATATTTTTAGGTCAAACCGTTCTTGTCTGTCAGTCATATAATGCTGCAGGTCTATGGTCACCACCTCAAAGAGCATGCACAGAGAAGTCCAAATTAAACAATTCCCCATCGTAAGTACACATTGATGGCCAAAGACACGAAACGAGCGGTTTGTGTGAGAAAACGAACAGTATTTATATCGTTTTTACCTCTTGTACACAACCACGTCCAAGTGATCTGAGGGCGCGCGCGCCGCAGACTAAGCCAGAACGCGCGCATACGTCACACACCAGGACAGACGAACGGTTTGACCTAAAAATATCAAATTTTAAACTACTGCGGAAACAAAGACACCTACATCTTGGATGCCCTTGAGGAAAGCTAAAACATACCAAAATTTAATTTCAAAGTGAACTATCCCTTTAACTGCCTGTCAGTTTTGAAGTTTTGATTTTATGTGCATCATTCTGTTCCTGTGCACTCAGATATCAAACTCCTCTCAAAATGATCATCAATAGACGCAGAGTTTTATTAAAAGCAATGTAACTTATAAAGATTATCATTCAAAAGTAGGGGTTTTCTTTAGCAAGAATGCATTAAACTTATCAAAAGTGAAATCAAAGCCATTATACTGTTAAAAAATCTATAATCAAACAAATACTGTTCTTTTGAACTTACTATTCAAAGAATCCTGAAAAAAAAAATCCCACAAAAATATTAGGAGCACCAAATCAGCATTATTAGAATGATTTCTGAAGGAACGTGTTAAACTAAAGAGAAAACGATTACGTTATATTGTAATAATACATTGTTTTTACTGTATTTCTGATTAAATAAAAGCAGCCTTGTTGAGACTTTTTTTCAAAAACATTAAAAAATCGTTTTGAACAGTAGAATCTTCCATTCTGCCAGCATGTATCCTCCAGTAGATGGCAGCAAATCACAATGTAATGTAATGTGTAGTGCAGCAGGACAATAAAATAAGAATCATATTGAACTGAACTGACAGTTCGTGAATTTGAATCAAATCTGGAAATCTGTAATGATACCCAACCCTATTCAGTATTCTTCTACCTAATTATTCAAATGTGAACATACCTGTTTGACCTCTAATTGTTTCTAAATCCTTTTTTATCCTAAACTACATTAATGAATTGTTCCTATCCAGCTTTTTTTTTTTTTTTACTAATCTTCTCATTTCTGTTCTTCGGCAAAGAACATTACTCTTATCAACATTTCCTTCTCCTTTGCTGCTTCAACATGACATAAATAAGCAAACACGCACATACTCACCCTCAGGAGCAACATAGTGCTTCTTGCAACAACTTTAGGAGAGAATGCTAATGTAGCCAGCAAACAAACAAAAAAACAGCAAACTTCCTGCAAACAGACCTCACATGTTAGTGTGATGTGAAGGAGAGACAAAACCAGACCTACAGAGACTCCAGAGTCTCTATGGCATGGAAGCTAACGTGCTGTTAAAAAGCAACACCTTTCGTGACTGTTGTAAGATAAGCAATCACAACGGCTCAGAAAATTCTAACTGTGACAGTTGTCATCAGAGCTTTTAGCAAACGTGCAGTTGAAATTCATCCTCGTCTGATTATGAGAAATATCCCTCGCTGTTGAGGACGTGGTAGATATTGATCACCCTGATTCTGTCAGGTTACATCACTAGACAAAATCCATCTAACAAATAACACTTAACAGGCCATAACCAGCATCCAAGCTTCATCTTTGAGATCGTAATGAGATTTTAAACATGGCCAATAGAAAGTATCCTTCTTTTTTATCCATCTCCTTTTTTCCAACAGATCTTTCTCTTTTTTTCTCATAATCGTTGTACACCCAGCTCCAGTCCACCTCTCAAGAGCAGCAAGAATAATCACAGTATCATCATGGTTTCAACAGGGGTACCAAAAAACACATCCAGCAGTGAAAAATAATGAGGTACAGTATGTAAAAAGGGACACTCCACACACAAAAAGACAAACGCAAACACAAAATAACAGGGCTTTCAATGATTTCAAAACCCTAAACCCTGGAAAATCTGATTATTTTTGGTGTTTTTTGTTATTTTGGTGTCCCTTTATCTTTGACCAGTCACCCTTGAATAAGACAGGGATGGATAGACATAGAGAAACAGAGAATTTGTGACCGGTGAATATAATGGCTAGTGACCCGAGCATCATTCAAGTTTGTTCACATTCTTCTCACAATTTTGCATATAGAATTTAGAAAATGTTACCGGGCCACCTGGCAATTGACACCATTTCATATACTTGCCAACACCAATTTTCACTCGCATTTGGCGAGTGTTAATTTTAGGCCCTGCTTTAAATGCTTGTGTATGTTTATTTAACTGAGAAATACTTAAAGGGTAATAAATAAGATCAACAGTGCAACTATGTTGCTCTTTCACAGCACATTATAAAATATTTATTCTAACTTATTTTGATACAATTTATTTTTATTTATTAATTTTATATACATTTAAAATGATATAAAATTATATGAATTTGTACATATTTATAAGTAACTTTAAATAAAGCTCCAATATGTAGGAATTTTGTAATAAAATTTCCAAAAATAACTTGCACAGTGTGATATATTTCCTCCAGTTGTGTACTTACAATATCTCAAAAGTCTCCAAAGATTTTTTATTTCAGAGAAATTCCGATTTTAAATAACTGGCCGTCCCGGAAAAGAAATGTCGCGCCTCAGTGACGCAATATCCCTTTTTTCCGGATTTTTTTTTTTTTTTACAACAACTTTATTGAGGTTTTTTTTTCTTATCACAATAAACAATAAAGACGTCTGACAAAGAATAAAAAAAAGAATAAAATAAAAAATATGACCCACCACACCGGAATATCGCATGGTCAAATGCGGAAGTGGTGGTTAAAGCGTTATAGCCATAGACTGTATGGTTATAGCTGTTATGGATCACGAACTCTTTGGCGAGTATTGAAGTGCCAACAAAACGAAAGCGTCCATATTCGGATACATGCGGAGTCACGGACTGTGTGACAAACGGAGGAATAAAACCCAGATAAATATCGGCAGGCGTTTTCGAGATGGAGAGAGAGCTGCGCGTCAATCTTCGACTTGACCGAGACTCTGGTCTCGCGAGTGTATTGATAGACAGGTAAGACATGCAACTGTCAATAATAGCACTTATAAACAAAGTTATATTGCTCTTTGTACTTTGGTAAGGCTTTTTATCACGTGTGGTGACCGAGCTTATGGCAGTACAATTAAACACAATCGGATATGATGTTAAAAAAATATATTTAGTCATTACTTGCAAATGTTCGTTCAAATTTACTTTTAGATATTGGTTTGAATACGTTAAACAACACGGCATTAACCATAAAAACGTAAAACTGCACAACATTAACCAAACAAACCATTTGACAAATAGCTGTATGTTGTAACGGGATAATATAGCATAACATTACACGTTCCTTGCAGTTCATTAATTATGATGAAATAAAATAATACGATCAGACATACAGGCAATACAAAAACGAATAAATTACCTCATCCGTGATCATGATTCATTAATTCCATGTAGATATATCGCTAGATGGTGAAAACGCATTAAAAACGACATCTCCCATCGTCACCTCCTTCATAGCATCAAGCTTCGCCTTTGTTATTGTTGAAACTGCGCCCTCTTGTGGTCAAATACCAAAGTCGCATACTGGAGCTTTAAATAAAGGATGTTTTAAATAGCAAATTAATTTTAGCTGTGGTATAATAGTGTGGAGAATTGTGCAATTTCACTGCTATTGATGTCAACTACTGAAATGTTGATATAAAAAACTTATTTGAAAAAGTGGAATAAATATTAATGAGGACATGCACTTTACTCGTGATGCAAACACACACACACACGATACAAGATCCCTCTTTTACACAGACTGTGTCAGCAGAACAGATCCTTTTCAAAGAGACATGGATACTTACCTATGACAGATGATTTAGTCATTCAAAGAACCAGTGAGAGGGAGAGAAAGAGGGAGGAATATTGATTAGCTTGAAATCAAACTGTCCAAACACTAGTCATTTCTTTTAATGATTAGACCAGCTGTAATTCAAGCATTTCCAAACATGAAATTTAATTCCATTACACTGATATTTACTCTAGAGTATCCCACATTACTAAGAGGAGGTATTTATTCTTACGCATGGCAGACAGGCAGAACATTTCATCATTAATGACACAGACACGCCTCTTCTTAACTTCTGCTTAAACCAACACAGGTGTGCTCAAACACACAACACACAAAAAGACATTAACGCATGACTGCGCATGGATCTAAACTCATCTACACCCTTTAGAATAGGATGTATTTCACGGATGTTATGCATGGGACAGTCTGCACAGAATAAGAGTAAACTGTCAGTACAGCTCAAAAAAGCATATCCTTGCTTCTACTGAAAGGAAACAAAAAAAAATGCATAAACAAATCCAATATAATTTGTATGATGAAAAACAACAACAACATTAAATTAGAAAATGAGAATAGAGCAACAGTAAATTTCTGTCAGACAAAGCTATCATGGCTTGGAATATAATATACAGTAGTGCATAAGTCATGTCAATCTGGTACTTCTAGAGCTTTTATATCTTTTTGAAGCTCGAGTTTCCTTTTATTCTAATTCAAATTTAACTCAGTTAATTATTCTAATATTTTTACTACAAAAAGGTTGTTTAAAACTAGATACTTGGCTTCTACTTGAAAAATTGTAAATCCTGACGAAGAACGTTAACCTTTAGTGCAATATATTCAATCACTTCAATCAAATAAACAGGTCGAAAGAGAGCGGTAGCAAGAAAATGAAATGAGAGAAAGGAGTAACAGTGAACAGAAACTCAATCTGAGCGCTAACCTCCATCCCTTTCACCTACTGGCATCCACCCACTTTTACACACATGCAAACACACCGCACTGCTTTAAAACAAATGGTGAACAATGATTTACTACCTCAGTCCAATTATATCCAATTACTGGAGCTCTTGGATAATGGATTAACTAAACCAAAACCTGCTCTGCCTGATTTAGTTAATCCATTATCCAAGAGCTCCAGTAATTTATAAAAGAATCATTACAGGTCATGTTTCATGTGTTTTATGGGCATTTCAGCTCCTGCTTTACTGGCTGAATGTTTAACTCTCACCAACTGACAATTTTTTCAGAGCCATAGCCTTGTGGACAGTGCTGACATATGGTGCAGTAGCACTTTAGATGACCCAAATTCGAGTCCTTTCCCGATCCTGTTCACCCATTGCTTCCTGTCTCCTCTACAGTCTTCCTGTCTCCTCCGGTTCTATCCAACAAAGCCAAAGAAATGATAAATGCAACTAAAAATCGTTTTTTGGCAAGTACAAAATACTTTTTAAGAACTGCAACACAAGCATTATGTGTAAATCCCATAAATAAATAATTAGAAACAATAACTGTTGACTGAGGACTTCACTTAGAGCCACTTTGATGGAGATCAGAATTACTGAGCAGGATTTGTGAGCAGATCTCCATGTTAACCAGTACAACAAGATCCTGGAATAAGCGTTATCGGCAGTCGCCTATAACATTTTCTGGGACGCCCACACATGCATAGAGTGAGATGCAGACACCTCTTCTCGCACTCAACCCCAGCATTTTCACAGCGTAGCGCCCACTATCTGTTCCACCCCTCTCAGCGTAAATGAATTGTGACCTAGCAGGTAACTTTTTCAGAGCGGCTCCCAGCACTATGCTTCTACGCCCCCTCTCGAAAAAGAGAAGCAGCCTGCCTATAAAAAATAAGTTTCTTTACCAGTAAAAGTCAATACGGTTAGTCAAATCATCAAATATAATGCGAACAGTCTGCTAAAATGTTTCCACTGATAATAGTTGCAATTTATTGTTATACATTTACATTTTATTTTTAAATTGATAATTTATTTAATAGCAAATATAGTACATTGGTGATTTTTTATTAATTTACACTACCGTTTAAAAGTCTGGGGTGTAACATAAGATGTCTATTTAAAATAAACGCTGTTCTTTTGAACATTCTATTTAGCAAAGAATAAATAGTAACAACAACAACAAGACAGATGATTTCTGAAGGATCATGTGACACTGAAGACTGGAGTAATGATGCTGAAAATTCAGCTTTGCCATTACAGCAATAAACTACGTCTTAAAATATAGCAAAACAGAAAGCAGTTATTATTAATGGTAATAATATTTCAAATATTACAGAATTTTTGATATGTAAATAAATGCAGCCTTTATGAGCAGGAGACTTCTTTCAAAAACTTTTTTTTAAATCTTACCAACCACAAACTTTTGAACAGTAGTGTATTCCTTAATTTTTTTAAGGGTTCTGAGGTGCACCTCATTCCACTAGTGCACCATTCGAGTTGTTACTGAAGAGCAGCCTGGCTTTTATGTCATGCTGCATTCCTGTTTGACACAGACAGATTGAAGGGAAAGTTTACCAAAAACAAAAATTGTCATAATTTACTCACCCATAAGTTGTTCCAAACTTATTTTTTTTTCCTGAACACAGAAGACGACATTTTGAAGAATGTTGGAAACCAGACAGTTGACGGCACCAATTGATTTCCATAGTATAGGAAGCCAGTGGCTACAGTCAACTGTCTGGTTACCAAAATTTTTTCAAAATATCTTCTTTTGTGTTCAGCAGAACAAAGAAATTCATACAGTTTTGGAACAACATGAGTGTGAGAAAATGATGGCAGAATTTACATTTTTAGGTGAACTAACCCTTTAACAAAGAGTGTCTGCTCTTTACAATTGCCTTCCTTTCTTAGTTTCACTTCATCTCTCTCTCTCTGCTGTTGAGGAAAAGACACACCACTGCACAGCAACCCATAGCGCGTGTGCATCCACATATGTAAAACATCTAACTGCCATGCTACATATCCGGCACACAAATCCGTTGAGCTAGCTCACACATACATATTTACACACACCACACAGACACCCATTTGCAAGACGTGGCTATTAATAGACAAACGCACGCCGACTCTAAATTAACTGACAAAACCCTTCCTCCACTCTCCTTCACTCTATCTTTCACAGTTTGCAGAGAGGCAGGTCATGAGGTGCTGACAGATGGATGCTCAGTTCTGTGGCTTCTGCTGAGGTCTGAACGGGCCACAGAGGCGACAGGCGAACACCGAGAGAGAGAAGAGCACATAGAGAGGACAAAGCAAAGGGCAGATCATCTTCTGTTTTACACTGACCACTGCACCCATCTGTCATTTCTCTTTTCTGCTTAGTTTTTGCAGTGCAATCTAAACTCTGTTCTCAGTCCAGCTTCAAGAATACGGAGTTCCTCTGCTTCAAATGAGCAATTGAATGTGCTTTCAAACACAGGAATTTGTAGCTATAATGCCACAAATGACTTCAAGTCCACTTTCTGTCCATCTTGTCCAGCCTCCCCATCTCCTTTCCTATCTCTCACTCCCACAAGCACAAAGAAAGGAAAAGGTTCTCCTGAAGATGTGCACAGGAATAGAGATGAAAAGCATGCTGGATTCACTCTCCTAATTTATTCATCGATCTGTTTGGTATTGTGCGCTGTAAAGAAAAAAATCAAGTAAATAAAAAGAATGATTTGTTGCTCCCATCAAAATGAAGCTGCCAACACTGCAAACAAAGTAGACTGCATTGTATTGTTGATGATGGTTCTTTCTTGATTATATCTAGTAAACTATGTTTTGACACTTGACCCTTGTGATGGAGACTGCACTAACATAGTGTTTTCTAAAAAAAGTGTCCGTTCTGTGAATTAAAAAGAATTCTAATTAAATTATAAATTATAAAACTTCTAATTATACAGGACAACTTAATGAAGTGACTAATTTTTAATTAAACATGCATAAAGTCATAGCATAAATCAGTGGCGTGTGGGAAATGAACTAAAATAGGTGCCAGATCCAGTTCTGGAGGTGGTGGATCTGGTTTGTTTTGGCACAAATTTAATCCTGCCTGTTTGACACCACCGCTATAGGCCAAATGAAATCACAGCTGCATACAGCAGGTAAAATATGGCATCTGTTAATTTATAAATACAGTGGTGGTCAAAATTGATGGCACCCCTGATAAATATGATAAAAAATGGCTGTAAAAAATAAATCTGCATTGTTTATCCTTTTGATCTTTCATTCAAAAAAAATCACAAAAATCTAACCTTTCATTGAAGTAAAAGAATTGAAAGTGGGGGGGGGGGTTCTTTTTAAAATAAATGTTATTCACATTATAAAATAAATGTTTTTCTCCAAAACACGCTGGCCATAATTGTTGGCACCCTGTTATTAAATACTTTTTGCAACCTCCTTTTGCCAAGATAACAGCTCTGAGTTTTCTTCTATAATGCCTGATGTGTTTGGAGAACACCTGACAAGAGATCAGAGACCATTCCTCCATACAGAATCTCTCCAGATCCTTCAGATTCACAAGTTCATGTTGGTGCTTCTTCTCTTCAGTTCACTCCACTCATCATCAGGTCAGGGAACTGGGACGGTCATGGCAGAAGCTTTATTTTGTGCTCAGTTACCCATTTTTGTGTTGATTTTGATGTTTGTTTTGGACCGTTGTCCTGATGGAAGATCCAACCACGGCCCATTATAAGATTTCTAGCGGAGGCTGTCAGGTTTTGATTTTTTTATCTGTTTGTATTTGCTAGAATCCATAATATCATGTATCTGAACAAGATGTCCAGGACCTCCAGCAAATAAATAGGCCCACAACATATAAGATCCAGCAGTATATTTAACCGTAGGCATGGGGTACTCTTCATCCCTGTTTGCACCAAACACATTTGCTGGGTTTGCTGCCAAAAAGCCCTTTTTTGTTTTGTTTCATTTGACCATAGAATCCGGTCCCTTTTGAAGATCCAGTCATGTCTGACAACTGAATATGCTGGAGGAGCGAGGAGGATTTTTCTTGAAACCCTCCCAAACAACATGTGGGGATGTAGGGGTTGTTTGATAAATTTTTTTAGGCTTTCTGACCCCAAGACTCAACTAATCTCTGCAATTCTCCATCTGTGATCCTTGGAGAGTCTTTGGCCACTCAAACTTTCCTCCTCACTATCCATTAAGACAATATAGACACACGTCCTCTTCCTGGCAGATTCGTAACATCTTTAGTTGATTATAACTTCTTAATTATTGCCCTGATGGTCAAAATGGGGATTTTCAATTTTTATATATATTTTCTTACAGCCACTTTCTATTTTGTGAAGCTCAACAATCCTTTTGCTGCACATCAGAACTATATTCTTTGGTTTTATTGAGAGTGCCTCACGAGCTCAGCTTGTGTTTGGTCTTCTCACCAGAGCGCGCACAGCAGCGGATTGCCGCGTTCACAATAGCAGCTCGTGATTCGGTCCGCTGAAGAGGTTTTTTTCTTTGGCGAGCAACTTCTATGTTGGGCTTGTTCCAACGGTCTGAAGAAGAACGATTCATTGCCGTTCGTTGCCGCTTTATAGAAGAAGAGCGCTATCACTACCGCTTTCACGCACTTGAACGCCGTAGTAACGTAACGTAACGGCTGTATTTTTATTTATTTATTTTTTGCTGATCTCCCACGCCCCCCAACCCCCCTGGGGGGCGCGCCCCACACTTTGAGAAACACTGATTAGCGCATCACTACGGAACTCGGCTTGAGTCAATGGGACCATGCCCTTAAGGTACTCAAAAATTTGAAACCGTGACAGACAAATGAAATTTTAAAAAATGCTAATAGCTTTTTAATAATTTTGCCAATTTTAATTAAACAAGTCTTGATAGATTCCTTGAGTCATTCCAAGAACCAAATTTGGTCGAAACAAGACCGTTTTCGTACCATGCTGGCAAAAAAGCTTTTCCAAACTGATTTTGAAGCTGTAACTCTGCAATGCTTTGGCATATTGTATGTTTCTTTGTCACATCACACTGACCACACAACATCAATTTTGTAACAGTGCCACCAAATAGTCAAAAGTGATAAGCAATTAAACCATATTACTAGTGATTGTATTTATAATTTTTCAGCCGTTTTGCCAAAAATAATCAAAAAAATATATTTCATTACTCATTATTGGTATTGGTCTGATGCTCCCAGCCATCCTTGTATGACTCATGCCTTTTTTGTGCTTGGCCCCTTTAATTGCAAATTTGCAATATAAGGCATTTGGATTTATTTAGGTTTATTATGGGCTTGTTCTTGTTTGCGTTTTTATTTTATTTTTCTAGCAAGATCTGGCAACACAAATGAGTCAAGGCTTTTCTAAATGCGATCTCTAATGCGCATTTATATAAATTATTAACAACTAGTTGTTCAGTTTGGTTTTGTATAGACTGCATGGAGTTTTTGTAAATGTGGCTGTTAATTCAGTTGTAGAATGCAGTTGTCACTCCCATAAATTACTGAACTCTGTGTGTACAGGATTAAGCAGAAAAAGTTTCATTGAAAATTTTATTTAACCCCCTGAGGTCGACAATCGCGCCGGCGCGATAGGCTCGCTTTTTTTCAGTTCAGTTCAAAAGAAATTAATTTTGCTCTGTGGACTTTGATATTACAAGCAAGTTTCATACATCAATCGATTCTGTTAAATGTGTATTTTTGTGTATACTCACAATAAAAACAAAGTGTTGTGCTTTTTGCCAAATAAAGAAAAATAAACGTGATGCAAGTTCTGCCTTCTCTCTGTCAGTGTAGTGCATTCTGAAACGCGTCCGAAAATGAACTGTAACTCAGCGAATACTCAGTCAAACAGGCATACAGACACACAGGCATGAAGCTTGAATTATCTTCTTTTAAATGAGGTAATTTATTTAAAAAACAAACATTCTCATCTTGTGAAATCTGTATTAAAAGAGAGCGATTCCAGTCGAGCTCATTAGAGCTAATTCAAATGTAATGTGAACCCGCCCACGGAGAGCGCGTGCTATTCAAACGCAAATTACTGAGGCAATCCAAGCAAACCTGTGAACGCCCCCATATCAGCTCGAGAAAACACAAGTTTAATCATATCATTGTAGCCTGCGTGTTTACACCATCTGGCAGCGCTGTGAGAAATAATAATAATGGAAAATCTACCTCAGAGTGCGGGTATTGCAGGAGAGAGGATCCGAATATGTAGTAAGTTTTTTTTCCTTCTCAAGTTAATCGCGTTTCTGTGAATGAATGAACGGCAGCCGCCGAGATGCGCGCTGTTTACCACAGCTCGCAAAAAGACACTTTAAATTTAAATTGCGTCTCTGTGTGAATGAATGATGTTGTAGCAAACTGTATTGCTATCCTGAGTTGAGTAAAAATCGACAGAAATATGTTGAATTAAAATGTAGGCTATTTGTATAAGCAACGTATTAAACTGAAAATTAACATTTATATGCCCTAATATTTCATAAAAACAACGTTACAGTCAGGCGTTTCTGTTTGTGAATGAATGTTTCGGTTTTAGCAAACTATATTGCTATACTGAGTAAAAATCGACTGAAATATGTTGAAATAAAATGTATTTGTATAAGCAACGTATTAAACTGCAAATTAACATTTATATTTCTTATAATAAAAATGAAAGACCTATGTTACAGACATATGAAAGACAACATTTTGTTGATTAATTTTGGATAGATTATACATTTTCAATGTAAAATATCTGCCACCTCATAAGCTTTTGTTTGCCAATATTTGCTCATGTTAAATATAGTATGTTTTGTCAAAAATAAAGTTATCAAATAATCAATCAAATCCTTTACTTTGAAATATGTATGATAAAATGTATACTTTAGTTTTTACAAAGAAAGATTACACTTGAATTGTTGTTGTAATTGTAACCTTTTTAATAAAAAAAATATATTTACAAGGTAGAAGTAAACAAACTATTAAAAGGTAAATATAAGCCTTTTCTTTAAATAATTTTTATTGTGTTTTATTAGTGACAAATTTGGGGAGAGGATAAATATTCCAAAACTGAAAATACAGTATGAGAATTAACTGCACAATTACTAGACATGTTTTCCTTGGATATTATAGGCCAAATTGCAAGCACAATATGTGGAAAAATAAAAAAGAATTGAGATGCTTCCAACTGTTGCTCTTGCATTCTTGTGGCTCAGTGACTCACCTGAATGAAAGGGTCATTAAGTATGCAGGCCCCATTGTCTCTTCAGGTGTGAACCACTAAATATGCATGATCGTTGACGCCCACTCCGCATATTGCCTTTCCAAACAGAAAGTGCTTTGCAAAATTCAAATCAATGTATTGTGTTATGTGAATGATAAGGCAGGGTGATTTTCACATCATTTTAAAGAAAAAACACTAGGTGATGACATCCATTAGACAAAAAGTCTTATTGGCACATATTTAGAATGTGTTTTATGGCCTTATTTCAGAAACTTTAGTTTTTAGTTTTTTCAATAACCATGCATAAACATTATTCTCTCAAAAATGCAGACATGTACATTCTTGTTGCTCACATATTATGGTAGCCCTGTTTGTGCTAAATAGTGTGTAATTTTTTTTGCCATTAATATGTTTATAAGCAACTGAAAAAAGCACAAATGTCAGGGCATGTCAGAACATCTCAAGGACCCCAAAAACAGCCCAGACCCCAGAGGGTTAACTACAGTGTGTGCGTGGCTATTTTAAACAGTGTTCTGTTGCAATAAATACTATAATTATATAATATTATGAGAAATGGAATTCAGGTTTTCGTTCATTATATACACTAGCTAGGCCCGAATTTGGGGGGAGCAGCAAGCTAATTTGAAGTGAATAGCCTCTTGGAAAAACTGAATACACACACACTTATAAAAGTATGATCAGACTCAGAGGACATCAGACATTGACACATACAGTACATGAGTCAGTATTGTCAAATGTTCCCATGGCTTATTTGTCACACAGAGTTATATGTGGAGATGACCCAGATATCTGGAGTCTCACATGATGAATGCATCTCCGCTGAGTTCTTCCAGCCTGACATAGGGTTGCCATGGTGACACAGAGAGTTCCAGGACATGATCAGAAATATCCCATCATGCCCTAAAGTACACTAAGGTTAATGTATTTAAACAATTGCTCTCATTGTGCTTAACGTCATCTCTGATGTCACAAAGACTCTCAATGTAAACTTAATTGAGTATTCAACAAAAAAAAGTAAACAAAAACAGACAAACAGTGGGAGGAGTTTCTAACCCTGTCTGAGATTGCTTACAAAGGCTCGGAAATGTAAACATACAAAATGAAAGAGTAAACAAATACAGAGAGAGAGAGAGAGAGAGAGAGAGAGAGAGAGAGAGAGAGAGAGAGAGAGAGAGAGAGAGAGAGAGAGAGAGAGAGAGAGAGAGAGAGAGAGAGAGAGAGAGAGAGAGAGAGAGAGAGAGAGAGAGAGAGAGAGAGAGAGAGAGAGAGAGAGAGAGAGAGAGAGAGAGAGAGAGAGAGCAGAGGAAGTAAAAATAGACGTAAACGTAAAAAAAACGTAAATTATGACTATTCTTTAAAGCTGATTTTATATTTCTTCAGTGTAAATCTCTCACACACCACACAGTGAAGACGCACTTATTTCAACCACATACAACGTCGCTACTCGCTCTAGTCTTTATTATTACTGTGATCTGTCTGAGAATAAAGTGATCCCAGAGAAATCAAGCTCTACCCGTGAAAGTTGATAATTCAGTCTGATTGACATCCTCTTCTCACATCTCTGATCACCTTCATGCATCAATTAATAAGCTCAACACGCTAAAGCACACAGCAGGAGCTGTCTCATCAGTGGGAACACACGCAGAGCTGAGAAGACGAGAGGTAATAGAGGTGATAAAAATGTTGTCATGCTGAAAAGACTTCAGTCAAACCTTATTCAGTAGAGCTGACACTAACGTGCACCATTTTAGCAGAGCAAATCCTCCCATTCTGCCACACTCGATGACATAACTCATCACTCTGTGATCTCTTTATGTTCTACATCATTATGTACATGTCATGGGTATGAGGATAGGATGGGATGAGTTTGCATATCCTACCATCCACCTCTCCCTCTCTCTCTCATTCAGTTTTCAGTCCATCATGTTCTGTTTGCTCTTTGAAACCGTTTGATAGATAGGAAGAACCAGATTAAAAATAGAAGATGACTAACCCAAGGTTGACAACTCAAGACAAACCCAAACCCATTCATCCATCGTTTAAGCTATTCTCAAAACGCTTGTCCTGTGTAGGGTCACGGGGCAGGGTGCTGAAGGCCAGCGTTTTGGGCTGAAAGCAGGGAAACACCCTGGATGGGTGGCCAGCCTAATACAGTGTCCTAACCAGACACAATGCAATTTGTCTGTCCACACCAGACATGACAAACTCAAATCACAGGCAAGTAAAAGAGTACACCAGTGAGGGGGCAGACTCCATTAGAGGTAAATTATCCATTGTTGCTTGCATATTAAAGTAATGCGCATATTTTGCGCAAAATATTTTAGTATTATACAAAATATAAATCAATACCTGAGCTGTAAGCTGCAATGCCGTAGAAATATAAAATGAAAAAAATATGGTAAATGTATCCCTAAAAGCTATGTGCAAATAAAATTTCAAACTGATTACTTACCATCTGGACAGTAGAAGTTAAAATCACTAAATTATCAATGATAATTCAGAAAAACAAAAGCACATACAAAATGTTAACTGGTACATGGGGAGGAACACAAATTCAATCATCTGATCATATACTCCACAATGGTCCCTTTACTGTTACTGCTCTCATAAAAAATATTTGTGTATTGTGTTAAAAGTAGAAATTTAAACTTCACGTCTAACAATTAATATTTTTAAAAATCTATAATTTAGTCAGAATTGTTTTTTTTAGGCTCTAAATATGATGATTTCTCATGTTATGCACTTTTCCAACAGTAGCTTACTCGGTGTCCTCCACTCCTTTCCAGATTTGTTTTGTTCACAGAAATGCGTTATTCACTACTGTAAAATAACGTGACTGACGGATGTTTTTCATGAACAGTGCACAGATGCGATTAATTGATAATCGAATACATCGCTGATTGATTATTTTTTATTTCATAGACTAGCTGTTGCTACCAGAACACCAGAACTAAGCCCAACCTGAACACAACACAAACAGTGAGCAAACACACAGCCACAGTGTGGTTAGATAACATGCACTGCGTTACAGACACGTTGTTACAGCAAATACACATTACAGGGCTCAGGTTTGAGATGGAAACATTGAATGGAAACTTGAGCACCAGCGCACACACACGCTCTCTGCAAGTTCTCATAAATACACAATCTTTCTTTACATCTACATAGACATACACAAGTGCACTACAGTGAGCTCAGATCGCACTCATCAGGTGCAAGTTCGACTCACCTCCTTCCAAACAGCCGTAACCCTGAAAAAGTCCTGCTGCTATGCCGGCGACCCACCGTGACTCTTTCACCCTCAGGCAAGGCGTTGGACAGGAGGTCAGAATTGGATGAAGAAGCGGATGTGGAGGCCAGAGAGGTTGTGACCTCTTCCCTGTCCTGCGAACCTGCTCCTAGCTCCTGCTCCATCAAGAGCCTTGGCCGTCAATCAAACAATCGTAACCAATCCCAAAGTCATGCAGTCAGAGAGTCCTCATGACGAGAAAAACTAGAAGAGAAGGGTCGCACCATCCTGCTCTCTGCCTCTCAGAAAGAGAGGGAGGACAACGCTCAGTGCTCCAGATCCTTGCAGACTTCCACGTGTGATCCGCTTCCCATCCGCCTTCAAGACACTTAATCCTATAAGCAAACCCCAACATTCCTCCCCCCTCCTCCTCCTCCTCCTCCTCCTCTCTTTCCTTCCTCCCTCTCTGTCTCTCTCTCTCTCTCTCTCTCTCTCAGGAAGTTCTTACAGTCCTGGTCTAAGCAGAGCCATACAGCAAAGAGTATTCCTTCAGTCCTCTTTTCATGTCTTTCTCTCCTCCCACAGTGGTTGTCTCTTGCACTCACACACGCGTCTATGCAGGCTCATACACATACGCTCTAGCTGCCGGTTGCACTCACAAACATTGCACCACACCAGGAAGTGTCAAACTCAGAAGAGACTCATTCGTAGGACCACAAATGTAGCTGCCCCTCCAGGTGCCTGATTGTTTTCAACCTTACTTTACATCTATCTCACAACCTATGTCTTTCTCTCTCTGATAGAGGCTTTAGAAGAAAATGTGATCTCTGACAATGGAAAAAGCAGCTCAGTTTGCAGATCAGATCAGTAGTCCATCTAGTTTTGTTCACAAATATCACTTACGGACAAATGGCTGCCTTGAGTTTGAGGGGTTATTTGAAAATAATCTCTGTATAGAACTGGCTAATGACAAAAGGTGTAACTGAGGTCACAGAAACGCATGAAACTATGTAAAACTACACACACACACACACACACACACACAACAATGCGTTTGTGGCTGTGCAAGCACACTTAACAGGGTAATGTAACAGGAGAGCAGGTAAGAGGAGGATCTTATAGTAGTGGATAAATGCAGTTTGACACTAAGAAAAAGAAAGAAAGCAAAAGGCATGAGAAGAAAAGATGGAAAGAAAGATCACCTCAGGTTTTCGGGTTATTGATTTCTGTCAAATCCTTGTATGTGTGTGTTAGAGGCATGTGAGTATGCCTCTTAACATCAGTTGAAGGGTTTTCTTTTACATCTTTTACAGTAACATAAAGATTAACAACCAAAATACAGTACAGTGTCATATTACCTCCACTGTCATATTGTGAACAATGGTTATTATAGTTAACTAAAACTAAAACCATAAAAACAGGGCTGTACCCACCATTGAGGTCCCTGAGGTCCGGACCTCTGTATTTTTCCGAGGTGTATATAATAAAGGTTGTGAAATTGAGTATATAAAAAAGGTTGTGTCTAATATTAACTCTACTTTTGGATATTGCACAACACCGAGATAACAGACCTTCTCATCTGAACGGTCACGTTCTTCGGTCTAACAGCGCTCGTCAATGTCAAGATGTTTGACATGGCCAATCAAATTAAAGTAGGCGGGGCTTTATGTTTACTAAAGTTAAATTTTTTTATTGAAAATGTAGGCTATAATTTACGTTATTCATTTCAATTCATAACGGTCATCATGACAAGATAAGAAACATTAATGAATCTGTTCATCAGGCATAAGATTAATAACGAATGTGCATGTGCACTCTGAAACAAGCCCAACACGGATGAGTGCATGACAACAAAACAAGTGAAGAAGATACGCTGAATGAAAATGCACATAACATTCCCCGTCTGACAGTAGATGGAGCTAGTGGAACAGCAGAAATGCAGCCGTTACCCGGTAACCCCGTAAACACAGCAGCTGCGCTACTTTCTGTTTCTGAACACCATCTAAATATTTCAAACAGCCATTCATATTTTAGCATTCGCTTTGGTGTTCATCACAGCACCAAATACTTAAATTAAAATAGGCTACTTAAAGACCTTCTTAGTTGATGTTAATTTTAACACTTACTATTTACTAATGTTTTATAAAAATCAAAAGTTGTATCTGTTAATATTATATAATGAACCTGAGCTAACATGAACTAACAATGAACAGTTGCACTTTTATTAACTAATGTTAACAAAGGAGGCATGCCCCTGTACCCCCTAGAAAACTCTATTTCGGGACCTCTGTAATTAACAAAACCTGCGTACAGCCCATTTAAAAAAAAAATTACTTAGAGAAAATAAACATTAACAAACAAAATACAATTATTTGATCATTTTTATGATTCTATTGATATGATAATTATTTCATAATTTTATAAGCATCAACACCCAGTTTACCTTGATAGAAAACTATACAGACATTAAATAAAAAACACAACAAAATTACTAAAACTTACATTTAAGTTAAAATGAAAACATAGAATCTCTATGATACTAAAATAAGACTGTTGAGTACAGAACTAGAAGGGAAGTATTCTCAGTAGGTCATAGTGTGTGTGTGAGTACTATAAACACTATACCCCGCTATACCTCCTGTTCACTCACTACAGACTTCCTGTGAAGGAAGGAAATGATGTCACTAAAATGGGAGTCGTACACAATTACGGTTGGACCACAAACCAGATATTGTTTCCTGCTATTCTTCTGTTATATGTGTGTGTGTGCTTGAGAGAGAGAGAGAGAGAGAGTGAGAGAGAGTGTGTGTGTGTGTGTGTGTGTGTGTGTGTGTGTGTGTGTGTGTGTGTGTGTGTGTGTGTGTGTGTGTGTGTGTGTGTGTGTGTGTGTGTGTGTGTGTGTGTGTGTGTGTGTGTGTGTGTGTGTGTGTGTGTGTGTGTGTGTGTGTGTGTGTGTGTGTGTGTGTGTGTGTGTGTGTGAAAATAGGACAGCTGAAAGGATCAGTAGGTAGAAAATAACTGTGTAGGAGTAACAAGTAGGATCCACTGTATTCAGCCTATCCCACCACAGCAGGGAGAAATTTTTCAACCTCACATCAGTCCATACTCACCACAGCAGGACACACTCACATAAAGTATCTTAATTCAAGCATCAAATGATCATTAACAATTTCTACAGAAATTATGATTTTGTGCATCCCTATTCTGGATTTCCACCTTGTGGTTACATTGAGCAACTGCATGCATGCAGGCATTTCTCACTGACTGTGGTTACAATACTTTAAAACCACTGCTTTATTTATTTCCTCAAGTTACACTAGCACAAGTCATAATACAATGAAAGTGATTGTGGTTAATTTGAGCATCATCTGAACTAGGACCAGATACTGTGTTCCCACAATAAATACAACTAATGGAACTATTATTAAACTGTGTATTAATCTCCTTATATACATAGAAATATCTGACAACACCACATTGCTTCCTTCCTCTCTCTGTCTCTGTCTCTCCCTCACACTTGTTTGATGAGATTCTAAGATAAGAGCTGGTGGTCACAGAAGGTTTTCATATGCAGGTTTGGCGATAACCGTATGTGGACTAAAACAGAACAACCAGCTATAAGCCTTAAACAGAAGCCAGATACAATGAGTATGTTTACATGCACACCAGAATGCTGGTTATTGCGAGAACGCTGAATGAGATGCAAAAGTGGCATTAACATGCATTTTATGACGCTAGCAATGGCAATGTCAGGTGTTCAACTCGTGTGTGAGTGTGACTGATAAATCTCATTTTACTTTGGGTAAAAGCATAAATGTGAAATGTAAATATTCTTAACCTGCATTTATGTAACGTTTCAGAACACTGCTTTCTGCAAAAAAAGCAGCATACAGTCACTAAAATGGCTCCTATTTAAAGGGGTGGTTGATTATGATTTCACTTTTCTAACTTTAGTTAGTGTGTAATGTTGCTGTTTGAGTATAAACAACATCTGCAAAGTTACGAAGCTCAGAGTTCAAAGCAAAGAGAGAAATTTTATTTTAAGGAAATTGCTTTTCAAGGACCCGAGCTTCCTCCCAGGTTAGTGAAATCACAAACTCTAAAATTATCATAAACCCCACCCCTGGGAACACGATTTATAGATTATCATGACAGAATAAGCTAATCAATGACTATAAGATAACTACACATAAGCTACATAAATTCATCAACTAACCATTCAGAAATGCTGTCACTTCTCCTTGAGTCTCTACATATTTGTCCTACTCCGGTTTGAACATTTAAATTTTCAGTGCATGTCTGTGTGAGGCAGAGATGGGACCAAGTCACACATGTGCAAGTCTCAAGTAAGTCTCAAGTCTTAACCTTCAAGTCTCAAGTAAGTCCCAAGTATTTTTTTCTTGGGCAAGTCAAGTCAAGTCAAGTCACAGGCTATGTCAAGTCAAGTCAAGTCAAGTCCTGTAGTAGGTCAAGTCAAGTCCAAGTCAAGTCACCTTATTATTGTAATTTTACCTGCAGAATCTGATCTAAATAAAGTGAAAAGACAAGACAAGACAAGACAAGAAGAAAGCCTTAAGTTTTCAAAAAAGCATTAGACATGTGACCCACTATTCTGCTTCATAAGGACCATGTTGACAATATGACATGACGTGGTTTAATGTAGCCTAAACAATGATTACCAAATTTCTCTCTCATAATCACTGAAAACAGTTAAAAAAAATCGAACCAAAAGTCAAATTATTATGGACGTTATCTGACATTAAGCGTTTCTGTTTCACATTTTGAGCAGGGCAGCGGAGCGGCTGTGGGTTGACTCCCCACGGTTCTCATGGGCTTTATATATAAGTCCTAACGTGAAAAAGCTTTATGGTTTAATGTACCTAAACAACGATTTAGGGGGGATTGGGGGGATGTAAAAAAAAATTATTGCATCACAATAAGTGTATTGTGATTGTGAAAACATTTTAGTAACTAAACTGAATTTTATTAGGTTTAGTGACAACATGTTACAATGGTTACATGGTACAATTTCTGGTAAGCTATGCTTTTTTATTATTTCAATTCAATTCTTGTGATTTGATTTAATATTGACTCATGTGGATAAATATTAGGTAGGCTACACAAGGTAGGCATTCATTTTTCTCAAGAAAAAAAAAACAACTCACCTAATGTAAACAGACAGAGAGCCCTATCAGCTGGAAGTATTATTTAAAGGAGAAGTTCACTTTTAAAATGAAAATTCTGTCATCATATACTCACCCTCATGTTGTTTCAAACCTGTATGAATTTCTTTCTTCTGCTGAACAGGAAAGAAGATATTTAGAAGATTATCAGTAACCAGACAGTTTTTATTTTTTTCCTACTATGGAAGTCAATGGGACCCAAAAACTGTCTGGTTACTGATAATCTTCTAAATATATTCTGTTCTGTTCAGCAGAAGAAAGAAATTCATACAGGTTTGAAACAACATGAGGGTGAGTATATGATGACAGAATTTTCATTTTAAAAGTGAACTTCTCCTTTAAGGTTAAAAATAACTCAAATACATATAATGCGTTTTTTTTATTAATAACAACTTTATTTAATGATATAAGTAAAAATAAATAAGTAATATAGTACACATATTTAGCAAAATACTCTCTATAGCTCTTTTTTTCTAGCCAACTAACGTGCTGTAGCCTAGCCCATGTTATGGTCATCAAATGGCTTTCCTGAGGTAGCCTTTGTTATGTGACATAATTGTTCTCCAGCTGTTTGGTCGATATTATGTATGAGGAATATACATTTCGGTAAGTTGCACTGTATCTTTCAGTGTTCATTCTTGTTTATTTACTAGGTTGTAGAGACGATCGGTTCATGTGCCGCTAGGGATCTGTCGCGTCACATTTACAAGCGCCAAAACGCTATTTTTTGTTTGAATTTCATAATAAAAGTGACAGAATCTGAGAGCTGAGATTTTTTTAT
This sequence comes from Scardinius erythrophthalmus, assembly GCF_964197995.2. NCBI lineage: Eukaryota > Metazoa > Chordata > Actinopteri > Cypriniformes > Leuciscidae > Scardinius > Scardinius erythrophthalmus. Next base: position 37,255,150 of record NC_138222.1, read on the forward strand.
ATCATAAGTAACCTGCTCTGTCTAGTCGGTCGGTATCCGTGTCCTCTTTGCTTCGCAATTTTTCTGTGCGTGAAAAAATGGATGTGTGTGAGAGCGTGTGAAAAGCGTCAACCGCGTGAGTCTCACTGTGAATGCGTGAGAGTTGGCAGCTCTGTGTTCGTCTTTTGCCATCTTGTGAATAATCCTTGAAGCCGAAAGCGATGACCATCGGTACCCCTCCGGCTGACATGTTGATGTGATATCTGATCTAAGTGGGCGTGGTGTGCGTAAGGTACGAGAGGGCATGACTGATGATAGTGTCGTGATCCAGTCATGACAGCGCTATTCTCAGCCTGCGCTCCAGCTGGGTAATCAACTTTATTTTTTTAAATTATTTATATATTTTATATTCAAACTGAAAACATGATGTGATTAACACTCAAGTCATTCAAGTCATCGTGTCTCAAGTCAAGTCAAGTCCCGAGTCTTTAACTTCCAAGTCCGAGTCAAGTCTCAAGTATTTTATTTTTTGTCAAGTCAAGTCACAAGTCATAAAAATAGCGACTCGAGTCGACTCGAGTCCAAGTCACCAAGTCACAAGTCCCCATGTCTGGTGTGAGGTAATCGAAGCTGCTAAGGACTAGTGATGGGTCGGTCATAAACGATTCATTCATTTTGAATGAATCTTTAATATGACTCGGGACTACAGAGTTGTCTCAGAGAGTGATTCGTTCATTTTGTGTTGACCGCGCATGCGCAACATCCAATAGATTCTGTACTGGAAACAGAAATGATTAGTTCTCTCGAGTCTTCGGGTATGGGTCTGAGTTTTTCATTCTTCCTGTCAGTCCCATAGAGACTATGCTGCCAGTGCCGGATACTAGGGCTGTCACTTTTTAGAAAAATCGAATTCGAACGGGTATCAAATATCAAGCAATGTATTCGAATATATTCGAATATCTATGACGGCCATCATAATCTCATATAATCTTCATAATATGGCCATCTGCTGTGTCTCTGACTCCACTGCCTCATTTAGATGGTAACTCGACAGGTGAGCGCGAAGATTGGATGTCAAAGATAAGTAAGTAAACCGTTTTTTGCAAATTCAGCAAACTACCTTATCTTTAACGGTTACTTTACCATCTACGGTGTAGAACCCAAAATATTTCCAGACACTACTTTTTAGATGAGTTGGGGTCGTAATTGTCCGCTCAGGCTGGCCGTTCTGTGCGTTATCTTCCATTTTCAAAACAGGGTGGCTGTTGGCTATTATTCACTTGATTTGGTCATGGGCCTACGCTACAATACGTTTAGAGCGCCCGCTACTGGATGAGATGGCAAACAATAAAATAAAAAACAAACGGTCTAATCATAGACTGTAAAAAATGTGCTACACATGGCACTTTACAAACCGAATAGTTTATTTATAGTTCGATTGCAGATATTTCACGTCATGTTCGAATGCATATTCGAATATCGAATAAAAAGTGACAGCCCTACCGGATACAGAATTTATTAGTTCACCTCTCGAGTCTTCGGGTCTGATTCTTCTGAGTCTTTCGTTCTTCTGTCACATGATGAATGAATGACTCGAACCCAAAGACTCAAAAGATGAACTAATCAATTCTGTAGCCGGTACCGACTGCATAGCTCAGCTTTTATGGCTGTCACATGATGAACGAATGACTTGAACCCGAAGTCGATAGACTCGAAACGTGAACTAATCAATTCTGTATCCGGTACTACAGACTGTAAAGCTCAGTTTATGAGGATGTCATGGGATGAACGAACAGCTCCGGGAGGTGAGGGAAGACTGCATAGCCTGAAGACCAAGATAAATTAATTAATCGTTTCTCATAATTTGGCCTTTTCCTTGCATTGCAATTTTTTCCTTATTCTAAATGCGATCAACATTTGATGTGTTTGGGGAATTTGGCTAACATGTAACATTTTAAATACATTCTGCTGAAATGAACGAAATTACTCGAAAAAAGATTCGTTCATTTTGATGAACGAGATTTAAAGATCTGAGTCAGTAAAATTATCCGAACTTCCCACTACCACTAAGGACACAAGCTGTTGTAGCTCCGCACTCTGTGCCGGGAGCAGCAGCTCATTTGCATTTAAAGGGACACACAAAAATGGTGCGTTTTTGCTCAGCCTCAAAAAGTCAAAATTTTAACATGCTATATACAAATATCTGTGGGGTATTTTGAGCTAGAACTTCACATACAAACTCTGGGGACATCAAAGACTTATTTTACATTAGGGCTGTACTCAACCAAAGAAAATCTTGGTCGACCGAAGTCCTGAAATTTTCGACTAGAAATCGACTAAAATCGACTAAAAATGACGTTAGAAAAAAACCCCGTTAAATTAATTAGATGCGCACTTTGCGCAGGACTTGGTAGCCTTGTTGTCCGCCTAAATGAATTATAAATAAACATAAACAACTAGTAGGCTATTTGCAGTATATTAAATCGTTTTTGACCTAATTATTTTGCACTGAAATGAGTCTGACACTCGAGTTTGTCAGCTCTGACGGCGCTGCATCACGTGCACCTGCGCAATATCATAGCTTATGATTTCCGAAAATAGTACTATGTTGTCAACTAGTGATATCATCACAAGAACTGTTGAGGAATATGCAACATAATTTAGACAATTATTTTTGTCATATGTTATAATAAGTTATAACTGTCAGACGCTATCATTTCACCGTGCATGTCCTCGCACCGAGCGAGGCTGAACATGAGCTCAGCGTCGCAGCTGAGACACGAATAGACTATTAAATTAAAGCTTTTACTCTTAATAAACACAAAAGGCACGTCCACTTTAATAAAAAAATAATATTTATTAAACAAACCAGATCAAGAGCAGAAACGAAATAAAGTGCATAACTGAAAAATAAAGCATCCTAGGCTCAAAACTAACACACCAACAGCACAGCACAATTGCGCATTAGGCTCCAAATAAAAAATAAAAAAGTTCGGTTATCACACTAAAACATTGAAATATGCTAATTCTAATATGTTCATATAGCCTACTCAAAACAGACAGGGCAAGCTAACGCAGACAAGTGAGCTTAACGTTACCACTTTTAGATGATATGTCATGTTTGTCGTCAAGCTGTGGAAAACTGTTGCTTGCAAACTTTGCATTCGACCTTTTTCATGTTATCAATTTTAACAAAATGCTGCCACACTGTCGATTTCTTTGTTGTTGACATGTTAGAAGAGGACTGACTATTAAACGCTCTCACAATTAAATAAATAATATTCAGCATCAAACCTTCTATGCTCGACGCTCTCTCTTGGGTTGGACTAATCCAAAAAAGGTGAAAACAAGGGGGGTGTTTTGAAGACAGACTGTTACAGTGAAACAAGGGTACTCTGAAAACACCCCCATTAGCAGTTAGTGCTTTCCACCTGATGAAATGAGCGCGCCTCAGCGCGGCAAAACTGATGAAATAAACGCGGCAGAAAATCGACCAATCAGAATTTTGGTCGAACCAGAACGTATCGACCAACTAATCGACTAATCGACTAGGGCAGTACAGCCCTATTTTACATCTTGTGAAAAGGGCATTATACCACCCCTTTAATAAACTTCTGCTTCTGCTGACAGCACAGCAGATGCACAGACAGTATTACTGTAAGATGCACAGTTAAATACAGTTACTGTATGCCTGCTACCACATTTGCAGAAGTTCATACACACACACTACTGCGTACAAGACTACAGAAGCTGTCTCCGAAATCACACACTGTCTAGCATAAACTACATCTGTTAAAAAAATATCTATACAGTATGAATATGGGTAGTATTTGGATGTACAATATATGCATAATGTGGCCTCAGGATAGTAAAATGTGCACTTTATAGGCAGGTCACTGATTCTTTTCACCCATTTTCAAATACTATGAATACTGTTTTTCACATAAAAAAAGCATGCATATTCGGATGTAGTGAAAGTGTTCTTACTGCCAGATCTTGCAGTTGGATTCACATCTGTATGTTGCAATGTCTTTATGGTGCTGATCAGAGCTTCATTCTTACAGCTACATGAGCTGGCACAAGTAGCATGGGCCATCAAATGTTGCAGGTGTAGTTCAGTCTTACCTGTGGTGAGGTTGAGACGGAGGGGTGGGGGGCAAGACCCATTTCCCCCTGTGAGCCCACATTTCTCTCTCTCTTTCGGCCTGCCAGATTGCCAGATTGAATCAACTTACTCTCATACACACAGCTTGACAACAACTGACCCTCATAGCCTGTGCCTCACTGAGCTAAATCTTTCTTCCCTAACACCCCCTACTTCCTGTTGTGACACTTCCTTATGTGAGTGTATGTTTGTGTTAGTGTTGTATGTGTGTAAGACAGAGAACGAGAGATGGGTCAGGGGTAAAACTTGGTTCTGGTAAAAGAAAGAGCCTCAAATAGAATATGAGCTACATACCGCAGGCACACACTCACACTGAGAACAGGGTCCTGTAGGAAACTATTTTTAGTACAGTTAAAGGAGAGCCCCACACACTCACACACACAGACAGAGGCAGGCAGCTCGCCCTGTTTCCTACAGAGGAAAGTGGCTGGTGATCTTGAACTTTAATATTTCTTTCTGCGCATGAGAACACAAGCTGCTATAATAAAGAAAGATGAAGAACAGACAGTTCTGTTACTGCTTTGTCACCCTCCTCTCAGTTTTAACCACGTGTAAATTAACACCCACAGATGCATAGCTTAATATATTTTATAAAACAAATATTGTTGTCCATTTTCATTGTCTTTTTTACATTGTCTTTTTCTATTAGAGATGTGCATTTTGTTCATTTTTACAAAAACTTTAATATACTTAAATATTTATGGTTTTGTCATCATCATCAAAAAAAAAAAAAAAAAAAAAAAAAAATCACTGATGGCTCTAAAGTACCATCCAAAATATTACCGTAACAAATCACAAAATTACAAATATTAGTTTGTGGTTACTGGACTGGGCTCAATATGAAATCAATTACACATGTGAATTATGTTTTCATAATCAGTCATCGCTGAATTTCTGTTTATCCTCTCATTGTCTCTCTGCAGATCATTGGGTCTGCAGATTGTGTTACCTTGACCAGACTGCTAAAAAATCATTAAACTCTAAAATGATTAGGCCTACTCTAAGATATAAAAGGACAGGATAGAAAGGTATTGTAAGTCTCCTCTCTCCACACTAGGGGGAGAATTTACTCTTCTTTACTGATGGCTCCATAATCTCTTTTACCCTTTCCATATCTTGATCCTGTGGTTCCAAACCTGGGTTACTTTCTTTTTCAATGGAACAAAAAAAAGGTTTTTGAAGAATTGTGCTGACTGCTCTTATCCATGCATTTAAAATGAATGAGCACTGAGGCATTATAGCCTCAAAAATAGGCTATGAATTTTATTATTTTGAATATGAAATTTATTTTTTTCCAAATTATTTATTATTTTTCCCAAATTCTGTGTTTTCAGTTTTAATGTTTCTGTTTTTTGTGTTTTATGATTGAATATATATTTATTATTAAAAAACTATGGCAATTCAATGAATGCATAAAACGTTAACAATTTAATTGAACTTTTAAAATGCAAAAATATGAAATTCGAATAAAGTGCTGCACAACAGAGGTTTTAATAAACTATATTATTATTATTGTTATTATTACTTGTAGGTGCACGTTTGTCCTATTTTTAAATTGTTGGTTTTAACACGTTTGTTTCTTCAGCAGATAAAAAATAAAATGCAATGTCCATATAGGCCTACCTTTGGTACGTGGATATTCCAATCCATTTATTGTCTGCTTCTTTGGTCAAAAACAAACAACAACTAAAAAAAAAGAAAAAGAAAAAGCAGCAGCTATTTCGTGCACTTTACAAAAAAAAAATCTTTTCAAGTCATTGCGGTCCAAAGAGTTTGTTTTACCTTCTTTGCACACAACTCTGTGTCAACTTTACAACATAAATACATTATGTGCCCTCTAGCGGTGTGAAAGAAAATGACCAAAAAAAGGCTCCTACATTCTACAATATATTTCTGTCAATTTCTTCAAGTTAAACCAAATTTTTATTTTGGCAGGTTGTAGTGAAGATCTTTTTAGGGTCTGTGATATGACGGTATAGTTTTTATCAAGTAAAATGGCTAAATGCTCTTGAAGTGAACTCAGATCTGGAGATTCAGTTCATGTGTTTATGTCCTCATATACTGAGCAAACAAAAGCTGAAAAACCATAAGCATCTTGAGTTCTTGTGTATATGTAGTAGACGAAACTGCCGCTCAGGCACATGAAGACAAGCAGACGCATTTAAACAATCTTTTTGTGGTTTAATATTCACTGACACTTGTCCATATTGTAATTTGATTAAGTATTCAGCCCTACCATTTGATTTATTCATCCATATTCAGCATTATACAGTAAATTACAATTTTATGACTGGATTCCACAGTTGCATTGGCGTTTTCTGCACCACTAAATATTTTTTCTGAACTATTCCTAAAAATCCTGCATATTTATACAAAGAAACCTAGCCCTCTGGGGTTCAGTGACATTCTGTTCGCTCATTTTGAACCTTCACATAAAGAGCAGCTCGGCCCACCGGCACACTTACAACTGTCAATTATGAGCAACCCAGATGGAATGATTTAAATATGGTAAAATTTGTCACATGGATCTCACTAGGGCTGAACGATATGGACAAAATTTCATATCTCGATTTTCATGCCAGATATCTCGATATCGATACAATACGATATGACTACGTAAGTACTAAAAAAACAATACATTTAGAGTTTGTAAAATACACACTGATGTCTATGGAAGAGGTAATAATAATCCTTTCCATTATAATTCGACACGTTTTATTCATATCAGATACACATTGTGTAAGTAACTTCAATGTTTACTCTATTCTATTCCCAGTTCACCAGCCACTTACTTTTCAGTATTTCGGGAGAAGTGGATGAATTCACGTGTTGTAAACATAGAGGTTGTAAATCCAACAGATCCGATTCTCTGAACTGCGTCTGCGGCACAAACTAACACGGCGACGCCCATCGCGCATACAGCTCAACTAAAGCGATCGTTATAAAGGTGTTTAAACAACAATATACTTCCACTTGCATGTATTTGACAATCGGAATATCAGATATTTCATGCCATAGCTAACACATTTGTGAATATTCTGAATAAAAAAGGAAAAATGACATAAAAGCAGATCATCATTCATTCAGCGCTGTTGCTGCTGCGGTGTGTCACGTGACAAGCAATGACGCGTCACCATGGAAACGCCGCCCCCCCTCTCACAATATAGTTCCCACGTCCCTGGTAGTGTGTGCGCGCTGGCTTTAGCGGTGCATTCAAGGACACTCGTAAAACTGATGTTTGTTGTGACTGCCAGAGTTGTATGCAGGGCGAGCGCGGAGAGGGAAAATCTATATCGTCTATATCGTTGCTTTTTTCGATATTAATATCTTGAAAGTTCATATCTCGATATAGATACGATAACGATATATCGTTCAGCCCTAGATCTCACAGTACTACACTCTTCTTGGAAGTCAAGTCTGTCAAAATATTTTATGTGCACAACTTTGTTCTGCAGATGCAGATTCTGTGTGATATGGCTTATCAGAAAGCCTGCTGCCATTTCATTTGTTTGTGAGGTGGCGGCGTCAGCAGAATCTCTCATAGCAAAGTGTGTTGGACATTGTGTTCCAGCCCATGAACTCCAGTTTCAGAGAGATCAAGGCCAAAGTTACCATGGTGTCTGTCACTGTAGTGACTGCTTATCAGCTAAAGCATCGATTAGCTAGGAAACCGTAGAGTGATTGGCTTTCATTAGCTTGCTTGTAGCATTTTCAAGGCGACGTGATACTGTGACCACAAGATTTAATTGGAGGAAAGAGTTTAGAGTTTAGGAGAAAAATATAGAGGGAACTACAAACAATTTGTGTTCTGGTAATACAGAGAGTGTCTACAGACACTTGCACTGAGGCGCGCTGTGCCCACTCCTCACTCTGTTCCAGTGCAAACACTGAGCACGCACACACTTCACATCTACTCAAATATCGCTCTCTCTCACACACACAGTGGTGTTTGTAATCTGTGCTGTACAGAAAAGGCTTGAATAATTAATTTGCACTCAGTCACAGCCTCTCCTGAGTCAGTCACTGTCCTTTCAGTATGTGTCTGTGAGCGCATTTGTTCCAGCTCTCTTTCTTTCACACATGCAGTAGGACTGGTTAAGGATTAGGTTTTCTGACATCAAAACAGCTGCTTTCTCTCTCAAGAGCATCTACTTGATCCCTTAAGACCACTTGCAGACACAAACTAATGAACAGGACTTATAAAACGGCACATCCTAACTCGAGTACTTACTTAGCCACAAAATGGTGCTGTGGGATCTGAACCTGGTGTGTTCAACGTTGTCTCGCTCACTTTAGAACCATCTAATGTCAAAAGTTAGGGAAGAAATCTGTCCGTGTTTAAAGCAGAGGAAAGGAGGTGTTTTTGTGATGGCTCAGACTGTGGGAGGAGAACTCCTGATAAAGCAGCACCTACAGGGTGCACTGACTCACAATACACTCCAATCTACAGCCATAACACAAACCCTTCAGTACAGCTGGGACCCTCTAGCTCACTCTTACAAAGAGCAAACACACACTCTCACACAGAGAAAGTCATACACACTCACATTCACATCAAAATATACAGGTTTTTTTTTTTTTATGGTATAATGTCTCGTAATACTGTATATTGGACATGAGAAGTTTTGCCTCATAACCTTTTCATATAATGGGACTTGTCTATCATACACTGATAATAGTTACCAGAAAATATATAGATCACCCCATAGACAACATTTGCAGCAGATTAATAGTTTAATTATTTGTATTTTTTAAATTACAATTTCTTTATTTACATTATTGGGATTACCCCTTAGAAATATATATTTTTGCACATTTCATGCATATGTAAGTTATTAGATAACATTTTAACATTAATTAATAATAAACAATCTCATCCTGGTAGTTGTTATGTTATGGACTCTTATTTTGGTATTCTGTTCTGTTTTCTTTAGTTCCTGTTTCCCTGTTCTATTTAGTTTCGTTTTCCTTGTTTACTGATTATATCCCTGTTTCTGTGATATCATCAGCTGTATCTTATTTAGTTCCTGATTATCCCCTACATATATACTCTCTGGTCAGTTTAGTTCTTTGTCGGTTAGCCTATCGTTCATGTTTGCGGTTGTGTTACTGTATACTCCTGAGTATAAAGATTGATCTAGTATTTCTCTATCGCCGCACGCTTCATTGCAGCCCCTCAGAACATTAAAAATAACAATAAAAACAATAAATGGAGCAATTCCAATAGGGTCCTCACACCATCGGTGCTCGGGCTCAAAATATGCTTTTGACATCACAAATCACATTTAAAATCAGTCAAAACAATTTCTTGTCAAATGTAGTATGTTATCTGAAACAGAGACTGACGTGGCATATTTCTATTTTCCATAAAATATCATACCATATGACAATATGAGGGTTTAGCAAAGAAAAATGTGAAACACTGAAATAGCATTAATTCAAGTAAGTAAATTAAATGAAGTATCTGATTCACTCTGAGAGAAACAGTGTGACAATAATGAGAGATGGATGCAGGTTGAGCATGAAGAAAGATGAAGACTGACAGGGGGTTATACAGAGGAAGGAGGAGGGAATAAAGGAAAGACGGAGGAGGAATAAACAGAATAAGAGAGACTCAATTAACAAACGCCCACTTCCTTACTGTGTGGCTGCAGCATTATCCTCCGGAGCAACCCTCAAACCCACACAGATGACTGCCAGAAACGATCAAATGCGGACTGAGTGCCATGATCACTAATCTGACGACTAAAATAATCTCCACTGACATTATCTGTGGAAATCTGTGCTTATTTGTTTTCTTATTGGGTCACAAAGGAGTTTCCATCTGACAGCTTTATTGAGGCTCTTGATTTTTGTTCTCTGCTAAAAAAAAAAATCCATATGACATTGAAAAAAATTCTTCTCCTTTCTTTAGTTTCCCCCCCATTAAAACCCATTTTCCCCATCCCAAGCATCGTACCAATGTCATGACGACCCCTAATTTAAATCTCTTCTTTTCGAATCGACTCTGTTTCCAGTTCTTTTCAGCAGAACATGCATATGGTGAGAATATTATTTTTGCCCATCTCACACTCTAGTGTTACAGTAGACAGATTCTGTAAAGCTCAGAGAAACAGAAGTGTGTGAGAGATTTAAGAGATGGAAGAGTGTAAAAGAGGCAGGAAAATTTCCTGGGATTTGCAGAGTGAAGCTCTTGCAGCAATGCTGTCGAAACAAAGCTTGCCAAGAGATAACATCAAAACACACCAAAACAACCAACTTCATCCAGCCTTTTAAGACTTATGAGTGTTTCTGTTTCTGTCTGAAGAGCAGTTACAAAAATGAGGCTACTACTAGATCAAGATGCATGCATCATGCAAATTTGTCTGCACTTACTGTCTACAACCCCAGGCAAACATTATGGAATCACCACACTTAGAGGATGTTCACTCAGATTTTTTACTTTATAGCAAAAAAAAAAACTAAAAATCACAGATATGACACAAAAAAGGTTTTGTTCAATAGCTTAACATTCTGGCTTAATGAAACATACCTCAAACAAATCCACTTTTTTATTTATCACATCCAAATTTTATTAATGGTCTGTCTTTTTCCAGAACATGCAGAGGAAAAAAAGTATGGAATCACTCAATGTTGAGGAAATAATTATGGAATTGTCTTTTAATTTACATTTTAAAACCAATACTGGGACATGTCTAATAATGCTAATTGGTCAGCAGCTAAAAGAGAGTGCTTACACACCTTAACAGACCATGGAAAGGATTATAAAAGTCCTCCAAAGAAGCTGTTTTTTCCCAGTCAGCTGTGTCCAAAATTTGTGCAAGTATAAACTAAATGGGAAGGTTATAAAGGAAAACGTACGGGCAGACCAAGGAAGACGTCAAAGCAATTAAGACCTTAAAGCTATATGCCTATAAAATACAAAACGTACAACAAAAACAAATGCAAAACTAATGGACAGAAACAGGAGCCAATGTTTGTGACAGAACTGTAAGAAACCAGCTAAATGAAATGGGATTTACATATAGAAAAGCCTAACGAAAACTAGTACTAACACTTAAACAGAAGAAAACAAAGTTACAGTGGGCAAAAGAGAAGCAATCATGTAGTGTGGATGATTAGATGAAAGCGATATTCAGTGAAGAATAGTAAATCTGCATTAGCCAAGGAGATGATGCTGGAACTTTAGTCAGGTGCCATTCAAATGAAACATATAAGATGACTGTCTGAAGAAAACAATAAAATTTCCCTCCCACCTCATTTATGATATGAGGTTGCATGTCAGGTTAAGGACCACAGCAGTAAATTCACAGGTATACATTTGGACACTTTTCTCATTCCATCGACAGAAAATAGCTTTTGTGGTGATGAAATCATTTTCAGGATGATGATGCATCTTGCCACAGAGAAAAAAGTGTTTTCTTCAGGAAAGGCACAGAACTGAATTACATGGCCAGTAAACAGTCTGGATCGAAATCCAATTGAAACTTTGCGGTGGAAATTGAAAATATTGGTCCACGATAAGGCTCCATCCTGCAAAGCTGATCTGTAAACAGCTATTTGATAAAGTTAAAACCAGCTTGATGGGGAATATTGTTTTTCATTAGTGAAGTCCATTGTTGTTGTTATTGTAGTTTTTCTGATGATTCCATAATTTTTTTCTCAACACTGAGTGATTCCATACTTTTTTCCTCTACTTGCTCTAGAAAAAGAAATGCCATTAATAAAAAAAATTAAGTGGATTTGTTTGAGGTATGTTTCATGAAGCCAGAATAAAACCTTTTTTGTATAATATCTGTGATTTGTTTGTTTGCTATGAAGTAAAAAATCTGGGTGAGCAACCTCTAAGTGTGGAGATTGCATAAGTTTTGCCAGGGGTTGCAAATGCATGTCATGCAGGTCTCTTACATCGTGTCTACAACAGGCACAGACATTGTCACGTTGCACAGTACCACAAGAGTGCGTAGTGACACTGACACTCAATGCGATTGTGCAAATATTCAAAAATCTATTTGTACTGTTGTCGGTACGTCAGAAATTCATAATTTTCTATCACGTGACTGGCGTGGAGACTTAGATCCATAAAACTGCAAAAATTTTCCATCTGCTTCAATCCCTGAATATTTAGATCACCACTCAAAATAAGAAAAACAAAGATATGTGAACAAACTTTAAGTTTTGGGCACTTGTGATCCATATACATCACCCACCACAGTATTTCAAACACTAAAAATAGTAGGACATTAGAAAGACAATGTATAATAAAACTAATAAAAAACAATTCACAGTATATAATTTAAATATCAGTATTAATGGTGGCCGATATACCGGTAGACATTTGTCGAACAGTAGAGATTTTGGACTATCTTCTCTATCGACATCGCCATGCTGACTCATTGCTGTTTAAAGACAAGAGTTTTAATCATTGAAGCGCAATAAGCAGAGAGAGAGAGCTCATTTCGATATGTGTACAAGCTGTCTGAAAGATGGTTTCTGAGTGTGGATGCACAGAAATTTCAGTTGCCGAAAAATAGTTTTTGTCCGAAAGAGAAAAATGGCCGAAAATATGTGCCACCCTGCCCATCAGTGTTCAGTGCTCAATTTTACTCTCGCTCTAGCCATTATGACTGCGTGTACGGTATGTGTGCTCTGATCAGTTGCTCACGGCCAATGCGGTCCACCCATGTACCGCTCATGCTCATCGGAAAAGCAAAGTCCACTCAAATAATGTGCCAATATAAAATTTCTGTGTAGTAGTAAACTTGTTTCTGTTTGCAATAGCCCTACTGTGCTGAAACATGGTGTGGTATAGCCGTGATGGGCAACGCTGCTCATGTGCTCTGATAATAATAGCTTTGTAAGACTATACATTATTTGGAGAATTGATAAAAAAAATGTATCTGTTAATCTGATTCTGTGGCATAGAACTGAATAAAGAATAATATATTGTTATTTTCCATCCAATTTTAGTGTTACTTTCAATAAAAGTGTGGCTATATTATTTTATTGGCTTGTATTTTTTAAATTCAGTATCATAAAAATGATTGAATTTCATTAAAAAGTCTTATATTAATATAATTATATACATTTTCGGGTTTGCTTTCGCTTTTTCGGGCAAGTGCATTCAGAATTTTCGGTTTTGGCCCAGATTTTTTTTATTTCAGTGCATCTCTATTTCTGAGCGCTGTCTGAGAGACGCACGCACATGAAGCCACTGCTCATAGAGCGAGTGAGTATTGAACAGAGTTATTTTTACTGCCTTGAATGGTCAAATACACACACTTATGGGACACACTTGTTTTTATCCTATTGTTTACTATATTTATGTGCTTTGTTGTTGTGGGTTTTGGCTCTTTTGCTGTTGTAGGCTGTAAAGACCTTGAAATAACTGAAATCATTTGGCGAAGTGATATGGAACTGTAATGCCGTCAAGACATGGCTGGAACTACTTTTCCCTGAAAATAATTGCACACCTTAGAACGTTCGTAAACCAATCAGATTCAATCATCCGACAGCCCCGTAGTATAAGTCCCATTAATTAATTTTAGTTAATGCATTAACTAACATTAACAATGAGCAAATTGCAATAGCTACATTTGTTACAGAGCTTCTTTATTTTAGATGCTTTAACATTAGTTGTACCTGAATGCTTAGGTTGCATGATAGATGAACTGAACACTATATTGTATTATTTATTGTAGCGAATCAAAGCTTAGTGGCATGGGATACAGTCCAGCAAGTCTGTCAGATGGCTCAGACCTTGTTTTCAAGATGTACACGGAAACTGAGCAGATCTGTCTCTATACAGATGACACCAACACCAACACCAGCTGGTCCTTTATGAAACCACACATGGCCCATTGAAGCAGCCTAAAGACATTAAAACCACCAGACATTCATGAATTATGAATAATGGGCTTTGTAGTCTACCAGGTCTGATTAAGATGAAGGAGACGAAGATATGGTTAAGGAAGAGTCACTCATGTCTGTATCAGATTTGTCTTTGATGAAGTAGGGGGGTGGGGCGCTGATGGCCCTGAATGGACTCTGTTTGCCATGCAGTGCATTGATTTTTCCAAAGCAGTTGTCTGCTTTACCAGGGCTGTATTCTGCATCAAGAAATCTAAATTAACTACATTATTCAACACGTAATAATACTATTATCAGAAACCTCATGCCCATTCATACTGCACGTACCCTGTCAGATTTTTGAACATCCAGTCTGTATCTTCGATAATTAAGTGCAAAAAAACGCTGTTGCAGAAACCCACCCAGTCTAAATATAACCAGCCCAATCAAGTTGCACTGTCTGACTAGACTTTTTATACACACGTCTTACAGTTATTGAGCTGCTAAATGTGTATTTTTTGTATATCCTAATATCTAAAGACAACTCATTTGAAGGCTGTATGCATTGCAAGGACTAGATGTAACGATTAACTTGTTTGTTCTAGAAACATTTCATGTAATTCACTCTGGATTTTTTATAGTTAATCCAGTTGTAAAATGCTGTTGTCAATCACTGTACAAAACAGACAAGGAGTGACAACCGTATTAAGCTGCAGTGTGTACGTGACCTTTGAGATCATGAATCTGTCAGTTAAAGATCTTCTCAGAACTTTATACACAGTGGTGATTTTTGGTTTCCCAGAAACCAGAACACACAAGACTGGGGCTCATTAAAGCCAGATAATGACCCCGGTTTCTCTGTACTGCTGGCAGTAAGAGGATCAAAATGAAAAGAAAATCTGTTCTTCTTCAGAATAGGCCACTGCTGCAATAATGAGATACCTGAAAGGTCAGGTCATAAAGGGGGTTGATGGACTAATATAAAGGTAATGAGTGTCAGGAAAGCCTATTGCTGTAAAAGCAATATAATTCTGGTTAGAGACAAGTACATGTTTTCTATAGTGGAGTACAAAATTCTGATCCTATTTAACAGACCTTTCATTTTAGGTAACGTGACTTTTCCCATCTTATGAACCCTGTTTCTCGGCAAGTCCTGAATACATATTCAGATTATCCATAGTTTTATCCACACGATTATCCATAGTTAGCATGAACTGAATGTTACTGTTCTGCAAAACAGCTGTTTTATGCCTGGTAACAGGGTGAAGAGAATTTTTACATTTGTAGCTCTTCATATTAATAATATTCAATAATACACAATAGTAGCTTCCAATTAAAGATCCCGTTCTTCGTGATCCCATGTTTCAAACTTTAGTTAGTGTGTAATGTTGTTGTTAGAGTATAAATAATATCTGTAAAATTATAAAGCTCAAAGTTCAATGCCAAGCGAGATATTTTATTTAACAAGTCGCCTACAAAAAACGGCTGGATTGGACTACACCCCTCTACTTCCTTCTTTAATGACGTCATTAAAACCGTGTTTTGACTAACCTCCGCCCACAGGAATACAGGCGTATTGATGGCGAACGACAGACGTGGTTGATGTTTATCTATAATCGGATACCGCAAAAGTTTAATTCGAAGTTGTTAGTTTGCTCTGTCCATTTCACCACTGTTTTTCTAACCTGGGATAATATCAAGCAGGCTTCTCTCAGCGTTTCATACTGATGAAGGGGACAATTTCAACTATATTCCAGCAAGCGAATAATGATTTACTATGGAAGTAGCGATCAACTTCACATCGTTTCTCTTAGTAGGATGAAAATAATCTTACTTAAAATGTGATTAATATACAGAAAGCGATCAAAGAACAATCCCTTTCCAATCGCCCAAGCTGTCAATCACACAGCCCGAGTTTATCTGGACACTTGCCAAAACTCGTGCAGAAACTCGTGCAGAAACTGCGTTGCAATGATAATATCTTTTTTCACGCGATCAACAGACTGTCATCTGCTCAATGCTCATCACTACAACCTTTTATGTGACTGAAATAGATCTAAATACTTAAAAAACTTATCAGGATTCGTTAATCCCGATAGCTGTAATAGTAAAAACGTATAATAGCTGTAATAGTAAAAGTTTTCCAGATAGTTCCACATGTAATGCCAGATATTTTCATATTTTCATATCTCTTTTTAGGAATACTAGCATCTAACTTGAATGACACTGAGGCTGAAGGTAAAGCAGCTGTTGGTGATGGTAGTGGTTTAATGGTGAGAACTGCTGGAGTATTTTCCTCTTTCCACTGGTCTCTGAGCTAGGCTCAGCATGACTGCCCCCCTAAATGTGATGCATTACTAGATATGTTTTAATAGATATTGACATTTGTAGCACACTGTGGTTCTCTAAATAATTATTTTCTCTGTTCATCCAATTGTCAGATAGAGCAGCATCGAAAACAGCACATTGCTCTTGAAGGAGCAGTAAATTATGCTCAATCATCATGTTAGTAGTAATGCACTTAATGATCTGTAGCCTGTAAGGTAATATTCTGCTTCATGTTAGATATACAGTTAAACCAAAAAACATTCAGACACCTTGCTATCCTCACTCACTTACATAAATTAACTATAGTGTCCTGCACCCACTAGTAAAAAGAAAAAATATACAAAATCATATCTGGTGTCTGAATAATTTTTGGTTTGACTGTATGTCACTCACAACATAAAACATGATCTATGCCATAAAAACTAAAGGGCAGATTCACTAAAAAAAGAACAGTTTTTTTTTTTTTTTTTTTGTTTTTTGCATGCGCTAACTGTGCTGGTTTAGTACCCAGTTTACTGAAGGAATTATGTACAATAAATGAGATTACAAGCATGAGTATTACATTTGCACTGATGCCAGGGCAAATGACCTAGACGCAAATATACCACATGAAAGAGTGGAGCAACCGTTTAAGGAATTTCACTCTACTAACTCAGAATGCTGTTTTTGTGTGTTTGCTTGTGATATGTTTGTGGAGGGGAATGGTTGAAACTCTGTAAAAAATTCTGTAACGGTCTCTAGGGAAGTCTGTGGATACAGATTCAAGTGCAGGCCTAGGAATCAGTCAGTGCGTGGATTTAACCTTACAGAATGCATGAACCAAATAATCTATGCGCATGCACAAAAGGGGTCAAAATGACCTGTAGGTGTCCTATTAATTAAATAATTCAAATAATTGATGATACACAAATCTTTTAATATATCAAACATTTTTATTTGTCCACTTTCCTTGTATATATGTATTACAATGGATGAAAGTTATTATTTCTAAAATGCAGATGTACTTTTTCCTGAGCAAACGTGAGCTAATTTAAATCTACTGTAAAGTATGCTATGCTCTAGTCTGAACTTTCACCACCCACATTTCTCACAGATCAGGTAAAAATGATAAGGAACAACAGAATTATACCTTTCTGTGTATAACTTTTCAATTAAATTCAATTCACATTTATTTGTATAGCACTTTTTACAATACATATCATTTCAAAGCATCAAAGTATCGCTGGGAGACAGCCTATTGTATGTAGCCTAATTTGGGCGCATCAGGGAGCTTGCGTTTTACTTTCACTTTCAAATTCGCGATCGCACATACTCTGTGTAAAGAGTGCAAGGCGGTGCTGAGCGTGCATTCTACAAGATAAGACATTTATCAGATGCTTAGGCTCTGTTGCAACGAATCATCCGCCATCGTCACGTGATGAGTGAACTGCGATTCCTGCTGCACTGTGTGCGACTGTGCACTCTGCAGCTCATGCTGGATGAGTAGAGAAGATGTTTACAGTACTTTACAATTGAAGTGACCGTTATCCAACTGAAATGAATGGTTTTTATTTCTATAAAGAAATCAAAATGACAGTGGAGGTGGTGACGCGGAGGGCACCATAATGTAATGTAAATGTAGCGGTGGCATACTATGCTAATTTCACCCTCAATCTCTCTCATGCCATATCGCGAGACAACTTTTCCCCCCAATGAGAAATGTCGGCACATTTTAATCTCGCGGCACGAGATCTTTGTAATATGTATGTTGAAAAACATACATATTTAAAACTTTATAGACTATAATCACTGGCTTCTGGCAACGGCCGCACGAGAGAGTCAAGTTCCAGCGGAAGGGTGACCTCTAACCCGACATAGGACGTAGCTCCTCTTCTCTTATATCGAAATCCTCTGACATTTTTCTTTAATACTTCTCGTTTTAGACTTCTAATTTGTAGGGGTGTGACTGGCCCAAATGGGCAAGTAGAAAAAATCCTTAGACTGGAGCCCTGCAGTCTCAGAAGTTTTGAGGTACAGTCCTGCAGTGTGGCTTCTTACGGCAACCCGAAAAATCAAAACCAATAGAAGCACAGAACCTAAAGACACAATTAGTGCGACAACAACAAACCACCACTTGCTTCACACACATAGTTTTTTCCATTTTACGCAGCACTATACAGTTACAGAATACTGTTGTCAGTCCTATATTTTATGCTTAATACAGCTGCGTTCATACACCATTCAGTTTTCAGTGGGTGTGAGGGTGTGAGGCTGTGAGACGTGCGGCTCAAACGTACTCTCTGCAACCGCTTACAAAGCATTTAACGCTGTTGTTGGTTATTTAAAATATCTAATGGATGAACTCCCGCCTCGATTAGACTCATTTATTTAATAACACGCTGCCAATCGTTGTAAAACTTTACTGTTTTATGGACACCACCATGTCTGACACTGTCGCTATGGTTACCGCTATGGTTAGAAGAATGCGGTTGTGATTTTTAAGCAGCTACTTTAATCTCCTCCTGAATAAACAAAACATTGTAAGCAGCAACTGCTGCTGTCAATCCCAAAAAGTGACTGTGAAGCCATGGTAAACACCTTCCCTGCCTTACACTGCATAATCCTTATCTTTTGTCATCAATAGTATAATTAGGTAAAAGTTCATACACCGATAAGTTACGGTGGTTATTTATTGGTAAATTTACCAAAGGATTATCTTACTATTTAGAAAATATGAAAAAAATAATAATAGCTTAATTGATTGAAAAAATAATAGTTCGTTCCAGCCCTAGTAATACAAAAGTTATATATAGAATATGAAAATGGCATTGATGAGGTAATTCTTCAGTATATTTTCGGTATTTCATGTAATATCAAAACAACAAATGTTTTTTAGTGATAAAAAAAATAAATGTTTTAATCACAACCTGCCGGGTCAATTTGACCCCCTTTATTCGTTCTAAGATGAATTACTTTTTGCAGTCTATAGGGACAGACATTTCAGAGGAATTCAGTCTGAATTAAAGTGAGAGGAGAGACAGTGACCTGCTTTGCAACTGTCTGTAATCTTAATCTGTGCTGCCAGCACAGAGACACAAAACCTCTTGACTGTCATTAATGCATATACTGTCATTTATTTAAAGTCGACATGAAATCAAAATTGACCCCATTTACTTTGTTAGCGCATATTACTAGTCTTGTGGTGAACAATTAGGCCTAATCCGTGCAAGTTAATACACAGGAAGAAAATTGTTTGCTGTGGTAATCTTTAATCAAAATCTGAAAAGTTACTTCAGGTCTGGAATGGCGTTTCTTTTTCTGACAACGTCAGTTTGACGACTTAGGTTGAAAACGCTTAACCACTCCCCTCAAACCGTTAGTCTGCTATGAGTGAGAGATGGAGAGGAGGAGCGCTAGAGTAAAACCCTGCCCTCTGTTCAATATTCCGTTTCACTTGGAAATACGTCACAAAACTGGAGAAAAAGCGTTTGCAACTTTAAAGTATCTTTTCAATGCAAATACCAGAACATAGAGCTGAAAGAAGTCGTGACTGCAGAAACACTGAGATCAGATCAACATTACAAGAGAAAAAATGGTTTTAGTTCTACGATATAACATCCTGGTAGATATTTACACCAAAACACAGCAAGAGCAACATTCTCAGGTTGACTAGATGGTCATGTATTGCATTGTTTTTGCTCTGTTAATATTCCCATAGGCAGCTGTCGACACATTTTGCTCTTTTTTAGCTGATAATTAACTCCCACTCTAATCAGAGCTAAAAGGATGATGATCCAAGGCTGACTGCCCTAAACACATCACTGAGGTCACAACAACAGCACTGAGGTGGACGGCTAGAGGGACAGATTGGTTGCCATTGCATTTCCGCCTGTTATTGACTGTTTCAGTGGTGATCCTCTTGATTTCCAACTCTAAGCCATGAATTGACTGCCCTCAGTGCTGGTGTAGTATGTTGTTTGTGACCTTATACGCATCTATCAGCATCTGCCCAACGTGCATCAGGGTCAGACGGGCCTCTCTTGTTAACTTCTTTCTTCAATGCAAAACCACCTGTGATTCCACACTGTTTCCCTAGTTAACCTCTTATATAACTCACTAAGAGCACAAAGAACCCATCCACCATCTTACCCACAATCACATATACAGTGTGTCCTTTTACTTTACGCTGTGTAGTATAAAAACCCTGAACATCATTACATAATCAGCACAGCTGGTGCTGGTTTTATTTTAGATTAAAGCAAGAGAGGAGAGCAGATCTATAGGCCTACTGTATTATTTCAAAAAGATTCAGTCACAAAGCCAGCGAAAAACTGAGGAAGCTCTTACAAATTATTTAAACCTTTAATTTACTTCCTCTTTTTTCAGGCCATTAAATGTCAAGAGTTTCAGTAACACAACAACATTACTTTGTCCAACAAAAACAAAAGGGAAAAATCGTTTGCGGGATTAATGACAGAACACAGAAGTAAGAGGTCATAAACCTTATCTGAAGATGTTGTAACCAATATACAACACAAAAGCATGTTTCACAACAAAAGAATAAAGATTTAACACACCTTTTATCATTATTTAACTCAAATTTTAAGAGTTTCTTTACATTGAAATTAAGTTAGTTCTACATACTGGTACAAAATATTTTCAGTCTCTATTCAAGGGAACAAGAAATCCAGTGTAACACAATAAGGTATACCAACATGATACAGCAATCAGGAAAAGACCAAAGTGTGTACTAGGAACAATCACATAAACACACACACTTTTATTGCCCAACATGGCATGGCCTTTACTTTACCTACATGACAAATAGGCCAGTAAAGCATTACACACACTGCAACCACAGTAAAATAATTAAGAGCACTTAGTGCACACACAAATGCTTTCTAAGTAACGAAGCATGTGGTGCCATATACTCCGAGCCATCACACAGATTGTCAGATGGGGCATTCGGTACAAAAACACATGGCTGATGTCACCAAGGATACATTGTAAGACCAGGCCTATGATTGTTGCTCTAATGAGAAGGATGACATTGTTAATGTGCAAGGAGATTCTGGCATCTGACAGTAATTTAATTTACATTCATGATAAACTGACCCTGATGACAGAGAGCCATGCAGATAGGCCTGATGAACAATAATTAGTCATTAGTTTCAAATAAAGCGGGGTTTTCAATCTTTTTGATGCCATGAATCCCCAATATGATCATCCTTGTGTGAGGGAGACCAATCTTAAAATTTAAAAGGCACCTATCTTTTATAAACAACCATATTACACACTGAAAACAATTATTAATCCATATTAATGTAGCCTACTGTTAAATGTGTTATTTATTTATTTTATTTAAGTCTAATTTTTATTTATATCAACGTATTTATTTATTTCTTTATTTAAATCTAATTTGTATTTATTTATTTCAGATTATTTATTCATTATAATACAATTTAATCTATTTAGCCTAACAGGTTAATAACTAACTAATATGCATTATATTTTAATCACATTATTATTCGTTTATTTATATTTATTTTAATCTAATTTATTTTTAACCCGTTTTACATTGCTTTTCTCTAGACTCCATTGTGGACCCTGTGGGGGTACCAGTCTGAAAACCAGTCTGTAAAAATTTGGTGTACCATGTCAAGTTTAAAGAGGAAATGTATGCATGCATGTATGTATGTATGTAGGCCTATGTGTATACAGTATATACGCACATATATATAATTAGTGTTTAGTTGTATTAGTTGTTAGTAGCCTAGTAGGTTACAAGAGTGTGGCGTTTCAGTTTGTGATGGCAGTAACAGTAATCCAGATCATCCAGTCAAAGGGAATCAAGACGGTTCTTCTAAAAAAAGGCAACATTCAACAAGTTGCAACTGACACAACTAGCCTATGACTGTAACGATAACAATTACCAAAAGCTACAGTAATTGCTGCTGGTCAAGGTTAGGCCCGTCAATTAAGACAAGTGCGAGCTGGAGTTTGAAATCAAGCAAAAATGGTCAGATTTTTATTGCTCTACTACATGTTTACTCTGAGAGGGATTTACCTGTATGACACCTGTTTCCGGATGGTGAGGTGTAAGAACTCGCTGCTCTCCGCCTGGTTTTGAGCACTCAGCCCTCCTTCTCTCCCCACTGCCAGTCGTTCTGTCCCGTTCCCCGAACACTCTGAAGTTTTCAGAAAGGTTTCAGAAAGAAACACGTCCTCCTCCTCCACCACGTCTTCCAAGGTCGGCGGTATCACGACCGTGGTCAGTGAGTCTGCGGAGCTGTGTGCCGCACGAGACGAATCCTCAACGGTCGCTTCCGATGCTTCTGCCATTTATTAAACTAACTTAATACCGATGTAAAGTGTCACACTAAGAGGCAAGCCCGAGTTAAGAGGATATATGTGCTTTCCCTTAAATCGCACGAGTGAAATAGCAGCTGAATTATTATTTCGGGGAAGTTTGTGATAGATTTGACCATCACCTTCCCTTACGGTTAAATCTGCTTTCGGCGGCGACCACCTCGAAACACACAGCTGACTGTGTCACGAAGACCCACCCACATACACTACCGATTCAGAATCAGCCAATCACATGAGAGAATGCCCATAAGCCCTGCCCAACCTAACCACAGCAGCAGGATCAACCAATCATAACAAAGAACTCTCTCTCTAGCCGTGACACACACGTACACACACACACACACACACACACACACACACACACACACTAATCCTAAACAACAAGCTAAGACTGGTATAGAACCACAGCACTTTAAAAACAAACCTCAGGAAAGATCAAATTGCTTTTACTATCAAATTCATTTGATCATTGCAGCAATATTCAGTGAGAAACTAAGTTGACATTGACATTGTGGGGAGGCCTGATAAAGGGTCAGTTGTCAATGTTTGAAACTGTTTGTGTGAAGGAAGTGTGCCTTTGTAAATAGAGCATTGTTTTCTGTTTGAATAGTAGGCTATGCCTGCATGTGAACGTCATTTGAAATAAAACTCAATTCAGTACATTAAAGCAAAATCTGAAGTATAGGCTGGTTCACTGGCATTAATATCCAAATGTTAGTTGTTGTAATGTTATTGAGTAACGTAAGGTCAGATTTATATAGTCATCATCAGGCACCACGCTTCACAGATCACTGGCTGCAATGCCAGGAAGCTAATTCCACCAATGACATAACAGCTTGTGTGGAAATAAATCGCATTAATCTGAACCCGTTAAAGGAGACAGTAATCAGAATGTGGTCACCCTATAAAATTTCAAATTACACATTCACACATATTCTCATCTATCAAATCCCATTCCCCTGGCTGCTGCATTGACACTTACACTTTTACAGAATGCATTGACACTTCTGAGTATGTAAATGTTTAAGCACAACTCTTTTTGTCTCACTTCACTGGCTGCCAGCTGCGGCTCATGTCAGGTTCAAAGCAGATGAACTGACAGCCATTGCAATCTCTTCAACTCACTTCTGCAATCGTGTTCCCTCCGAAATCTGTCGTCATTGAGTAAGCAATTTGTGAATCATTTATTTGTTTTCCTGCCATGAAAGGGTCAAAATAATTCTATTTTGTAATTGTTAGAATTCTCTATTCTGGAAAGTTCATTGCAGTAAGATTTTTTTTTTTTATTAATTCATATAATAGGAACACTTTTGAAATGAAACATAGGGTTTCTATATAAGCTCATCACAACACAAGGTCCCAGTTGCTCCTTAGAGAATCATCCTCATTAATTACTTGTTTGAACAAAAATATATGTAATGATGATCCATAGTCGGCTGGCCTTGGTGCTTTACTTACAGTGCAGTCCTGTGGGGTTATGGTCACAGATGCTGTCTTCTTGAAAATGAGTTTACACCTGCAGTTCAATTAACAGTTCATATTATACATTTACTGTTGCTGACACAGTCCCAGTCACAGAAGATTCATACCATGAATTTCAGCTCAACTGAGTATTTATTGTCAGATTCTTAGTTTAGAATTATTACAGCTTTCATGAAATAAAAATAGAGTAATAGTATCAATAGCAAGTGCACACAAGCATGCACACGGACACAGGCTGCATACTGAGAACTATGGATATTTATGTGGGAGGAAGACAGCCTATGTTCCTTTCCTCCTCCTTTATCCTCTCTCGCTCTCTCTCCCTAGGTTTTATTTCTCTCCCTAGGTTTTATTTCTCTGTGGGTCTGAAGCACAACCTCTATTCGAACTGTTTAAGTGTTCTTAAAATAAGTATCTTTATCACACAAACTGGCTGAAGTCCCTCACTGTAAAAAAAATGATCGGTAAAATACTGGCAGCAGAGTCGTCAGCAATTTACTGTAATTTTACAGTATTCATACTGTGAAAATATTTTACGGTTTATTACCGTAAACATGAAATACAGTATAATTCTGTATTTTTCCGAATTTACAGTAAAATACTGGCAGCAGAGTCGCCAGTAATCTACTGTGATTCTATAGTATTCATACTGTGAATTATTTAACAGCTTTTATTCTGTAAAATTAAATGCAGTACATTTCTGTGATTATTTTAATTTACTGCATCATTATGGTTACTTTAAATTCATTCTTTTTGTACAAAGGCATAAAATAATGGGTTGAAATAATTAGATTGAAGATTCATTATTTATTTATTTTAATTTTTTTTATATTTATTACATTTAAAGTAATTCATAAAAAAGATCAATTAAATAAGTAATGAATCTTTAATCCAATTAACAGAAGAACATTATTGTTATTTGGGCTACATACATCGACTTAAAATACATTATACTGAATGATAAAACAAGCAAATACTTTAGAAATATAACTCAAAATAAAGTTTTATTTAAAAGAGCAGTCAACATTCAACAAGGATTCTAAACCAAAAATAGATGACCCAGGTAAAAAAAACAGAGAAGACAGATTTTGGCTAACAAATAAAAACTTAAAAATAAAAACAATGGCAATCAAAAATAAATAAATAACAAAGTATACCCCCTTACAACATGACAACCTGAGACCAAACACATGTAAGAACATGTAGCATGCAACAAATGTAACATTTTAGTGAAAAAAAAAAAAAAATTGTTCAGGGTTTTTTCCCACTTTAAAAAATAATTTCTAGTGAGAACATGTGTACCTTCTACAAGAGTCCTAGTGAATTGAAATTGAATCATTTTACACCCAACCAACCACGATGAACATCACCTGGCAGCATGTTGTCTCCAGGATACTGTAAAACAGCAGCAAACAGAATGTTTGATCAAAATAACTCTAGAAATGTCAATGTATAGTACAACCCAGATAACAAGGAGATTAATAATTGTGTTGACTAACAAAACACTCATTTTTCCATAACACTAGCAAAGTTTTTTTTTTACACGTTTCTACTGTTCAGATTCACTGCTGAATTTTTACATTACAGCTCAACATTATTCCTTAGATGTTACCTTTTGTATAGATGGTAATGAAACTGAATAACTAACTTACATCTATTCAGCTACAACGCGAATCAACTGTGGTTGGTCTAATTGATTTAATTTAAGTTTTTAGATTTTCATTCTTTTAGACTAAAAACTTTTTTAAAAAGTTGTATTGCTTTTGTTCTTTTTAGCACTTTTACTTAAAAAAATACACTTTTTATCAATGTGTTAAAAAGCTATTTACAACAGGCAACAGATTAACTTGCAGTTGGCAACAACCAGTCTTCAAAGTTTATAGATGATGTAAAACAAACTGATAAAACCTGGTGATTTTAAAATGCCTGTAAATATATAATTTTGAATTTTGCTCATTGCAGCGTTGAATAGACATTTTAAAACTGATAAAACCTGGTGACTGTAAAGTGCGTGTAGGCTATAAGTGTTTGAATGATTCACATCTCAGCGCTGAAGAGACATTTTAAAACAACACACTAGCTCGACAGCTTGCTGAGCATCTATTTCAAACATTACTTAACTGAAAACTGTGTAGTTTGTAGGTGCAGATGCAGGTCAATGCTGCAGGACTTCGGATGGCAAATGGCTATGTAAAGCAGATGTCCTTCGAACAGGTGTCGGGGGGAAAAAGTGCTTTCCAAATGAAGTTTGTGAAAAATTGTTAGCAAGTACCCGACTGGAAATGCTTTTGGATGCTTTTTGAAAATTGCAACCTAACTGACAAAACAGACCAGAATTGTAATCGCACTCCAACACCAAATAAAAAATAGGCTACTGCATTGTACTGTAATTTAACACAGCCCATAATGCATTGCAAACAGTAAAAACCCATTACTTAAAGGTCCCGTATTATGCCCCTTTTCACACAAGATGTAAAATAAGTCTCTGATGTCCCCAGAGTGTGTATGTTAAGTTTCAGCTCAAAATACCCAACAGATCATTTTTTACAGCATGTTTAAATTGTCATTTTTTGGGGCTCAGAAAAACGCGCTGTTTTAGTGTGTGCCCTTTAAATGCAAATGAGCTGCTGCTGGACGACACAGGGGGCGGAGCTTCATGAGCTCGGCACAGTCTCTCAGGACAATATTATCTCACGGAATGATGATAATATCTGAAACTCTCAGTAACGTGTTCAGTTCGAGTCGGACAATAATGCCTACAGAGTCAGAGTGCTGTATAGAGATGGAACAGGTATAGTTTAGTAGTTTAATTACGGTTATTATAACGTATTTGTCATCTGCTTGTATTTATCCATTATTTATTAATAGCCTACAAGTCTGCTGTCTGAATGATGATCAAACATATACTGATGAGTTTAATAAAGTTTATTGTAACGTTACATCACACAAAAGATGAAGCGTCAGTTTTACTTCAGAAAATCACCGTAAGAGCTGAGTAAACACAGTAAGTTATTAGAAGTGCGCAAGTACATAAACGAATTTCGGTAGAGTTGAGGGAGCATTCCTGTGGGCGGAGGTTAGTCAAAAAACTGTTCTAGTGACGTCATTAAAGAAGGAAGTAGAGGGATGTAGTCCAAACGGGCCGTTCGATGTAGTCAACTTCTGTTAAATAAAATATCTCGCTTGGCATTGAACTTTGAGCTTTATAATTTTACAGATATTATTTATACTCTAACAACAACATTACACACTAACTAAAGTTTGAAACATGGGATCACAAAGAACGGGACCTTTAAATACAGTAGAGTACTGTTAAAAAATGGCTGTAAATTAACAGCAGTTTCTTAATTAGCAAAACAATGCCCAGAATGCAATGTTTTCTACAGTACATTACTGTTTCAATGGAACACAGTGTTTTACTGTCAGACTTTGGCCGTTTTTAACAGCAATTTTAGCTGCTGAAAAATCTAGAATAAACCAGCATGAATTTTGTATTGGTCCAGGCTGGTCTATGCTGGTATAGTGCTGTCTGTGGTGGACTAGCGCAGGGAGAAAACCACAACACACAAGTTTCACACATTAGGCCTGTTGTAGCCACAGTGGCAGTGTTGGCCTGCTTCACCACCTCTGCAGGAGGCTCGTTTCTGAAGCAGGATTCAATCCCTTCATGAACGTTCATTGCGTCTGTCACGTGACAAATGAACGAAAGACTCGGAAGGTAAAGTAAGTATTTTTGTTCCCTGTAAATTATTTTTGACTGCATTATAATGATTTCTTAATTCAGAATATGATAAAGACTGCGTAGGTGGATGTGCTCGGGGAATTTGGCTGTTAAAAGTATAACATTTAAAGCCCCTTAAGTGAACGAAATGACTCGAAAAAAGATTCGTTCATTTTAATGAACGAGATCGAACAAGCGAGTCAGTAAAATGATCCGAACTTCCCATCACTCACAGGGTGCCATCAAGTGACAGTCTGTTCCTGGTGGTGTCAGTCTTGCTTAGGCCATTAACTGAAAAGGTTCGCTCAGCATCCGCATTTGAGTGTGGCAGGCTCAACACAATCTGGGCAACTTTTGATCATTTGGGGAAAAGGCAGATGTTACCGCTGTGGGCTTTAAACTCCTCTCCTGTCATTAATATGCTGTGGTCGAGTAGTCATCAACAGAAAATTAACGGATTGAGAGGGGAGAAAAATGGATTTTGGCGTGACATTTCTTGCGTGTGCTTGAGAGTGTGAGATTGATGCTGAAAGCGTGACTGTCACGCTAGATGCGTGAGAGTTGGCAACTCAAGCAAAACTGAGCTTGTGTTGCGGGTCCACCAGCACTCCCACTTCCCATGCTGGGGACCAGTAACCAGCATTCAGGAGTTATAAGATCATAGAAAAGACGTAATCTAGCCTATCAGCAAATCACTCTGTCAAGATGGAGCCCAATTTAACTGCACATACAAAATGAGTGACTTATGGTTTTGTCATAGTTTATGATATTATAACAGAATGCAGTGCTGCAGGAGAGTTTGAGAGTTTAGAGGGGTCAGATTACCAGATGAGGCCTGAAATCATCAAGTGGAATCAATATGAAAACCACAGAGCAAAATGGAAACCACAGAGCAAATTCTCTCCACATAACTAATCTGCAGGAACTACATTGAAAATGTAGAAATATTATAAATATATTGCAGCACTCAATCCTATGCACTAATTCTGACAGTGTTTAATAACTATAATTACAGTTTACTTTGAAAAAAAAAAGTTTACTTGTACAACTTCAACACAGTTTCATGTGTTGTTTCAATATTGTGGAAAAATACTGTAATGTGTCTTTTAGACCTCAACTTTTTAAATGACTCTTCTTTCCACTAATGTTCATTACTAAACGCATTTTACTTGATTAACCAGTTTGAACTGAAATGTGTTCAGTCTTGTTTATCACGTCATCCACCCAAACTGTTTAGCTGAGCAATAGCATGTTAGTATGTGATATTGTGTATAATTCACTGATATTGTTTGTTTTTAATGCCATTCCAGAAGTGTTGTGAGATTGCTTTTCAGATATATCAAAACTATATATCAAACTATATTGAAAAACAAAATAACATTTATCAAACAGCATGATTGTTTCATTTAATAGCATAATAAGTCTGGTCATTTAAAAAAAAACAAAAAAAAAAAAAACATGAAACATATTGTGCTATTTGTATGGTGAGGGACAGAGTGCTGACACCTGGTGGCTATAATATGAAAATACAGTGAACGCTTAAAGGCGGGCATACACTGTGCGATGTCTGTGCGAATTCAGCAAGGTTACATACTCACTGAACGAGCTATTAGATCGCATGCGATGTAAAGCCAAAGCTCGCGTTTTATGTGCTCACACTACACGGTCCGAACCTCGAGCTGCGACTTGACTGCTCACACTATGTGTGTGAAAAATGCGCGAGTACCCCTGTGCCGGGTTGCGCCAATAGACCGTGGCTGCGTTCGAAACCGCATACTCAATGAGTAGGTACTTAATTTCAATGAGTACTTACTTAACGAGCGCTAAAAGAGTAGGTACTTTATAGCCAGATCTCGTTGAGTATGAATGAGAACCGGACATCTGCCATGTTGACGATATCATGTGACCTACGACGCGTTATCACACGCGCAACAACTTAAAAGATTTGAACGACACGTTTAATTCATCTATCTGTAAATATCATGATATTGATTAAACTTTCTCATTTTGTGGTCTTTTTGAAGAAACTGCTGCCCATTTATTTTGTGAGTACATTTAGGGTTGATTTAAGTTCTTATATTTAACCCTACTAATGTGACCCACCGTTTTATCCTTAACGATATTTATTTTTATTACGAAATCCCAAAATTGTCATCTCTTGAATATGTTGTTAATTTCTTTATTTTATATCCAAACATTTTCATCCATAAGCAAAAGTGGCTTACTGCTTTGTTTTCCTCTTTTTCTTGTTAAATTTAACTATCGTTTCATCCCTCAGGCCTATAAATAACAGAAAATGCATTTTTTTAAAATGTATTATATAATTATTTAAGAAAATATATATTGATATTCAACCTTATAGGTTTTTTCCTGTGTATAAAATCTCATAATATGTTTGCAAACCCATGATATATATATATATATATATATATATATATATATATATATATATATGTATAAATACATACATACATATACATACATACATTTACCTCACATTTACTCGACAGCCCTACCTAGAACGGTTTTCCTCAGCGTTTGTAATGTCTGCACAAAGGGAGATTCACCTTTGGAGAAAACTGTTGATTTTATACTCGAAAAATATAAGTATCATTATTAAAAATTAATATTACCCCAGAATGAATTGCATTGCTCCCAGCCCAAAACATACAATAATAACAACGATAAATGCTGATCAATTAATTATATTACTTTTTACTGTAAATTATATAATTCAATAAAACAAACAAAATGTAATGTATATCATATGACATAGCTATGCATGAATACACTCTAGATGTGTATATAGTGAACATCTACATTTTCCTTCAAACAATAAATAAAGCATTAATTAATTGTATTTTATTTACTGACAACAATGAGAAATATTAATAAATTAGTAAAAGAATGAATCAAAGTCACCATCACACAATAAACAAATGCATATACAAGTCAACACATGAAACAAAGCTTTATTACAATCATGTATGTAGGCTACAGGCACTGAACCCCACATCCTTCTGCCATCTCAACACAGCGGTGCTCATTCTGCAGATTTATTCTGATGAATCAGCTGACCGCCAGAGGTGAGCCGTTCCCTTGTGCCTGAGGTTGTTGCGTGATGTGTTGTGCTTCACAATCTGAGGCAATAAAGGCAGGTGGAGTGATGGTGGGTCTCATGAGGGCAGGTGGAGGTTCTCATAAGGGCAGGTGGAGTGATGGAGGGTCTCATCCATGGCACCATCTCCAGGATTCAGCTCTGTGCTCTTCGTCCTCAGTGCTCACACCAGTCTGCTGACATTTCAGATCCTACAAAATGCACAAACATAACACAAAAGCAGTAATTTTAACAGCACAATGTCATTTGATTTCAGTATTATTTAGAAGACAAAAATGCTTTTTTCCACAAATGCCGCCATCATCTTTCTTTGCAGGTCCTGCTCCACCACAAAAGCTGTGCAGCAAATGCACAGAACTCAAGAATCAGAAAAGTGCTGTAATAGCTCTGTTTGAAATTACAATAATTAAAATAAACTACAACTTAATATTTAAATAGTTGTTGTTATCCATTTCTGTAATGTCACAAAGTCTTTGATGGCAGCATTCAGCTTCATGAGCCACTCTAACATCCAGACCAGACTCACGTTACCTCTGTGATTTATGAGCTCAACACTACATTTACATGTTGAGGTTGTTTTAACTTTTAGTTTTTATCCAATATAAATGTTCCTCAATTTATCAACTAATGGACAAATAAAATAGATAACTTATGTTTAGTTACTTTATAGATTTGTTCTACATAATAGCACACATACATCACTCAGATGCCTATTTCATATAGTAATCTGCAATTCTTATAGAAGAGTTTCTTGCCAGATATTAAATAGACATTTAGTAATTGTATTTAAGATGTATACGGTTTAAAATGTATGCAAATCCACTTTGGAGACGTATGTGTCCTTACTGGAGCTTCTCTGTTAGCTATACATAATAAAATGTGATTTACAGCAAAATCACAAATAGCCTATACAGCGTCTTTACACCTTAAACAATTCAACAGTTTACTGTACAGTAGTTCAACACATGCGATCATTTGATTTGTAATACTCACATTTGAGTCTCGTCCGTCATCCTTTCCGTCACGTTCGAGTATGACCTATCCTTCTTCTTTTTTTTTGTGACGTATCCTCTCGCGTGGCCTCCTGGGATAGAAGAGTATCCATCGGTCGAGCACTCAAAAATCTGGCTGAAAGCAGTAAGCCATCCGGGAACTTCTCGCCTACTCTTTTATGAATACTGATGTTTCGAACGTACTGCTTCCTTCACGTACTGTTTTCGCCTACTATATAGTAGGAAAGTAGGCATATTCGAACGCACTTAAGTCCGAATCTCGCGATAATTAGTACGTCACCCAGGTAATTCTCGCCTACTCTTTTGGATTCGTACATACTTTTTCGCTCGCCTACTCTTTTTCCCATACTAAATAGTAGGGAAGTATGCGGTTTCGAACGCAGCCCATGATATCGTGTATCCAGAGATATTGTCAAAACAAGCTTCAGCTGTCAATATCAAGAGTATTTAACATTTCCAATGTATGTATTCAATTATTATAGGCCTAAGTATTATTGTATTTAAATTTAAAAACGGCTTTATTTCAAAAACAGCTTGTTTAACATGAGCATTGTTTTACAAATGAATAAAAGAGGCACGGTAGCTAGGCCTACATCGCAGGTGGCTTAGACGTGGTATAATCATCCATTTTGCAATATGAACTTGAGGTAAGCAACAATAATTTGAAGCTAGTTTGATAGCTACAGAACTTAAAGATCTCGCGAAAACACTGAGTTAAAGGGATAGTTCACTTTGAAATTAAATTTTGGTATGTTTTAGCTTACCTCAAGGGCATCCAAGATGTAGGTGTCTTTTTTTCCGCAGTAGTTTCAATTTTGATATTTTTAGGTCAAACCGTTCTTGTCTGTCAGTCATTTAATGCAGGTCTGTGGACACTGTCTCAAAGAGCATGCACAGAGTCCAAATTAAAACAATTCCCCATTGTAAGTACACATTGATGGCCTAAGACACGAAACGAGCGGTTTGTGTGAGAAAACGAACAGTATTTATATTGTTTTTACCTCTTATACACAGCCACGTCCAAGTGATCTGAGGGCGCGGGCGCTTCCTGGTGTGTGACGTGTGCGCAGACTGGTGCATAGATATATACACTAGATTTCGCCTTAAAGACATTCGTTCCAATGAACTGCCGTAGACAAGGCGACATCTAGTGTATACACACAAACCGCTCGTTTCGTGTCTTAGGCCATCAATGTGTGTTTACGATAGGGAATTGTTTAATTTGGATGATGGGGAATTGTTTTAATTTGGACACTGTGCATGCTCTTTGAGACAGTGACCATAGACCTGCATTATATGACTGACAGACAAGAACGGTTTGACCTAAAAATATCAAAATTGAAACTACTGCGGAAAAAAAGACACCTACATCTTGGATGCCCTTGAGGTAAGCTAAAACATACCAAAATTTTATTTCAAAGTGAACTATCCCTTTAAGGGCAATTGGTTCATAGCTCTCCTTTCACCAGTGTGATAACCTCATGAGAGGCGACCAAAATTTCTGAGATGATCGCCTCTCGTTTCTCCCTGTATAGCTGAAAATCGGCCCGACCAGAAAAAGAGTCGCACGAGTCAGAATTTCGGCTCAAAATCGGACGAAAATCGCACCGTATATGCCCGTCTTAAGACAAACCGGTGTTGATTTTGCAGACCCTAAAATCACTTCACCCTCACCAACCTTTTTTTCAATTAATAATAATAATGTTTTATGCATAAAGAGGGTATAATACAGAAAATAACACAGGAGACAATGGGTTGCATCTGCAAATTTTGTATTTTGCTTCATTCTAACTCTACTTTAGATACGACAGAAAAAGCAAGAGGTTCAGAGCATAGATACATACAGAGCCAGATCCATACACAGATACTAATCAACCCAAACCGCATAGTGATTACCAAAATGCATCGGAAATATAAAAATACGTCCTCCATATTTACAACCAACATTTATCATCAGTCATATGTACAAAGGGCAAAAGGGGCAGAGATACAGATGATACCAGCAACAATTACATTTAAAAGCATAATCTCCATCGTCATACTGGGCATCAGATTCAATTCCAGAACGCTATAAGATATTCTGGAGTTCCAGGTTTGAGACTAATTGTCTGTGAACAGTATGTGCAATGAAGTCATAAAGTTTACATTTATTGACTTAGAAACATTCAAATCCGTTCAACAGTATTATTTGACAAGAGGAATCTATTGATGGGTGAGAAGACTGAAACAGAGATGATGAAAAACTGCTCTGTCACCAAACTTATAAGAAATGAAAGCTCTTTTAAACTATGGTGAATTCAGTTTTACGCTGATAATGAGATGTTATCTACTGTTCTTCCATGTCATAAGCAGCCAACCCAGTTTTTCATTGTGTTATGGCACATATACCACAGAATAATTATTTGACTGTGACAGCCACTTTCATTACTATAATTTAATCAGAGGCAACTTGAACAATTAAATATCATGTTTATCAGTGGTTATCTCTAGCTGTACAATAAAAGTAATATTGTGGCTGAAGCAACAGAGGACAAGAAAATGATTTAACAAAAGAACTGTAAAACAAAAAGAAAAGATTTTATGATTAAAAAAATTGTTTCTAAGCACTGACAACTATAACAAACAAAAAAGACTTTTGTAAAGCATATTTACACAACTGCACTACCAACTCCCAGATATTTTTGGTGAATTTTACAGTGGTCAAACAGTTCACTCACGTACAGAATACAGACAGTCCAGACTAACATTAAAAAGAAGTATTCCATTATCAGAAAAACCTGTTTTAAATAATATTCGTTTTCAAAGAGGTTCACTTCTTTTTCCAATAACTGTTTGTTTTCACCCTGTATACATTAAGGCCAATGTTTTTAATGGATTCATGTGGATTGTACAGAATTCTTCAGAGATTGAACACGGTTAAACACGCACAGGATTTGATCGGCCCTGTTCGTTTTTCTCTATATATACAAAACTTTCTTTACACAGAAATAAAGATAACAGAAAAAACTGTTTAACAGTTATGACAACAAGATCATGTAAACTTTACATCATCTTTCATTTAAAAAAACACAATAACTTTCATAATTTTTTTGTGCATAAAATAAATATGCTCTTTTTTGGATGCTGCCAATACTAAGAATATATTATGGATAAAATTTTAAATTCAGTACAAAAGCCTCTGCCTTTTAAAAGTAGAAAACAAAAATAGAATAAAACGCATCGATAAAAGTAAGCAAAGTAAAAGAGGTTTAAGAGGAAAATATGCTGTTAGGAGCATCTTAAATATGACTACATGAAAAAGAATGTGAAGGCACTTAAATCAATTAGTTTTCCTAGTGCAAAACAAGTGCGATCCAGCTTAAACTTATGCAGAAAAAAAGCAAGCCAAGATGGCAGAGGAAGAAAATCCTGTCAAAGCAAGCTTTGCGAAACCGCAAAGTATGTCAGGCACCTGTGATTACACCTGCTGGAAAACATTCAGAGATTAAAAAAAGAGTTATAAAAAGAAAAAACAAGTTCTTTGGGGTGTAAGGATATGTAGTAAATGGACAGTCTCATGGCATTTTAGGAAAATCAAAACAAACACTCATGAACTTTCCCTCCCACACCCTTTGTGGAAAGTGTTTCGTGAATTTGGAGCTGCAGGCTCACATCCATCTAAAACAGAGCAGCATGTACAACCGCCCACATCCTCTCTTCTCTCTCTTAGTCCTTAAACTCAGTGCTTGCTGGCAAAGGGGACTTTCAGTGTATGGATGAACACCTTTCTCTTCTCACAGTTCTGGCGCTGAATGTCATTGGAATGCATGTCAGGCGGGTTGGATGGTGGTCATGAGGCTTGTTGGTTTTTTTAGGGGGGTCAGGAGACTCAGGATCTGTAACGGTAAGGGTCGAGGGCCGAGTAGTGCAGGATCATGGGACTTTAGTGGAGGCCTGGGTGACGGAGGCAGCTCCACTCAGAGAAATTAGAAATATTCAGCTCCTCCCTCAGGATCCCGCTTTCTGAGAAAGAAAGAGACAATTACTAATTATTCATAGGGATGTTTGGGGTCAGTAATGCTCACCAAGACTGCGTTTATTTGAGCAAAAATACAGCAAAACCAGTAATATTGTGAAATATCATTACAATTTAGAATAAGTGTTTTCTATTTGAATATATATAATGTGATTGATTCATATCAGCGTCATTACTCCAGTCTTCAGTGTCACATGATCCTTCAGAAATCATTCTAATGTGCTGATTTACTGCTCAAGAAACATTTCTTATTATTATCAGTGTTGCACTACTTCATATTTTTATGGAAACTGAAATACACTTTTTTTGTTTAGGATTCTTTGGCGAATAGAACGTTAAATAAATAGAAAACCATAAAATTTTGTTTTAACCATATTTTGTAACCAAGTTTTTACTGTCAATTTTGATCAATTTAATATGTCCTTGCTAAACAAATGTATTCATTTCTTTCAAATAATAAAAATCTTACTGGCCCAAACTTTTAAACGATAGTCTTTTAAAGGCACAATATGCAGTTTCCGTTTTTCTCAAATAGCGACCCCTAGAGTCGCTGTGGAGTACTTGTATTTAACGCTACTGTCGTAAATACCACTCATGCAGAGCCGCCGTTTCTTTTCCTTGACTCTTCCGACCGCGCTTTCTTTGTTTTCTTCGTCGACTCTGCCATGATTCACGTCTGAAATGCGTGTTAGTGTCTTCCATAGAGGCTGCTTCATATGTTGTTGATGTATGTGTTGTCGTGCCATAAAGCAAGTCGTGATTCTCGTGAGATTTGTCGGGGCGCCACCTCTCAAACCTGCATTGCTGGCTTTGTTATCGGGATGATTCGCCCTACTACGAATTCGTTTACCATCGAAATGATTTCGAAGCTGTTATATTAAGGTCCAAATCTTGCATAGTGTGCCTTTAACACAAAAATAACTATATTAAATAATTTTATAACGTGACTGTATTCAAATTTTATAAACTTGACTATATTAAAAGTACGGTCAGTGTGTGTCTCACCTCGAGTGGTAGTGTGGTTCAGGGGGACGGAGTGGGGCCGCGGATGTGTTGCTGTAGCTTGCAGGCTCCGGTTGGGCCTGGTTCAAGTACCTGCTCACGAGAGCAGAATGATCCTGCTCGTGGCTGTCCTTCAGGTCCTGTACGTGTCGCGGCACCCCCTCCATCCTCTCCACACTCAGCAAGCCCCTGTGGCCGTCCTCCACTGGGCCACCCTCGTCATAGAAGAGCAGGCTACGGGAGCGGACTACACACACACAGGGAGAACAGAGGTACTTATGTCACATGTCTTGCATGATTTGCTTACTTTGATTCTCATGAGATATGTAGAGAGAAGAGAAGCGTGTCTTGGACTCAAAGACAGTGTTTAAGGGAAAAAAGAGCAAAATTTAGAGAGTGCTACTCTTCTAGGCAAACCAATACACATTAAGGCTTCTATGATTTTTGGTTACTACAGCAACCCATCACCATCATCCACAGGCAGAGTCTGTAGGGCCCTTGTGAAAATGGATGAGGCATCTGAAGCCCCTTTCAAGCACAGCTTTGATAGAGCCGAAAGAGATGAGGCTCGGCGTGTGTTGTAAAGTTGAAAGAGGATTGTAAAATCTGCTCAAAGGGAAGTAATGATTTCAATCTAAAACTCGCCAGGATGTCTGACAGTAATTTGAGGGTGAGAATGGGCACAGTCGGCCCAGGAGCTGCACTAATAACCTTTATAAGAGAGACGGACTCACACACTTTCAGTCTCTTGTGGGGGGAACGAAATAAGTGCTGTCAAAGACACACAGCTATTATCTGCCTGGATAATTAAATGTGTCTGAAAGCTGGATGACCTACAAATAAACGCTTCTTTGCACATACGCAGAGAAATGTAATAATATCATGCAAAGTACACAATGAAAGTTGATGATTTCGACTTTACATTAGGGGCAGGGATCAAACATACCCTGGCTGGTGGTGTAGAGGTCACCTGAGGGCAGCGGTGAGGACTTCACCGTGTGTGAGGATGATGAAGATAAGGAGGAAGAGTAGAGGGAGAGCTCGGGCAGGCAGGGAGCCAATGAGCCCAGCACCAACACAAAACACAGCGCCACCACCTGGCCAGGAGGAGGAACCACACACACGGTGAGCACACCGCCCCACTGTAATCTACTTGCACTACAGCTGTCAGAGCAGCGCTGACCTGCCTTTACATGCATAGGATCAAAGGACTAAACTAAACAGACAAGCTCCCGGTTTCACAGACAAGGCTAAAGCCTAGTCCCAGGTTTGAGCAGTTTTAACTGAAAGCAACTTTCACTGGCATATCTTAAAATATGTCAGTGCCATTGTTTTGTCTCAAGATGCACACCAGTTATGTTTTTTTTCTAAGGCAGGCACATTCATAAAAGCTACTTAACGCTACAATATGTAATTTTTTTTCACCGCTAGGGGTCGCTAACCTCTTACGATAACAAAGGCGTAGGTTGATGATGCATAAGCGGAATTATGGAACTTCTTGTCATGCCGAAGGATGTAATAATGTTTATGGATGAGTGAATACATTGATGATTTTAACATGACTGTGGTATGAAGCAGGGCACGATTGCTAATGAGAGACAGATATCAGCGCCACACGCAAGTCCCGCGGATATAAAGGAATGAAGACATTTTATTCTACCGAACTACCCGCAAGTGAATTACTACTCACACAGGTCAGTTTATTAGACGAATGAAACTTGTGAGGTAAGGCAGCGCTGTTTCACTTGGTCTACACTAAACTGCATTTAGGTGTGTTGAAAGTTATAATGTTATTCTATGTGTTAGTTTGTTAGCTTTATGAGACTAGCAGTAAGCTAGATCAACATTAGAATAACATACTGATCGTATTCTAACATTTCATCATGTTGAGCTATATAACATTGATTAGTTTTATGTACATTTGCTCACCTGTCTAATAAAGTACATGCAAGAACGGCATCTCGTCAAGTCGAAGTTTGTCGTGAACGTGGAGCTCTCAGCATCTCGAAAACGGCACGCTGATATTGATCCTCGTTTTAGTTCTCCTTTTGTCCCAAAGTCTGCTTGCCATGATCCATAATGTTTGAACGAAACAACAACAGCGTGAGCGTGCCGCTAGACATAACACAGTTGTCCACGTCTGTCGCCATGGTTACTATGGCAGTATGAGCGGAAACCAGGCATAACACGGATATTACGTCATTGACAGGGCGACAAGTGACAAGGGACGAGCCATTATTTAAAATTGGAATTTCTCTGAAATTAAAAATCTTTGGGAACTTTTGGTATATTGTAAGTACACAACTGCAGGAAATATATCACACTGTGCAAGTGATTTTTGGATATTTTATTACAAAAATCTTACATATTGTACCTTTAAATGTCCTAATTTAACTAAAGCCTACTCCTGGCTTAATCTAAGCCTTGTCTGTGAAACCAGGCCATTTCAATAAGACTGTTAGAGAGAAACACAAAGAAAATGTGTGTGTGAACATGAGTGTGTTGGAATAAATGGATGTGTTTGTACAGTATATGTGTGCATATATACCATGAGGCAGGTTCCGGTCTGCGTGGAGGCGATCTTGCAGGATCGAGGCACTTTCCCGCTCACTAGAGCCTGCAGTCTTTGTAGCTGTTGAAGTAGAGACCTACAGATGACAGAAACAACATCACAAAAGAAAAATGATTAGTAAAGTCTTCAATTCAGGGTGTAGGCATCATATTTGTCTGCAGGCTATGTGTGTTCTTCTCTGTGCCGTTTTGTAACAGCAGGATCTTCTTATTCTTAAGCTCAGAGAGCGTGTGAGGATAATACAGCTCTTACTTGCCACAGTGTTACATAAACTGAACTCCTCACCAATCACACAGTCTCTCCCACACAAACACACTCCAACTCCTCATCATCGCTTCTGTATGCGTGCAGTGGCTGTTAATTGATTTCCCCTTCAATTACTTCCTTCTTCAGAGGCCAATAAAACATACTCTTCCTCTTTTGCTCTCTTACACACTCTCTGATGTGACCCAAAACTTGCATAGTTACTGTACTTATAGCCACAGAATCTGTATGATATAATGGCATACTACACATACTATTATTGCAGTATGCACACCATAGGCACAATTTCCATCTGCACAGAA
Organism: Scardinius erythrophthalmus; assembly: GCF_964197995.2. Lineage (NCBI taxonomy): Eukaryota > Metazoa > Chordata > Actinopteri > Cypriniformes > Leuciscidae > Scardinius > Scardinius erythrophthalmus. The sequence goes on from NC_138222.1 coordinate 37,295,308, forward strand.
TACCTGGATGACCAAGTACATTTACAGAAACGTTCAGGACACAAGTAGAGCACACTACGTGAGATAATGTGTTCGGCCTTCTTTTTCAGTGTTATGTTTGAACCAGAATTCAAATCAGAATCACTTTTTAATAATCTCATTTTTGACTGGTTATATGATAACACATTTATACAAAATTACATAAAAATGTATATTAACTATTTCAAATGATAACTAACCTTAATTATTATAAACAAGCAATAAACAAACAAGTTAAACAAGCAATGTAGTGAGGTAATGTGACATGTAGCTATAATATATATGTAACTCTAGCACTAACAACGCCAAGATCATGGGTTTGATTACCAAGGAATGCATGCGTCTGATAAAATCTATACTTTCAATGCAATGTAAGTTGCCTTGGATAAAAGTGTCTGCCAAATGCATAATTCTACATGTAAAAAATTGTAGTTCACTACTGTTTGAATCGTTTATTGCTTATTGTATCCCACATAATTTAATATTCTATATTCTAATATTCAATTTAATATTCTATATTCTAATATTCTATATATATACACACACACACACACACACACACACACACACACACACACACACACACACACACACACACACACACACACACCTGTGTCTGTGCATGTAATATCAGCAGCAGACTTTCTCAGAAGGAATTATTCTGTGATGATACAAAAGGACATTGAGCTCCCTCTAGTGGAGTAACTAAAAAGCAACATCACATGATAGAGAGCTCCTCCAACACCAGAGAGAGCCATTGCAACATGTTTAAAAACAATAATAAAAGGCTACTTTAGTGTTTCATCATTTAGCACACTCTTTCATTCAAAACAGTACATGGAGTTAAGTGCTTTTTCACTTGGCTACATCACCCCAAAACAAAACAACTAATATTAGATTTCACAGATACACACAATACAGAATCTGTCATGAGTGCTGTGGACTAGTCTAGCTTAACACAGTATGTTATCAGTTGTGAGAGGGGCTCAGACCGCCCTACTAACCAAGCAATAATCATCTCAAGTTGATCATATAAACAGTGGTTTTCTTCAGATTAATATACAACCCACCCACTAACACACAAACACAAACTCCCCCTGCTGTCTCTTTGAATTCTCTTAGATAACTCAGAAGGCTCTATCCTAATAAGAATCGGCAAAGAGCCAACACACACAGTCTCTTTATCCTGTAATGAGGGGCAGGCCGGCACCACGCTGCGTGCTACTTTAAGTGTGTTGTTAATAAGGGGCCTGAGCCAATCCTCGTTAAAAAGCATTACTATACACTTACTATACACCTTTCACAAGATTGGGGTCGGTAAGATTTTAAAAAATATTTTTGATAGAAGTCTCTTATGCTCACCAAGGCTGGATTTATTTGATCAAAAATACAGTAAAAAGAGAAAGACTGTGAAATATTATTTCAATTTACATTACAAAAAAATTATATATATTTAAAAAAATATTTCTGTGATGGCAAAGCTGAGTATTTTTTAATTATAATTCTTTAGTCTTCATCTAATATGCTGATTTGGTGCTTAAGAAACATTTAATATTATTATCAATGTTGAAAACGTTCAAGTGAACAGCATTTATTTGAAATAGAAATATTTTGTAACTTATCCTTGCTGAATAAAAGTATTAGTTTCTTTAAAGAAAAATATATTTTACCAACCCCAGGCTTAAATAACAAACCAGCCTACAAAATCCTGACATGAAGAGAAAACAACGAAAAAATCCTATAGCACATGATGCTTTACTGTGGTATTGAATGATTACAGTATTAATTTACCATGGTATTGACATGATACTCAAATGTAGTTCAAAACATGTTAAACAAACCATGATACTTTCTTGCATATTTTTATTAAAGGGATAGTTCACACAAAAATTACAATTCTAAACATTAGCAAACCTAACATGCTCATGCTTTAGCATTTTGACTTTCATTATATGAACAAAAACTTGTTAGACCCCATATATATATATATATATATATATATATATATATATATATATATATATATATATATATATATATATATATATGTATATATATGTATATATATGTATATGTATATGTATGTATGTGTGTGTTCCAGAAACGTAAGTCATACAGGTTTGGAACAACATAAGGGTGAGTAAATGATGACTGATGGCTGAACTACCCCTTTAAGAGCTGGTGTCTTCAATAAGGTTTTACAGTTAATCCACAAAAAAGCTGACTTTGATAACACCCAATCCCCCATGGAGCACCCTGTCGACAGCGCCTATGTTCTAACTAGGCCACCCAGAAGAGAATGAAAAGGTGCTGCTCTATATGATCGGAAGGGGAGGTTAAGACCTGTGTGCATCTGGACTGACTTAACAACAGCTGCTGACTGCAAAGAAGCTGCTGCGTACCCTTACCGCAAATACGGTTACAATTAAATTGATTAAAATTCACCTATAAATTATTCACTGTGATTAAACACAAGCACACATATGGTATCTCACCTGTTGGCATTCTCCAGCGTCTCAACTTTTTTCCAAAGTTCATTGTTCTCTGAAGTGTAGTTCTCCACTCTGAGGAGGAGAAAAAGTGTTCACAATGACAGATTGACACGTAAATAAATCGTTTCCATATGTTTGACCATACATAATCCTGTCAGCATGACTGACGGGAGCATGGTGGAAAAAAACAGTGTATGTGTCCACTGTGAGTCCAGTCTCTCCAGCACATTATCCAAACCCTGAGAGCCTAACAGCAGCAGAAAAGGGAAAATGACTCATGCAAACGTACACACACCCCAATGAGTGCATGGACTGTAGCCATTGGCCGCATTCGCACAACAAAAGCCATAAAACAGCAAGCAAGAAATAGAGTATTTTGCGGGGAGAGGGTGTGCTGGGGTGAGAGAGAAGAGAGGATTAAAGGAGAGGAGGTCAACAAAGAGAAAGAAGGATGAAGGCACAGAGAGAGTGGATGCTAGTGCTAGACAAACAATGCAAAAGGGGAAGAAAAGGAGAGCAGTCAGAAAGGGAGAGGGAATGGAAGAGGTAGAGTACAAACCAATAAGAGGGAGAGATAATAAAGTGGAATTACTTTTTCTCCAAACACTCAACATATTCCTTCTTCTTCCTGCGGCTTTCCTGTGCAGAGATCTAAGACAAAAAAATGCACCTACTTTAGCATATATATATATATATATATATATATATATATATATATATATATATATATATATATATATATATATATATATATATATATGCGCACACAAATATCATATAATAGGAAACTAAATTGATTCAATATTAATAGTATGTGATCATAAGTAATACCTTATTTTTTATTTTCCTGCGCACTCGTTTGAGGGCTTTCTCCTCGGTTTTGGTGAGCGGTAATTTGTTGGGGACAGGATATCCCTCAGCGATCAAAGTCCTCTTCTCTTCCTCTGTCAGCATCAAAGGGCCTGATGTTCCTTGCAGCTTCTGCATTACAACACAAGTCATCATTTTCACTCTGTATATATGTGCTTAAAATGTTGAATTGTATATAATGAATGTGCTGTGGCACATGCTGTGTTGCGTGTGACTCACATGCGGGGCGGTGAGGAGAGGGGACGAGGAGATGGCTGTGGAGGTTCGGGCCTGTAGCCGGGCAGGGCTGGAGGGAGGCAGTGAATGTGGGCTCTGCAGGTGGCCAGGGCTTAATGGTGGCAGTGAATGTGGGCTCTGGGATCCATCGCTATCGCTGCCATGGCTGCTGGGAGGAGTGGGTGGCAAACGCAGATGTTCATCTGTTTTGGACACAGAGATAATCTTTAAGCACCTGAAACACCCGTGACTCATGCTAAACATACATGCCAATCCGTCAGTTAAAATGGGCAGTGAATCTTTGAGCAACGACAGGCCAAAGTGTGAAAGTGAAATTCAGTCCATTCACCTGTCATCAAGAAAAGCCAATAAAGTCTAATCCTTTCGGCATTTCGCACACAGCACATGCATGCACAATGATTCTAAGTGTGGTGGATGTTGGAGTCATCATGAGTTTTTGTCTGGCGATGTCCCAGCATATACACAGCACTGCTTTAATACTGTTGTTTTTGGAGGAGCAGAATAAAAGGACACCATGCTGCCAGATAGACAGCGCGCACACAATGCTTGCAGGTGTTACAAGTTGCTTGCCATTAGTAGATTTTCATCTAAAATGGCGTACGGTATACTGAGGGGACAGGAGGATCTTATCAAAATCTTATCGATCACAAACTTTTGAATGCTAGTGTATAGTGCATGACAGTATATGAAACTATACCATGAGAAAATGCTTGTGTGCGCAGTAAAACACACACACACACACACACACACACACACACACACACACACACACACACACACACACACACACACACACATACAATAAAACTCAATAAAACTACAGACATGCACCAACCTAAAAACAAAAAAATTGTAAATAAATAATTACATTTTACCACAGTATTCAAACAATACCAGGGTCTAAAATGCAACTGTCAGAGGTTACATCAGACCCTGTTTTCATCAATGGGCCATTCAGAAAGGGCTAAATCTGAGATCTGAGAGATTGTCAAACACATGCAAAAGTTAAATAAAGAAACACTCACACTAAGGCTCATTTCCTCTGGAAAAGAAACACACCATTAGAGTATTTATAACCCTGAACTGACCTTCGAGTGAGGGAGCAGAATAAAAGAGGGCTAATTTGGTTAGTGGAAGAACTGCACTGGCCATACCATATGTGGCAACTAAGTGCTATATGTTGAGTACATTAGCTTGTTGTTGTGTACCTAAAGTAAAGGTCTACTATGCATTCTTTTTAGCCTTTTATTTTGAGTACAGTCCCCAGCATAGGTTGCTTGTATGCTAGTGTCCTTAATAGGCTTCTTAACTAGCTAAATCACCAAGCCTCCCTTGTTCAAACAGCTTCATCATAAAGACATCCACACCCACCTGAAGGCACACTGAGGAACTGGTTCACCTCTCTGGGCTCTGCTTTGATGGCAGGAATTGAGTTTGAGCTCAGGCCTTTGGAACCCTAACAGCACAAGAAAACAGAAAAACAATCATTAATGTAAACCTGGAATCTAAATGTAATGCATTATTTAATGCACATTCCTAGTCTCAAACCAACCATTCATCTGTGCATGTTTTGTCTTTAATACTAATTTTTATCAACCTTAGTAGTTGCTCTCCTCTAAAATGACTTTCTTTTGCTGCTGATAAATTTAAGTATCCTGTTTCATCCAGAAATACATCACATTCAAGAAGTAAAATGGAATTCACACTGACTACATCAAACCACACAACATGTGCTTATACACTTACGTATTTCTGAAATAAACATCCTGTCTATCCTGTCTACAGCAATATGTGGTACAAAGACATCATTCAACTTTCTCTGAGAGTCTTTGATGATATCAGGCTGCAGGGGTCTGTAGTATTTGATGATATTTGATGGTACTGAACTGTTAAGGTATTGGACTAAATGTGCTCCATGCTGGATGTCTGAGACAGTAAACACAGCTGAAGGCAGACTCAAACTGTTTACACTCACAGAGCAAAGGCTACCCGCCTGCAAACCACACACAGTCTGGCCAACGACCAACCATCATGCACAAAGAGAGGTGACATGAGCCTCAGATCAGAGGGGCTGCTGTACCCTTCGCTTCTCTTCACGCCCCCCTCTCATTACTTTCTGGGTCAGTGGGTGGTATTCCCAACAACTTGAACTGGTAAAGGCCTTTGTACAAAAATATTCGAATATATCTACTGTAAAATGTAATAAAATCGGCTAAATAATCGGTAAAAGTTCAACTGTTGGCAAGAAAGTTCAACTATTGGCAGACACTGCACATTACCAACACAGAATCCCACGAGCACGAGTGCTAATGATATGCAATTAATAGAAACGTACATTTTAGACACAATATCGGCATTTACTTATCTGCTCTGCCAACAAAAATAGATACAGACAAAGCAAAAATAATCGTTTCCTCACCGAGCAACACAGCAGTGGTGTTTTGTTCCTTAATGTATCAGTGTTCTTAAATGAATCAGTGGAGTCAATGATTCAATGACTCACTCATAAGTGCCTACTGTATGCTAACATATTTCAAATAGCTAATGAAATGTACCTTCCTCCTCTTCTTGTCAAGCTTCATTAAAATGAAACTACAGCAAAATCAGGTCATATTCTGTTTTAGTTGGACCAAGAACTTGGATTACTTCAACATTCCAAGGTGGCCTCAAAAAGGTTCCAATGCAGTGCCTGAGGATTATGTTCATGAATTATAGTTATTACAGTGCGCTGTTTCTTAATGCCATGTTATATATGGTTTTTGTTTATCTGGTGAGAGCTGCTCTTCCTGTGGCACACGCTCTCACTGTCTCCATGAGGACGCTCTCCAGTACACTGACAGTGCAGCTGAACTCAATGGGAAGTCAGAACAGCTTTACGCCATGTGTTGCCCTTCTTAAATAAAGGACATGTGCTTATATAACCCCGTCCATCCAGAATATTATTTAATCTAGCCAAGTTTTTCTTGACAACACTTTGTTGCTAATGGCGAGCAAAGATTGTTCAAGCCTTCATTCTGTGTGTTTGCTTATTTTGTTGACAGGTATCTTCACGCAGCACACAACTGCTGCAAACCAGCTCCCCGGAGAGGGCAGAGTTTATGGGAACCGACGGAAAGTCTGGCCTGAGTTAGTGTCAAGTCAGGGAGAAGAGAGCAGTTCCGTGGCTCTGATGCTCATAGAGAGTCCACTGCCAGATCCAAGAGACCTCAGCAGCCACAAAGAACGAATCTACTCTCAACTCAACACTGATGCTGCTGGAGCAGATTCCTATGCTTCAGTGAGTTCAACTCCTCACACACACTCGTACTGCGAACATGCTCACTGGGCAGAGATGTGGAGCAAACTGCCAGCTGAGCAAAAGAGCACATGATGCATATGTGTGTGCGTGTGGTTTTCATTGTAATACTAACACAATGGTCCCTCTGGTGCACAGTGTGTGCAAGGTTCACCATCATCAGCTCCGTTCGATATCCACTCAAAAGTAACAATAACCTAACTAAAAACACAAGCTTTCGACCTAATGTCCTTTTTAAGCATAGCCGTACACAGGGTTTTCGAAATATAGAGGTACAAAAACTATAATATTGAGCTTGCTCCCCTGATTTACACATGTGCATTTTAAGATGTCTGTAGGGCAAAAATTGGATAACAATGGCATTAAAACCCATGGCCATGAAAAATGTAAGCATTTGGGTTTGAAATGACAAAATTTTAACAGGTAAATGATAACAGAATGATAAAAGAATTGTCTTTTTTAGGTGAATTATCGCTTTAAATTTTGAGCAGACCAGGCCTGGACATCAATATTGGATCAATATACAGACACTTACGGGTTTCTTGTCAAAAAGAAAAAATTAAAAGAAATGAAGTAGGAGATGGATAAATAAAAATAGCTTAAAAAAAACTGAATATATTGTTTTTATCAATTTGGAAATATTTTTTATTGACTGTCCTAACCATAACCTATAAACACACTTGTCAAAGCCACACATTTTACCATGTTCTAGTGTAGGTCTGAGGACAATGAATTAATTTACTGAAAGTCTAACAAGAAAATGTAACCAAGTTCACCCAAATCTTTCACAGTATGCACACATTTATTCTTATGCATAATATGCTGAAAACGGCTCTGGTTGAGTTGTTTGCATCCCTGTGTATTACTGTCTGTCTTTTAACAATTCAATAGTAACACAGCTGTCAAACATTAAATCTTTAGGTACTTTCTTATATTATCATATCACTCTTTGACCATTAAAAATGAAGCATTGTGGTGGAAATCACGCTTGTGATTCTGTAAAAAGTAACGGTTATGTCTGCCTTCTTTGATTTGATTGGCCATCTTAGTGATTTTGACATTGCCAAGAACTGATCAGCTCATTAGAGAGAGTTGGTTATTTTGGCGGTGTACAATATATTTGCAGCACCAAAGTACAGTTATTATTAGGCAGTTATTTAATGACTATTATTATACACCTCAGAAAAAAATACAGAGGTCAGGACCTTAGAGACCTCAATGCTGGGTACAGCCATGGTATGACGACCATGAAGAATCAGTGTTTTACAGTGTGAAACAGGGAGCTGTAATGACCTTCTCTCTTACCTTTTCCCCAGAGTGGTTCCTCTGTGGCGGAGGGGCAAGAGTGAGGGGGTGTGAGCAGGTGCTGGAGTTGGCCAGAGGGGGCGCTGTATCAGGGCAGTTCTCTGACATCAGGCTGGGCTCCTGCTTCACTAAAATGGCTGTGAGATCCTGACTGAACGACCACATCCCTTCTGAGTCTGAGGAGAGAAATAACATACTCAAACAAACAGAAAACAGATGAATGAGGTCTGTTAAAAACAAAAGGCTTCTTTACCTTTTTGTTGAAATGATAGAAATGATCTGGGGGTTGACATATGTAATGACAATACTTAACTAAAGTCCCCCAGAAGACACAAAGATCACACAAGATGCTTCTTAAGTTAAAAAAAGGAAGTGCAACAGAATTAAACAGAATACTGGTTTCTCAAAGCACTGTTTTAACTTGACAGTTGGAGTGGTCTTAAAAAAACGTAGCAAATTACACAACAGCTAAAGACATCCATAAAAAAGCACCGAAGTAATGCAAGAACAGCGGTCCCTAAGTAAGGAAAAATTAAATTGCAAAATCCTGTGGACTGTGAGCCACTGATAATAAACTTATGTACAATGATACGAAAAAAAACCCAACAAAACAATATATGATTATCCACATTGTCTTTGAATTTTCTTCATGTGGAGGGTTTTTGTTTGCTTTCATTTTTCAGAATAGCAAAAAACGTATCCACGGACGGCCAAAAAATAAATTAATAATTTAATGTATCACAGTGTACAAGACATTATTTAGCAATGTAATGAATATGTGTGCTTTAAAAAAAGAATTAAAACAGGGCCTTACAGGCAAATGAGTATTATCTTCTCTTTATACTGTTAACACAAAAGTCTATGGGGTGGGAGGGGGCAGGTGAGAGATTGGGGACATGTAGGGTGGCTAGAGAACAGCTCTACATGTCTGGATGCTTCAAAGGGGAGGAAAGCACTGCAATTAGAGGGAGCCCTCGTTATCACATCGCCCTCGGTAGCATTTGTGTGCAGGCTCCACTGCAGAATCGGTAAAACATTATGCGGCCTTGTAAAAGAAGGACGGCAGGTTTTTCATGTTAGTCCTCTGTTAGGGAAGGACATCAGCAGGAGTCTGATTACGACAGGAGAGCAAAGCTCTTTAGGAGTTCTGCTGTTTAGTGGAGAAAGCTGAATTTTATACTTCATAGCTCTCTGTCTGTGGGGAACCTCTGTAAAAGCGCCCAAACCATCAGTTCAGTATGGCAGATTAGGTTCTTCACCATGATGGAGCACTAAAGCAAACACACTCACTGAGTCTCTATTGTAAATAAGGGATTAACATGATTAGACCAAATGTACACTTTCTCAAAAATCTTTCAGAGGGGTCATCTCCATCTCTTGCATCTACAGGAACCTTCTCATCCTTATCTGGTATCATCCTTATGCTGGTTGAACTAGTTAACTTACTACAAGGTTCAACATCCAAAACATCCAATATTCACATCCAAAAACTAAAGTCAGTAGCAATGATACGGACCTTCACTTCAGGTGAGTTTAGCATACACATTAAAAGGTTTTTTTGCAGATGGAGAAAAGCAGTAATTCATATTTTTAAAATGTCATGTAAACCCTTTAATTTGACTGAAATTATGCCAGTCAAAGTCAGCAAAGTCAGACTATCAGATCTAGATCCCAGCGACAGCAGCTCAGTTTGTTCAGCATATAGGGTACAACGGGGGCTAACGGGGGCACACCCCAAGAAAAACATGTTTTTCACTACTCTCATAGTGTATGATTGCAGAAAAAAATATGTTTTTTATTGAACATTGATGGGGCAACAGATTTTGTGTGAAAATAAATAAAAGCAAATATTTTAAAAAGTGGCATAAAAGTGGCTTGTTTGTTTAAAAGTTTTATAAATGTATGAGGTGGCGAGGTGGGCCTTTTACGCACACACGGGGTAAAAGGCTCACCAGCATGGGGAAAAAAGCACAAAGTATTTACACAAATATTTCAGCAAAAATAATATGCTGTGCCGTTGTCTTCATCCGCCCGCATGAGGAGAAGTAAATCTGTTCAATTTGACAAAAAATGTTGACGTCTGAGTGAAAGGCATAAGGGGATGTTCAAACAGAATGCGTTTTTGCTCTTAAAAACACAAGACGCACATAAATGTATCCAACTGCAGAGCCGCAGCGCTGATGAATGGAAAAGAAGGGTGAGTCTCGAGCGCGACACGTTGAAAATCTGCGAGACCTGGCGCAATGGTCAAAGATGATCATCTAGCGCATATTTAAATAGAAAAACTATTAAAAAAGCTTACTGTAAACAGCGCTGAGTAATCACGTCATCTCCATAAGAGCTTTATGATTGGCCCAAAGCAGATTTCTTACGTCAGCACGTTCTGAATCTGACGTTGTACGTGATCATAGTACCGGTAATCTTCATTCCGCATTTACACAGAACACATTGACGTAATTTACCGGTAATGTTACAACTTCCCTTACTGGTAAATTTCCGGAACCAATTCACCGGTATTTTTGAAAAGGTCCTATTCACACATGATCTCTTGCGGTAATTTACCAGTAAAGACAAGTATGTGTGAAAGGGGCTATTGTGTCATGTATACTCAAACAAAGAATTGCCATGAACAAAAGTTGTTTATACATGTTATTTTTACATGCAAATCTCCAAAGTCCCTCCTTATACTCTACAGATGCTACTAGGTCCTGCCCATAGGGCACTGTAAGGCTTTGATGTCTCTCAGGACAGCAGGTATCATAGTGGGGCGACTCCAGGCCGGCGGAGACGGAAGAGCGATGCTCATTAGTGGGTTTAAAGTTACTGCAGAGCAACAGGAGACAAAGTAGTGAACCAGTCAGTGCTTACTTTAACTGCCCTCTAAAGCTGCACACAGTCTTTATAGGGGCAGGTTTATGGGTCAGAGGGGATATCACACGATACTACTGAAACACCTGAACTCATTGTGGTCATCTAAACTCCCTACATGCAAAAAATTTACACATGTATACAAGTACAACAGCTTGTCACTGGGACGGTACCCTCAAAGGGAAATCTTTGTTACTTATTTACCTCTAAAATGTACTTAATACTGGATTAATATTACTGGTCCAATTACATCTTACATTACACTACGATTTATCCTGGAAAAAGGATAATATAAATGTGTCTGTATGGCTGAAATAAGTAAAAAAAAATTGACAGCTTACCTTAATTCCTCATGCCTGTAAATTGTATAATTAAATTTATTGTCAAGTTAAATGTTAAAATTGAGTTAATTCAGTTTAAACAATTATTTTTTGCATTTTTACTGTTCTTTTTATAGAAATACTCTGTATTTCTACGTTGTCAATGACAATCTTGTTCAAATATCCTTCTCTCTGCTTTTTTAAACAAGTCGCATCCTGCTAATATGTATGTTTTTTTAGTCTATGCGTTTTACCCCTAAAGTATAACTGCCGCTGTAATCTTAAAGGAACATGTTTGCATATTTTTCTGTCAGTTCTAGAAGGCAGAGAGAAAGAAATAATAGCATGAATATGTTCAAAAAAGACCAAATTCATTTTGGATGCTCAGAGCAGTAAAGTCTGGCTAAATGGACTGAGAAATCCTGCAGCACCTTTATGCTTCTTTAAAGCTCTGTTGATTTAAAGCCTGACTGGAAAGAAGCCGCAGTCTGAGCACACACTCTCCTCACATAGTCAGCCTAAGTTCAGGATGATGCAACTCTCTGAGACACCCCCACCAAATTCTCCATCTGAAGCTGGAAACCAGATCCTTTTTTATTTTATGGATGTCTACAGTTCCTTGGCCTGATCATGGCGTGTGTGTGAGTAAGAGAGAGAGAGAGAGAGAGACAGACGGACGAACTGACAGAAAGAGTGAGCGAGTGTGAGTGTTGGCAGTCTTCCTGGAATTCCCAGCTTCCAATGGTAGACTGAGCTCTTGGCTAGCGCTTTGTCAAGGAACCCTGTGCTGCACGGGTGCTCCAGGAGATAAGGAGGAGAGATGCAGAGAAAAGACAAAACAAATCTGCTGCTATGATCTTTCGAACTATGTCGTTTATCAAGACTGCAGAATCTTCTCCTTATAATCTAGCATGGAGAGCTGATTTTCTGCGTGAATAATGACTAGAAAGAAGAAGAAAGAATAGGGTATGCTAAGCTGGTTGCTAACCTGCATCATCATCTGATTTGATGGGCATGGAGGGGCTCTGAGGGGCAGAGTCCCCGCTGAGAGAGTAGCTGTGTTCTGCCTGGATGTCTGGGTTTGGAGGGTCCAGATCCATATCAAGCAATGGGTTCCTCTCCGCCAACAGATGATCATCAAAGAAACTGCTGAAAAGGTCATTGGAGAAGTCCTCCATCTGCTCGGAGAAGTGCTGAAGGGGAGAGACCACAAAAAAAGAAAGATACATTTTATGTGAATCTTACTTTTTGTTATAATACATTTAGTTGGGTACTTATATGTGGCCTCAGGAAGACTAGTGACCACTGTTTTTTTATTAAGCAAGGGTGCAATAAACTGATCATAATTGACAGTAAAGATATTTATACTGTTAATAAAGATTTATATTTTAAATAAACGCTGTTGTTCTGAGCTTTCTATCCATTTTTTCTATTCCACAAAAATATTAAGCAGCACGACAATAAGAAATGTTTCTTGAGCCCCAAATCATCATATGATTTCTGAAGGATCATGTGACACTGAAGACTGGAGTAATGATGCTGAAAATTCAGCTTTGACATCACAGAAATAAACTACATTTTTAAATATATTACAATAGAAAACAATTATTGTGTGTTATAATAACATTTCACAATATTACTGTTTTTACTCTATTTTTGATCAAATACATGCAGCCTTGGTGCAGCAAAAGAGACTTCTTTCAAAAATGAACGAATGAATGAATGAATGAATGAATGAATGAATGAATGAATGAATGAATGAATGAGGCATTTATATAGCGCTTTCATACTGTACACACAAAGCGCTTTCAAAAATGATCTGATGACTAAAAAACATTTTTAAAAATCTTACCGGCCTCAAACTTTTGAATACTGTATGTTCTAATAGTGATGGAAGAACAAATATTAATTTGGCTGAATTCATCCCACTCCCTGATCATGATAAGCAAAGATCAACTCAAATAACATCTTGAGAGGCTAATTTGATATATAGCCTCTTTTAAAATGATCATTTATATAGTCAATATTTAAATTCAGAGCAACACTGATAAACCCCTTCAATCATTCAGTTTAATGCGTGTGTCTGAAAGGTAGACCAAAAAAAGCTGTCGTCACATTACCAATGGAAGGACGTGTGAGTGCGTCTCCGCACTGAGGGTATGCGTACGTGTGTTTGCCGAGCAAGGGTGTGACAAAGGTGTGAGAGGACCTGATCGTGTTTACATCCTGGTGAATGGGGACAGGTGTGTGAATGGCACACCTGTAGGGCAGTGAGCATATAAAACAGACACTATCCACAGATCACACATACGCAACACATGCAAACATCCACACTCCCAGCACCTGTGTGAGTTCCCACACAAACCCCTAACCACGGCCAGACTTTGTGAAGAGAGGACTGGGAAAGTTCTGCTGTTATGAATGTTTACTCTGTCTGTCCCCAGTCTACCAAACAGAGCCTCCAAAAAAACAAACCTCAATTGAGAATAAGAGAGAATGGAGTATTGTACATTTATAAAAATAAAGGTTCTTTATTGGCATCGATGGTTCCACCATTCTACAAAAGGTTCTTTATAGAGGAAAAAGGTTCTTTGTATTAATATTTTTTGCTTGGGGAACCAAAAATGGTTCTTCTACTATGGCATTGCTGCAAAAAAGCTTTATTTGTAAGAGTGTAGTTTGCAGTATTCTGGTAAAACTTGTTCGTCACAATATGGATGGATAAGCAGAGGAAACAAACCCTGCAATGTCAGTTATCATATTGTTTGATGAATGACATCCTGGGAACACCCTGATGATAGAGTTCACGAATTGACGCAGCTCTCCAGCCGTCAGTGCTGAGCTAATAACTACAGTTGAGAATGACAGTATAAACAGTCCCACCCTAAAACTTTGATGTTCGTCAAATGCCCCTGCTCCTGGACGTGTGGGGCGGATATGTTTGCAGACTTGATTAATCCGAACTAAGGGTGCTATTTCACAACTGTGAGCTGCCTATGTATGCAGGCTGCATATACTGTAGCCTATGTTTTACGTTGCTTAATAGTGCCTAAACAATTTTGTCAATTAATCTACAAATGAATCTACTAATGCAAAATGCAAACATAATATGAAGGAGCTTTGGTAGAAACCTGCATTCACGTGTGCAACTTTTCTGTCTGTGTGGTCCTGTCTGTTATCGGAGCAGACAGTCAGAATACTTTTCTAATCGGCTTTATCTCTCTGTAGAGCACCTTCCTGTTATGACAAGTGTCAGTTAAGAGTTTCTTGTGGTGTCTGGTGTTCAGTTGGCCTTATAGGGGCCAACGGTAATGATGCAATGCTGGGGTGCTGATGCAAGAGTCCTGAAATTCCACATCTGGAAAGCTCCTCAAGAATTCCAGAAGAACTTGGAAGAATGTGTCTCTTTTTGCAGATTTTGGAAGAAATGACAATAAGTCATATCTCAACACTTTCAGGTCACCTCTCAACTTTAAAAAGTAGAATGATGACATTACGATAATGACATTAAAATGCAGACTGAAGGAACATGCTACTTTGAGGAATAAAAAAAGTTTGCAATTTAAAGTGGCATTGGTATAATGCCAAAATAGATCAGTGGTCAGGTGGGTATACAAGCAGCTTTATTGGATCACAGATTGTCCTATACAACAACAGACCCTTCACATATGTACCCTAGTGGTCGAATAAGTTTTCTTTTCTTTTTTTCGCTAAATGTTCTGTATGATTTCTCAAAACACAGAATGATTTGTATCTATGCTGTAATGGGCACAACAAGGAAGAGAAAGTAGTATTTCTGCATTTTATATAAAGAAGGCCTCCAACAGTAGAGCTTCAAAAGGCATTGAAACAAGAGGAGCATACACGCATACTCATTTCTTCCTAAGCTCTCACTCTCACATATCAAAGAAGACAGAAAGTACATGCAATCAGGATATTTTTCATTTGAGAATCCTAAAAAAAAAAAATGGTATATTTAAATAGAAAACAGTTATTTTAAATTATAATACTTCACATTGTTTTTATATATCGTTTTGTTTTTGATCAAACATCATCGATATAATATCAATAGCAACAGTAGCATCAGACTTTTTAAAAAATAAACCTATTGGCCCCCTTTTTTTCTTCAATACATGTCTTATTCAATTCACTATTATAGCAAATACTGTCATTTAAAATATTTCTGGTTTGTCACTTCGGCTCTCCTCCAATGGGGGTGGAAAAGGAACCACAGCTGCAGCACTGCAAGAAATGTGTGTGCAGACCGAGCAATGCCCTATTTTTCCATCTGATCCATTTTCTTGAAGTGACGATTGGGTCATGTCCGGGTCTAAGCGGGCTGGTAAACTGCACGCCTGCTCGACTCATCGCATTCCATTCCCTTATTCCAGACCTCCAGCTGCACTCCAGCCAATCGGATCTCAGTATGCAAATGAGGAGAGGGGAGCTTGTCATTTTGGAGCTGGAGTGCAGGGTGCGCATGGAGCAGCTCGGTGCACATGAAAATAACACATTAGTCTTTGGAAAAATAAATACGCTGATAAAAATCATTCAGCAGCAGTGGAATTTGAAATACAGCCAAACCCACAATGTTTTTGGGAATATGTGCCTCTCGCCGAGCAGAAGAGTTATTTCTGAGAACAATGAGTCACAACGGGGAGATTCATTCTCAGAGTGGCAAAAAAAGAGCAAGAGGGAGAGGGCAAGAAGTTCTTGAACTGAAGATGGAGTTTGCAGATGGTTAGTGTTTACACTGTGTGATGCAATTAAAAATATGGTTCCCTCATGTGAAGCATGAATATCAGAGCTTCAGCCACAGCATGATCTGATCAGTTCTATTTATTTACATTTCTAAATATTTAGAGCTTTCTATTCCAAGAGGCATGCCTGAACTATTTTAACTCATCTGCAGTGGATCTGGCATGTTTGACCTAAATTTAAGGACACTGAGGTGTGAATGTGGGGTTAAGATGCATTTTTACAGTCATACTGTCTTCAAATCAGCACATCTGTTATTTAAAGCCAGTTCATATTCTAAAATTCAGATTCCAGCTGGCAGCTGTGAGAGATCAGAGATGGGTCAGGGTGGATAGTCATGAACTAACGCTCATTATGATCCGCTCAGCATGCATGATGAGGCAGACGCGTGAGAGAGGGGGGAGATCGAGGGAGCCAGGCCTCTGCAGGTGTTCACAGGTGAGGGCTGATTTAGATTACAGGCATAGCGTCAAGTTCACAGCTGCAGTCTGAGACTTCTGTAAGCTTGCCACCAGACACAGACACCACCGTCCGACCCACCTCTCTAGAGATCAGGTCACACGGGTTTCTCACCAAAAGGTTTTCAAAGGAAGCCGGTTCTTGTGTGTACAACTCTTTCTGAATGCATTACTGATAAAGAAAGTTCAGTAGAGTGAAGTCTGCGCGTGAGGTTTTATTGTAGTCCTTGCTCTCCTCCTGCCCCTTCACTCCCCTCTCTCTCTCTCTTTCTTAGTCATTCTCTCACTTTCTTCTTCCTCCCATTCTAACTTTCCAAATACAAAAAGTTCTCTTTAGTCCCTTCCCCCTCTCGGTTTCCTCTGGTTTTTTAATTCCAGTTCCAGATTTTTTTTTACGTTTCGCTGTCAGCCACAGAGCAAGAGAACCATGACCACAAGAGGCTGTTGGGCTTCAGCCCCACCTCCAGACAGGAGCCACTGAGGGCAACAAACCAGACCAGCTCTTCTAGAGGTGAAACGGCGGATGGCAGAGAGGTTGAGTATGAGAAAAATGTTGACAAATTAGAACTGGATTTTCATGACTGCAGTGAAAAAGAAACTGCAACAGTGAGGCCAACTGTAACTTTCAGAGAAGAGGGTAGCAAAGGAAATGAGGACACAAGTGAACTAACGGGATATCCTAAGGAGCAAGGAATCCCCATAACCACCCTCTATTTTCTGCTACTGTTGCACTTCGGGAGGGGAGTGGGTCTCCAGATGTGTTCCCCATCCCCCCTTCAAAGGGCTCCCTGCACTCTGTAATTTTGCCAGTCTAAATTGCCTCTCTCAAATGAGCCTGAGGCCAAACAGCCCTGGGCAGAGGAATATCCTGTATACAGACCAAAGAGCTGTGTTAGTCTAGTCTGTCCCTGTCTGACCACAGGAAAAGGAGAGGCTTTGTTTCTTTCAAAATACATTCTCTTGTAATATATTATTAAGATGACTATCTAGAGTATAACTACAAGAAACTACAAGTCAATTGTAAAATTGTAAAACAAAGTCACAATTACTGAGAAAGTCACACTTTGAGTGATGAAATCACAATAACGAGGAACAAAAAGTCACAATTGTGAAATATGTTGTAATATGTGTAAATAAATTTATGGAAAAATAAATTTGCATTTGTGAGATATACGAAAAATAACATTGCAGGTATAAATTCTCAATAATAATATAAAATCACAATAATAAGAGTGTCACGATTGTGAGATGTTAAGTCATAGCTACAAGAAATAGTCAAATTTGTGAATCACATTGTAAAATATAGTCAGAATAATTAGAAAGTCACATCTGGAAGATATAAAGTCACAACTACAAGAAATAGTCAAATTTGTGAGACCACAATAATGAGAAACAAAGTTGTAAAAGATAAAGTTGCAATTATGAGATATATAGTAAAATTAGTGAGACAGAATCACATTCTGAAATATAAAATCACAATAATGAGAAATAAAGTAACAAGTGTGAGATATTAAGACAACTACAAGAAATGTGAGTCACATTGTGAAATATAGACACAATAATGAGAGTCACAATGTGAAATAGAAATAAACGTGCAGTTGAAAAATATAAAGACGAAACGAGGAAGAGTAAAACCACAATTACATTTTTTTTTTACTCTGAAGCAGAAACGTGTTTTGTGGGAATTGTGCTGGGAATTAAATACATTATCCATTGCAGTTATAATAAAATACATTAACTCTCATTATCATCTTTGTTATACTCCATTTTTAAAACTGTCCCTGGAATTAATAGTCATTATGTAATTAACATAATCAGCTGTGTCTTTGATCCTCAGTAGAGAGGGAGCCTGGGGAGACAATGGTGGAATTCTGAGTTAGGGACCTCAAGGGAAGCTGACGACATGTTCCTGCAAACACTGACACCCACCTGACATGTTTATTCAGAGCCTGAGGGGTGAGACGGAGCTAAGAGTGGGTACACAATACACATATGCCTCTGCAGGGTTCACTGGCTTAGAATGTGGCTAAGAATATGTCTTTCCACATGTGAAGAACAAGTTATACATGCTCTTACGAAAAGATTAGAAGTCAAAAGACACACTGGGCACTAACCAAGAGCGCAGTTCTGGAAATTCTTTCTCGTCTTACCCCAAAGGCTCTGCACCTCTGTAACGTAATGTGTTCCAGCTCAGACTTTCCTGTTTGATCGAGCTTTTGGCAGTAATTCAGGCCAACATCTGAGTCGCAATAATACTCTGATAGGATTTGACCAAAGCTATAGATGAGTGTGCTGGATATAAATAAGACATTAACTTGACTTGCTTCCTACCACTGCTGGTCATTTTCTCAATGAAGGGGAAGAGCTATTGGAATGTTCTGTCCATCATCGCAGCTCGCAGTTTGCTTCTATAATTCATCTGAGACAGAACACTCTTTGGAGGTTAAATCTAATAGATTTGAAGGGTTCACTGAACAGAGCAGTTGGTGGACACCTCTACAACATCCACAGTTCTGCAAACCCTCAGGAGAAAGACAGAGATAGTTAAAGATAGAGAGAGTGCCTGGAGAGCAGGAGGAGTTCTGGCATGTCAGTGAAATAAAACATCAGCTGCGGAATGAAGAAGAATTAATCTGGGGTAGTTTAGCACTTCAAAGCAGTTCAACATGTGAATCATTTTAAAATGACATTTTAAAATGACATCTGACTTCTTCAACCACAGGCAGTTATGTCAATAAGCACTAAAATATGTCTAGAATGTGGGTCTTCAGACTTTTTCAGGCCAAATTATATTTCAATTTTACTTAATACGATTTATTCTGAGAGATACAATGAAACATTTAAGAGAAACTTTACCTTGTTAATTTATAAGTAAACTTAATGTTGCATAATTTAACTGAAATACTGCACAAAAAAAAAAAGAAATATTGAAATGAAATATATCTAGATGATATCTTTAGGCTTTTGCAATAACAGGGCAGTTCCAGGAGTGACAACAGTCAGCGGCTACTATTATCTGTGAACAATTGCTTGTCTATAACATACTTTATAAATGCTACACAACTATTCAAAGCATCTAGTAATTAAAAAAAAAAACAAAAAAAAACGAAACAATCTGGTTTGACAGGACCAAGGTTAACACACCTTTAAGGCTCAATGCACTAACTGCTGATTTAGTATTTTGTGCGTGTGTGAATGTGTGCTCACGTAAGAACACACCTCAATGACCTCTATCCTCTCTATTTGTGTCCATCATGCAAGTAGATTTAAAACCCAAGCCAAAGGTATGACAAAAGCAGCCATACTTAACCTTTACTTAGCAATACATAATGACGAAATTACGTCAGTTGATCGCCTAATACATTTTCCTCTGCACTACAGATAAGGGATGTGTGTAAAACTATATGTGAGAATTACAGATACAGAGTGAATGAATTTAGATCAGGTGATGGATTAGTTCTCTAGACTCACACAGATTGGAAAAACTTAATTTCGGGGGCAGTCTGAGAGATAAATCATGTGGCTGCTATGATGAATCAAACTCCAAGATCATAGAGTTGAACTTCTGTGGCTGTATCACACCCAGAGAGTGTCATAATTCCTTCCTTCTTTACAGTCATCTTAATTGTAGCTTGCAGCCGTTGAGAGTAACAGTTAGAGCTGTATCATCTTTATCTTTGGCCTATAGTCATTCTGAAGATTATGCAACCTTACTTTCTTTCTCTTTATTTATCTCTATTTCTTTTTTCTTATTTGGGCGTGTTCCATCAGAAGCATCCAGTACATCTGAAAGGAAATTCTGAAGGAATGCATTGCCTTTCCTCCACTCCTCCCATCCAGATGCTCCTCACCTGCTCCTACTCCAAACCCACATCCTTCACCCCCAGACTCTTGCTAGTAGGTGCCCATCTATAATTCATTATTTCAGTCACATCGCAGTAAAAACAACATAGCTAGTCTTGGATGCCAACTGAGTTCCCTGTCTTCAAAGGATACACATGAAATCAGATATTACATAATGTGACCCTGGATCACAAAACCAGTCACAAGACGCACATTTGTGGAAATAGCCAACAATACATTGAATGGGTCAAAATGATCGATTTATCTTATCTGCCAAAAATCATTACGATATTAAGTAAAGATCATGTTACATGAAGATATTTAGTAAATTTCCTACCGTAAATATATAAAACATTTATTTTTGTGAGTGAATGCAGCACAATCGCAAACATAAATGGACAACTTTGAAGACGTTGCACCCTCAGATTTCAGATTGTATCTCAGCCAAATATTGTCCTATCCTAACAAACCATACATCAATGGAAAGCTCATTTATTCAGCTTTGTATAAACCTCAATTTCAAAAAATTGACCCATGTGACTGGTTTTGTGGTCCAGGGTCACATATATGGTGTCCATGCTGCCAATCCTTTCAGGCTCAGAGTGTACAAGACAAAATAACCAAGCAGAAACAACCTTAAGGACAGGTGAGACCTGCCAAACCTGTAGATTTCATCTCCAGTCTTCTTCAATAGCGTTTAGACACGCAACGTGCTTCAAAAGAATGGCCTTGAATCTGACTCATCTTCTTCTCTTCGGAACACGGAAAAAAGAGGGAAGTCATCAGAGCACCCTTGCTATTCAGGTTTCTGTTTTTTAATTAAGTGTGGGAAGTGAATGAACAGGTAAAAGACGTCAGACTGGTTGATGACTTTGTATCATATAATGCGGCAAATTTCCTCTGAATTTTTTCGCTCATTTCCATGTGGTATGACATACGCCCCTGCCAAATATTAACCAACACTAAGAGCAAACGAGAGAGATGAATTTCATTAACTATAAGTTTATTTCTGTATGTAGTTCTGTAGTTAAAATATCCATGTCTTATTGCAGATTGTTTTGACTAGTGAGATCAAGCACCTTTCATACAACTAGCAGATGCGCGTTAATCGTTTTTTGTCAGACTCGTATTTCCAGATTAATAAATGTCTTCACTTATTAGTGTGAAAAAGACAGATCAGAGCCTCCTGTTCATGAGATTAACACTGTGAATCAATCTCTGTCACCGGAG
Source organism: Scardinius erythrophthalmus (assembly GCF_964197995.2). Taxonomy (NCBI): domain Eukaryota; kingdom Metazoa; phylum Chordata; class Actinopteri; order Cypriniformes; family Leuciscidae; genus Scardinius; species Scardinius erythrophthalmus. The sequence continues at coordinate 37,317,002 of NC_138222.1, forward strand.
CCATTCTCAGTTTACAAATATGGGCAAAAAACAGCAGTATAAGCACAACAATATAAATCCACAGACAGAGACAGTGTCACATCATCTCCCTTTGCACTATAGAAGTACAGCAGATATATAATATAAAGTAATTTAAATAATTAAAGCCTGAGGTTTTTCTGTGCTGTTGTGGTTCACAGATCCTCTCTGTGATCTTAGCTTTAACACACAGTAGAGTTTGACATGCTGATTTCCACCTTTCAGCACAAACCATGCAATTTCGCTAAAGTCGTGATTTAAACGGCCAGGCGTGCACACACACACACACACGTTTTACTATCATTGCAAGGAGTTTCCAACGACGTCTATTTTTTATTATGTGCTACTAATATTTTCTTTCCGCTATTCAAGACAACTCAAATATATTTGCATTTTTACATTTTCATTAAAGCATTATTTAGCATGCTTGGTAGAGTAATAGTTCAAAAACTCAAATTATGTCATAATTCACTCTGCTAATCTTCCTGTTGTTCCAAACTCAAATGACTTCTATTGTTTCATTGAATACAAAATTAAGCATCCAACTCAACTTCAAAAAGGATGCAAAAGGACCATAAAATATCTTAAATGTGGCTCATTGAAATTAGTGTACTATAAACCAAGTCTTCTGAAGTCATGCAATAGCTTTGTGTGAGATTCAATAATTCACAATGTTGACATATGCACAAGATCACATGAGAAGTAGAAATGAACAAATCGTTTTTTTGTGTCAGATCTTTTCAATTAATTGGTTCATCCAGTTCACAACTGGTCTGCATAAATCGTCACAGGAGGGGACAATTGTCAATGAATAATGACTTAAATGTCTGTCAGTTCATTACACATGACTTCAGGATATTTTTTATATAGTGTATGACTTGTTTAAACCACTTTTATGATACTTATTTCTCCCTTTTTGAAGTTTGAAAGCTTCAGACACATTTATTGCACTGTTAGAAAGAAAGTCATTCTAGTTAAATTTTTGGTCATTCCAGGTCAATTTTTTTTGGTATACTATCACTTAAAGCAGTTTTCCTTCTGGATGGTCCCCACTCTGTAGGTAATTTTAGGTTTTACAAACCTTATAATGGGGATATTTAGTAGGAATTCCAGGTTATAAATATCTCAGTTCAGCAGTGCAGGAACAACTCACTAACATTTATAAATATAATGGCAGAATGAATGAACAAAAACACGCAGGAGTCAGAAACCAGTTTGTGTAACCCAGGAGCAGGGAGAGCAGCTTCCTCTCGGAGGGCACAAGGCAGTCATTCAGTGAGCCTTCAAGGGCCAGTGTCTCTCACACACACACACACCAAGGAGTAGAGTGGGGGACCATGGAGGGTCTGGAGAGGTCTTTCACAGACGTCTATTCACACACCCACACAGGGGCGCAGTGGCATGCATACGCTCATGCACACATACACAGACAGCTATCAGGAGCTGTGAATGAGCCTTCTTCACTCACAAGCCTCTCTTTCTTTTCTCTATCATCACTCTCTCCTCAATCAGGTCCTTACAGAGCAAACTGGAGCACAGCTGTTATTCAATGAGGGACATCTGGATTGAATACTACCCGTTAAATACCCTCAACAACCAACAGACCAGTAGAAGAAAAGAAGAAAAAAAAAGACAGACAGACAGGCACTAAAGTAAAATCTTCATTAAAAACCCTAACACACAAATCTTTATAAGACAAGGCAGGTTTTCATTAGAGATTAGGTCTATCGATCGATCTATCTATCTATCTACCCATCCTTCTGTTGATCTATAAGTCAATTTTGTCCATACAATAGAAGTCAATGGTCACCAAAACTGTTTGGTTACAAACATTCTTCAAAATATCCTGTCATACAGGTTTGGAACGGCGAGCGAAATTTTCATTTTTGGGTGAATTGTTCTTTTAAAATGGTTTTAGATACCGCAGGACACTGCCATGTCAGCTACCTCTGTCTATCTATCTGACCACTGCATCCACATTAAGGAGTTATGATACATTATATAGTTTAGAATATATGCCAACCACTTAGTATTATAGAAAACAGCATTTAGGCTCAGGTAGCTCATAAGAGGCTGCCGTATACATCTCCTGTCTGTACATCCCAAAGATGATGCAGCAGCTTCCCTTTTAATATAAAGGTCAAAACTGTTCCATCTCATAATAGTGACATTTGTGATGTCTCTTTCCCTCTCTCTCTGTCTCTCTGGGAAGGGATTAAAAGGACCTCAGCATGAATGTGTGTCAGTCCTGTATTACCCACAGGAGTGTCTGAATCACTGTGGAAACTGCAGAAGTGTCCTGGGCTCCTAATGGATCATATGCTCATGGAACTGCTAGCTTCAAATGAAATGCATTAACAACCCAAACACGGCTTTTCAGACGACCTAATTAAAGGAACATGTTATGCAAAAATGAAAATACAGTCCTCATTTATCCACTCTCATCCCTCTAAACCCATATGACTTTCTTTCTCCCATGGAACACATTAGGAATAATGCACTGGTCGCTCTTTTCCATTGATTAAATGGGGACCGGATCAGTCTTTGGCTCAAGGAGACTTGGAATATAATGTATGAGCCAGAGAGACCACTTTGATAATACTTTATATTTCCAATACATTGATCGACAATTTTCATTTCGGACCTCGACAGCCCAAGTCGTAATTCACTTTCGATAGGACTATATAAAAATAAGTGGCTAGGATATTCTCAAAATAAGTCTGATTTGGAAAGAAATGATAACGAGGAGAACATTTTTGGGTGAAAGGTTCCTTCTGACTATAACTTCTAATGTCTTCACGTGGAGACAAGTTTTTTGTTGTGTAGTTTGTTACCTCATATACAACCTTTACCTCACAAACAGGGCTGGACTGGTAATCTGGCATACCGGGCAAATGCCCGGTGGGCCAACGTGCTATTTGGGCCGATACATCTCATAGTTTTTTTTTTTTTTTTAACGCCCCATAAAACGTGTACATCGGCGGCCCATTCGTTTTGTTTTGTTTAATAGGCGGCGCTGGGTTTGTGCCGGTGTAATGCATTGGTCAAAAAAAGTAAGCGTTATTTTTTTTTCCACTGACAGACCGGCCCATGAAACGCGTAGATCATCGGCCCATTGGTTGTTTTCTTGATTGACACTGGGCTGGCCCAATCACAGCTTTAAAAACCTCCCCCTTTGGGCTTTGAATGAGCGTGCAGTGTCAAGTGTGTATCTGTCAAAAAAAAAAATAGTCTGAGAGAAACACAAGGAATGTGCAGAGAAATAGTGTGTAATAGAAATAGCATACGCTGTAAAATGTGTCATAATATAAATGTTTTCTGCAGCAGCAGGACCTTCATCAGCTCTAGTGGCTGATGAGGAGGATAGTGAGGAGGATGAGAAAGAGTCCACTCCGCGGTAAGTATAACTACTTTCAAAACACTTAGGCTATGTCATGAGTGTAGGAACCCATAACCCAGTTACGCATTATTTCCACATCTGCATAGTTGAGGATTACAGAAATTTAATGAGACGCGTTTTTATCCATGTTTTCCGCCAAAAAAAAAGCTTGATGCAGTTTCCATCAAAATAAAAGATCATGTGCTGATCTCTTTCAAGTATAGAAATTAGTACAAAACTAAATATAGTTTTCTTTATTTTTCAGTGCATTTGTTTTACAATATATGGCTATTAGGCTACTGTCATGAGATTAATATTATAACTAGTATTATGTAGTAATATAGACAGACAATGTTACTAAAAGCGGTTTGGATTTTTCTTTGTTATATTTGCACACTGAATATGGGTTGGAGCTTTTAATTTTGAACCCTCAAACTGCACCAGATTGATGAATTTAACATTAAAATGCACAAAATTTTCTAAGGGGGAGCATGCCCCCAAACCCCCCTAGAAAGACTGAGGTCCGCCACCACAGTTTTACCAAAATTCCTGTGAGAAACACTGGTATTGCTATGCCAATGCAGCTTATATCTTGTTTTTTGGATGCATCACTGTGTAGTATAGTTCAATTGTATTAATAAATTACAATTTTGTACTCATTTCATCTGTTAACTCTCACTCGTTTATACTCACTCATTACATGGCATTAGTGGTTTTAATGAATAGGAGTTGAACAAAAACATATTCAAGGGCGTGCAAAGATGGGTGGTGTTTATGATCATATGTAGTGGGCCAGTCTGGGTCAAAATGCCAGGGCCGATTTTCTGTCCCAGTCCAGCCCTGCTCACAAATAGCATTAACTTAACTGTCATATCACTTAAGATGAAGTAGAATTGGTCTTTTGTTTTTCATTGGCATGGTTTGAGCATAGCCTACAGACACATTTAGTGTAAAAAATAACGTGATGGTAAATAGGTTTTCCACTAAACTAGTTTTCTCACTCTATTACTTTACTGTATACCAGGTAAATCCGTCAGTTGTGCTTCTGATCTCCAAAGTAAAAGCAAATATAGTGCAAAGTATTCTAAATTCACCGGCTGTGGCCGGACACTAGAAACAGGATGAAGCAATCCGTGGGCGTGATTTGATTAAACAGCATGAGACGGTGTGTGGGCGTGGTTTGAATATATAAAACATTAACGAGACCTCCCCCCGCTACCCCAAGGTCCGGTTGAAGTTGGAAAGTGACCCTATCTGTCTGCAGCTGGGCAAACTTCACAGCTTGGGAACTCCTGCTCTTGTTTATGTTTAATTTATCCCAGACATGTGTGACAAATAAACACAGAAATAAACACACATAGCCTAATATATATATATATATATATATATATATATATATATATATATATATATATATATATATATATACTGCTGATGTAAAGAATCATGTAATATAAGCATGAGCATATTTTTAGCTATCTTATCTAATGATAATTATTATGAGCAATATATATCAAATCATGAGGGCAGGAAATAGGCTATTATTAAAAATGATAAATACATTCACAAGTTTAAACAGATTCTGCATTTCACCCTCTCTGCTGGTGTTAATGATGAAAGATGCGGAGGTTTGACTTACCACATTGGATAAGAAATCGCTCTCATTCAGATCCTCTAGGTCCAACAGGTTGGAATTTGGAAAAAGTTTGTCCGACGCGAAGTTGTCCAATATGGTATCCATATTGGCTGTGAATAAAAAAAAATAAAATAAAAAATAAAAAAGCCTTGGAAAAAAATCTTAAAGGTGAGATTGGTTGCAAAATTGTTGAAATCCAATTCAAAAATTGCTATCAGTAATACGTGTTGCTTAAGCGACGTGCGCTCGTCTGCACTGTCAAGACGCCTTCATCCACTGAGCGTCTAGTCTGCCCATTTACACTCCTCTGGAAGTGTCGGATAAATTGGACGTTATTAAAGCGAAGTGGCCGTGTGTGGCTCTTCCAACTCTGTATCATTCATCTGCGTTGAGTCTCTGAGGGGTAACTAGACTGATACATATTTAATGTTGTCCCCGCCCTACTCTCGCTCTTTGCGTCCAACGGTAACACCCACCTTTTCACTTCGTTTAAAGCGACAGCGCATTGATTTTCGAGCGCTTCAGCCATTGACGCACATGAAAGACTGAATACATTACAGCACAGCCTTAGCTGTCCATTACCCAAACCTGAATTTTCACTTTCAAAACTAATAGTAAAATGTTTTCATGACCTAACAATACCTAAATATTCCTTACAGATAAAAAAGAAACTAATTTAGTCATGTTGAATTCATGCAAGGCAATTCATGTCAGGTGGAGATTAAAATGGATCTTAGATACACTCTGAGTTGATTACAAAAAGCAAAAATATGAATTTAACAATGCAAATGGTCACATGCAAATAGATCTAATAACTTAGGTCTTGCTTTATTTGTTAAATTCTTTAATCTTCAGGCTAAATATACTGTCCGGACAATAACAGCCTCATATGTGAACTAGCCTATTATAACATTTTAATAACTAGAGATGAAATTTAGCGACTGACATTAAAACCAGATCTTATAAAATACAGGTAAAAAGAGATCTATATGACCCATAGATCGTGTGACGTCCTCTGTCTGGTTATCTCTGGATTGTAAAGTACAGAGGGTTTGTTTATAAAATTAACCATTAAGGCAGTAAGTATTGACCAGGGACCGATATTATTCTGTGTGTTCTTCACACAACTTTTTTTTTTTTCATTGTGAATGACAAATTGTCTGTCTGATTGGATAACTTTCCAGTTATGTAACTGCAATACATCAGTTCACTAGGGGGATAAGACAACATGAGTGGAAGATGATGAAGATGATTCAGTGTCTGATTACATAGATTGATTCCAGTGAATTATTTCACTAAATTGTCTGCTTGCTCTTCTCTTTCCGATTATTTACTCTTGTCTATGGAGTGCTAAGTGTCAATTCCTCAAGTGATGAGAAATCATTTCAGATCAAGAGTGCTGGGTTCACACGAGAGTTTATAAGGATGAAACCTAACACTGAGAAATTCTTTCCTCATTGGCAGAGCTCTCTCACCAGTAACTTTACCTCAGATACTGTTACAGCTCTCTTTCCTGCTTTTTCTCTGTCTTTCTCTTTCTTTCCAGTTGCCCTAGTTTTATAGAAACCTGCTCTTCAATAATGGAATTTCTATTTCCAGTGAAAGGTGTCATTTTTCAATTCACGTCCTACCTTCTACAGATTACATATGATTACAAAATGATTTTGTGTTATGTAACTCCAGTTGTTTTTCAAACAAATGAAGGTGGAGATATCAATGATTATTATGAATGGTTGTTATGGTTGATTTTACATGTGAATCTCACGTACCATCTTGAGGTTAACTCAAGGATACAATGGTGATAGGGTTCTCTCAGCAAGTATGCAATTTACAGGTTTCCCTTAGTTACTTTCCCTAAGTTAGAAATCAGGATAATATGTGACATTCAGCTAAGTCATAAATAGTTTTAAAAATAATTTAATTTAGAAAGTAATAATACAAAATACAGACACTTAAAGGAGAACTTGGTAACTTTTTTAACTTAATAAAACTGTCTAGAAATCATTTGGATGGTTAAACAACCTGTTCTGGTGATATTGGTGACTTTCCCCGCTCCCCCCAGCGTTCCCAGGCGGAAAACCAACCTTGCAACTTGGCCACTACCGTCCCGGCAAAATAGAAATTGGAAGTCTCGTGAGAAGCGAGAACGAGAACGAGCGCGAGCGCGAAACACGAAACGCTTTACGGCAATTCAACATAAACACACACGCATGTATGATGTATTACCAGATTACCCACCTCGGTAGACAAAGCTCCACTCGATTCAGTTGGCTTGCTCCGATCAAAACAAACGCACATGAGCAGCGGTAGAGAGGGGGAGGAGGCCGCCGCAAGTGAGTTTTTTACGACCGTGTTGTGAAATATACGCCCCCCCACAGCTGTAGGGGGAGCTCGTGGGGAAAACATGCGACAACAAAAGGGAAAATCAGCGAAGAAGTGACTAGAGTTCGCTAGAGTTGCCGAGTTCTCCTTTAAAAAGTCATCAATAATATATGACACAAACAGACAATGTTACTGACAATATCAGTCAACATCTTGGTCCATATGACTAAAATCTCCTGACTCAATACTGTTTTGGTCATTTTGAAAAGAATTCAGGAGAAAGTTACTCTATATCGTGATTGACATAGTAATCTCAGTGGAAGAGTGATCAATGTGATCACGGACCAAAAACCTACCACACTGTGGAAATAGGATAATCCTCTAAACGTGCATGTGATGCAGGTGAAACAGTGATATTTTGAGCTAAACTGCATCCTCTTATTTCCACAGATTAAGAATCTCTCTGACGTCAAACAGCCTGTAAACACTGGAGAGTTCACTCTCTCTCTTTGTAGTTGTCGTGGTAACCCTCACACCTGGTCAGCTCTCCTGTCCGTATGGTTTTTATGGTCATGTGAAGCTTCCGTCCTCCTCCTGTGCAATAAACACACACACACACACACACACACACACACACACACACACACACACACACACACACACACACACACACACACACACACACACATACATCCCATAAACAGTATGTGGAAGGTGACATGCTGGAAAAACACCATAAAGCAAAGCAACCATGAGGTTTCACTTTATTTACTGCCCTGTGTCTCCACATGGTCTGCAAATTCCAACCCCCATCCTTATCCCCACACATGCCTCTCCGATCAGCAGCTTTTCAGTCATGCTGTGATACTCGCTGTATAGAATACTATTAAATATACTATGAAATATTGAACATGTTCAACTGCCCAAAACAAGCACAGACCAATGGCAACAAACGCTGACAGGGGTAACACACTGATCCAACTAAACTTGAAGAATGGAACGTGTCTGTTGTAGTTTGAACTAGCCTTAAGAGTTTCACTTGTTTTCTTTTCTATTTTCACTAGTTTAAAAGTGTTTTTTTTTTTTTTTTTTTTTTAAACGTCTCACTATCTCAGCTGAAAATGATAGTTTACTCAAATATGAGAAATCAGTGATTTACTCACTGTTTCATTCCAAGCCTCTTCCTCAGTGGAACACAAAACAAGATTATTTTGTTTAAAATGTCCATGCAATGAAAGTCATTAGAGTCCAGAGTAGTTTTTGACCTCATTATCTTTCATTGTAAAGACAAAAAGAATTTAAATATTCTTTAAAACATCTATTACTCACAAACAGTGTTGGTGGTAATGCAGTACAAGTAATGTGAGTTACGTAATCAGATTACTTTTTCCAAGTTATTAGTAAAGTAATAGCCTAGAAATCTAGACGCACCCTAGCGGCAGCAAAATTTATTTTGCAGCCAGGGTAGTCTAGCAACTCTCCGTTGACTTTCGGAGCTGTAAAAACCTAAATTGGGTCAGGCCAATCACATTGTGTATAGAGTAGGTGGGGCGGGCTTAACACAATGATGACAGAGTTGCGATGGTTCCCTGCTACTTGAAAACAAAGAAGAGTTGCTGCTGCTGGAGAACAGTCTTTCGAAACGGCTTCGGCCGCTACTCTAGAGGACTTGGAGTTAAGTTTTTCTTTGAGAAAAGAGCAAAGAACGGCACTTAAGTCATTCTTAAAAAAGGAAGATGTGTTTGTAGTTTTGCCAGCCAGATTCAAAAGTTGAATCTATCAACTAACGTTAGCTCCGCTGTTGGGAAAACGCTCTGGTTGGTTGAAGCGTTGTCCTATTGCGTGCAGAGGGAATTTGAAAGACAGCCGTTTATCCCGCCCCTCGGATTGAGCCGTGTCTATGGTGAGTTGCCAGACCTAACATCTTGATGTAGGTCTGGCTTGCCAGGCTAGTAAAGTAATGCATTACTTTTAAATTTACAACAAAATATATTTTTAAAATAAGTAACAAAAGTTACTTTGATTTCCCATATTGACTGATATGTCTCCTTTCCCCATGTTAAGAGAAATTGGGAGTAAGTGCAGAGGCGTTCTCAAGAGAGAAATAATAAGGAGGAAGAGAAATCCAGAATGTAGTGAAGCAGAATGAAAAAGCTTATTTTTCTCTTCTCAGAAAGCAATATTTATGCTTTAGGGTACAATAGTCTAAAAAAGATCCTTTCTATAAGCACTATACTCAAACAAAAACAAATATTCTTGTAACAAAAAAGATGCAGATTGGTTTGTAATACAAGCATCATTGTTCTGGTTTAGCTAATCTAGTTCTAATGAGTTAAATTTCATGATGTCTGCAGCACAACCGAGAGACACTGGTGAATGTCAGGGACAGGAAATAAAGGTGAACACTCAATGCATAATCAAATCAGACATTGTTGTCTCTTAATTAACCAATTAGATGACTGATATGCTCACTGCTCTGCTAATGCTAGCGTAGCCGAGGAGTAAGGTTATCTTTGTGCGCTGTTTGCAGGTCTGTGAGGGGATGTGCTGATGAAAGGACTTGAGAGTACAATACATCTGACGGTGGCATCAGCGTCTCTGCTCTCCGTTCCCACAGCTTCATCTTATTCATTCATTATCTTCCATCCCTCCGTTCTTAATATTTTTCACTAATCACCCACAGCCATTTATGCTCACACGCACTGCTATCCAGAGGGCACGGGTGACACTGCAACGCACACTGCAGAAAGAACGAAGCAGAGATGATCATCCCTTTTTCAAAAAGCACAGTTGAGTCTTCGCCCCATAATTACAGCCTACAGTGTACACTCTGAGTGGCATGTGATTATAGCATTACTCTCTGTGTCTGTCTGTGCTATGAGTGAGGGCCAGCACTCTGTACACTGTCACTCAGTTATGTAGATACAACAGAATATTCGAGATCACCTGTCAGGTGGACAGTAAATCACACAGGATTCAAATGAAGTTTTCCAAAGCTTCCCAGGATGATTCTTATGTGGACAACATGCACAAATAATATATCGGCACACCACAGCAACCTTATTTTGGACACTTACCTCAGACCAAAGACAAAAGCACAAGCGATTTTCAAACTGATAAGTTGTCAATTTAATATGTAATATTAGTAAATATTAAAATATTCAATAATTTAATAACAAAAAGTCTTCTTTAGAAGACCACTCTTAACATTTCTCTTATATGTATAAATAGGCCTATATATAACTGCCCAGGGTTGGAAATAACGGGGACAAAAGTGCCACCAAAATAAACATAAATGCCCCCCACAATTTTGAAATGATAAACAACAGTTCAATAAACAAGAAGTTAATATTAAGCAACTTACATTTAAGACACAATATTTTCTGTTGTCGATATATTATTAAACTAATGGAAATATCTGTAAAATACCTGTCTCACAGACGTGTCTCACAGTGGTATTTCGTTGTTGAATGAATCAGCATTTTTGAACAAATTGATTGAGCGAATGATTCAATGAGCCATTAAAAAAAGACAGTCGCATTGTTTGTTCTTAAATGAATCTTTTGAAGTAATCTGTTGAATTAATGATTCAATCATTCAATCATTAAGACAGGGATTTTCCATAACCGGGTGGTCTTAATTTCCTATTTAAAGTATAATTTCCTAGCCTAGAAATCTAGACGCACCCTAGCGACTCTCCATTGACTTTTGAGCTGCAAAAACCTAAATTGGGTCAGGCCAATCACGTCGTGTATAGAGTAGGCGGGCGGGCTTAACATAATGACGACAGAGTTGCGACGGTTACCTGCCACTTGAAAACAAAGAATGACGGCTGCTGCTGGAGAACAGTCTTTCGAATCGGCTTTGGCCGCGACTCTGGAGGACTTGGAGTTAGGTTTTTCTTTGAGAAAAGAGCAAAGAACGGCACTTAAGTCATTCTTAAAAAAAGGAAGATGTGTTCGTAGTTTTGCCGGCCAGATATGGCAAAAGTTGAATCTATCAACTAGCTCCGCTGTTGGGAAAACACTCTGGTTGGTTGAAGCTCTGTCCTATTGCATGCAGAGGGAATTTGAAAGACAGCCGTTTATCCCGCCCCTCGGATTGAGCCGTGTCTATTGTGAGTTGCCAAACCTAACATCTTGATGTAGGTCTGGCTTGCCAGGCTAATAATTTCCTATTTCTGTATTTGAAATGTAATATTTAAAATCACATTCACATAGCATTGTTTTTGCAATTGTAATTGCAGATTTCAGAGCTAATTGTAATTGTCACTTCAGAGCTAACAGTCTGTGTAAATATACTTAAATACAACTTCTGTGCCACCTTGGCAGTGCAAAGATGGCTTTTGTTGATACTGATTCCACACAATTGTTAACAACAACCTGTAGAATCTTATTATTCTAATTTAATTTATTAATTCAATTTATGAATACATTATCATTATTTTAGGAAGGGATAGTCTTAAAGCTCCTGATCTGCCGATCAGAGGGTGGACACTTGCTGCTCAAAGTTCAGTTCATTTGTGTATGTCTCTTACACAAATTTCAGGTTTGCACCTTAAATAACAGAAGTGCAAATCTTTCACACCCTCAAAACAAACATCTGAATGCCCCAGTGTTCAGATAAACAGAGTAAAATCCTCTTTCAATCTCTCAATTCTTTACTGTATGTAACATCATAGCCACAGGTGAAGGAGTTTCCATATACCCACTGAAACCAGATAACTGAGCCTGGGTACTGAAGACAGGAAGGTCAGGACACACAATCAGTGAGCAGCCTCCGAGAACAATCCTTCTGTACTGCCTATCACAGCTCCGGGCCCTCTGACAAAGCAGGCCTGTGAAACCCAGCCTTTCTTGCTGAAACAAGCAGGGCCGATAGCCATCAATGTAGTTCAATATTTCAGTGAGTCGGGTGTGAGGGGGTCATTGAAAGAGAAAAGAAGAAATGTCCTACAACAGCCAGGGCAGGTGTGGCTTAGATCAGAACAATCAACAAATATTCAAATAAGTTTCACAAAATATCATATTAATTTCAATGTGGATACACCTGAATTTTAATTTTAGTTTAAAGCTACAATATGTAAGAAGAGTTTTGTAGTAAAATATCCAAAAATCACTTACACAGGGTGATATATTTCCTGCAATTGTGTACTTACAATATACCAAAAGTTCCCAAAGATTTTTAATTTCAGAGAAATTCCCATTTTAAATAATGGCTCGTCCCTGTTCACTTGTCGCCTGTCAATGATGTAATATCCGCGTTATCCCTGGTTTCCGCTCATACTGCCATAGTAACCATGGCGACAGACGTGGACAACTGCGTTACTTCTAGCGGCACGCTCACGCTGTTGTTGTTTCGTTCAAACATTATGGACCATGGCAAGCAGACTTTGGGACAAAAGGAGAACTAAAACGAGGATCAATATCAGCGTGGCGTTTTCGAGATGCTGAGAGCTCCACGTTCGCGACAAACTTTGACTTGACAGAGACGCGCAAATGTAGAGGTGAGCAAATGTACATTAAACTAATCAATGTTATTTAGCTCAACATGATGAAATGCTAGAATATTATCAGCAATATGTTATTCTAATGTTGATCTAGCTTACTGCTAGTCTCATAAAGATAAACTAACACATAGAATAACGTTATGCTTTCAACACACTCAAATGCAGTTTAGTGTGATAGTGTAGACCAAGTGAAAGTTTAATTCGTCTAATAAACTGACATGTGTGAGTAGTAATTCAGCACTTGCGGGTAGTTCGGTAGAATGAAATGTCCTTATTCCTTTATATCCGCGGGACTTGCGTGTGGCGCTGATATCTGTCTCTCATTAGCAATCGTGCCCTGCTTCATACCACAGTCATGTTAAAATCATCAATGTATTCACTCATCCATAAACGTTATTAGATCCTTCGGCATGACAACAACTCCCATCATTACGCTTATCACTGCGTCATCAACCTACGCCTTTGTTATTGTAAGAGGTTAGCGACCCCTAGTGGCAAAAAAAAAAAAAAAAAATTCATATGCCTTAGTCTTGATTGTGGCAAATAAAGTTTAAGTACTTAAAGGTGCATTGCGCAACATTTCATGTTAAAAATACCCGTTTTTCTAACCCATACATGCTTGAACAATTGCCTGATGGGCTGAATGAGCCCTTCTCTGATCACTGCGATTGCCTCTATAATCCTGTACAGTAAAATAAATAAGAGGGATTCGGGTCGGAATTTGAGACTGGGCCTATTAAATTGCCTATATTGCAGTTTCGCTTCTTGCCAGAGGGGGCATAGTTCTGCAAAAACTCAGAGACTTGCGCAATGCACCTTTAAGAGTTACCACAGTTATAATTGACGAATGATGACATACTGTGTTTTGTGTAAACGATATTATCGTCCCATTGTTTGTCATACTGGCATTCTTATACAGTTCATCCTTTTCGATAAAGTGAAAAACTTATACATTGTCATTTGCAGTGTTCTGTTTAAAAAAATGAAATGTGTTCATGTCTTACTGTAATGTGATGACAAAACAGATGTTGCTTACTAAAGCTTTTATTAGGATTACAGCAAATGACTTAAGATACCATAACAAAAGCAGCATTCTCTACGTTGTTTCTTCCGTAACAGATGATCCAACGCATTTACCCCATAAATGCCAAAGCAAAGGAAAGAACAGTGAATCACAACTTTGATTCGGTTTGTATTCGGTTTGTAAAATATACTTGGAAAAAGTAATCTGATTATGTAACTTACATTACTTGTAATGTATTACCACCAACACTGTTTGTGAGTAATAGATGTTTTGTCTTTACAATGAAAGATAATGAGGTCCACGACTACACTGGACTCTAATGACTTTCATTGCATTGACATTTTAAAAAAAATTATTCGGTTTGACTCTGGCGCTACAGTAAAAACACTCAGTACATTTCAAACAATCTGTATCAGACAAAGCAATAGTAACATGGTAAAAACACTGTTGCTCAAACTTGTGTGTTGCAACTAGGGTGGGCGATATGGCAAAAATATCATATCACGATTTTTTCCAGGAAAATCACGATTCACGATTTTATCACGATTCTTTTTCATGTTGGTTTTACTATTTTGCAAGTGACTGAGCATAACAGCCAAACTAATGTCCCTATTTTAAAAACAAAGCCTTAGGTAACAAAATATAAAATAAAAAAAGAATGGCAGATATTTTGGACAAAATGGCGAAGATAAAAATCTTTGTCATTATTTTCTTTGTTGTTAAAAAATAAGAACAAAGATACACATTACACATACACAACTTAATATACAAATGAAATAAACAGTGCTTTATTTTTTCAGCTACAGGTGTATTTAACAGTAACATTCAAGAAATTAATTAAATGAACAAATATGAAAATAAAACACTACATAGACTTCACTGTATAAATTATGCATTGATTCTTATTAAAGCTACTATTAAATATCTCAGTCAAGAGCAGTGAGTGATTTGTGTTTTGTTGTTTTATCAACATTAAAGGGATAGTTCCCCCAAAATGTTTAATTGTCATTATACACTCTCTTAAGTTGTTTTAAACCAAGTTTCTTTCTTATATAAGATATTTAGATAAATATTCTAAATGTTCTGATCCAATCTGACTTCTGACCTGAAATGCTGCCTGAATCATAATCATACACTGTTTGTGCGTTGCCCACAGGAGAACTGGCCCCCTGACTGAGCCTCGTTTCTCCCAAGGTTTTTTTCTCCATGCATTCTGTCTCCTGATGGAGTTTTGGTTCCTTGCCACTGTCGCCTTTGGCTTTTGGCTTGCTTAGTTGGGAACACTTAATATATTTAACAATATTATTAATCTGGCGGCACTGACAACATTATATGAGAACTGAACATTATATGAGAACTGAGTTGGATGATGACATCACTGTTTTCTCCAGAGCAGCTGTACCGATAAATGAACTTAATTAACTTTTGTACAACAAAAATGAACCATCACTTGTCAGGGTTCTGTCACTTCTTGTATTGGCAGTCCTGTGCTATGTTCCAAGTCAAGTCAAAACAAGTCATCTCCCTTGGGGTAGTTTTTGTTTGTTTTTGTTTTAATTTTATACTTAATAAAGACCCATTGTTCTGCACTTGAGTCCTCGCTACTTTCATCCACCCAAACCCTGAAAGAACTGGGGCCGGTTTCACAAAGCTATTTTAGACCGGTCTGTAGTGTTAGACAAGTCTAAAATTTGCTCATAGACTAGTCGAATGCAAGTTATATATTAATAAGTATTATAAAAATAATAATTTAGACCAAAAAAATTAGACACCTTACCCCCAGGCTAACTTAGGTCTAAGACTCTGTTACCTTGGCAACCAGCAGTAACAATCAGTTACATTACAAACAGCCAAAAGAAAAGGGAAAATGGCTCATAATTTAAACATTTCTTCTTGTTACTACATTCTCCGCTAAATTTCCCAAGTAAAATGTCCTTGTAACTGTTATTGTAACAATAAACTGGACGGAAGCAAATGCAAGTGCAAAGATGTATTTATTGAATAACCAATACTCAATGGTAAAGACAGATCGATGCAATAATATCTCCAGCGCTGTAGGCAGTCTCTCTCTCAGGAAGAAGCTGACGATCAGGAACACAACAGCAGGAGAGCGTGACACAGGGACTGAGACAGGCAATCCCCAGTGCAGCGTGAAGGTGATGGTGAATCCACGGTGAGATCAGAGGTGAAGTAATCCAGAGTCCAGTACACAGGAAACACGAGGGAACAGGAACAGGCACGAAGACAGGATACTCAAACAACGATCTGACAAACATGAGACGAAAGACAGGGCATTAAATAGGCTGGTAAGATGACATACAGCTGCCACTGATCACAGATAATCAGCGGTAACGCCCACATGAAATAATCAGCATAACGAGACAATTAACGCACACACAAACACACAAGACAAGAATGAGACAGCGGATCTACCAACCGTGACAGTACCCTCCCTCCTAGGAACGCCTCCTGGCGTTCCCCGACGAACCTACCTGTCGATTGTAATCATCAATAAGGGAGTGATCCAGGATGTCTCTAGCAGGCACCCAACTTCTTTCCTTCGGACCGTAACCTTCCCAGTCCACCAAATACTGGAATCCGCGTCCCCTCCGTCTCGAGTCCAGAATACGATGCACCGAATATGTAGGTTCCCCATCTACGAGTCGCGGCGGGGGAGGAACCGGGGCAGGCAGATTAAGATGAGAATGAAACACGGGTTTTATTTTAGAAACATGAAAGGCGGGATGAATTCTCCTGTACGCTGGAGGAAGGTTGAGGCGAACTGTCACCGGACTAATGATCTTGGTGATAGTAAACGGGCCAATAAATTTAGGAGCAAGTTTATTAGAAACGGAGCGGAGAGGAATGTTCTTAGTAGAAAGCCACACTTTTTGACCAGCGATGCATACGGGTGGCCTAGACCGGTGGCGATCGCCTTTAGCCTTGGTGTGCGCCCTCACCTGGAGTAGAGTCTCACGGGCTCTAGTCCAAGTGCAGTGACACCTCTGGACGAAGACGTGAGCGGAGGAGACCGCGACTTTGGATTCCAGGCTCGGAAAAATAGGTGGCTGGTACCCTAAACTACACTTAAACGGAGAGAGGCCCGTAGATGACACTGGTAACAAGTTATGGGCGTACTCCACCATAGAAAGTTGTTGGCTCCAGGACGAAGGATTCTTGGAAACCAAACATCGCAACATTCTCTCTAAGTCCTGGTTGGCTCGCTCGGACTGACCATTGCTCTGGGGATGATAACCCGAAGACAGACTGACTGTAGCTCCTAATAATCTACAAAACTCTTGCCAGAATTTGGACACAAACCGAGAACCCCTGTCAGAAACCACGTCCATCGGGAGGCCATGTAACCGAAAGACGTGATCAATAACAGTAACCGCTGTCTCCTTGGCTGAGGGTAATTTGGGCAAGGGAATGAAATGTGCCGCCTTCGAGAACCGATCCACTAAGGTTAAAACAACCGTCATGCCCTTAGAGGGCGGGAGGGCGGTGACAAAATCTAGCGCAATGTGGGACCAGGGTCTCGAAGGGACAGTCAGTGGTCGAAGTAACCCATCAGGAGGTCGGTTAGACGTCTTACCAACGGCACAAACCGAGCAAGCCAAAACAAAATCGTGAATGTCGCGAGCCATTAATGGCCACCAAAACCGTTGCTTTACTAAGTGACTAGTGCAACTTACCCCTGGATGACAAGCCACGTTGGAGCAATGACCCCATCGAATGACGTCGGACCGTAACCCCTCCGGAACAAACAACCGATGGGCAACCGGGCGGAGGCGTTACCCCTTCTAAGGCCGTCTTGACCTTCGATTTGACCTCCCATAAGAGTGTGGAGATAACTACTTTCTCTGGTAAAATGCACTCGGGAGTAACCGGGCGTTCGGATGGATCAAAAATACGAGATAAGGAGTCGGGTTTGATGTTCTTGGAACCCGGGCGGTACGAGAGAGTAAAGTCAAAACGTCCGAAAAAAAGTGCCCACCGAGCCTGCCTGGAGTTGAGTCTTTTGGCAGATCTAATATATTCAAGGTTCTTATGATCGGTCCAAACGATAAAAGGTACTCCCGACCCCTCTAACCAATGACGCCCCTCCTCCAACGCTAACTTGACGGCCAACAACTCTCTGTTACCAATGTCATAGTTACGTTTGGCAGGTGATAAACGATGGGAGAAAAACGCGCAAGGGTGCATCTTGTCGTCTGAGGAAGCGCGTTGGGAAAGAACTGCACCTACCCCCACCTCTGACGTGTCGACCTCCACCACGAACTGACGTGTGGAATCAGTGGCGACTAAGATGGGAGCCGAAACGAAGCGGCTTTTGAGGTTAGCAAAAACAGCCTCAGCTGTATCTGACCACCTGAACATCGTTCTGGGGGAGGTCAAGGCAGTCAGAGGTGCGGCTAGTTGGCTGAAATTGCGAATGAAACACCGATAGAAGTTGGCGAACCCCAGAAACCGCTGTAGGGCCTTACGGGAATCTGGACTTGGCCAATCCATCACAGCCCTAACCTTGTCAGGATCCATGCGCACTCCCTCAGAAGAGACGATGTAACCTAGAAAAGAAACAGACTGTGCATGAAAATCGCATTTCTCCGCCTTGACAAAAAGCCCATTCTCTAGCAACCTCTGAAACACTCGTCTGACGTGTTGAACGTGTTCCTGGAGAGACGAAGAAAAAATCAATATGTCATCCAAGTAAACATATATGAACTGATCAACCATGTCTCTCAACACGTCATTGACGAGTGCCTGGAAAACCGCTGGGGAGTTGGAAAGCCCGAAAGGCATAACCAAGTATTCAAAGTGCCCCCTGGGGGTGTTGAACGCGGTTTTCCATTCATCCCCCTTCCTGATGCGAACCAAATGATAAGCGTTACGTGAATCCAATTTTGTGAAGATGGATGCTCCCTGCAAACTCTCGAAAGCTGAAGACATCAACGGCAAAGGATAAGTATTCTTTACCGTGATGTTGTTCAGCTCTCGGTAATCAATACAAGGTCGCAGAGAACCATCCTTCTTCCCCACAAAAAATAACCCCGCCCCCGCAGGAGAAGAGGAAAGTTGGATGAATCCGGCCGCTAAAGAATCAGAAATATATTTCTCCATGGCCTCACTCTCAGGGACAGAAAGAGAGTAAAGTTTGCCCTTAGACTTACCTGTCACTAGATCTATAGCACAGTCATAGGGACGATGTGGAGGAAGAGAAGCAGCCCGAGACTTACTGAACACTTCCTTCAGGTCCAGATACTCCGCGGGCACGTTTGACAAATCCACTGCCTTCTCCTGTAACACAGAAACAGATACAGACTGACACGCAGAGACAAGACAGGAGCCGTGGCAATGCTCGCTCCACATAGAAACGGAGTTGGAACCCCAGTCCACACGAGGGTTGTGTTTCACCAACCAAGGGTGCCCCAATACAATAGGTGCCACCGGTGAGTCCATGAGGAGGAAGGGAATGGTTTCCGTATGGTTGCCAGAGGTGATAAGAGTTATGGGACCAGTAGTGAGCGAGATGTTGGGGAGTTGTTGACCGTTGAGGGCACTGACCGAGATCTGGTGAGGAAGAGATGAGATGGGGAGGTGTAACTCGTGTGCTAGGTGAATGTCCATGAAGTTCCCCTCGGCCCCGTAATCCACAAGTGCTTGGCAGGTGTGTGTCTTGTTGTTGGCCCATCTCAGTCTTACCGGAAGGAGGGTAGATGGTGAGGACTTCCCGACGGAGATCCCACCCGATAGTAGCCTCAACTTTACTATTGGGCTTGCTCTTTTACCGGGCACGAGTGTAGAAAGTGTCCGCGGTCACCACAGTAAAGGCAGAGTCCATGGGATCTCCGCCTTTCCCTCTCCTCCCGGGAAAGCCGGGCTCTCCCCACCTGCATGGGCTCGTGATCGTTGATGGGACCGACCGTGTTCTCCTCCATGCCGCCTCGAGGTCCGGCGCCTCCGTGGGTACGAACGGAGTGAACTTGTTGGTCCAACTGGTTGATACGAGCGTCCACCCGCAGCGCCAGATCGATAAGCTCGTTGAGATGAGGAGGCAGGTCCAGCATATACACCTCTCTCTGAACACGGTCGGCCAGCCCATGCAGGAACATATCCCACTGTGCCTCCTCGTTCCACTTGCACTCAGCCGCCAGAGTGCGAAACTCGATTCAGCCACCGAGGAGCTTCCTTGTTTAAGGTCGGCAAGTCTTCTGGCCGCTTCCTTGCCCGCTACCGCCCGGTCGAACACTCTCTTCATCTCGGCGGCTAGTGCATGGAACGAAGTACAGCATTGGTCTTGGTTCTCCCACACCGCCGTCCCCCACAGGGCTGCTCTTCCCTTCAGTAAAGTTAGAACGAATGCCACCTTCGATTCCTCAGTCTCGAACGTCCTTGGCTGTAGCGAAAAATGCATAGAACACTTGGTGAGAAACGCTCTACAAAAATTACGCTCACCAGCATAACTCTCAGGAACAGGTAGGCGTGGTTCTGGATGATGTCCCATCTCAGGCATGACAGGGGGAACGGGCGGTGTGGGCGGCACAGTGGGAGCGTTAAGTAGTTGGATCTGTTGGGTGAGCCCAGACACCTGCGTCACGAGCGCTTGGACAGCGCGTCCCGTGTTAGATATACTCTCCTGCTGCTGATCCATCAAGGCCTTACTCTGATCGACGAACTCCTTAAACGTCGCCGCACTTGCTGCTTCCATGGTTGGTCAGATCGTTCTGTAACACTAAACTGGACGGAAGCAAATGCAAGTGCAAAGATGTATTTATTGGATAACAAATACTCAATGGTAAAGACAGATCGATGCAATAATATCTCCAGCGCTGTAGGCAGTCTCTCTCTCAGGAAGAAGCCGACGATCAGGAACACAACAGCAGGAGAGCGTGACACAGGGACTGAGACAGGCAATCCCCAGTGCAGCATGAAGGTGACGGTGAGATCAGAGGTGAAGTAATCCAGAGTCCAGTACACAGGAAACACGAGGGAACAGGAACAGGCACGAAGACAGGATACTCAAACAACGATCTGACAAACATGAGACGAAAGACAGGGCATTAAATAGGCTGGTAAGATGACATACAGCTAGCTGCCACTGATCACAGATAATCAGCGGTAACGCCCACATGAAACAATCAGCATAACGAGACAATTAACACACACACAAACACACAAGACAAGAATGAGACAGCGGATCTACCAACCGTGACAGTTATACTCCTCCAACAAACACATATTTTCCGCTGGGGTAAACTGCACTGAGCAGTTGAATGCGCTTACTCGATCCGCCATGTTTTTTGTTTGGAAAAGTGTCTTATTTTACCCAGAATGCATTGCAGTGTAGTCCTACTTAAAATAGTCAGAGTCTTAAGTGCTTTGTGCAACGGACTGATTTAGATGTCTATCTGAAGTCTGACTATCTACTATATCTAAGCCATAGTCAAAGGTTATCTTTGTGAAACCGGCCCCTGAACTTACTTCAGCTGGACTATGACACTATTTTCTTCTAGATCTGCTGTACAGCTGAAACAAACTTTGTTGCATTATTTTCCTGTTATCACTGTAAAGCTGCTTTGAAACAATCTCTATTGTAAAAAGCACTATATAAATATGTAGGTGACTTGACTTGTTTTTTTGTGTTTTTTTGCGTATGCCTTGGATGGGAATTGTTAAATGAGGAATATAGTGACGTGTACTGTTCCGGACCTGGTTCCCTGAGATGCTTTGTCATAGAGTCGACGCTATAGGGACGATGCCATCATCGTCACCGTTGTCTGAAGTGTCATAGGTCGGTGTCATTGGCCGGCGACAGTCCATGACGTCACAAGCGGAGCACCTGTGAGTATAAAAGGCCGCCTGAAATACACGTCATCAGACGCAGTGTCTCGTTCTCTTTCTCAGGGAAACAGGTTGCATACATAACCTAGACATTCCATTTCGAGTGGAACTTTGAAGCTTCATGTGCCATGAAGTTTATTCTATGGGGGACCAATACCTACTATGCCATGCTGAAGGGGTGTCTGCTTCTCTAAGCTTTGAAAATACACAAACATAATAGGCATAGCATAAATTGACTCTACGGATTACTTAAGTGGAGTCAGAGCACGTCAACCCCAAGGCCGCATCCAAAATTACTCATTTAGGCTTTATAGAGGGACCATTCCATGCATAAATCTCCTAATACCGAGAGAAGATATCCTAGCATCCATGTTCTATAACAAGGTAAGTCCCAGCCTTTACAACTTCCCTCCCTCCCTTGCTGGACAGGCATATAAAGTCCCAAGAGCAAAGCTCTAAGGAAAAATGTCCCTTGCTATGTCAACACCTTGACAAAAGCCCTTAGGAAGTAGCCTACCAAAAGGAGTATATAAACTATGACCAATTTGATATTACCACTATTTCCAGGGGGAAAATGCAGTCCAAAACTTCATCAGAATGGATGCAAAACATGAGAGAGGCATGATGTAATTGCCAAAACTCTTGCCATCAGAAACCAAAATCCCAGGGAAACCACAGGGGAGCTTCACTTAAATACCCTAGAGCAATTAGGGGAGAACGCTCATGCCATGCTTGAGCAAAGGTACCTCTCTAGGATCCAGTATGGAAAGACTCCATTCATGTATCATACTAGAGATATCTTTCACAGCACCAAACCAAAGGGGAGCATAAAACCCTACTTCAAGGCCCAACAATAGTTGGGGAGGGAGGCAAACTAAACACAAATTACAAATTAAAGTACAAATTACCCACCATACTTCAGTTCACCCTGACTCAACACTAATGGTTTGGTAAGCAGCTTACCAACCAAAGCATGCAAGGAACTAAAAGAAAACCTTAGTAATTAGCCCTTCGGACTGCAATCTTCGATATTGCTTCTTCTCCAAGGGGAAGCCTAAACCCTTTATAAAGGGTGGCAAATGAGAGCAGGACATAATGCCAATTTGCCCAATAACTCCCATCACCTAGGCTCTAACTCCAAGGTAGCCACAGGGGAAATTAGGCTCTGCTTAAAGCACAAAATGTAACTGGGGAGAGCAGCTCGTACCTCGCCATGAGTAAAGGCACTCTACCGGAAACCCGCCATTTTTTCAAAGATGAGTGATATCCCTCAAACAATAATTAGGGAGGGAGGTAAAAAATAAAGGGAACTATACTGCTCACCTAATTTCATTAAATTCCTTTCATCAACCCTCAGGGCCATCCAAAGGGGAGATATGTCCGACCATTATTCAGACATGGAGGCAATAAGAGAAAGGCGAACTGCAGTTTGTCAATAACGCTTGTCTACCAACTCTAACCCCAAGGAAGCATATGCCCTTCTTAAAAACCCTATTTCTTTTAAACAGAACCTATACAACTCTTGTGAATTTAACAAGGAGGTCTAGTTTTTTTTTACTTGAGTAGAGCCTTAAGATTTAAGGAAGATAAAACAAGGCTCTATCTTGAATTATTTTGGTGCCTCCAGAGCAGGGGTGTCCAAACTCTGTGGTTCTGACTTCTTTCTCTTTCAGACTGCTTTTTATTGGCCGCACTCTCCAGCTGTCTTTTGACGGACCAAAAGTGTTGAAGGTCTTAGGCAGAGACTTGGATCGGCATGGGATATATTTCTTGAACGCCTTTGCCTCTTTAAACTTCCCCACAACCGTTTCCAATCAACCAAGAGGTGGTCTGTAGCGGTCTATACAACAAGACCAGATACTTCAGTGAGGATGCCTTGTCCTGTGAAAGATAGCTCACAAGCGTCTCTTCTACAGGGGCAATCTTCATGTATCCACACTCGCATAATTCCTTCACATTCATATAAATAGATGTTGTAAGGGAAAAATGCATGCTGTATTCGGGTGTCAAATAACAAGAACACAGAGGCACACACTTTCTGAAGCACTTGTTGCTTGATCTTTGATTTTCTCAGCTTGATTTTCTCGCCTTCAAACATGTGCTACAAACAAACAGCTCCTGAAGACAAAAAAAAGCTGATGATGTGTATTTCAGGAGCCCTTTTATACTCACAGACTTGTGACGTCATGGACAGTCGTTGGCCAATGAGAATTGGTGTGTTGGTACACATGCTTAAGACACTGGTGTATTTTACCAGCGTCCCCCATAGCGTCAATTCCATGACACATTGTCAAAGTTCCACTTCAAAAAGAAATTTAAGGATTTAAAGGTCCCGTTCTTCGTGATCCCATGTTTCAAACTTTAGTTAGTGTGTAATGTTGTTGTTAGAGTATAAATAATATCTGTACAATTATAAAGCTCAAAGTTCAATGCCAAGCGAGATATTTTATTTAACAGAAGACGCCTACAGCGAACGGCCGATTTGGACTACATCCCTCTACTTCCTTCTTTAATGACGTCACTAGAACAGTTTTTTGACTAACCTCCGCCCACAGGAATACACAAAAAAGGGGCCGTGGTCTTGTTGCGCTCCCACGGAGAAGAGGAAGAGACGAGTTGCGTTTGTAGAGTGTGTTTGTCGCCATGTCGTCGAGACGCTGTTATTTTCATCCCGAGTCAAATCACCTGATGAGAATGTCTCCTCGTTGTAGGTGTTGTGTGACTGGATATATTAATCCACATAGCTCTCTCTATTTACTCCCGAAATCTGAGGCAGCCAAGACGAGTTGGAATTATTTTGTTTTTAAAGAAAATGCTCCCTCAACTCTACCGGAATTCGTTTATGTACTTGCGCACCTCTTATAACTTACTGTGTTTACTCAGCTCTTACAGTGATTTTCAAGTAAAACTGACGGTTCATCTTTTGTGTGATGTACAATAAACTTTTTTAAACTCATCAGTATATGTTTGATCATCATTCGGACCTGGTCCGAAACAGCAGACTTGCAGGCTATTAATAATGGATACTTACAAGCAGATGACAAACACGTTATAACCGTAATTAAACTACTAAACTATACCTGTTCCATCTCTATACAGCACTCTGACTCTGTAGGCATTATTGTCCGACTCGAAATGAACACCATAACTGAGTGTTTCTGATATTATCAACATTCCGTGAGATAATATTGTCCTGAGAGACTGAGTGCGAGCTCATGAAGCTCCGCCCCCTGTGCTGTGCAGCAGCAGCTCATTTGCATTTAAAGGGCACACACTAAAACGGTATGTTTTTCTGAGCCCCAAAAAATGACAATTTAAACATGCTGTAAAAAATTATCTGTTGGGTATTTTGAGCTAAAACTTCACATACACACTCTGGGGACATCAGAGTCTTATTTTACTTCTTGTGAAAAGGGGCATAATATGGGACCTTTAATCGAGGCATTTCAAGGAAGTTTAGAAAAAGTGATTACTGATATAGAGAATAACTCTTTGGAGTGGACTTTGTGCTTTGTAACTTTTCAGACCTACTTCATGCTCAAACAGTAACATTACAGACGTTAAGAAAAGCAAAGCACTCCCAATAGTTTTCTGTGTTGATGTTCTGACATCTCGCCCAACATTTCATATGAAGGCAACATGATTTTACAATTATTTTAGTTTTTTTGGCTTTGATTCAGTGGAAGTCTGTCATTATGTGGAGGCTGAATCCTTTGGCAAAAGCAGCACTGCATTACACAAGACTCAGTCAAAGTTAATGAGACCTAACAGGTGCACTGTTAATAGCTGCACTGGTATGATCTTGCCTCTGAGGTGCCGTTCTGTGATTCTGAGCAGTGTTCAAAATCCATGACAGTCTATCTAGCAACTGTATCCATGACAACCACGCTTACATTAAAGATCATGGGATCTGTTTGTACTGAGAGGGTCAGAGAAACTGCAGTGCAGTCAACAGCACCGTAACAAGAGCAACAGAGTAAAATACGGACAGAGGAAAGGAAACAAAAATACATTAAGGGGAGAAGAAAATATTTTGTTCATGTCAAGCATACATTTCACGTATGCTGCAGTAATAATCAGTGTTTCCATGACGTCTGGAAACAGGTGACACACTGACCGTACCTGACTCATGATGTCGTGACCGTAGCTGCTAGCTGGTATCATACTTACGTAGTTTGCAAAGCAGTCCAGTGTAAGAAGAGCCAGCGGTACTATGACAACAGCTAAAGCAGGACTGATGCATGAACATTCAAGCATGAAATGAGAAGAAAAATTTACAGACACAGAAGGAAAAAGTGGATGAAATAAAGAAGACAGAGAACAAGAGAAATTTTGTGTATTCACAAAAGATCTCATCAACAAGTGCTCAGGAGATGAACACATAATTTGTAACAGGGTGTAAAAAGGAATCAAGATGGCACATGGATGGCCGCCTCGGTATGGAGAGCTCTCTAATTCTTCTGCTGTTTTTGTTTGTTTGTTCTGTTTAGTCCTTCTTTTCCTTACAGTTTTACCAAACTACTGAACATTAGACAAACAATTTCTGGTTTTTGATTATTCAGATGTTTTGCTGGACATAGTCGGAGTCCTGCAAGTCCCCAAAAATGCATCATGGTTTCCACAAAAATATTAAGCCGCACAATTGTTGAGTAATGGCTGCTGATATGCTAATATATTACATTTTAAATATGTAATAATACAAAATAGTTATTTTAAAACTTTACTAATATTTAATAATATACTATACAACAATATTAGACTGTACAGTAATGAGAAATTGTGGGGTAAAATGTGCTAAATTATCCAAAATAATGTGTAAAGTTATGTAAAATATTTTCTACATTTCTTGACAGGTTTGTGCTATTAACCCATGCAGTCCATGGACATTTTAATACATTTCAATGTTTATTTTAATTGCATTTTTGCTAACTTCTGTATGATAAACCATTTTGGTACTGTACTGGGTCATTTGGTCAAAATCAGTTGAGAACCACTTTTCTAATGCAAGAAATTGATTATACTGTTATGGTCAAATGGTAGGGCTAAACATTGCATCAACTTGTTTAAAAATAGACTATCAATCTGTGGAGGGAAATTACATACTCCTCTGTTCTGCCTCCTCTGATTTATGCATCTTTTAGCCGGGTTGCAATGTGTGCACAACAGTGAGTCAGTCTATTAGTCATCACCACGGCTTTTTTTAGGGTAAAACATTTTTCTGGAAGGTTCTCGCTTTAGACAAGCACTCTTATTTATCTGAGAACAATATGAAACTGCTATAAAAGCCGTTTCATAAAGGGATGAACATTTGTGTATTTGCATGTAGGGGGTGCTGTGACAAGATGAGTGCGAAAAGAAAACAATATTGTACATAGAGAAAAGAGAGAGACATAGAGAATGAGTAATAGAGACAGCTCTGTACATGCCCTAAGCCAGATACTTGGAATATTGTAACGTTTAAACAACATTATCCTGCGACTTAGACACAGTTTAATTTTAGTGCATCAAAACATGTATTCCCACAGGGTATTGCATAGTGACCTGAGATTTTCTGGATTTCTGTTAGGGGCCTGGAGATATTTGCACATAGTCACATTCATACATAGATGCCATAGAAAACTGTTATCATCATTTACGCCCCTCTCTTCTGTTTGCCTCCTGACTCTTTTTCACAAAGTGTAGCTTTATAAATCAAAAACATTCTGTTTTTACAGTGTTTCTGAGCAAATAATTGCAGCCTTGGTGAACATAAAATCTTAGCAACCCCAAAATGTTGGATGGTAATGAGAATCATCATAAAAAAATATAATGAGAAAGACAATAGCAGAAAACATACAATAATGACAAACTGTGGGGTAAAATGTGTTAAATTGTCCTAAATAATGTCATCATGTACAAAATTCTAGGATTGCTATATTACGGTTAATAGGTTTTATACATTATATAAACATTCAATGTGTCCTCTTTGCCCAGCAATAGTTATCAGGGTTAAAAGATTTGTTTTGCCCTCTGGAAACAAAGCAGAGTAGAATTCAATGCAATTCAGAAAATGTTATTATAAATGATAATTGTTATTAAGAAATGAAATCCTTGCAAATCCATGAAGTTCGTTTCATATTGGTTGTATGAATGCTGAGTTTAAGAGCTGTGCACATAGTTTAAGGGTGGTAGAATTAGTGTAACCATATTTAGTGTGCATTAGAGTGACACTGAGCTGTTTGCCACCGTTGCCTATACTGTGACTGTGTGTGTCACGGAGCCATCTACATCATCACTCCCGCCCACTGCACCCGATCATTACACCAGATCACAGTCACCTGATTTCTAATCACCGGCACCTGCACGTCATGATTGCACTCTCTACTTCAGTCACAGTCTCCTGCACCTCAGTGTCTGGTCTTGTCTCTTAAACTTACCTGTCGTCCTGTGGGTTCCTTGGTCCATCGTCCTGTGTTCCTTCGTCCATCGTCCTGTGTTCCTTCGTCATCATGTTCATCAGTATTCTACTAAGACATTGTTTCACAGTCAGCTAAGTGTTCACCATATCTGCTTTATTATCATCACACTCAAGTTATCCTGCATCGCTCACTCTGCACTTCAATAAACTTATTTGTTTACATCTGCCTTGTCTGCCTTTCTATGGATATGACAGAAGACCAGACCATCACAATGCAGAGCATGAGCACGGATGTCACGGATCCCTTCGTTGAGTTGGTGAACGCAGTTCGTCAATCACTTCCTCCACCACCCACCACTTCACCTGCTGCCTCTGCCAGTCCCATGGCCCGACCAGCGTCATACTGCGGCGAGGCGGAGGATTGCAGCGGGTTTATCCTTCAGTGCAATCTACACTTCGAGATGCAACCCCATCTGTATACCACCGATCGAGCGCATATTGCGTTCGTAATCTCACTTCTCTCCGGTCGAGCCCTTCAGTGGGCTCAATCGCTGTGGCAAGCGGAAGTTCCCGTGACCATGTCGTTATCAGCATTTCTTCGGCATTTCAAGGAAGTCTTCGGCCAAACCACGTCCTCTCTAACCGTCCATGATCAGCTCTTTAACCTTCAATAAGGTACACGATCCTATGCCCTGCAATTTCGCACACTCGCCGTGGCAAGCGGATGGAATGAAGTGGCTCTCCTCACAGCCTATCGCCAAGGTCTAGATCCTGAGATTCGTTCACTGATGGTTATACACGATGATAACATGGGGTTAGAGAACTTCATCCAGAAATCGATCTGAGTTTCCCAACGACTTTCTGCTCGTTCATCATTCCAACCCGCTTTGCATCCTCGTGGACGCATATGTCACTTCTCCCCCACCATGAGGCTCCGCATCGGCTGCCTGCATTCCGAGGAGATCTCGTTTTTGGTGTTGGAAGGATCCACCGCAGACATCATCCTGGGACGCCCGTGGATGCTCCAACACGAACCTCGGATAATCTGGATTACTGGTGAGATTCTCCAGTGGGGTACCTTCTGTCATCAGACCTGTTTAACCCCGTGATCAAGGTTCCTCGTCCTTCCTTTCTTTCCAGTTCTACCACTTTGTCTATCGTCGTCAATTCCACTACCATCGAGAGTCCAGAGTCTGACAAGAATATGGAGATTCCTCCAGAGTACCGGGCGTTCCAGGATGTGTTCAGCAAGCGGTTGGCAACGCAATTACCACCTCATCGGCCATGGGACTGTGCCATCGACCTGCTACCTGGGGCGACTCTACCCAAAGGTCGAGTCTATCCCCTGTCCATCCCGGAGCAGAAGGCCATGGAGGAGTATATCAAGGAGGCACTTCGCCAGGATTTCATCCACCCTTTAACGTCCCCTGCTGCATCCAGTTTCTTTTTGTGGCGAAGAAGGACGGAGGCTTGCGGCCCTTCATCGACTACCGGACTCTCAATTCACAGACCATCAAGTACAGTTATCCCCCCCTTCCTCTGGTCCCCTCAGCCCTGGAACAACTACATGGTGCCTGTATATTCTCCAAGCTAGACCTACGAAGTGCCTGCAATTTAATTCGCATCTGTAAGGGTGACGAATGGAAGACGGCCTTTGTGATGCCCTCAGGGCACTATGAATACAGGGTCATGCCCTATGGACTGTCTAATGCTCCTTCAGTCTTCCAAGGTTACATGAACGAAATACTCAGAGATGTCCTCCAACAGTTTGTCATTGTCTATATCGACGATATCCTGATATTCTCCAAGAACCTCACCGAACATCGGCACCACGTGAAACAGGTTCTCCAGCGCCTCAGGGAACAACATCTCTATCTGAAGCTAGAGAAATGTGAGTTCCATACTTCTACAGTTCACTTTCTCGGGTACATCACTGACCAACGAGGCATCCAGATGGACCAGAGGAAGGTGGACACAATCCGGACCTGGCCTCAACCAACAACCATCAAAGAACTACAGAGATTCCTTGGATTCGCAAATTTCTACCGCAGATTCATCCATAACTACAGTCTTCTCAGCTCTCCTCTGACTTCACTCCTCAAGACCCGGCCCAAGTCTCTGTCCTGGAATCCAGAAGCCACCACCACCTTTGCCACTCTCAAGGATGCTTTCGTCACCGCTCCCATCCTCACCCATCTAGATCCAGAATTGCCTTTCACCGTGGAGGTGGATGCTTCCTCCACAAGGGTGGAAGCGGTGCTCTCACAGTGGCAGGGGAAACCTCCTTTACTCCATCTATGTGCCTTCTACTCTAAAA
The DNA here is from genome assembly GCF_964197995.2 of Scardinius erythrophthalmus. NCBI lineage: Eukaryota > Metazoa > Chordata > Actinopteri > Cypriniformes > Leuciscidae > Scardinius > Scardinius erythrophthalmus. Next base: position 37,347,446 of record NC_138222.1, read on the forward strand.
AGCTGTCCCCGGCGGAGCAGAACTATGACATCGGCAACAGAGAGCTCCTCGCCATCAAGCTTGCATTGGAGGAGTGGAGACATTGGCTGGAGGGAGCTAAACACAGGTTTGAAGTCATCACTGATCATCGAAATCTAGAATACCTCAGAGAAGCTCGTTGTCTCAATCCACGCCAGGCCAGATGGTCCCTCTTCTTCACGAGGTTCGACTTCCTAGTTACCTACCGACCTGGATATAAGAATTCCAAAGCTGATGCCTGAGACCATCCTCCCTCCAGCCATGATCGTCAGTTCCATCCTCTGGTCTTTAGATGAAGACATTAGAATTGCTACTCAAGCAGAACCTGCTCCGCCGGGAGGTCCAGAAGGGTGCATCTACGTACCTACATCTTGCCGTCTGCTCCTTCTGGACTCAGCTCACACCTCTCTGGGCTCTGGACACCCAGGTAGCCAGCGAACCCTCTCGCTCCTCAGTCAACGCTACTGGTGGCCCTCTATGGCCCAAGATATCTCCCGATATCTCAAGGGTTGCTCAGTCTGTGCCATCACCAACACTCCCCGTCGACTGCCCGCTGGCAAACTGGTTCCATTACCCATCCCTCATTGTCCGTGGTCCCATCTGGGAATTGACTTTATGACTGACCTTCCAGTCCAATACCTGCATCTTTGTCATTGTCGACAGATTCTCCAAAGCCTACAAGCTAATCCCTCTCAGAGGATTACCCACACCCTTCGAAGCAGCCGAAGCACTCTTCCAAAACGTCTTCCGTCATTTCGGTCTCCATGAGGACTCACCGGACTCACGTCATTTCAATGCATCCTAGAATATCAGCCTCCCCTGTTTCCCTGGTCCGGTGAACCATCAGAGGTTCCAGCTGTTAATCACTGGTTTGAGCAGAGTGAGAGGGTGTGGGACTCAGCTCACGTCCATCTACAACAGGCAGTGCGAAGACACACCACACAAGCCAACGCCAGAAGATCAGAGACACCCCAATACCAACCTAGACAACCTGGAAGCTGAGTCTCCGCTACATAGGTCCATTTACCATCCAGAGGCAGCTCAACGACGTCACCTACCGGCTCAACCTACCTGCACAGTACCGTATTTCTCCATCCTTTCACGTTTCACTGTTAAAACCCTATTCTGAACCCTTGTCTCCTCCCCTCACAGGACCCGGTGAACCTGACGTACCTCCTCCTCCTGAAATCGCGGAAGAACTCATCTACAGAGTCCAATCCATCATCAACTCGCGACGACGGGGCAATCGACTGGAGTTCCTAGTCGACTGGGAGGGGTACGGCCCAGAAGAGCGTTCCTGGGTAGCCCATGATGACATACTTGACCCCTCCTTATTAACCCAGTTTCATCAAGATCATCCCACTCGTCCTGCACCCAGAGGTCGTGGTCGTCCCCGTCGTCGCAGTTTCCTGTCGTCTGGAGCCGACCGTGGAGGAGGGGGTACTGTCATGGAGCCATCTACGTCATCACTCCCGCCCACTGCACCCGATCATTACACCAGATCACAGTTACCTGATTTCTAATCACCGGCACCTGCACGTCATGATTGCACTCACTACTTCAGTCACAGTCTCCCGCACCTCAGTGTCTGGTCTCGTCTCTCGACGCTACAGACTCACCTTACCTGAAGATACTTACCTGTTGTCCCGTGGTTTCCTTCGTCCATCGTCCTGTGTTCCTTCGTCCATCGTCCTGTGTTCCTTCATCATCGTGTTCATCAGTATTCTACTAATACATTGTTTCATCAGCTAAGTGTTCACCATATCTGTATCTTGCAAGTGGCTTTGCATTTTTGTGGTATTACCCATGCACTTTACTTTTACAAGGCAGTTCTCGGATATCGCATACTCTTTATCGATTTTGTTTGTCCTATCAATGGTAAAAAACACTGAAGTGGGTCCAGACTTTGGACTTAAGTGGCTGGGGCATCTGTTATTTTACTTTCTCTGCTCTCCGCCATCCCATTAAAAAACTCTTTTTCTTATGCTAGTTAATTTACATTCACGTTTCCCTCATTCATGTGTTGAGCGCCACCTCGAGGAGCCATGAAGTAGCAACGCTGGGAGCAGGGAAATCTATTTAGACCAACTTATTTTATTAACTAAAATATCGACATTTGATGCCAGTGTATGAATTCTCGTATCGCACGGAGAAGGACAACAATATATTTCCCTATCGATATTTTGTCCCACCCCTAGTTTTGATTTCATTAAAATGGGGGAAATGCAAAATGTGGTGAAAATGTCACCACATATATTTGTAAGATCTACAAAGTGTGTATATATCTAGTTGTCCAATATTATGTTAAATCACGGTGTACAGTGTGGTTTTGTGTTCAGCACATATATCATTGTGTGAGTTTAATTATTGTGTTCTGTGTTTATGTGTGTTTGATCAGTATGATAATGTGAATGTAATCATCAGCAGGACAGAGCCAGATCAGACTCAGAGGTCACAGAATGCGCTGTGAGGGGATGACCTTTTCATTTGTGTGTGGATGCGTGTGATCCTGACATTTTCCTATGACGCCTGTGAGAAAGGTGCAGTTTGATAAACACACTCACCAACTGAAGCGGATCTCAATGAATGGAATATGGAATATTCTAATGTGACTTTGTCACTGGAGGGGGTTAGAGACAAGTGACTCATCTAACAGACCTCTGGAACTGAAATATCATACCTTAAAAACACTAGGTTTATTCCAATTGCTCTTATAAATAAGTTATAAGTTATAATTAAGTGACAAACATGACAAAATATATTAAAATAATTTAACAATTATGTTTTATATATTTTAATTGTCCAGCGTTGTCCAACGCGGACAACGACGCAGAAGTATAAATGAAAACCAACGCGTTGCCTACAGCGTAGAGGCTACGGCGTGAGTTCGACGCAGAAGTATGAAGGCTGATTTATACTTCTGCGTCGGACCTATGCCGGAGCCTCTATGCTGTAGGCAACGCGTTGGTTTTCATTTATACTTCTGCGTCGTTGTCCGCGTTGACGCGCGCAGAGGGAGCATATGAAACCCGATGGAGCAGTCCTGGCAGACCAATCACAGCGCTTGCGTCCGCGTAGAGTTGACGCGTTGTTACATTTTTGGAGAGGTGCGCGTCAGGGTACGCCGAAGGGTACGCGCGCTACACACAGCCTACGACGTAGCTACGGCGTAAGTTCGACGCAGAAGTATAAATTGGGCTTTAGTCGTTGTCCGCGTTAACGTGCAATTACACTTGCAGAGGGAGCATGTGAAACCCGAGGGAGCGGTCCTAGCAGACCAATCACAGCGCTTGCGTCCGCGTAGAGTTGACGCGTTGTTACATTTTTGGAGAGGTGCGCGTCAGGGTACGCCGAAGGGTACGCGCGCTACACACAGCCTACGACGTAGCTACGGCGTGAGTTTGACGCAGAAGTATAAATAGGCCTTTTGAGACTTAAAAAAAAATAAAAAATAAATCATAGTTATTCCACTTTTCCATTTAGCTGTTTATGTGTGTGGGGACCCTGTGAATCGGAACAGCTAAATGGAAAAGTGTGAGCCTCGGTTTTTGAACAAAAAGTGTGTGTTATGTTCAGAGTCTTATGTGTGTGCGCTTTCCGCTGGAGTGAATTCCCTCTTCTGTCCAAATTCTTCATTGTCTAAGATGCACACCTTACATGCCCTCTCCTTCTCTCGCTCTCTCTCTCTCTGTATCTTTTACTCTCTGAGGTTTACTTGTTATTTCGGTCAGAAGCCAAAATGAGACGCTTTAGGCAGCAACCCCAGCAGCAGCCAGCAATAAGAGGTATATTTATATCAATCCATGGGGTCAGTGTGTCTGCCTGTCTGAAAGAAAGAGAGAAGGGTGTGTCTACTCTCTGCTCCCACAGTCCTGTTCAACAGCAGCACTACCATACACTCTTCTGAGGGTGGAGAACTGAGCACACGGCCGCACGGTTCTGATGTGGTGTGTGTGTGCGTGTGTGTGTGTGTGTGTGTATGTGTGTTGGGGGTAGTGGGATAATAGCAGAAGACTGGGGGGCTGGTCTGTATGAGGAGGCTGAAACCCCCACTGAAGCAGCACTGCACACTGACCCAGAAACAGTCAACTTCACTCTGAGCTCTGTCATTTTCCTAAGTGATTCACAAACCACAATGTCCACCAAACCATGAGAATAATCCTTAAAATAATAAAGCTATGGCTCCCTTTTTAATCAAGGCATTGTGTTCCATTCCTCTTTTAGTTCAGTGATAGTTTTTTCCTTCATTTCACAGCATGATGAAAGTGGTGTCTGGATTTCGGTAACTTAAATTAGGTTTCTGTCTAGTTTTACTGGACATTTACTGTAATATAACCGTATTTAACTGTTATCAAATCACATGTGAATCTCTTCCGCACGGGTCGTCTGCTTAAAAAACTATGGAGTCTCTGTAAACGTACACACTCACAAATTAACTGAAACAAACTGATTAGAATTGAAATCACAATAATTAAGTGTTTTGAAAGAGTTACTTGAGACAATTAAATTTGTTGCCATGACAAAGCCAACATACCGTTATTATCCAAACTTCAAATCTCTAATTATATATTCAAAACTACATAAGCCCTTAATTACTTTCAACCTCAATAGCCTTTCGCAATCTTAGTTTTATACCTCTTTTCCCTGCACACCAATCGGTCCACACAATGTTCAGCAGCTACAATGCTATTTAATCACCCCGAAGCATTCGATTACATGTGTAACATTGCAATGTGCTTTGAGGAAGCACTATGATCTATTATGACAAACTCCTCTGCGTATGGTGTGTGAGGTCTGGAGATTTTTATTTGAAGTCTGGTCTTGTCTGATCTGGATTCTTCATCAGTGTGCTGCAAACAAATGTAGATGAACTCAGCACGAGTCTGGGCAACATTTAGAAACAGATGGAGAGATGACTAGTAATAAAGCTATCAGCTCTCTTTACACTCACACACCACACAGATGTACCTGACTATTCTGCAATGTTATGATTCAGACTTTCCCTCTTCTTTTCAGGACGGTATATGCTACAGTGCCATTTTTTGTGAGGGTGTGCATGATTACTCCCAGATAGCAAGACGAACATAACTCAAAGTGTGCCTGTTAAAGGTATAGCGGAGGATTTTTTTACTTCCGGGTGGAATACCTATACTATTGGTCCTCCTAATTGTCAATCATTCTGGTGAATCAATCAAACTTTTCAAAAAGTGGAGAGGGCGGGTCTTATCTAAAATTCGGAAAGATCCTCCGCTATACCTTTAAATCCACAACATTAACACAAACGCACATACATCTACACACACAATCTATACCAGTTGCCCCTTTTGCATATTAGCACACACTGACATGACCCAGTGTGTCACCCCTGTAAAATGAGTCAGAAATGACTCCCACAAGAGGGATCCCTGGCCTCACAGCATATTCCTCAGGGATGCCTGAGGTCTGCCCAAGTCAGTCTCGCTGCTCTTATTATGGTCATTCTATTCAGAAATCGAATGACTGGACTGGAAAGATTAAATATTTTTGAAAAATAGAAATAGAACAAAGTGATCATTTTTATCTAATGCAGAATACATAAAAAACGTTAAGTGGTAAACAACAAACACACACAGACACCTAGACATGCACATGCAAGCATTAATGAAAAACATCCAGAAAGAAAGAAAGAATGAAAGAAAGAAAGAACTGATAACTGAATGTTTAGAAGCAATTTGTTCTAGCAGAAACATGCACAAGTGATGTGTCAGTTTCCATGTGAAGAATTAGAATGATTTCATATTCTGGGTTTTGTGTGTGTGTGTGTGTGTGTGTGTGTGTGTGTGTGTGTGTGTGTGTGTGTGTGTGTGTGTGTGTGTGTGTGTGTGTGTGTGTGTGTCTGATTGTTATCCAAAAACCACTTCACAGCAGCCTTTCCCGTTTGAATTTCAAACATACAGCTTGTAAAGAGTTTTAGCTATTGGGATTTATATTCATTAAGTCTGCTGCAAACATTAAGGATGAAATATGAGTAATTTAATTGTGCCCTAAAATTCACACAATTCACAGTGGAAAATCTCTGGGGAATTGCTGGCATTTGTAAGAATCCTGCCGGCTACAGTTTTAAAATGTTCTGTGGGAGGCTAATTCGTGCATTGGCAAAGCAGAGTTTCTGTAGAACTGTTTCTATTTTAGTGTAATAATCCACAGGTTAAGACTCCCTTATATGATTCTTAGATCAAGTAAATAATTGGTGAAAAATGTTTTTGGTGAAAATATAGCCAAAGATTTACCTCATTGTTGTAGTGTTTCTATTTTATTAAATAGTAAGCGCTTTAAACTCTTCGTATGTTTCTTAAAGAAAACGCGATGAAGCACACAATCATTGGCAATTTAAATAAATTTTGAACAGAATTCTTAACCAAACTTGCATTACATTTTATGTTTAAGGAATACATTTAATTAGAAATATTAAGTGGATGAATTCAACTCCAAAAAGCTGTTTCCTTATTATTTTACAGTGTAGCTCATCACCATTCATTGTTTTTCTTTTTTTTGTACTTTTCTGTTACAGTTTTAGTTCTTGTCCTGCAATCATGACAAAATACACTACAAACCATACTTCAACAAAAAAAAAAAGGTAACAAAAAAAGAGAAACAAAGCAAGCAAGCAGGCAGACAGTGATTACAGGGTATATAAGAGACAGAAACATACAGTATGCAAAAAAGGGCCATGTGGTAGGCAAGATGGAAGGAAACCGTCTCTTTTCCTAATTCTATCTCTCCTTTTCTCTGTGTGTGTAGTAAAGTCAGAGGGTTTGGGTCAGTGAATGGAGTTCAGAGTGAAGGATGTGGTCATCCTGATGAGAGGTTTAAGGCAGCAGTGATACTGTGGTTCAGCTAGTATCTTCAGCATAGATGTCAGATCACAGCACTCTCAGCAGCTGAACGCAGCTTTGCTTACTCTGTGCCACTCAAATTAACACCACACATATCTCTCTCACTACTGCAGTCTTGTTAGAGGAAAATATGTTTCTGCTCATTACGTCGTGATGCTGTTTCTGGGTCCAAACCTAAGTGAGAATACTATCTCAACAGCCCTTTATGAGCACTAAAAAACTCACAGTTTACACTACAGTCTGCAGGCTCACGGAGTCACGGACACCAATATCTTAACGATTCTGGAAAGATAATTCACTGTCTGGCCAACTGAGATTTCGCTATGGAGATAAAGGTTAGGATCATGGTTTTTTGGTAGTACTACAGCTGATATGGTTAGATTATGTTATTCTGTCTTTTATTTTGAAATTCTGTCCTGTTTCCTTTTGTTCCTGTTTCCCCATTCTGTTTGGTTTCTGATTATGTCCTCATTTGTTTCTATGGTTACTTAAGTTTATCACCTGGGTCTCTTTATGCTTGCCTTTTTCTCCCTGTTCAATTCAATAACTTGTTGGTTCTCGTCTATGTTGATTTTGTTGTTTATCTATGCTATTACTCCTGTGTGTTCCTAGTCTGTTCTTTAATAAAGTGTGTTTTGTTTTGGACTTTCCTTCGTTGTGCGCTCATTACAGCCAATCGTGACAACAGCATACTGTGTTGTATACACCTTTTGCTTCTAGGATCTGATAGAGCATTCAGGTCTGGACTCTGGAAATGATGCCACGTCACGTCAGATATCAGAATAGAACAGAATATGTATTGCCAAACAGACGGTAACATTAAATTTGTATAGGGTACACAACCATTTAAAAGTCTGAGACTTTAAAGTCTGCGTGAACCGTATGTTGCAAACGACTTTTCTCCAGTGTTGTGACGTATTTCCCAGTGAAAAGGAGTATTGAACAGAGGGCAGGGTTTTACTCTAGCGCTCCTCCTCTCCATCTCTCACTCATAGCAGACTAACGGTTTGAGGGGAGTGGTTAAGCGTTTCCCAACCCAAGCCGTCAAACCTACATCATCAGCCATTCCAGACCGGAAGTAACTTTTCAGACTTTGATTAAAGATTACGACGGCAGACAATTTTTTTCTGTGTATTAACTTGCACGGATTAATTTTTCACCACAAGACTAGAAATATGTGCTAACAGAGTAAATAGGGTCAATTTTGATTTCAGTTGGACTTTAAGACTGGATTTATCTGATGAATAACATTTCTTATTATTACCACATTTTAAACAAAAATGTGCTGCTTGATGTATTTGTGGAAACCATTATACATTTTTTTCAGGATTATTTGATGAACAGAAAATTCAATAGAATAGTGTTTATTTGAAATAGAAATCTTTTGTAACATTATAAACATGTATAAACTGTAACTTTTGATCAATTTAATGCATCCTTGCTGAATAAAAGTATTAAAAAGTTAAAGAGTTAAAAAATCGTACTGACCCTAAACTTTTGAACGGTAGAGTATATTATACTGCACAATGTGATACAAAACACTCTATACAATACAGTACACAAACTGATATAGTCAGATTATAAATAGATGCACTATAACAGCTATTGGAAAGACTGATCTTTGTTGAAAAGGGGTTTTAGTATGTTGTTTGTTATGGTGTCTGCGTTGATATTCGTCACCTGTATAATGCCTGTCTTAAATACATGTTTGGGAATAAGATGCAAAGCACCTTATCATGCGTCCTTTCATTAACACTGAGAGCCTCCTTTGCTCTTTAGTTTATGTAAACACATGTTGACAAAAAGAATGTCTGACTCAGTTTCTGGCAGCATGGGACTTCCTGATAAATGGAGTCTTGTTTAGATCAGTCACCTCGGATTAGTCTGGAGGTGCAGTGTAAAATCCAATATTATACTCTATCAATGTCTTTCACAAAGATCACAGACGCAACAGCCAATCACAATCAGCCAGAGAGGAAACATGAGGTCTAATGACACAAGAGCTGAAGAGGATGAGTCACTGACTGCCAGCTGATGTTTCATTGTGTTAGATGAAATAAGAAAGCTAGAGGCTGCTGAGGATTCTGATGGCTGCCCTCGTGCACTGCTGTGCAATGGATAGTATAGGGTCGAGAAGGGTCGAGTGAGTCCCCATGAAATCAAAATTGAAAATTCTTTTTTATGGAATATTGCAGTATTTATTATAAATGATTCATCCGTGCACAGCATTATTTATTTATTTATTTATTTGTAATTCATGTGCTCTCATAATTTTCAATCAAAATAATTACCCCTCCCTCTTGCAACAACATCAGTTGTGTCCGAAATCACATGCGTAGCCTACCTACTATATAGTAGGCGAAAAACTATGTGACAAAAGTATGTCCGAATTCACAGTACTCATAAACACATTCACACACTGAGTGACTGAGTAGACACATACTGTTTTTCACCTACTATATAGTAGGGAAGTTTGCAGCCATCTCTTCTCTGATTATGTGTTTAATGGTGCGAGGGCAGGACAACCTGTCACTCACATGAGATCACAGCAGCAAACCACAACCATCCAATCAATTCCCAATGGATTAAGTCCCACCCTACATTTTTTCTGGTTCGAGAAGCCAGATATACCCAACATAAGGGAAGAAAAGATTGTGTATTCCCAGATACATAAGCGCTTTGGTAAGAAAGTGTCGTTTATGCATTTCTATGTAATGTAAAGGCAATGAATCAGTATGCATAGCATATCCCAGAATAGTAAAAAAAAAAAAAAATACTTTCACTGACCTCACTCCTGGAAATGTGTGGATTATATAAGATCAATACACAGCCAGCCTCAACTCATCCTGCCTCCAAATAAAGAGTGCTAGGAAAAGAAAGAGGAACATCAGAGAAGAGCTCTGACTGTAATTAAACACACACATGGAAAGCAATGATACAATTACATTCATTAGAACATCAGTAGCTGGTTTGCCATTATTTTCAGCTTTTTGTTTACATTTTCAACCACAACAGAAGATATTTTTCTTTGGTAAAATGCTTTTCTCTCATCTCCCATGTTACTTTCAACTGCTTCAGCATGTTATGTTCGCACTGTCTCGACAGTGATGTCACTCTTCTGCTCTGTATTTCATTATTAAATGGATGTAAAAAATGTTGAGGTTCGTACTTCCTGTTCTTTTTGTGCAGAGTGATAATTCAAAGCGAACTGCGATGACTCAGTGGTGCTGATGACGAAGAGTGTGGACCAGTTTAGGAGGCAAAGGCCTAGAAAAGAAAACGGTGCTGAGAGAGCAGGATTGATCGCTCACAAACACAGCGCTCTGTCTCCCCCTGCCGGCCACTTCTCATAACTCACGCCACTAGACAACTGGTCGCATTTCTGGTAGTTACTGATATCAAATAAAGAAAAATAATTGTGGCAAGTAAAAAATAGTGTGTATTCACCAATCTCTCTTTATACAAAATACACTATACACAACAAAATCACAGAAGAACCTATTGCACGTTATTGATTATATTGCACAGTGATTGAAAGGAAGTGTGCAATGAAAATGGTTTATATCGAACATATTATTTAATGCATAGCACTGCATCATGAGCACTTGAACAAGACTCCAGCTACATCACAAGAAATAAGCAAAATATAGGCCTATGTATATCACATGCAATACTGCTAGATTGAAATAAAATGCTTTTAAAAATGAATTTTTAAAACATTTCTGTTCTCTGTGAACTGGAACGTTGTGTTTTAAATGTGTCTAAGACGCTCTGACGGCGGCGGGATATAATATGTTTACTGAAATTATCATGGATAAAACATAAAGACTTCCTTAAAATAGTTATTTCTGTGAATACGTGGACAGAAAATCTCTTCTCTGTTATCCTAACAATATATCTGGCTCACGCTGGATGCACATTATTGTAACTTCACTCAACATGAGTTTCACCGAGTTTACATCCGGGACTTTTCCCTAGGCAATGGGGGGCGCACTACAACCGTTCCTTAGGCAAAGTGAAATAAATTCGCCGCACCGTTACATAAACTAGTTCTCTTCTTCTAAGTGTTCTTTCGTGCTCGGTAATACTTATTTCGCCCCGGTTCGCGACAATATTAAATTAATATCCAATTATATCCATAATGTGTAATGTTGGGCGAGTTATTTTGGGCGTTACACGGCATGGTTTTGCTGTCCCATTATCTCTCTTCTGCGCGCATTGATACAACGAGCGCACAAGCTGGGGGTGAATGGGATGGAAGAAGAGTTCTTGTTTTGTATATCAGTTTCTGTCTTTTTATGTCTTTTTGGTTAAAAATCAAGCGAACAAAGCGAAGATTCCTTCTGTTACACTGTACAAAACTTTAGGGCGCAAAAGGGAGCGAATTCATCCGTGGGATAAGGTTTTAGTGGTGAAATGCCCGGCTGTTTGTAGATATATATTTAAATAATTGGTGAGTGTGTGTGTGTGTAAGTGTATGAAGATCGGTGTTTGACTGCTGGAGGAGTGAGTACAAGGGTAAGTGCCCCTCGGTTTTTTCATCTTCATCTTGTGAACTTTTGGGAACGGTGTCTTGCAACTCTTTTAGCGTTCTTTATTTGATTCTGCTGGTGGTGATTTGAGTGGATGTGAAAGCGCAGAGGCAGCGCAGGGGGGTTTTGTTCATTTCTCTTTATTGTAGGAGTTGCAGGAGAGAGAGAGAGAGAGAGAGCGAGAGAGAGTGCAGCTGCAGTCAACGAAACGTTATAACTTACAACCGTTACACAATAACGCATCGAATGGCACCCAAACACCCTTTAAACGACACTTGCTTAACAGAACTGCAATAATATGGATGAAAATGTGATTCCAGCGCGTGCCGTAGTTTTCACAGCATGCCGTGAAACAGTCATGGGATGCCATTATAAATGCACTTTGCGCTTACATTTACATTCGTTATTAGAGCAAGGAGCGAAATCTCGAGCCATAAACAGGATAAAGTGTGTATCGGTACTCTTGATGTGTTGAGCTACTATTATTGTTAAGAGCCGCTAGGGCGACAAGACGTGTGATCATGAAAGATTTTTTCCAGTTCGTGTTCTCGGCACCACGCCTTGACATATCTGCACAAACGCGAGCTCGCTTTCGTGAAGTCTCCCAAAATCTGTTCTGTGGTTAGGTGGAGGAAAGTTGTAGGCCCTTGTGTAGTGAGTTTGATGTGTGATTGTGTGAGTATATAAAGTGATGGCGCTGTTTCCGGTGTGGATGCGTTGGAACGCTAATGATGATGATGATGATGATGACCTTTCTCAGGCTTTCAGATGGCGCTCGGTCCGCTTTAACGACTGGACCGTCATGAGCTCCTTTCGCAGTCTCTCAATGTGTATATATTTTTTTTAATTAGTGCTGTTTGGGTTATCAGGTTTAGTACTGTATAGCCGTCAAACAGTATGGTTGTTCCTCATCAAAAAATCACACCCTGTTTTTTGATAAATTTTGTTAGCTTAAGATTGCTAGGCCTACGAAGTTCTAAAATAATAGGCGTACAGGTTTTTCTTCTCTTCAGCTTTGTCATGTTTTATTCATGTGTGGCTGTGCTCTTCCATTATCAACTATGTTCACACTGTACAGCCATTTTTACGTTTGTTCTTCCTCTTAACTCCACCTGCTTTTTTCTTGCAATGGGTCACCAATCAAAACCAGTTAGACATTTCTTCATTTAATGTGAAATAAATTTAGTTATATTTTTCAATAAATTGGGACTTCAGTAATGTAGTTTCATTATTTTCTAATAAATATTGCTTTTATTTTCAGTTCTACACACACAGTTGTATATTGTATAAAAGATAGCCTAAGTGTTTACCTCCTGTTTAGTGGTTTTCTCACTGCATGCTGTTGTCATGTTACTTTCACATAAAGATGGTGAGTGGATGCCAGTTGCCAGTGAGAGTTTTCAGGATATATAAACCATTTAAGGATTAAACGTGTCATAGATACTGTAGACTATATGTTCATGCTCTCAGCAATAAGGGGACACAGACAGGAATTTACTTGCAGAGTTTCTGCTTAAGCTAAAATTATGCCCTAAAATTTTAGTTCTTAAACATTTGAATTATGCTACTCTGTTCTGAAGAGACTGGCCATCCGTGCAGGGCTTTGGAGAATGGATGGATGGATGTTCTGAAGACTTGGACAGAAGATTATGAACAGATTGATGGAGTGATGCAAAGGTTATAAAGACTACAATAAGTGGAAATTTATAGTTTAGAATATTATCATAGAATATAGTTTCAACAAGACACAATCTAAGCAGCAGTTTACCTCACCACCGTGACAATTTGGCATATCTGACATTCCTAATTCACCCCAGCTCCAATTTGTTTCTAATACTTCTCCATGTTAATAAAGGGGACCTATTATGCCTCTTTTTACAAGATGTAATATAAGTCTCAGGTGTCCCCAGAATGTCTCTGTGATGTTTCAGCTCAATCGCGGTTAAGCTAACGTGATATTGCAGTTCTTCATCACCATGAAAGTTTATTATCTGCATGCGTTTTAAAGCCATATCTGTTTAAACTTCCGATATATGGTTTTCTGAGCGCACACATCCAAAGCACGCGCACAGAAAGCTGGCTGTCAGACGGCGCGTCCCGTGAGTATGAAACTAAGTTCTCTTTCACGTCTTATTGCGCTTCAACTGTCGCATAGCCTACACAAGGTTATTTCAGAAACACAAAGTTCACATTAACAGTCGGTTATGTCTGTGAATGTAAACAGAGAGTAAAGAAATCACATGTGAATATTAGATTCTGTGTATTAGTGAAAGCAGCGTAATATTCAGTACCTACTGATATGCTGTTAATATTAATCAAAACAACAAAAGAAAACCAGAAAATCACTCACTGCCCTTGATTGAATAACTTTAGTAGCTTTAATAAGAATAATTTTTTTACTTGAATGCTGCTGTTACTTACTCTGGCAAGGAGATAAACATGGAGGACTGTTTATAGCTCACTCAGGGAGGGGTCTATGCTGCTAATAGGCCTTTATCACACTTCCGTGTTTGAAAAGCGGAAGCTTCAAATAGGAGCGTAAAACAACTTCTGCTGCAGTCTGTATCAATGGCTGTGGCCATAGAATGGGATTGTATTGATTTGTGTAAAATTCCAAAAACTTAACTTCAGAGTCTGATCGCCTTATTTTATTGCAGAACTGCAAGAATACAGTACAAACACCACCACATTAAAGAGCATTAGAATTAGACAAATCTTAAAATATTAATTACGACTAAAGTCTACTTTGTGGGGATTAAATTAAAGGTTTGGTGGAAACTTATTAAACGATACTGTTAAAGTTTCATGCACTTACTTGTAAGATGCAATCATGAGTAATTAGATCAAATTAAAGTTGTTTAAATAAAGGAATATTTCAACCACAGAGACATTTATTTTAAAAAAAATGTCATATTCTCCGTGTTTGAGTGCGATGATTGGATAGCATTATACTGTTTAGACAATAATGGGTGGTAATATAATGCAAAAATAACATTAAAAATCTAATTAAATCAGTCCGATGATTCCTCTGGCAGTAACATGAGCTGTGTGCTACTCGTTAATCCCATGACAGCACTGGCAGCGCTGATGATCGCGTCTCTCTGGTAGTGTTACACAATAAAATAGATGACATAAATAGTAGGGTATCATGTAAGTCTAAATAAACCGATTTAAATATTGACGTTTATTGTTAAGCTCAACTAAATTAGTTTACTTTTCTTCTTAAAACTGGCATCCGTCTATTGACAATAATGCAGGTGGAAATTCCTTTACGCTACTAATCGGAGCAGGATGTAACAATACGCGGACCGTGATAAAGGCCAATAGAGCCGAGTCCATTGGCAGTCGTGGGGCCTGTTCAATGTGACGTCACATTGCATAGAAACTGGAGTGAGTGTATTTTTATCATCATAGGTTTGTTGTGTACACACTGCCGACACACATTTATGTTCAAACTCCATGTGAAATTGAATTTTGCATAATAGGTCCCTTTTAATAGAGCAGTGATGTATTTTTGTAGGCCAATTTTCCATTGGCTTTTGGATTATTGCAGAAAATAAGCTCTGTGACCAGCAAAAGTTCAGGATTCTTACACATTTTATTCATCGTGATAATCTTCACAAATAAACACAACACAAAACACGTTTATGTTAGAGTAGTTTGCAAGAGCGTGATTATAAACACAATGAGGCTGTAAAAGCGGATTAGTGAGAGTAGATGAGTTTACCTGGTCAGAGTGATTTATCCAACAACCTTAGCCACTTGTTTGCCTTTTGTAAGACAAGAAAAAGCTTGTGGTATTACTGATGTATTTTATTTCGTAAGACATGAAAGTATCTTGAGCTTGTGTTATCACACTTTATTTCAGGCATTTAATCAAGGGTGATGAAATTGGAAGTGCTAAAATGCTAGCTTGTTTCCCGGGGTTTGGCCTACAAAAATATGTCATCTCTGCTGCACTCTAGTAACGTATATAATTTAAGAATTCTAAAGACATTTTAGAGCTGGGTAAGAGTCATTGCAGACAGCAATCTGTTTACCTTTATCATCATAAAGGATTATATCAACACGTGAGTTTATGAAAACGCTAACATATAGCCAGACTGTGTAGCATGAGTGTATTACGTGGTAATGAAGCTGCTTTGAGTAGAGGGCGGTATTGTAAAAACTGCTTTGGTTGAGAAGAGGCATTGTAAAAGTTTGTTTAAATTTGATTAGTTCCGTTTCTCTGAAGAGTAGTTCTGAATTACTTGTGCTTCAGCACATTTACTGAGCCAACAGGTTAGGGTATGGTGTGCCAGTCTGATCAGGCAGGTGTAGTGTGTGTGTGGTATGATCACTTTGGCTGTTTGTCCTTACTGAATACAGAAGTCCCAGAAAATAGCCCTCTTTTGCTCTGCTGTGGACAATTATAATGCAGGACCAATAGGACATATTACATCTACTTTCTGCTGGTTTGTAAGATTCATTGTATTCATTTTTTTATATTATTTTGCTTAAATATCAGATCTGTGACTGGTGTAGCTACAGATAGAGGATGCCACTCTGTAGATGAGTGAGAAGCTCTCTGTGTGTGGAGTGCCCATCTGGTAGTCTCTGCTTTCATTCTGATGAGAAGAGTGATGATCTGTGGCAGAGACAGAGACTGATTCTGTGAGACACAAGTACTGAGAACAAAAAATAACAGCTCAAACAAACCAGAGAAAGCAGGAAGTGAGTAAATTTGCACTGGCATCAACTAATTCAACTCCAAAAGACAGTCCACTTGTACATGTATGAATGGAGGAAAACATATATGGTGGCTATAGTCCCGCTTTACAATTTTTGATGGAGGCTTCACAACTCAACATGTAGCTGTTAAATGAGCCAATCGCCTCTTAGTTTACTATAGAACGTGCTTGTTCCTTAGCTGGACCAGTCAAAAAAAAAAAAAAAAAAAAACCTTTTTGTGTGATTTGAGCACAATTTATGATTTTATTCTTGATTTGAAATATGTTATTGAAAAGGACAAGTTATTAGAGCTGTATTTGCATGGCTGGAAATAGCTGCCAGGGGGCATTACGAATATGGCCGCCCAGTGAAATGACTTTTCTTCAAGGGACTTTAGCCGTTTCTTAATATGCGTTCTTATCTGTACTTGTGTTCTTGTGGACTTGTGAAACAATCATCACAAGTACTGTTTCAATTAAATGTTCACGTTAGCCAAGCACAGTGCAAATCCCCAGATGTGTTCTTGATCTGCCCCTTTTATCGAGGATGCATCGAGAGGTGACTTGTGCGGACTTGAGTCAGCCAGGTATCCCAGAATGCATCTAGCAGAGGTTAAAACCCATGTAATTTAAAAATACTACTATTATTGTGTCACAAAATGTAGTTTTAAGAGTTTTTCAGGTGAGAATATAGTTGTAGAATGTAAAGCCTGTTTTATACTTCTGCGTCGAACTCACGCCGTAGCTACGCCGTAGGCTGTGTGTAGCGCGCGTACCCTGACGTGCACCTCTCCAAAAATGTAACAACGCGTCAACTCTACGCGGACACAAGCGCTGTGATTAGTCTGCTAGAACCCCTCCCTCGGGTTTCACATGCTCCCTCTGCAAGTGTAATTGCGCGTCAACGCGGACAAGGACGCAGAAGTATAAATGAAAACCAACGCGTTGCCTACAGCGTAGAGGCTTCGGCGTAGGTCCGACGCAGAAGTATAAAACAGGCTTAAATGTTGTAAAGCTCAAGTCTGTGGTTTATTGATAAAGATAGCGCCTATGTGAAAATTTGATCTAACGCGTGTTGAGGTCCAGGCGTTCACTAGGTGCTCAGCCGTACAACGGCTAGTCCTTCTGACGCTTGCCGCTGGCTCTGATGTCTCTGTAGTGGTTAAACATGGGATATAGCCTAATTTGTTTTGTGTATGTCTAACGGGCTTTGAATCTACCTTTGGTCTCATGAATCTATCATTTGTTCCCGAACAAATCGCTCTGGCTGAGGGCAAAGTGTAGTTTCATAACTTATGTATATACTTTTATATATATGCTGTTTAGCTTTACCGTTGTAGCCTACTAGAGCGCTGACTTTGTACATTTTTTACTGAATTGTTTGGTTGTCTTTATTTCTTATTTTTATAGTTTCTTATACCTTTTTACTTATATTTTTATAATGGCTATTATTGATCATTAAAACTGACATTTAACAAAAAAAGACAGGGTTATGTTTTGTATCACATTTCATTTTATTACAGTGAAGATAATCAGAGTACATATTCACAAAGGCCTATTGCCTAAAGCATATATTAATATGTTTAATATTCAATGTATATAATCAATGTACACATTGCCTGAACCACATTTATGTGGCTATTACTGTTTAACGAAACGAGGCAGAGTGGTGTTTTATAACATATTTCATTTTATTGTTGCTTAAAATATATATACTGAGATAACCAGAGTAGCCAGAGCGAGCTGAGTGACGATATCATGAACGCTGCTGTTCCATTTGTAGAATTACCGGACTTGCGTCCTCCGGAGTTCTTTCTCCTAAATCGAACTTGGCAAGTCCGAACTACCAAGGACGCATGTCCGAACTTTGCATACTTGGTGTCAAGAAACGCCTCATGTCTCTGTGTGTCTCTGTAAATGTTGTTTCAGGACATTGTGCTAGGAACTTAGTTTCTTGCTGTGTAGGGGAAACGTTTTCACAGAAGCAATTTGAAGTTGTCCATTTCAGGTACCTTGATTGAAAAAATCCAAAAATCATTTACTCACCCTCATGTGGTTCCAAACTTGAATGACTTCTTGAAGAGGTGTTTGCCTGTACAATGAAAGTCTGTGGGGTTCAATAATATTCGGGGTTCAGTACATCTATGTGTTCCACAGAGGAGAAATAAGTCACACAGGTTTGGAGTGACTTGAGGGTAAGTAAATGATGACAGAAGTTTCATTTTTGGGGTGAATTATCCCTTTGAGTGTTTAACTTGAGTGTATAAAGAAGGATTGCTTTCTAGTATGCTTTCAATTTCTGTGTCCCCTCAATTTGGGATTGAATCTGCAATATTTGCATGCAGCCCAAATCTTTATCCTCAAAGCTTGCACTTAAAATATTCCTGCTGACATCTTTTTTTTTTCAATATTGCTATGATGTAGATTTGTCACTCTCTGGAGCGCTACTGTGTGTGTAAATGTGTGTGTGCTCCAGTCCTTACCATCCTCTCTTGTCTATTCCAGCTCCACCCCCCACTCTGCCAGTTGGATGGTGTTCAAGACGGCAGACGTTGGGAAGGTATAGAATAAACCATTGTCATAAGGGGGTGCACACATTCTGACACAACTGTGATGGTCTGCTTTATGGCGTTTCATTGACTAGCTAATTAATTTAAATGTTTTCCAGAACTACACTTAGTACTATTACTCAAAACAGCAGCATAGCTACACAGTTCTGAAGAGGAGAGAAGGAAACAGTTAATGCATGCGTCAGCATCATTTCCTCTCAAAGAAGAATGACAGCAGGAGAAAACAGGATTGTGTATGTGCAAAAGAGTGCTGTTCAGTTTGATCCGTGGTGTTCAGGCAGGATTTTGATGAGAGTAGTTCTGATTGAATCAGTACACAGAGATACATCCTACTAACACTGAGCAGATTTACACACACTCGCACAAGCACACTAACAGATCTGTCATGGCATGGTCATGCACACTGTGAGACTGCAAAAAGCTCTTTTACCTCTTTTTTTATATATTTGGTCATTCAATAGCATCTCAATTAATGAAGGAATACCTGCTCTCTTCCTTCGATTCGCCAGGCAGCTGTGTTGGGTTTTGGGAAGAAGAGATCGATTATGGAACTACAAAATTTACAAGAAGCACTCAAAGTGGAAATCCAGATCCATCAGGTATCCCCACCACCCTCCCCACACACCATGGATTGAGTGTGTAATTGTTGCAGCTGTAGTACACTCGTCGTCCTCTAGAGGTCACTGCATCGGCATGTGTCACCCACTCCTGAGAGTGCTAAAACTTTCTTCTCTTTCTTGCAGAAACTCGTGAGCCAGATGAAGCAAGATCCACAGGTGCGTCTCCCTCACTGAACATGTCCCTCACTTACGTTACTGTTTGATCGATACGCTCTCATATACCGGCCACTGGACTAGTGTATTAGGGAGGAGTGTGTGTGTTCTTTGTACAGAATGCAGATCTGAAGCTGCAGCTCCGTGACCTGCAGGCCAAGATCACATCGCTGAGTGAGCGGCAGGTGAGAGCTGCTCTCTGAGAGAACACCTGCTGCCATATCAGTGTTCTCCACGAACGTACACATGTCTTGATCAGTTCAATTACTTGGGGTCTGAAAGTCTTTACCTCCTTGTGTGTCCCGAGAAAATGAGGCGACCTTGTTTGGTTATGAAACCTGTGTTACATCATGGCATTGTTTTGTGTTGTATTGTGCTGAACATTTGTGGTGTGATTTGTTGCATTGTGGTTTTGTGTTGCCAAATGAACTATTTGCCAACACACAAACATGCGCAAATCTATTCTCCCCCTTTTCTTTGACATTTCTGTTACTGATGATTAATGTCTGCTGGGGATGATTACGTGGCGTACTGTTGTACGATTGAGCTAACTGTACAGAACCCGAAGTTCTGTGGAGGAGATGGAGAAAGATGTGTTGTAGATTGCTGGCAGTGGCAGCAGAGATTAATTTTAATTAGCATCTTAAAGCCTTTTAAAGTAACAGAATAAAGCAGCTGCCACCAACAGGGGGGAAAACACACCTGAGATCATCTCTCCTTCCGCAGAGAAAAGGGAATAAGTCAACCCTCTCAGAGCTTCAGAAATGTATCAGCCTGCAGCACTATTTAATAAAGTGTGCTGCCTTCCTCGCTTAAACATATTCGGTGTCCGGTGGAATTCTCCCAGATCTAGGAGTATGTGAGTCTAACAGATGGTGGAGGAAGCCTGTTAAAGCTATAATCAGTGAGAGGACTGTGCTGGGGGGTTGTGTTCATATTCATTAATGTAACTGTCACTCTGTCTTAACTGGTTACAGAAATCAACACATACTCGGCTGAACACAAACAAGCTGTATTGCACATTTGTAGCCTGCATTAAGTAAAGCCTTAATGCAGTAAACTTTTGATATCTTCCTCCTTCTGTCTTCTCTTTATGATTGTTATGGATCCATACTCTTTTAATGTTGCTTTGTGACGTAGTCATGTCTATGTGTATGTGTGTGTGCACATTTTTTGATGCTGAACTGTAACACAAACAGTGAATGGCTTCAAATGAATTGCATTGAGAGTACTAGAGGAATGATCATGTCATTTAGAATCACATTCTGTTTTTGCTCTGTAATTTCTCATTTGCACAGTTATAACAGAGCTCAATAAGTGTGCAAGTATGTTTGTTTATTATCAGCTAGAACTTTTATTTTTCATTCCTCTACGTTTACTTAAGACTTCCATTTCTTTCCTGTTCATCATCATGTAAGTTACTAAAGAACCTGCCACACGTCACTAAAGCATTTCTATTTTAAAATTGTGTTTTGAGTTGTTATGCAAATGTAGGCATGTTCTTATAAATCCAAATGATCTAGTTTTTCTTATGTGGGAACTCTTCTAAAAGAGAAAAAAGATTTGATGTATCATAAGTTTAAACATGAACATTTCACCCTTTAAAGGTGAATTTCTGTGTCACTGGCAGCATCAAATGGAGTATAATTAATGGTGTTTCTTAACAAGTCTGCTATCTGTCATCGTTTAGACAGGATAGGTCAGCCAAAAAAAATGTATTCAAAACATTCCTTAACCTGTATGGCTTACTTTCAGTTGCAGAATACAATTTATTTTAAAGAATGTTTCAACTGTTTTTGTTCATACAATAAAAGTCAATAAGGTCTCTGCGCATGAAACTGGAAGTATTAGAAGTATATAGAAGGAAGTATTTCAACAGAAAAAAAACACATTACTACTAAAGAACAAAAACACAGTCAGAAAAAAAAAAATCCTTATATAAAAACAGAAAATGTTTGTAAAAGGATGCCTTTATAATGGGTATAATAATATATGAATCTATAATACTTCAATATCTTACTTCAATACATCTGTCCTTAATTATTTGAAGAAGCAAATGTGGTGACAGTCCTTTCAGCTGTATACTGGACATGGCTCGCTAATTTATTACTGCTAAATGTTTCATGCTGTTATGCCATAATCCGGTTTCTTAAAACACTTAAGATGTTTTTGAAGGTAGATTACTGTTGGCCCCCTGGCTGAGAGAAAAAGAGAGAGTGAAGTTCAGTTGTAGGGATTCCATGTTCTCACTTGCTGTCAGTGCAAACGGGCCAAAATCCAACATGACAACAGCAGAAAAAGAGAGCATGAGTGTTAGAGACTTCATTGCAGGTACGAGTGACAGAACACACAAAAAATGAACAGGCACTTGTTCTCTCTTTCTCCCTCAGAAAAAGGTTGTGGAGCAGTTAAGGAGAGATCTACTGGTGAAACAGGAAGATATGAAGCTGCAGACGCTGCAAGCCGATGGGCAAACGTCTACCCTGCTCATCACACAGACGCCTCTGTCTGCTGCCAGCCTCACTACTCCACAGGTACCCACACAACACACAGGAAACTGCTTCAAGGGACTTCTTTAAAGACAAAGCCTTGTCTTTGCTGAACATTTAAAGGATTAGTTCACCAAAAACTAAAAACATGCTTTTCCATGTCAAAAACATTTGACTTAAAGTGCCAAAATTGCAACAACAAAAAAACACCCTAAAAGTGTCATAAATTGTCCATGTAGAAATACAATTCTGAAATTTTTTGTATTTCGTTGGTTGCACTTTTACGTGCGATTAGGCTAATCATTGAGGATTTCAGGGCACATATGCACCATAAAAGTGGTCCATGTAAAGTTACTCCTGAGTCCATAGTATTGCTTTGTGTCTGGAACAGGCTGAAAGTTTAATTTTGTTATCCACTTGACATCTGCCCTAGCTCTCTTTGGCTTATTCATGAAAGTTCATGAGAAGTAGATTCTATGAATCAGTTCTTTTTGTGTTAGTGATCTGAATGATTTATTCATGATTGATCTGATCTTGAGAGACTCAATAGCTACTAGGGGTGTAATGATTCAAGTTTTTTATGGTTAGGTTCATATTGAGGTTTTGGGGTCATGGTTTTAGTGCAATTTGGTTTTGAGGGCAGGGGATGGGGGATTGCCGACTGGGTTTTTGGAGGAGAATAAATATTTATTTGGTATTTGCCAAAATAAGCTCTGACATGTGTCACTTTCTTTTTAGATATGTCATCAAGGCAAAAGTGACATTTATACTCTCAGTAGCTCCAGTGACATTATCACAGTGGCATATTTCATTATGAGGAGATGAGCGGCATATCATTAAGTTCAGTAAGAAGAACTTGCCTATAAAAGAAAAGAAAAAAAGATCATGTTTCCAACAGTGTATGTGTTTGTGACCCTGTAGAGCTCTGTGCCCCCTGTCATTGCTTCAAAGACTCTACCTCTGGTACTGAGAGCTGCCACCCCCTCCTCACCTATCATCATGACACCAGCACCAACTATCACCGTGGTGACAACCCTTGGCAACGCACTCCTTGCAGGCCCTCCTAGCTCAGATCCTCAAAAATCCCCAGTAAACTTCCAGCCGGTCATCCAACCGACCAATCAGGGAGCAGAGCCAGTACGAGTCATATCCAATAGCACCATTGTTGTAAGTATTTCTCAAAGCTGTTTTGAGTCTCTTGTTACAGAACAAGAAGAGTTTTGTTTTCTTATTCCCTCTTGTTTTGCAAACTGCATATGGGGTGGGAAGAAATTTCAGGCTGTCTGATTTAATTTTGAACCCGAGAGCTCAGGGTTGGTTCTTTAGATTTTAGACACAATTATTCTATTACATCTGTGGCTTAAATGGTTAAAGTTATTTGTTGTAGGATGTTTGTTGGACAGGTTAGTTAAGTAAGGCTGTCTAAATGGGCGGTCTTGTCACAGGTGCAAGCTGCTTCCCAAACAATCAAAGTCCCTCAGTTTGTCCCACCAACCAGACAGACAACTCGACCAGCCACTCTACCGCAGGTTTGTTTCCATAGAAACCCTTCACACCCTAATGCCTGGCTGGGCTAGTGAAAAAACCCTAACTGCTAAGTGTTAGTGTGCATCTATATGTCTTATTATTTTTTTTACTGCAGGTGTTACTTTTCTGTGTGATTATTTTCTTCTTGCCCCATCTTGTTTTCTTGCTCTGGATTTAATTTCTGTGTGCTTGCATAGTCGTGACATTTGCAGTTCCTGCTTTGGCTGTTGCTTTTGACCCTACAGTAAAGTGATCATTATCCCTGATTTCTCTCCGGCAGTATTCTCTGCTATTGTCTGTGGTATATGTTGTGTGTGTGCATATATGCTAGGGTTGGTTGGTATAATCAAAATCACATAGCGGTATACACTATCATTCAAATGTTTTGGGTTGGTAAGATAAAGTCTCTTATGCTCACCGAGACTTATATATTTGATCAAAAATACAGTAAAAACAGTAATTATCGTCAAATATTATTCGTTTCAAATAACTGTTTTCTATTTGAGTGTATTTTAAAATATAATTTATTCCTGTGATGGCAAAGCTGAATTTATCATTCATTCCAGTCTTCAGTGTCACATGATCCATGAAATATTTCTTATGTACTGATTTGGTGCTCAATCATTTTTTTTATTATATCAGTGTTGAAAATAGTTGTGCTGGTTTAATATTTTTGTGGAAAAGAAAAGCATTTATTTGAAATCTAAATATTTTGTAACATTATAAATGTCTTTACTGTCGCTTTTGATCAATTGAATGTGTTCTTGCTGAATAAAACTATTAACTTCATTCAAAAACATCTTACTGACCCCAAACTTTTGGTAGTGTATATCATAATGTATTTGTTTAGCTGAAAAAGATATATCAATTCAGCGAATTACATCCTTTACAAATGAAAGGTTTGCATTTAATTTACTTTCTCTTTATTTTATTTTTATTATTTTATCTTTTTATTCAGTTCTTGATGGATGAAAACCAGGAGATAAGATTATGCATAATAAATAATGAAACATTATTTTATTGTGACTAATTATATTATGCAATGATAGTCAATAAGTAGACAGCTTTTATTTGCATTGGAGTGGAGCTGGTGTTAGTGGTGTTGTGGAATAGTAGGTAACATATTTGTTGTTTGTTGTATACTAGAGTCTAAATGTGAAAGTCTGCTGCTGTTAAACCTCTGAGTTGGGCATCACTTTTCTGATAGTCTTTTTTTCTTCACTACTTGGGTCCACCATTTATTTCTCCATTTATTCGACAAATAATTGTCTTTTTTTCTTCTTCTTCTTCTTCTTTTGTGTGTGAGCAGGTCAGGCCAAAACCCCCAGCGTCTTTGTCTCCAGCTGCTGGTCAGATCTCTGTGCAAACCTTGCAGTCACCGGTGTTACTGAGCACTGCCCTCCCTTCCTCTGGTCACGTCCAGCAGATGCGTATCCTCAATGGCCTGCCCTGCCCCAACAGCTCTAACAACACAAGCATCCTGATCTCCCCATCTACACACATGCAGCCGTCTGTGCAGACACGCACACAGCAGTTACCTCACAACAGACCAAGCTCTGACAACACGGTGAGGGAAATACACACTTTATGTATTTAAGTTTACTCTAAAACATTAATTACATGGAAAGTTTCTTTTTAGGAAAGTCAGTTCAATCAGCCATATTGGTCCATCTCCTTCTAATACTGTCTATGTTGCACTATCGTTCAAAGGTTTATTTCAAAAGTCAATAGGAAAGACAAATGACTATTTATATTTCAAAGAAATGCAATTCTTTTTAAATTTATATTCATCGTCACGGTTTCCACTGTTTTGTTTCCACAAACATATTAAGCAACACAACTGTTTTCAACATAGATAATGATAAGTGAAAAAGTGAAAGTGACATGTGAAGTCCAAGTATGGTAACCCATACTCGGAATTTGTCCTCTGCATTTAACCCGTCCAAGTTAGTGCATACACATTAGGAGTAAGTGAACACACACACTCTGCAAACTGTGATACACACCTAAAGCAGTGGGCAGCCTTTATGCCGTGGTGCCCAGGGAGCGATTGGGGGTTAGGTGCCTTGCTCAACGGCACCTCAGTCATTTACTGCCGGTACTGGAATCAAACCAGCAACCTTTGACTCGCCAGTCAGACTCGCTAACCAATAAGCCCATGACTGAAATGTTTCTTGAAAGCAAATCAACATATAAGAATGATTTCTGAATGATTATGTGATTATGAAGACTGGAGTAATGGCTGCGGAAAATTCAGCTTTGCATCACAGAAGTAAATTACGTTTTAAAATGTATTACAATAGAAAACAATTATTGTGTGCAGTAATAATATTTCACAATATTACTGTTTTACTGTGTTTTTGATCAAATAAATGCAGCCTTGGTGAGCATAAGAGACTTCTTTCAAAAACGAAAAATCTAACCGACCCCAAACTTTTGAATGGTAGTGCATGTATTAATGCATGTTTGTTTCTTCTTCAGATACCCGCAGTAGAATATGCGACAGAGCCAAAGACTTCATTGCTCATCTCTCCAGACACGCCTACACACACTTCTCCTCCACTGTCCTTACATACACCATCTTCACCTGCTCCCACCAACACACACACTCCTTCCTCCAAACATCAGGAGAGCCCTCTGGTAAAGTACTTTTATGTTTATAATGATGAGTATGGTGATGTAAATTATGATCATTACAGAGATAATGACACGCATTCTTTCCACAGAAACTGGCCTTCATGTTGTCTCTGGGACTGGTCACGCGCGACTATTTAGAAGGTCAGGAGAATGAAATGTGTCTGTTTGTGTGCGTGAATGAATGTGTATTGACCTTTCCCACTTTGTTTGTGTAGAGATTCAGAGCAGGCGCCAGGAGCGTAAGAGACGTACAACAGCAAATCCAATATATAGCGGAGCCATGTTTGAACCAGAGGTAACAAACATACACATGCATTAAACGAGCAGTTCAAACAGATTGGAGATATCTGATGGAATGAACTGTGTCTGTGTGTGTTTCAGCGGAAAAAAAGCTCAGTGTCGTATCTGAGTTCCATAAACCAGTCCAGCAGGAAGAGAGGTGAGTTCAGCCAATCACACTTTCTCTCTGTGCCTATATTAGATACTGTGTGTGGCTTATTGAGGAGAAGTGTGTGATTGCTTTTTTAAAGGGTTAGTTCACCCAAAAATTTTAATTCTGTGAGTAATTACTCACCCTCGACTTTCGTTCATCTTCGGAACACAAATTAAGATATTTTTGATTAAATCTGAGAGCTGTCTCACCCCTGCATAGGCTTCTATGTTATTGAAACTTGCCGGCCCAGAAAGTTAGTATTGACAATGTTTAAGTGAACTAATTCTTTAAACACTGTGTTCGTGGCCATCCAGTTCAACATGTTGACTACAAACACAGAGGTTTTCAGATTTTCCGGCGTTGCGTTCTCACCATATTTACGATCCTTTGCAGCCTTTAGTCACTGCCTACAACGCGCTGGATCCTTCACTGGAAACTGAAAGTAACTCGCTCCGATAAACTTTTACTCTTTGAATTCTTGCATCCAGGAACTATACAAGTCGACACCATTATAACTAAAATTTTGCTAAGAAGTATTTCCTACTAAAGCAAGGCACTATTTGACTCTGGTAAGCGCATCCATAGCAGACAGCAACATGCCCAATGCATTATTGGCATTGAAATCACCCAGAACACCCTAGCAAGCACATAGAAAACACACAAAAAACATTTAGAAGCCCTTAGCAACTGTATTACATTAGCATTTTTTTCAGAAAATATAAAAATTTGATTTTAAACGTTCAGGTTGAAAACTAAATGTAAACGAGCTTTTCACAACATTGGTTTGATATTATCCATATCTGTAAAATGTGACTTGACATCCACTGTGAATTGTCTAATTTTATTGCGGTAAAAATCTGTAGCCAGTCATTATTCAGTGCTTTAAGCCCTTTTTCTACACCTCTCATCCTGAACTGATCCACTCTTCTTTACTCCCATCAGTCAGTCTCTCTCGGTCTCACACAAGCACACATTCAGCAGTAATGACTGTTTGATTATGTAATGTGCTTACAGGCACTCTGCTGTGGAGTGGCCCTGGAGTGTATGTGTGAGGCAGGAAGAAATGACCCTGCAGTGTGTTAAGTGGGATAATGACTGTCTTCAGGCTGCTGTAAAAGTGTATACATTAGTAAAAGACTCAGACAATGTTCTCAGCCTACTTTATAGGTTTACAATTAGGCAAGTTGTGCACATCTTAAAGGTGTGACAATACCGCATCATTAGTGTACCATTAGAACTTGTATTGGAAAGACTGGAGTACAAAAATTACAGTTTGCCAAAGATATTTTTTTGATACTTTGATATGACCAATATTTTGATTGCTCTTCAAAGCTCACCCAAAACAGCTTTCACTGTTGCAAAT
This sequence comes from Scardinius erythrophthalmus, assembly GCF_964197995.2. Taxonomy (NCBI): domain Eukaryota; kingdom Metazoa; phylum Chordata; class Actinopteri; order Cypriniformes; family Leuciscidae; genus Scardinius; species Scardinius erythrophthalmus. Next base: position 37,375,372 of record NC_138222.1, read on the forward strand.
TAAAGGAATAGTTCACTCAGAAATGATGTGTTATCATTTACTCACCCCTTACTCTCCTGTTCCAAACCTGTATGACTTTCTTCTGTGGAACACGATAGAAGATATTTTAAAGATTTTTTCAGTTCTTATTGTTATAATGGAAAGTCCTCAGGGTCCTGAACAGCATTGGACCCCATTGACTTGTATAGAAAATTGTATAGACAAAAAAAACACTGTGACATTTTAGATGTCAGTTTAGATGTTCCTTGAGGCAAATATCTGTCAGAAAGTGCAGTAGGTGAGCATTCAAGTGATTGAGGACAGAATCAGAATAACTTGCAGTAAAGCCAAAATTATGCTTTTTGATTTAAAAGAAAAAAAGACTGTTCCTGTCTCATATATAAACTGTAGGCTATATATTTGGTTGAAAGGTAGTTAAAAGCCTCATTCTCGTGTGTGTCTGTGTGTCTGTGTGTCTGTGTGTGTGTGTGTGTCTGTGTGTGTGTGTGTGTGTGTGTGTGTGTGTGTGTGTGTGTGTGTGTGTGTGTGTGTGTGTGTGTGTGTGTGTGTGTGTGTGTGTTCATTGAGGAGCTAAAGAAGCTATTTTTGTTTTTGGATCTCTTAAATTGATATTGAACACATTTGGGACCAAGGCTCCAGCCATATATTGTTTAGTTGAATATAACTCTTGACTTGGGTCTGCGTGTGTAAAATTGAATAGAGCTATATATATATATATATATATATATATATATATATATATATATATATATATATATATATATATATATATATATATATATATATGATGTATGTGTATGTGTAATGTAATGGTACTATTAGTTCTTGTTGATAAAAGACATGAATACTTGCTCTGTTAATGTCCATTGCACACATAAATGTGCATAATCTGTTGATTTATGATGTTGAATATGGCTCGTCTTAACATTTGACAGCATCTGTGTTAGCTGTAGATGAAAATAAGCTTCTTGATGCCTGGATAAGCTTCTTTAAATCGTTACCCTCTGATCCTTCTTTGTTATTGGCATTTCTTATCCCCATCTGCCTAAATGTAATGCCTTCTGCCTTTATCAGCTGATTTGAGGCCAGCTTTTGCAGAATGTGTTGTTACCCAGCATGCAATGCTTCCTTTTGTAATCTAACGATGCTCTCTCCCTCCCAACCACCATCACACCACCCCCACCTGCTCCTTCCTGCTACCCTAGCCAATGAGGACAGCTTGTCAGAGGTATGCTACACCAATGTTTTGTCTTCCTTTTCTTTTCTTTTCTTTTTGTGTTTTGTTTGTCCTTTGTTTCATCTCACCCAGGTCGCCTTTCTAAAAACTGCAGTATTGTGGAGCGGGGGCCCCTCCCCCCAACCACCAGCAGCCATCATTCTACCTTCCCAGACCTACAGCGGCCCACCGCGGGCAGCCCATTCTCCCCTGCCCTCTCACTCACCCTTCCATCACATTCACCCTCACCCAGCCCCAGCTCAGCAGGGGATGTAAGTAGCTGTGATAGTCCACTACAGTTACTGAGACACAATTCAGACTTCCCTATCCCAGTGTTCACCTTGCTCACCAGGGACATCTAGTGGTAGCGGAGGTGAATTAAGAGTCTCCGGTAACTGAGAAACATTTATATTAGAGATTCATTGCCATTCACTCTCGTTCTCGTAATTCATTTCATTTCTTTTTTTGTCCCATGCCATGACATGTTTTACTTTTGTCAGTGATCTTACAAAGCAGACAGTCTTTACAGAGGTAACGTAGTAGGTTACTCTTGCAGGTTATATTCTTTCAATTTAGAAACTTTTAATATGAATGGCTATGTCGTTTCTATGCAAAATCAAATAAAATAGAGGCAAAGAGGCAGCTGTTTAACCTGGACCCACCAAAAATGTTATTTTTTAAAAACAAGCTTAATTTAGAATGGAATAGAGACAAAAGCTACTTTCACAGCAAGCCTGGTATGGTAAATAAAAGACATAAAATGACCAGAACAACTTTAACGGTAAATACACAAATGTGCTATTCACACAAGCAACAACGTTGCGTCTTTTTACTGGTAAGATACCATTTGTGCATCAGTACCAGTAAACTCTTGTCATGTCAGTCATCGGAAATGACCCATTTGATTCATCCACCTGGATGAGAAACGCTTTAGTTTCATTTTAGTTACAATTTGTTTTACTTCTGAGTGACCGGCGTAACACATAATATATTATGGGACTGCAGTCACTATAGTACACAATAGGACAGTCAGAGAATAGTAGAAGGCAGGGTTTCGAGTGTGAGATGCAGCGCAATGGTCAGATGTTCGTCTAGTGCATGTTTACATAGAAAAACACTTAAAAGCAGCAGAACGTACTGTAAACAGCTCCAACAGAGCTTTATGACTGGCCCAAAGCAAACTTCTTATGTCAGCGCGTTCTAACCTCGTACGTTCTCATACCGGTAATCTTCATTATTTGTTTACACACAGCATCATACTGGTAATTTGCTGGTATTGTTACAACTTCTCATAAAGGAAAAAGTGCCAGAAAAGGTCCTGTTCACACATGATCTCCTGATGGTAATTTACCAATAGCAATATGTGTGAAAGGGGCTAATAAGTATCAGGTTTCGATTAATGAGTCAGTATTTGGCAGCTGATGTCATGAGATGGAGTGGGCAGCGTCTCATATGTGATACTTGCTCACATATAAATCATCTGGGCTTCATAAGGGCATGCATATCTGCCTGAAACACCACAGTTCTGCTGGTCAGGACCCCTGATTTGATGCAGGGCTACAAAAACTTAGCAATATTCACCAATATTCACTCTAAGGACACCGAAAACCAGAAATTTGCGTCAAGACTGCTCAACTTTGTAAGTTTAGGTAGCCTGATGTCTTGCCACTTCATTTGTTTTCACTACTATGCATTCATTTCCACATTCATTTTAAATGTTCATGTTTTTGCGTGCATCACTTTGAATGCAGACTGTTAACAGTTGGGTATTTCAGTACCATTCAGTACATGTTTTCTTTAGATTCTGCAGAAGGAAGATGCCATTGAGTGGCCTGGGACTCTTGCTATTGTCCATTCCTACATCTCCTATAAAGCAGGTGAGAAGTTTCACATACAACTGATGATACCTAGAACAGTCAACCTGCAATGACACAGAATGTGATGTAAGATTGCCTAAAAATGTCTTGAGTTGGGAGTTTAAAACGGAACCAAGTTTCTTTTTATGAGTCTGTTATGAAATGTACCAGTAAATCTCTGATCTTTGGAAAAGCTGTCCTAGAACTATAGAATAGCAACAACCACTTACTTTTTCTGCAGCTTTGGTACTGGCAGTATTTTTCCATTTATTCTTCAAGTCATGAACCAAACCAAACCAAACAACTCTGAAATTAATTACAACATCACAAACTTAGATTTTTGACCAGTTTTATTTGCAGTGAACACCATTGTTCAGACGGTCATGAACATTCACATTCTGTCAGACACATTAACAACCATTAATTCAAATTAAAATGTTTATCTCACAAAACATAAAATGAACACAGAATATTTGTCTCGGTGTGAACAAGGCCTTTAGGGTGCAATTTAAAATAAGGCTAAAGTAAATAAGTCTTGATCCCCCAGAAGCACGTCAAAAACTTTATAGAATGTAGCCGTCTTGTATTATGTAAGTTTTACTTCCAAAATTACAATATAAAATCAGTCAGAGCTATAGAAATGTATCTTCATTTTTAGATGTTGCTGAAATTGGTCATATCATTGACATTACCTGTGCAGTTGAAGTAAATATGTAAATGCTAGATATGTTATAATTTATAAATAAAAGGCCATTTTCTACTCGTGATTTTAGTCCTGACCTGAATGCTCTGTTTGAAAGGGCGTGTCTGCTGTGAGACTTCAGCGTAAACGCCCTCTGCTGTGATTGGCTAACATCTTTGCGTATGAAATAAGCATTACATGTTGAACTCTCTCAAAATTTTTAAAACTGTTCGACAGTTGTCGACATTAACTAATCGTGAAAAGTTTTGATTATATCATTATATTTAGATCAACTCCCGTCTCATTAAATGTTGCATCGATTAGCGTTGTAGTCGATGACCGACAGTCTGAGTGCATGAATGCAGTGATCTTGTCATTGCAACTCTATTTCTGCACTCTCACGAATGCTTTCATCATAACTTAGTGCAAACACAATTTAAATTAGTGATTTGTTGTGCAGTGTAGACAGCGTCATTGATTAACTGGAGTTTTGGGGAGAGTCCAGAACTCAGTCACTGATAAACTCGCGCTGTGAATGACGTTGATCTGATTTTGCAGAGGGGGTCTTTTGTCGCACCATTATGTCATAATGTGACAAAATCCGAAATGAGACTTCTTCAGAGCTTGGTTTTAATAAAAGCTGTTTTTGGACTAACGAGAAAGTAACAGAGGAGTTCTGAAACTTACGAGATGTTTTTATATTACAATGACCTCTTACATGTTAAAGGGCACCTATTATGCAAAATTCACTTTTACATGGTGTTTGAACATAAATGTGTGTTGGCAGTGTGTGAGCAAAACCACCCTAGAATGATAAAAATCCACCCAGTGTTTTTTTTTTACAATCTCAATAAATCATAAGCACTGTCTCAGAATGAGCTGTTCTCAGATTTGGTGCAATGTGACGTAGAATTGAGCAGGCCCCTCCCACGACTGTTGATTTGACACTTCAGTTTGAGCATAGACCAGCCCTGAGTGATCTGGACACAGAGTCCGCCATTGTTCGACGCTTGAGCAGCTGTAGACAAGAATGTCTCCTAAGCGACTGAGGTGTGGTGTTGTTGGATGTAAGAATGAACATAGCAGTCTTCATTTACTCCCGTTGTTACTCGAGGATGGATCTGTACTGTTTGAGATCCAGCTTACAGTCTCCGGAGCAACAGGCCTAACGTGACTGGACACGGAAGAAATGAAAGTGAGAGCGCGCTCTTTATCACAGCTCATCGAGTCGGATATAAGGTTTACCAGTTTATTTAGCACCCACTGAAAAGGTTTGTTTATATTTGTTTACTGTTAGTTGTAACGAGTGTTTTGTGTACTTCGCTGTGTATGTTGTTGATAATGAAAGGGGGAGAGAGAGAGAGACTTTATGGATAAGACTTTAATGCTCACATCTTATTCTGTGTTTATTCAGCTCTTACTGTGATTCTCTGGAGTAAAACTAACGCTCATCTTTTGTGTGATGTACAATAAACTTCACTGAACTCGTCAGTATATTTTGGTCATCATTCGGACGGGGTTTGCTACAGCAGGCTTGTATTAATAGTGGATAAAAGCAGATGACAAATAAATTATAACCATAATTAAACTAAACTATACCTGTTCTATCTCTATACAGCATATATTCTCTGGCTCTGTGGGCATTATTGTCCGACTCCGAGTCGAAATGAACACCGCAACTGAGAGTTACTGTTCAGATTGTCCTTCTGAGCGCCAGCTCGTGAGGCTCCGCCCCCTGTGCCGGCAGCAGCAGTTAATTTGCATGTAAAGGGCACACACTAAAACAGCGCGTTTTTCTGAGCCCCAAAAAATGACAATTTAAACATGCTGTAAAAAAATGATCTGTTGGGTATTTTGAGCTAAAACTTCACATACATACTCTGGGGACATCAGAGACTTATTTTATATCTTGTGAAAAGAGTCATAATAGGTCAATTTATGACTCCTTTAAAATTAAAGGGCACCTATTATGGTCTCTGATGTCCCCAGAGTGTGTATGTGAAGTTTGAGCTGAAAATACCCCACAGATCATTTTTACAGCATGTTAAAATTGCCACTTTTTGGGGGGTGAGCAAAAACGCGCCTTTTTGTGTGTGTCCCTTTAAATGCAAATGAACCGATACATCTGGCCCACTTTCAAGAAAAGGGCGGAGCTTCAAGAGCTCGTTCTTCAGTGGCAGGACATCTCATCTCACTGAATGAAAATGTCAGAGCAGTAACTGTACTTGCAGTGTTCAGTTTGAACCAGAGTCGAACAATAATGCCTACAGAGCCAAAGCATATGCTGCATGGAGATAGAACAGGAATAGTTTGGTTTAAATACGGTTATAACATATTTGTCATCTTGCTTTTTTCCACTATTAGTACAAGCCTGTTGTAGCGGACCCCGTCCAAATGATGGCCACAAATTTACTGATGAGTTTTATGGAGTTTATTTTTCTTCACACAAAAGATGAAGCATTTGTTTTAGTCCAAATCACCGTAAGAGCTGAGTAAAACAGTACAAGAAGTGCGCATTAAAGTCTTATCCATAAACTCTCTCTCTCCCTGGCATTATCATCAACATACACAGCAAATTGCACAAAAACACTCGTTACAACTAACAGTAAACAAATTTATACAGACCTTTTCAGGGGGTGTGTAATAAACTGGTAAACTTTATATCCGTAAAATAACTCAGATGAACTGTAATAAAGTGCACGCTCTACCTTTCATTACTGCCGTGACGAGTATCAATCTGGAGACTATAAGCTGGATCACAAACACAACAGTTGGTACTGATCCATCCTCTGGTAACAACTTTTTGGCAAAGCCTACTTTGTATGGACCCTCGTTCACAAAGCAGTCTGGTTTAAAATGATTCGCGCAAACATAAACACATTTGGGTAGATTGGGGGGCGCATTCCCTTCAAAAACAAAAGTAATCCACTGCGTCTTCAGTAGCTCAGATGTTGGGAGTAAATGATGACTGCTATGTTCATTCTCACACCTCAGTCGCTTAGAAGACATTCTTGTCTGCAGCTGCTCTGGCGTCGAAACAATGGAGGTCTGTGTACGTCACACTCAGGGCGGGTCTATGCTAATACGGCAGTGTCAGTCAACAGTCGTGGGCGGGGCTTGTGCAAAAGGACGTCACATTGCCCCGAATCTGAAAACGGCTTGTTCTGAGACATTGCTTATGATTTATGGGGATTAAAAAAAGCACTGGGTGGATTTTTATCAGTATAGGGTGGTTGGTACACACACTGCCAACACACATTTACTGTATTTTCAAACACTATGTAAAAGTGAATTTTGCATAATAGGTGCCCTTTAAAATAATGTAGAATCATTAAGAATTATCATGATCTGATCAAGAGCATATTTATAAATTAACATTTTAACAAAATGGACAAATGTGTGAAAAGGCTATCTCTGACCTGCTCCCTGACCCCCTGAAGATCACTGTGTCGCTCCACAATCACGGTTGGTTTGTCTTGCAAAGTTTCTACAGAATTGTTTTAAAAAAAAACCTGTGGGGGAAATGAATGGGATTTTTACTTCCAGAACCCGACTTGTGCTTTCTGTTGAGATTTACGCTTACACTCATTTCCCCGCAGCTAAAGAGGGAGAGAAAGATCGCCTGAAGACATGGAGCACAGAGCTGCGGCAGGAGAGAGAGACACTAGAAGACCAAGTCGGACAGCTCAGCAACTCTATAACGGTGAGAGAATCCTTAAGTTCATATCATCCACTTTTCCTCTGCGCGATGAGTCATACCACTGAAATTACAAATCTTAATTCATCCCGTCCCTCCATAACTATATAATGATGAGATTTTGGTCGTACGAGTCAGCAGCACTGTGTCCTCTCTCCCTTCACAGAGATGTATGGACAGCAAGAACAGCGTACTGGCCCAGCAGAGAGAGATGGAGGCTTCGCTTGAGAAGATGAAAGGGCTGGTGCGTCTGATCAGAGGGATCCAGTTGTCTCCCTTCATCTGCCCTGGGGTCATGGCTAACGGAGAAATGTCCCACAATGGAGCTTCCAAAGCCAGCAGCTCCAGTGCGGCCACCACAGACACAAACAACAACACAAATACCGCAACAAGCTCCTCAGAAGCTATGATTATAATTAGCCCGCTCACAAACACAAGCGATACCTTAAACCAGATCGCCACTAATAATAACGTCGAGGCTGAGAGCGCAAAGAGCGATGAGGGCAGTGAGGAGAGCGCACAAATCATCAGCACGTCCAGAATCAGGAGCGAACCCACAAATACGAACGCCGCAGCTTTCAGCAATAACAGCAGCAACCAGGCAGTTCTGAGTACCAACGGAACCATGCCCACCGGGGAGGAGAGTACAAAAAAACATAAAAACAAAAACAACAACAGTGACCTCAGCGTCATCCCACAGGGCCTCCTCGGCCCGATCGTACCCCTTACAGAAGTGACAGAGGGGGTAAAATAGCATTGACCACCCCCCGCAGCAGTGCCAGTTAACAGTGTTGTTGTTTTGTGTTGTTGTTTCATCTCTTGTATCTATGAGGGAAAGAAAATCCATAGTGCCATTTACTACATGCAGGAAGGAGGTTCCTAAAGTACCAGCAACGTGTATGCTAACGTATGCACACCGAAAAGATTTCTACAAAGAATAATGATATAGAAAAGAGTAATAAAATTTAAAGATATCACACCATTGTGTGCCTGATACAGTTGCCATAGCACCTCTGAGTGGGAAAGCTTCTGAAGGCTGGATCGGGTAAAGGTCTCGTCCTGCTAGATGAGTAGTGCAGCTTCCTATCAGGTCCTGTAGCTCTGATCTAAGACATAAGATATGACGCGTCGAGGAGTTTAGTATCCGTTTTGTCTGTGAAACGCAGCCGAGGTGCAGTTGTTTCGTCTAGTTTTCTGTTGTAAAAACAGGTTCTTTATCACACTGACAGAAATACAGGTCTTCCAGGTGTTCTGCTGGAGGTTTAACTATTATCATTTGCATTTGTCTACTTTGTGGTGTTTTTAAAAACCCGAAAACAACATTTCTGTAAATAAGTTTTGCTATTTTTACACAGGACCTTATTTATAATTTTCTTCTTTCTTACAAAATATTCTGTAGTTCTGTTCTGCCAAATAACCGATGCCACAGGGAACTGTTCTTTTATGTTACTCTGAACATTAAATAGATATTTAAGAGTAGTAGAGTAGTATTTGTAGTGTCAGTCCTGAAGTGTCTGTGAGGTAAATTCTGACCATGCCTTATCTACTGACCAGATGTGATTTACTGAGTGCGCAGTCACAGAAGGGAATGATTTGAGACTTCTCTCACGTCACTCTCGCTCCATTTCCACATTCAGAAGACTTGTTTTTTTTTTTGTTTGTTTTTTTCACCCAGACTGTAGCAGGGGTCTCATGCCTTGTCCAACGACTAACGAGGAATCATGCAGTCAGAAATATCCCGTAAAACCGGTGTGCCAGTAACGTTATGCTTATGGGCCAATTTAAGGGCTTCTGTTCTGTATCGTTTTAACACGCATGGTGTCACTTTACTTGGTGATAACACTGTTCTGTAAACCTGTCCAAAAGCACAACACAGCAGGCGTACGTTATACGTGCCTAGCGCAACTACTTCACCATTGTCTCCTAGGGGCTGTTCTGTTAACGCTTCACTTTCGTTAAATTTTGCATTTCTCCAACGCTCTCTCACCGCTGTATATTTCACAGTGTGTGACTGCACACGAACAAGCACAGACAAACACTCGTAACACCTGAGATACAGCCGCGGTAGCTCGAACACTGTATCATGTGCCAAGATGACACTTCCATAGTGTTTTTAAAAAGCACAAGAAATAACAGTGGTGTCGAACACACAAGGGGTGCGTCGCTTTTGATAAAAGACAGAAATATCTACAGTGTTTATATCTTCATTTCAGGTTTGTGAGTGTTTTCAATGCTGAACATGCAGCTCTGGCCTGCAGTAGCCTCTGTGTATTGGTTGCCTTAAGTTCTATAGACTATGTTAGGCTGTTTCATAGTAGTGTTATGACTCGTCTGTGTCTTAGTCAGTTGTCAGCAAAACGAGTGTTTTTTCCCCTTTTCCGTAACAGAACCTACTTTGTCATACAGTGTGTGATCATTCTGGTTGTGTTAGTGAGGACAGTGCCTGCGCTGCCTGTAGTGAATCTGAACTCTACACATAAGAACTCTGAAGTGCTTATGTCTTTTAACAATACACAAAATGAATTGCTGGTGTGTTCGTTCACGTTTTTATGAAAAGACTTTACTTTTAGTTAAAACGAGTCTGATGATCTGGGTATCTGTCCTTCATTTTATATCGCATCTGAGTTTTCAAGAGGATACTAGTGCTGAAAACTACTCTTACCATCTCTTTCTACGGCAGAAATAGCAAGAGTAGTACGCGGTTCCGAATTCAGCAAATGTTTCAAGTATTCACACATCTTGTCTGATGAAAGTTAATTAGTATTTCATCACAATTGCGAAAATTCCAAAGTACCATGCATGGTATGTCAGGTTTCTCGGTGCATTTAAAAAAGAAATAAAAGTGAAAAGAGCCCTTACATAAATGCTCATCAGATGTGACATTTGCAAATGTCATCTCCTTGTCTTTAGGGACAAGAATCCTGAGGCCAGATGTGGGACTCAGCGTAGGACTGACAGAGCTTCTGTGACAGATGTTCTGATGGGAATCTACTGTCTCCCCACATTCATGTTCCTTACACATAAGAATTGGGTATTGTGTCCTGAAGTGTGCGAAGTCTGATTTCCTCAGATATTATAGTGTTTACCGAGAGCTCAGGCTTTTGTTCATGTTTTCAACACGCATAGTAATGCTTATGAAGAGTCACATTCTTACACCTCATGCTGTTACCTCATTCAGGTTGATGAAACCCTCAAGTAAAATCAAGGATAGATTATTGCAACGTGAAAGTATCAGTGCTTAATCTAATGTCCTTTACTATAAATTAAAACACAATTTACATCAATTTGTTGTATAAAATTGTCTAGATTATTTCATAATGGTTTTTGAAAGGGGTGTGTATTGCTCTTTTGTTTCATTTTTTAGTTTTCTAACATTTTTGTATGTTTTGTTTCTTAATCTTGTGTGTTGCCTGATGTCTGTTTACCTTTTCTCATAGAATTCAAGTCCATGTGTAAGTTATTTGAATATATAACTTCATGAATTCTTTCTGTTGAGGAGGCTGGTTATTACTGGAGCATTTGATCAATTTGTATTTATTTATTTTTACCATTTTTGCTAAATAAAATTGTAAATTAAACAGTCTGTTTTTCTCTCTAGATGCGTTTTACATTGAAGCAACAAATGGATATTTTAACACTTATACTAATATACATGTAAAGAATACAACCACAATAAATTATACAAAGATCAGCCATACTGTAACCCATTTTGGAAACATTGTTCTCCAGAGTGAATTGTGCACGCTGCCAGAATATAGAAAGTCTAAAAACAGCTGCCTAAAATTGAAAATATCATATAATTGGTTCTGTTCCCTCATGACATTTCAATCTCATAGAGGCACATAAAAATGAAATTGGATCAAAACAGCATCAAAATACCAGGTCACAAGACATAGATCATCTGCCAGACATAGATCATGCCGTTTTAGGCACGACTTTTTAATACTAGACAAGAATGAATCCAGAATGACTTCTCACACATAAAATGAAATTTAAATACAATAATGAATGTTGCACTGAAAGGCCGCTACTTACAGTAATTGTGATGCAAAAGCAGTGCGCTGAGCTCAAGTGGTCAAATGAATCCTTTATAGACTCTCTTAAACCAATTTAATGCACAGAGAGTGGGTATCAACATTGTTTTTTGGTCTGACACATCAGCTTCTGGCTCAATCAGTGGCAAAAGTTTGAGTTGGGACTACCTGTCATTGTTTGGTGCTGCCAGTGGCACATACATTACACACTGCACCTTTAAAAAACATAAACATACAGATAACAATGTCCATTACAGTATTTGGACACCCAAAAGGCACTTGTTCTTCTCTGAAAGGTAGTCATGCCAGGACACAGCACTATAGTTGTCGGGTCTGAACTGCAGTTAGTCCTTCTTGTCACCACTGCATGGTTTTACTCCGTGTGAGTTTGTTTTTGAGCGCATGTCTCATCTGCAGCATCCGTGAGCGCTTGTCCATAGCCAGCAGGTGTCGCTGAAACTCCTGCCGCACTTCACACACCAGCTGCCCGAACACAGCCTCCACTGCTGAAGTGTCCTCTGCTACAGACAGCTCAAAGAAACTGCACCTACATCACCAGTGAAACCTTAACTTTAACACACACACAGCAAAACCTTCACATCCAAATAGTAAGTGACGTAACAGGGCCATTGAAGATCATCTAATAAGTGTGCTTAGAATATTGACTGGTAGTGAATTGAATATCTGGTGGTGAAGTGGTTATCTTATTATTATTATGACAAAATTCTGTAGTAAATAAATTGCCCCTTTTCATTTTGGAAGTTGTGAGTAATCCATGGAGTGTATAGGAATTAATTGTAATTATTATAATTAAATATATTTATATTATTGTTAAATATTATTATAAAATATAACTAAAGGGATAGTTCACTTTGAAATTAAATTTTGGTATGTTTTAGCTTACCTCAAGGGCATCCAAGATGTAGGTGTCTTTGTTTCCGCAGTAGTTTCAATTTTGATATTTTTAGGTCAAACCGTTTTTGTCTGTCAGTCATTTAATGCAGGTCTATGGTCACTGTCTCAAAGAGCATGCACAGAGTCCAAATTAAAACAATTCCCCATCGTCCAAATTAAACAATTCCCCATCGTAAACACACATTTATGGCCTAAGACACGAAACGAGCGGTTTGTGTGAGAAAACGAACAGTATTTATATCGTTTTTACCTCTTATACACAGCCACGTCCAAGTGATCTGAGGGCGCGTGCGCATCCTGGTGTGTGACGTGTACGCAGACTGGTGCATAGATATATATACACTAGATGTCGCCTTGTCTACGGCAGTTCATTGGAACGAATGTCTTTAAGGCGACATCTAGTGTATATATCTATGCACCAGTCTGCGGCCATCAACGTGTACTTACGATGGGGAATTGTTTAATTTGGACGATGGGGAATTGTTTTAATTTGGACTTCTCTGTGCATGCTCTTTGAGACAGTGACCATAGACCTGCATTATATGACTGACAGACAAGAACGGTTTGACCTAAAAATATCAAAATTGAAACTACTGTGGAAAAAAAGACACCTACATCTTGGATGCCCTTGAGGTAAGCTAAAACATACCAAAATTTAATTTCAAAGTGAACTATCCCTTAACTAAATATTATTATTTTGCCCAAAAAACAAGGTGAGTGAATATTTAATTGGAAATGCATATGGGTCATTCTGTCATTTTGACTTGCGGTAGTAATACAAAAATGCACATTTTTTATGAAGCTACACTGCCGAATTTTCAGCATCATTACTCCAGTCTTCAGAAATCATTCTAATATGCGGATTTGATGCTCAAAAACGATTAATTATTATTATCAATGTTGAAAACAGTTGTGTACAATTTTTTTTTCAGGATTCTTTGATGAATAGAAAGTTCCAAAGAACAGCATTTATTTGAAATAGAATCTTTTGAAAATTCTGAAAATTCAACTTTCATCACAGGAATAAATTACACTTTACCATACAGTGCTATGCATAAGATTAGACACCCATGCTAAAGTTGACTAAAAAGAGGAATAAAAAATCATCTTTTGGAAATTGAACTTAATGCCTTAATTTAAAAAATTAGGAAAAATCCAACCTTTAAGGACATAAATTTTCTTTGTGAATGAATAATGTATCGTAAATAAATAAATGTTCTTCCTTAAAATACAGGGTGCATAAGTTTGGACACCCCTATGTTAAATTCCCATAGAGGCAGGCAGATTTTTATTTTTAAGTATTTTTTATTTATTTATTTTTTAAGATACTATGCATCCTGATAAAGTTCCCTTGGCCTTTGGAATTAAAATAGCCCCACATCATCACATAGCCTTCACCATACCTAGAGATTGGCATGGTTGTATTTCAGTTAGCCTAATAGCTAGTTTGATTTGCATTGAGAGATGATCTTATGGAAAGTACTCCATGCCAATCTCTAGGTATGGTGAAGGCTATGTGATGATGTGGGGCTATTTTAATTCCAAAGGCCAAGGGAACTTTATCAGGATGCATAGTATCCTAAAAAATTATTTTTTTTAATTAAGGCATTAAGTTCAATTTCCAAAAGAATTTTTATTCCTCTTTTTAGTCAACTTTAGCATGGGTGTCTAAACTTATGCATAGCACTGTATTCACATAGAAAACAACTGTTTTAAACTGTAATAATATTTCACAATATTACTGTTATTTTTGTATTTTTAATCAAATAAATGCAGCCTTGGTGAGCAGAAGAGACTTCTTTTAAAAACATTAAATTTCTTCCCAATCCAAAACTTTTGACTGGTAGTGTACATTTAACACATGTAAATGGCATGGCTGATTCTCACATAAAAGATTTATGAAGAACACATGGAATATCAAGGAATTCAATTATTTTATTAGAAGAAACGTGGTAACAGTGTCCTGTTAATAGCGTAGTTACTGTAGTAAACCATAAATTATGCATAATTGCATGCAACTAAACTTAAACCAATTCCTAATCCTAACCCTATAGTAAGTACATGTAGTTAATTATTAAAACTCAATTAATGCATAGTTACACTGTAACACAGACACCTTAAAATAAAGTGTGACCAAAAATGTTTCCAAAAACCACACCCTACTGGGTTAATTTGACCCCCTTTAAGCATTCTTGGGTTAAACAATTCAGTTATATTAACCTATACTTCATACTATCAAATATCTTACTATCATAAACCTGTGCAGTTATCAGTGAGAACAAAGCGTACTGACCTCAGGTCCGAGGCTAAAACCTGTCCCTCATCCGTCCTCACCACTCGGCCGTTCTCCATGTCACATTTATTGGCAACAATGACTGTTGGAATACCTGGAAGACACGCAGAAACATACACAGAATGAAGTAATGGATGCTGTAGCTCTGAAGAAGAACAGACTACCAATAAAATGACAGTACCTGGAGATGGATGGTATAATAAAAGACTGCAGTGTTGTGATACTTTCTCTCTCTCTTTATCTCTTTCCACGTATCTACAGTATGTGTCATTAACAAACTCACACTCACAGACTGCAGTGTACTAGGCTATATTAAGAGTTCATGCCTGAAGTGAAATCTCTGAACTGAGACCAATTAAGGCAGGCTGAGTCACACCGAGGGGATAACAGCGCTATTCACTAGTTGGAGGATCCGTACACATAAACATGACTGCTCGAAAAAAATGCTAATAACAGAACATTGCTACTATTTGTCCACAGTCACTATGCTCCCAGAGTGATCATTCACAGTCTTACCGAGCGTTTGTTTAACGTGGTCAATCAGTCTCTTCAGGCGCGGCACAGCCTCAAAACTGCTGCGATCCGTCACGGAGTACATGATGAGGAACCCATCACCCCATTTAATGGAACTCTCCAGAGAGGACACAGCAGGTCCTACACACTCCTGAACACAAACAGATTCACACATTTGAATAGTTCTTCATCTCCTGCATGTGAGTGAGTGTGTGCGAATTGATGCAGTGAGGATAGAGATGACGCACATCTAGACTTTCACAGATGTGATTGTGAAGGCAATTCTGGAGGACAAAGGATGTGAACTAAGGTCATAACTAAATGACCTAAATTCCCACAAACCAAAACCTCCTGCTTCTCAAATGGAGTTCTCAATCCTGGTCTTTGAGTCCCCCCACACTGCAGATTTTGTAATTATCTAAAAGGATAGTTAAGGCAAAAATGAAAATTATGTCATTATTTACTCACCCCTATGTTGTTCCAAACATTTATGACCTTATTGGGACCTGTGGAACACAGAAGATGATATTTTGAAATTTGATATTTTTGTCCATATAATGAGTCAATGGAGTGCAAGGTTTTTTTGGACCCCACTGTCTTTCATTGTGTATAAGGGAAAAAAAGTCATACAACGCTTCAATGTAGTCTATACTGTATGGACAGAAACAAAAATTGTGTTCCGCAGAAGAAAGAAAGTCATACAGGTTTGGAACGACAAGAGAATGTGTAAATGTTCACACAAAATTTTCATTTTTGGATAAAATATGCCTTCAACACACCTGATATATATCATCAGCTCATAAGTACTGGGTGTGTCACATAAGGGAGTCATCCAAATAATCAGACCCGCTACTCTACTGCACTCACACAGACGGTAATGCTTCAGCCTAATCCTATGAATTAACATGTGCCGCTCTCTATTGTGTAACATGATCAATGGCAGGCAGGCTGTTAAAGCCGCTCCACCAGCCTGAGATTCAGCACAGCAGACATGAAAGGAATGGAATGGTTCAGAGTCCTGCGTCTCATCAGCCGTTTGACAAGGCAAGATCATCCTGTGGATAAATATGCGAGTAGAACAGCACGCCAGCAGATGCACAGTCACAAAGAGATGGACCCTTAATAGGTAAGAGCCAATACTGTAAGATCTCATCTCACTGTACCTTATTAACAGTGTCTAAAATCTCCAGTTCAATCGCCTCCTTCTCCACGATTTTCTGACACCTGTAGGTGACCTCTGAGACACAAAAAGTATATGGCATGTCATATCATGCACAGAACTCAACTGCAATGCAGTAACACAAATGTATACAGCGTGAAAACGGCTTTATTCTGTTTCTTTACAATGATAGGGGAGGTATGTTTTCACATGGTCAACAGATCATCCGTGTGAATGTATTTCATTTGTGTTACCCCTTTTATGTTCATACTCTCCAATAAAACGCCTGGTGATGAATCTGACACACAGAGCTGGAGTTCAAAAGAGAAAAACAGAGTTATTACAGTCGTCAAGATATAGGATATAATCATTGAACCCAATAAAACACTGCAGTGTTACCTGTCTTCCCACAGTTATCTCTTCCCAGCACAACGAGCTTCGCCTTCAGCATCTTCCGTACAGACTCTGACATGATCACTGATAATATTATATCTGAATAATATTAATACTCAGGCAATAAATGACCGCAGCTAATATATGTAACAGGTATGCATTTTCCCTCGAGTTAAGCGTGACTAAACTTGCGGACACGCAAACACGCTGATAGATAACTGCGACATAAATGCAACTCTTAATTTAATAAAGTTAAAATACAAGGCACTGTGTTAAAGAATGAAACAAAGCCTTCCAGAAATACTTACTTTGCTCCCGAAAGTTCCCGTAAAACGAGCAGCGCTTGACTCTATATCATTGTGTTCTAGTGGAGACTCTTGAGGAGTTCATGTGCTGCAGATTCTGCTGCTTCTGCGCTCTCCGGATGTCTTCTTTTAGTAATGACATTAAACACGCACACGCACAAACACACACACACACACACACGCACACACACACACACACACAGCGAACAGCACGTCATTGTTCAGCGCGGTCTCTCTACTTATTCCACACATTCATCACCGGTCTCGACTGCGAGACTCATTAAACAACCATCTGATTTATCGCCTTTGACAGTCGAGCCTCCGGAGCAGCAGTCTACTTGGCCTTGCCGCCAACAAAACCATTAATTAACCCGGGCTAAAATTAAAAGCTTTATATTCTGGCTTTGGGTACTCGAGCCCCTGCCCTTTTTCAAAATTAATCGAAAGTGCCCCTCTCAAACAAATATCAATGATATTATTGTGGTCAATAAAACAAAATGCATTTGATTATAATTAACATGAAAATGTACTTAACTAAAGTAGCCTAAATACACGTTTATTTAACGTGTCTCTCTGAGGTGTTGCCATGACTCTCGACATGCCTCTTTTAGTGAGTACGGAAGAAAAAAAAATAAACCAAGTCATTTTTAAACAACTTCTTTTTGTTTCAACAGTGTGTTGATTCAATAAAATCCACATATTACATATTTTAAAATATTCCATAGTTCATTGATGCCTGTTTGTTATTATATAATACATCGACCAATTGTCATTCTGGCTCAACAAGTTCAAATTTCATTGAACAATGAAGTGGAGCGAATGAAGCGATCTGAATCTGCATCGTTGAAACAATTGGTGTTAATTGGCTACAAAGCACTGCACAAAACCAGCACCGAAAGTGGCTTTAATCGTAAGTAGTATTCAAGTCACATGTATTTAGCCTATGTAAGTTTTATTGATACAGTTTTCCATTTGAAAACTATCATAAAACTATTATAAAACTACAGGCCTATTGTGTTAAATGTAGGCTGACAACAAAACGCGAAATGGTGAAGGGCTTTATTATATTAACATTTTTGATAATTATGCAGCAATAGAATATATAGTACAGTACCGGTCAAAAATTTGGACACATTACTATTTTTTATGTTTTTTAAAGAAGTCTCTTATGTGCTTCAAGCCTGCATTTATTTGATTAAAAATACAAAAAACAATTATTATATATAATTTATTTCTGTGGTCAGGTGCAAAGCTGAATTTTCAGCATCATTACTCTTCAATGTCACATGATCCTTCAAAAATCATTCTAATATGCTGATTTATTATCAATGTTGGAAACAGTTGTGCTGCTTAATGTTTTTTTGGAACCTGTGATACTTTTTTCAGGATTCACTGATGAATATAAAGTTAAATGAGCTGAGCCGCCGTTCTGCCATAGAACCCGGAAGCGATGCACTGTGTTTACAACGCCAACAGCGTAGGAGACTAACACAGAAGAGAAGAAATTGTTGAATAAAGTCGTTGTTTTTGTTTGTTTTTTGCGCACAAAAAGTATTCTCGTCACTTTATAACATAAAGGTTGAACCACCATTGTCACATGGGCTATTTTAACAATGTCTTTACTACATTTCTGGGCCTTGAAAGTTGCAATGAAGTTGCTGCCAATGGCTGGTTCAGAAATCTCTCGGATTTCATCAAAAATATCTTAAAGGGATAGCTCACTCAAAAATGAAAATGCTGTCCTCATTTACTCACCCTCAAGTTGTTCCAAACCTTTATGATTTCCTTTCTTCTGCTGAACACAAAAGAAGATATTTTAAAGAAGGTTGGTAATTAAACAGTTGCTGGTCCCCATTGACTTCCATAGTATTTTTTTTTCCTACTATGGAAGTCAATGGGGTCCATCAGTCGTTTGGTTACCGACTTTCTTTAAAATATCTTCTTTTGTGTTCAGCAGAAGAAAGAAAGTCATACAGGTTTGGAACAACATGAGGGTGAGTAAATGAGGACAGCATTTTCATTTTTGGGTGAACAATCCCTTTAATTTGTGTTTCGAAGATGAACGAAGGTCTTACGGGTTTGGAATGACATGAGGGTGAGTAATTAAAGACAGAACTTCATTTTTGGGTGAACTAACCATTTAACAAAAAAAAAAAATTGGCACAGGCAATGGCATGTGTATTAACGATTAAAAATAATTAAATGATGAATTCCAAATTCCATCCTAGCTGAAATTATTTTGGACAAGTTCCTGTCGAACTCTTAGAGCCTCTGGATCGACAGTGTCAGTGGGATCGATATCCTCCCCTGATTGGTCCGTGGCCTCAGTTCTCTCAAAAGTCCAGGCATCAAGGCCGGACTGCAGGGAAATATTATGTAGCACGCAACAGGCCTGGATGATATGGGAGCATTTCTCTGGGGAATACTGCAGGTAACCCTTTGCCCCATCCAGGCACCGGAAACGTGTCTGAATGGCTCTGAACGTGCGGTCCACAATCTCATGTGTCGTTGTGTGGGCCAGGTTATAGCGGTAGTCAGCAGGAGACTCCGGACTCTGCACTGGAGTCATCAGCCACTTCTTTGGAGGATAACGGTTGTCACCTGGAGGCCAGAGACAGAAAACACACTGACATTTTCACATGTAAACAATAACATATAATTCTTTGGGAATGTCAAGAAAAAGTCTCACTATGGGTCTTACCTAAAAGCCAACCTTCGTCATTGTCTTGCTCTTCAAACAGCTTTGCCACGCTGGACTGCTTAAAGACAGCTCTGTCTGTCAGACTACCCGGCCAATGTGTCTCAGCGCTCAGCAGCAGTCCTCTGGCATCACATACTAATTGGCAATTGATTGAGTGAAATCCTTTTTTATTTACATAGGAAGAGTCATCTGCATTGGGAGCTTTAATGGCTATATGTGCACAGTCCACTACTCCCATGACATTGGGAATCCCTGCTATTCTGTAAAACTCCTCTTTAGACTGCTGCCTGGTGGCCTCATCCCTAGTGAAGCCAATAAACTCTGGAGCTTTCTCAATCAGAGCTTTAGTGACATTAGACACACAACGACTCATGGACGCCTGGCTGATGCCAATCGCATCTCCCATCTTGCTCTGGAAGGACCCGGTTGTGTAGAATCCCAGCGCTGCGAGTATCTGAACATCTGGACTAATGGCTCGTGACCTCTGTGTCCGTCTCAACAAGCTGTCCTTTAGTAGTTCCACCAGGTAATAAATGAACTCACGTGGGAAGCCGAATGTTGTCAGTAGAAATTCATCCGACACTGTCTCGATATCAAATCGATCCAGTGTTTTGTGCCCTCGACCATGCAGCAGCAGGTCACAGTCTAAGATTGCAATAGAGATGGCCATTCCACACTCTCAGGAAGACCTATGGACAAATGGGACATGTGAATGTCAGCGAGTGTCATGCAATGCCGTGTCAATAACTAAACCATCCAACACCCACATACACTTGGCTACTTTTGAATAATATATATAGTAATTAATAACATTCGCAATTCATAGAAAAGCAAATGGTATGGGAACGAAACGTGCTAAATGTTTCTGAATGCGTGGCTGCTAACAGAAGCCTAGAGCCTATCCATTCCAAATAAAACAAATTTATAACAGCATTTATCTCAAACTGAGCTGGTTAAATCAACCAGTTTGTCGCCTGGTAACCAGCACAGTACAGTATTTTACACAAAAACGAACGCAATTAACTCTTGATAGTAATTATATCCCAGTTAATACATTACCACACGTTGAATAAATTATCTATCTAATCGAGGACCACAAATGCAGTGGAAACAGTGCGAATGACTAAAAACGTTACCAGCGCCGGTGATTGTTTGTGTACGCCGACATTGAAATGTGACGCCACAGCCTTAACAAATTTCCTGTTCACTATTTGCATTTTCGATAGTTGTATTCGTTACTTTTGACAACAAATTAAGAGCGGGGAGATGCATATTAAAATATACCATATTATATGTGCTATTATAACAATTCCAAACAGTTATCAGATGTATTTAACCATTTTTCACTAAATAACGAAAGTGGTGTTGTTGAATCGGTACATGCAACACGTCATTCCTGACCTAGCCAAACCCAAGCAAAATAAACAAAAATGGGGCGCCCGTCAGTGTGTGATGTTGTGGTGCTACGATGTGATTAATTGGAAATACAGGATCGTTTAGGCTGCATTTTACCGTTTCACACAATCAGCTACGGTGAATTGCACAGTTAACGTCACGTGTTTACAGTTGAATCTCCACTCTGTGATGAGCTGTAAGTATGTGCGCGTGTTTTGCTAAGGTGTTAGCATTGACTGCACAGACATTCAGATGATTGTAAACAACTTGAGGTGTTTGGCTGTCGAAAACAAATAGCGAGTCTGCTGTTTCAAATCTCTACTCGGATGAACTCACTGTCAGTTGACAGTGATTGTTATAAATCTGTTTTTGAAGCGAAGAGTGCTGTTGTTATTGTTTTCTATTGAGTAACGGTACATGATTAAATGCTTAGAGGCGAGCTGTCAGAGATGTGACAGTATTAATGACACTAAGACATCAGTGAATTCGTTTATTATTACTATTATTAAGGTGGGATGGTGCAAAAGATGAACCCACCACCATTTTTTTTTTTTTTTTTTGACTATACATGGCACACAATCCCAACTGAACACATTTGGTAATTTCTATGCTCTTTTTCATGTCATCTGAATATCAACATTTTTAGTCAGTCGAAACAGTTTTGAGGTTAACTGATCCAATTTTATGTCTGTAGAAAGTATTGATCTGTCATCATTGTAGTATGTTGAACATTAAAGTTTTTGTGTCTTTGTTAATGAAGGATTTGTGGACAAATTAATGTTTTTAGATGTGTGGAGTATAAAAATATAGGCTAGTTTTTACTTTAAAGTGAAAAGATTATTCTGCCCTCAGAACAGAAGAACCTAGTGACATATTATATAATAATAATAATAATAATAATGTAATAACTTTGTTATATTGTGTTTATTCAGTAATTCCACAAGTTAGATGTTCATTTCAGACATCTTGGCTATTCATAAAACCTATAGGATAAACTCATTCAGTTTGAATTCAGTGTTGTCAGTATTGACAACTTCAATTAAAATATAATCAATTAAAAATGCATTCATGTGTCTGTTATAAGTAATCGAATAAACTGGGATTCTGCTTTGTCTGTAATCAGTTATTCTTCAGTTAAAATAGAGTAGATTATTTAGTATTTTACATTAATGACACTATCTCACTTTAATCTATATTAAGCTAAAGTCATTTATACATTCTGTAAAAGTTTACCTGTGGAGTGGAGTAAGATGGCCTCTTTGAATAATTTATATTCATTTCCCTTGATAACACTTTGGCTGATAAATTGTCATCTTGTAGATGTTGTATCTGAATATGTTATGATTAAAAAAAAATGTAATTTTTTTTTACATTGTTCTTAAGGGGACATCTTCCCTTACTAATGCGCGTTATATACCTTTTCGATTACTGTACTATTATCTGTCAAGTATATCAGCTCTTCCTCTGTTTACTGAGAAAACTGTCTTTCGTTTGTATGTCTTAGGCTTATGCGACAATGGATAGTGATCTGAGCCCACAGGACAAGAAAGACTTGGATAAATTCATCAAATTTTTTGCCTTGAAGGTGATTGCATTAAACAATACATTATAAGGTTTTGTTGCATCCATGAAATCTGGTCTCCCAGTCGACACAGAGTGATGATGTACTTTGTTTTACCTGTGTGTCTTTCAGACGGTGCAGGTTATAGTTCAAGCCCGACTTGGAGAGAAGATCACCACTTGCTCATCTTCATCACCGACCGGTTCAGACTGGGTAAAACACGTTCAGGATGCTCCCTTTACAAAGAGCCCTGTTTTCTTTACATTGTAACGAACATGAACTCTGTTTGTCTGTGTGTCTTTATGTTCTCTCTCAGTTTAATCTGGCAATAAAAGACATCCCTGAGGTGACTCATGAGGCAAAAAAAGCTCTTGCTGGACAGCTGCCTGGCATTGGCCGATCCATGTGTGTGGAGATCTCCCTCAAAACCTCAGAGGTCTAGTCTTCGTTTTTGTTCACTCTCTATACAATAACAGTATTATGATAAACATGAAACAAAATGTTTAAAATGCCTAAGATTTTTACTTGGAGTATTAATAAGTTGTTTACCAATGCAGGGAGACTCCATGGAGCTGGAGACATGGTGTTTGGAAATGAATGAAAAGTAAGCGCTCTGATCCCCTACACATTCAGATGTCAACTGTTCTGTGTAGAGGTTGGTACATTAACAACATATACCAGGACATAACTACAGTTTGGATTTTTTTTCCAGGTGTGATAAGGACATTAAAGTGTCCTATACAGTTTATAATCGGCTGTCTCTGCTGCTCAAGTCTTTACTGGCCATCACAAGGGTGACACCTGCTTACAAGCTTTCACGCAAACAAGGCCATGACTATGTCATACTCTACAGGTACTCAACACACTTCCTTCAATGCTCCACAAAGCCTCATAATAATACATGATTTAATGCAGGGAAAACATGTCCAATCAGATCTTACTACATTTCTTGACACTGTTATTCAACTGAATTGAATCAACACTGAAGTGACTTGAGCTGAATATTATTAAATGACACTATTGCTGTCTGTAGAGCTGCTTACAGCTGAATTAAGCTTGTTTCATAATTGAATTAACTTTGCACTTGTTTAACTAAACTAAATCCACACTGAACTGATTTTGAGCTGAATAATGACACTATAATCTTCTGTAGAGCTGCTTTATATTTGAACAGAGTTCGTTTCATAATAACATTCACAGTGTTGAACAAAATAAAGAATAATGACACTTTTCTTTTTAAAGCTGAAATTGTATTTGTTTAATAATTAATAACATTAATACTGTTATTCCTTGTTTATTACTGTGAAGCTGCTTTGAAACAATCTGTATTGTATAAAGCTTTATATAAATAAATGAATTGACTTGACATTATCTTAATAATATCTCTTTGCTAGGATCTATTTTGGAGATGTCCAGCTGACAGGTCTCGGGGAAGGTAATACTGTGAGGAGCAAAATACTAATAAATGTTGTGTAGATATTCTCCAGAGGGCTGTGTATTTGTTCAGATTCTTCACGTCTCTCCGCAGGGTTCCAGACAGTGCGAGTGGGTATTGTAGGCACTCCCATAGGCACCATCACTTTGTCCTGTGCGTATCGCATTAATTTGGCCCTCATGTCTTCAAGGTATACATTACAGCTTCCCGTATGCAACACGTTTAAAAGATTGGGCATTGTGATTATTGTAGTTTGTGCTAGATGTCTTTGTGTTTTTTCACAGGCAGTTTGAGAGGACAGGCCCCATCATGGGTATTATCATTGATCATTTTGTGGAGCGACCCTTCACTAATATGGCACACATGCATCCTTGCAGTTACAGGTGTGAAAAATCATAGTACTCTATTGTTTAAAAGTTTGGGGTCAGTAAGATTTTTGTTTTACAATGTTACAAAAAACTTTTACAATTTTACAAAAAAATGTCCATTTCATATGCCCTTCATCTTTCTATTAATCAAAGAGTTCCGAAAAAAAATGTTTCCACAAAAATACTAAGCAGCACAACTTTTTTCAGCATTGATGATCAGCAATCTCACCAGTATTGTATAAGTTTTTTTTATTTTATTTTTTATTTTTTTACAGTAGAAAGTTGTACAATAGAGCTATGTAATAGTGTCAGGTTTCCAAACACTCAGGATGAGTTGAAATTAGGCTTGCTGCGATAGTCTGTGTTAACGGTGTTACACGGTTTTCAGCCGCACACCGATTACATCACTTGCCCACTGCGTAGACATGTGCCGGTATCAAATTTTCATTCTGCGATTTAATTGATTGAGCTTTTATCACGGTATACGGTATTATCACAATATTTTAATTGCACAAGAGAAACAGATGGATTGGGAGGGATGAAAAAAACAACAACTTGCATCACAATAGGTGTAATTGGGATTTTCAAAACATTTGGTAACTAAACAGAATTTTACTAAGTTTTGTGACAACGTTTTGAAAAACACTGATTGATCGATATTATGTATGAATATACCTTTCTGTAAGTTGTACTGTATCTTTAAATAAAAAGTAACAGATTATTGGTTTACTTGAACTGAAGCGCTACAGCGATCTGTCACGTCAAAACGGTATGTATTGTCTGAATTTCGTAATAAAATGGACAGAAGCTGTCCTCTTTGCTCCGCGATTTTTCTCTGCGTGAGAAAATGGATGTGTGGCTTGTGAAAGGTCGTAATAAAAATAAATAAATCGTCGGCAGCGTTCCTCCTTCCGAAATGCTTCTTCTCCATGTGAGGATTGTTTACATCAGAGTTCGCACGTGTTTTGCGCAGTATATACGCACTGTATTTTTTAAGCGGTTAATGGAAAATAAGCTAAATTCTGATCTATTATTTTTCACGGTATTTTGAAGGTCCCGCGATAACAATATCGTGCATATTCATTAGTCATTACCGCGATTTATTGCATTACCGACTCCAACTCCGGTGTTGACACGCGTCAAAGAACCGGTGGGAAAATTTCCTCACCGTCACATCCGTAGTTGGATTTAAACTGTTAATACCAGTGTCTCACTTCAACACACTGATAGTACAGAGATTCAAACTGCTAACTGCTCTCTTAACCTCTTATTTCTCTCTTAGAACTCCTGGAGAAGATGAGGGAGGGACTTACGCAGGAATAGAAGACTCTCAGGAGGTGTGCACCACATCCTTTTCCACCTCCCCACCATCACAGGTAATGCCGTCACTATCACCTACTCATCTGTCCCATCAAAAGTAACCCTTTACCACCATATTTGTGCAGGTCAAGCCTCAATACAGGTGCAGTGCAGTCTGTCATTTAAGAGATGAACTGTTAACCTCTCATAATGGATAAGCTGTTTTCATTCAAGAGTCTCATTCTGTGGTTATCATTCTTTATATTTTTTTTGTATTCCTCCAGTCACAAAAAATTATCTGAGACGGCTGTGTAATAAAAGTCTGAAGTGTTTTTTCCCCCCATTGTTTGGTTAGACTGGTGTCCTGATTAGTGTTATTGTTAACTAAAAATAAAACAAATAGTTTTCAGTATTTGAAAAAAATTAAACTGGAATTTTTGCCTTGGAAACTGAAATAAGTTGAAGCTGTAGTACTAAAATCACTAAAACTGAAATAAAAATAAATTAAAGTAAAATAGATATTTAAAAAAACAACGAATAAAAAGAAAGAAAACCGTAACAAAATAACTCATGTAAACTAAAATTAAAATGAAAAATGAAAGTTTAAAAATAAAAGCTATTTCAAAATATTAAAATAGTATATGAATAATACTAAAATAACACTGGTCTTGCTGTACTGTGTGGTATTGCAGGGTTCAGAAGACGAATGTTAACAAAGTCAGTACGGTCATAAAATACCATTTATGTGGCCATAGCATCAGATTCTCTCTCTCCCCATTATCTCTTTCTGTGGTAGTGCTTTCATTTCTGTTGCCCTTGTTTTTCTTCCTTTCTCTCTTTCTTTCTTTCTGTGTGCATGTAGTGTGCGTGTACTGTAAGTAAGGCACATTTTAAGACACCTAAGCCGGCTCTGATGGCCACACTGAAGGTTCCCCTCATGGGGCTTGGCATCTCACAGCAAGTGAGTCCTGTGTGTGTGTGTGTGTGTGTGTGTGTGTGTGTGTACACGCATGCAGCTGGTAGAATAATTACAAAGAGTGTGTGTGGCCTGGCCCAGTAACCTATATTCCACTGCTTACCCTTCATAACCTCGTATAACCTTTTAATTAAGAGGGTTATACAGTAATACCCATCCAAGAGATTGTTTGCACACTGCAATCGCTGCTGTCTTCTCCTTGAGCTCACCTGCCTGCTGTTTTATTTGAATTATTATTGTGTTTGCTCTGACCACTTCTCTGTTCCCTCTTGCTCTCTGCTCTGCAGTGAGGTTAATACAGGAACGGACTTTAAAAGGGCTTTTAATCTGACATTTGACTCCCATTGTGACATGAATCTCTCTGTCTCTCAGCTGTACAGCTCTCGTCTGTCATATCAGACTCCTGCCCTGGGAACTGTGGATTTGTGCCATCCTACGACTTGTACTACTGCTGTACATCCTCACCAGGTACGGCACACACACACACACACACTGTCCTGACTTCATGCCCTTCATCCCCTCTGATGTAGACCAGCTGCTGGAATTGTGTGTGTATGTTTGTGTGTCATTCTGCCCTGACCAAGGTGGCCATGTGTGTTTCTCTACCTAATCAGATGGTTGTGCCGGGCAAAGAAGGTGGAGTCCCTCAGGTGCCGGCTCAACCTAATCATGGCACTGCAGCTGAGCACGGTCGTATCCCATCATGCCCCACTGGACAGTCCCATCAGCCGGCACCGCCCACATCCTGTGGCAGGTAAGAGTGTGAAGAGATTCTGTTCAGTACTGATTTTTTAATTTGTCAATTAAGCAAAGTTTGAATCCATGTTTGTGTGTGTGTGGTAGCGAGGTGAAGACTGTGTGCCCTTCTGATGCTCCAGAGACAACCTTCACCAGGAAAGTTGGAGCTTTTGTCAACAAAGCCACCACACAGGTTAGAATACACTTACAAAAACTATCAGAACATTCCATCATCAATTAATGTTCTTTGAATTTGTTTAAATGTTTTCATATAAAATCTGCGTTTACATACTACTGATTTGTTTAGCATAGAATTACCGTTTAAAAGTTTGAGGTCTGTGAGGTTTTTATTGTTTTTGAATGAAGTCTCTTATGCTCACCAAGGCTGAATTTAATGAAACGTAAATATGAACTGTTTTCTATTTTAAATATTTTCATTACTCCAGTCTTCAGTCGCATGATCCTTCAGAAATCCTTTTAATCTGCTGATTTGCTGCTCAAGAAATATGCATTATTATTATCAATGATGAAAACAGTTGTGCTGCTTAATATTTTTGTGGAAACTGATACTTTTTTTTTTTTTTTTTATTCTTTGATGTATAGAAAGTTCTAAAGAACAACATTTATTTAAAATACAAATCTTCCTTAAATCAAAAACATAAATTTAATGCAACCTTGCTGAATAAACATTTTTACTCACCCCAAACTTTTGAATGATAGTGTATATATTAAGCATGCCTTTTTTTAATATTCATATGCCAAGACTTGCTAATAACATATGTAAGTATATGATATATAAAATGTTACTGATAAGTGCAGTATACACAGAGAATAATGCAACTTTCATGTTTAGTGAGAGAGGTATAAACAAAAAATTACATTTGTTTATTTATTTGATAGGGACAATGCATGTTAATGAACATTAGTATAAAATACAAAATGTAAATAAATTGGATTATAGCAACATTGCTAATTAATATCCATAGTCCCTAGGTGGGTACATACAAGGACACATACTCAAATATACATAAAACACTAATAGACAAAAACCCCAAACACATTATTTAAAATGTCTAAGTAAACTTTTTACACACCTGGTTCAACATAAGGCACTTTTTTAAGGTAATGTTTAATATGTAGAGCACTGTCTTATCGACTGCGGTAAGCTATTCCAATAATTAATTATTCCTTAACTATTTCTCGCAATCCCTTTTAATGATAGACCTAGTACCAATGCCACAATCCTTCCTCTTTTTTTTTATAAATTCATTTAACAAAGGTGGGCCAAGCCTGCAAAATGCATTCTGACATGTTGTGTACATGCGTTACTCCAGGTGACGACAAACAGTCTGGATCTACCTTTTGCTGCGTTCGCTCCAAGAGTCTATGACCTGGAGGAGAACGACCCAATGGTATACTTAAGCAAACCCACTACATGTCCTTAGCGTGCAGCTGCGTCCTCCACTGTCTCTTCATGTTTTTCTCTGTTTGCAGGTGCACCCTCCTCCATCCCCGGCCCCTTCATCTCCTTTGCAAGGCAGCCTGCACTCAAACAGCTCGAGCCACAGCGGGGGACAGCCACACGACGACTTTGTCATGGTTGACTTTGTAGGTGCACCACAACATGATATAAAAAAAAGAGTTATCAAGATCTACTTTCCTCTAAAGATATGCAGAGCTATATTGCAGCGAGCACATTGAAAGGCACAGCATTAGCGAAACATTGAGTGAATGGGGTTTGATCAGAATCATTAGAGAGGTTTGACAGCAAAAGGGAGTTTATCAAGCCTTCACAGAGCAGAGATAGTGATCCAGACAAGTCAGTAATTCATCTGAAAAGAAGCTTAGACTCTGACCTGAGAGAAAGCTCCAGATGATTGATGTTTAATAAATCTAAAGAAGACTTTACTCTTCTGTATTTTTATTTCATAAGTAGTGTTAAATAATGCAGTATCCCACGCCAAATGGACTCCTTTGAAGCTAGTGAGTGTTGCCTCAGAGAGCCCCAAAGAGACCTGCTTGAGTCTGTTTATGCATGACAGAGCATTACTGTGTTGATCAGAGCTATTGATTATTGAGCTAAAAATCAATACAAATGTTACTAGAGAGAGAAAACCAGAAAATACCATCTTGTTTTGTGTGGGCAGCTGGGTCATGAGAATTGTACTATGAAACCAATAGTGTAAGCAAACAAGCATTTATTTAGTCAAACCTTCTTAGAAGTATAAGGTAAAAGACAGATATGGTTCATATTGTGTTTAAAGACCAGTTCTGTGTTTATGTGTGCCGAACAGAAACCAGCGTTCTCTAAGGATGACCTTCTGCCAATGGATCTAGGCACTTTCTATCGAGAGTTTCAAAACCCTCCTCAACTCGCAAGCCTGTCCATCGATGTCAGCGCTCAGTCTATGGCTGAGGACTTGGTGAGAAACAAACACACATTCGCGTCACAGCACATTCTGAACATTTTTGCAGTCTAAATGGGACATGATGACCTTAAAGCAAGAAAGGCGTGTGAATATACATAGGATAGATTATTTAGCACCAAACCAAGATTGGTGTTAAAATCATAATTGGAAAAATTTCATTGTGTGGATATTAAAGTTAAGAACTATTAATTAATTGCAAGTATTATTTAAGTGTAGTTCTTTTAGAAACTGAATCTGTATACAAACTATATATACTGTAGGGCAGGGGTGTCAAACTCAGTTCCTGGAGGGCCACAGCTTCAACCCTAAGTAAACACACCTGATCAGCTAATCAAGTCTTTCAGGCTTATTTGAAAACTGCAGGTGAGTGTGTGTTGAAGCAGGGTTGGAAAAAAACTCTGTAGGGCTGTGGCCCTCCAGGAACTGAGTTTGTACCTGTGCTGTAGGGTGACTGATTCATTATATTCATTTCGTAGTATGATGTTTTAACATCTGTAACATTGTGATGTTTATAGTTAAATGTTTGGTAAAGTGAATGAATTTGAATTTGTATATGAATGTATTTTTGCAGGACTCTCTTCCAGAGAAACTGGCCATTTATGAGAAAAACATTGACGAGTTTGATGCATTTGTGGACACCTTACAATAGAACAGAACAGAGATTGCACCCTTCACAACCTCTTTACTCATCCTGCTTCCTTCACTGAGGCGTCGATCTTTTCATTAACAATGTTTTGTGTCAGTTTTACAATCTGCAATGGTCTATAAAGAGAATCATCATTAAGGGAAAAAAGTGAACTGGGGTACAGTATAAGATGAATCCACTGGCTTTGGTGACAGCATCTGTTAAAGGAAGAGCAACATTAATTCTCCCACCCGTGTATTTATTAAGATAGCAGAATTGTGTAAGTAACGCTCACTGTAATGAATGTATAAACCTGTACCAGCCTTTATTTTTGTTTTGCTCATCATGACAACACATCCAGCACACTGACTAGTCACTGACGCAGATTTCTGAAGTCTTTACAACATTAGTGAGGGAAAATCTGAGAATATGTCCAGTTTTGTTTTATAGGCTTACACATGAATGACACTACAGTGAACATTGACAACAGTGAATTGTGAGTCTGTCTGCTTACCTCCTTCCTGTAAAAATGCATTTGACCATACCTTTTCAAACTTTCTTTAAGTAGGGACAGTTTATCATTACTACTTGTCAGGTCTTTGAATGGTGAGGAATGTTTTTTCTTATCTTTTTTTTTTAAAGCTTATGTTGGCAAGTCACTAGGAGCTGGACCTTCTTTAATTATTTTAAGTGTCATCGTTCTCCCCCTCACTTTAAGAAGGCATGTAAATGTTGTGTAATAAACGGATTTATTTCACACAGCCTATTTTTTTCTCTCTCTCTGTCTCTCTCTCTCATAAATCCTGAACTGGTAAAAAAAAACCGTTGCGTCTCCTTGAGGCAAACTTCCAGTTTCTTTAGCTAATGAATATATGTTAGCTACTCGACGTTCACCCAATAGAGAGGCGAAGGTTTGGCTTATTAATATTAATTAGGTTGCGTTACTGGAGGGCTACCAAGGAACTTTAGCAGTGGCTATTTGAAAATTCATTAGCGCAATAGCACAAACGCACGCCTACTTCCATATTAGGATAAATCCAGTGTTGTTTTGACAGCAGTTGTGGAATGTTTTTCTATCGTCCAGCTGTCTGAACAACACCCATATATAAAGCTGACTGTGCCGTCTTCCTTTGCAATAGCGGACTTCAAGCGCCTAAGTAAGTTTTAGTTACTCTTCATTACTTCGGGTTACGTAAATTCACGTACACTGTAAGTTATGTCACGTATGTTTGTTTGTAGTAGTAGCCTACGTGCCGTGTACGTCGTACTCACCCCTCAGATAACGTTAGGTGTCCACGCTTAAATGTCGAGAAATAGGCTCGCTTAGTCAGTCGTCTTTATGTAATAATAACTTAAAAGTGTTACGGAGCTTATATATGTATATTTAACTCATACATATTCAAATGATAGCAAATATGTTTTTATGTTTTGGTAATGGGGAGCATTGTGAGTCTGTTTTGTTTTGTCTTGTCTTTCCTTACTGCATATAGTGAATGATGTGTATGTTTTTGTATTGTGTAGAGCAAATGTTGCGCTCTTTTAGAGATCACACTTGGGACAGTTGGGAATGGGATCCGGACAGTAAATCTCCTGATGCTCATCTGTCTCTATGCCGACAGGCTGTGTATTTTCATGTCAGTCCTCTGCTGGACAGTCAGGGAACCGCAGGGGTCAGAGGCAGCAAAGGTGAGGCGAGTGAATAGCGCTGTTTTTGTTGTTCTTACGTATTATTGTATTAAAGTTCAATGTTACATTTAATCAAGGTCATACAGGGTATATACACGTCTAGTTGAACATTAAGTGCTAGTTTGCACTAAGCCTGGTTAAGTTAATTTTTAACTAGTGATTGGAATGCTAATAAGACTTTTATTATGCTAGAGTATTGTCTAGTCCAGGGGTCGGCAACCTTTTTATCATAAAGTGCCATTTTTAAGTTTCCGAGTTCATCACTGTGCCACAACACACATAGCCTACATACATACATACATACATACATTATATATATATATACATACACACACACAGACACACACACACACTCATATAAATACACAAACATTGTACATTTTCATAATGGCTTAAACAGAAATAGTACAGAAATTTAAATATTTCTCTTGAAATTTGTTTTAGATTTAGATAGACAATTTAATAGTAGGCTATTTATAACTCCTAACTAGAGATGCAGCGATTATAAATTTCTAGGTCGATTCCGATTTCCGATTTTTCATTGAGTTTGACCTGCCAATACCGATTTTAGCCGATTCCGACTTCATTTTTTCTAACCACTTTACAGCTCACACAAATATTTATTTTCTATATATATTTTTTACCCAAATCCTTTTACCCAAACTGAATAATAAAACAAGTTTAAATGGGTAAATTTTATATAAATATTTTTGAGTCTTCATTTTCTTTTCTGACATAACCTAATCCAGTTCTTGTTAAAACACACTAGACATGCACATTATGTGCATTTTGGGCACTTTTGTTTGAAATCATATTTATTTTGTCCATCAAAAGTGTGCTTTCACTTTAATTGAGCGTGAGCAACGCAGACAAAATAGACTCGCCGGCAAAACCCGCGCTTCACTGCTCACGCGACGCTCCTGTTGGGCGCTCACGCGCTGCTCCTGCTCCCGGTGTGAATGCACTCATTTATTAACATGCACGCCGAAAAAAATATGCGTGAAACGGACGTAATTCACGAGGTTTCCTACATGTGCGTTCCGTGTGCACGTGTGATGCTGATGTTACGCGATGTTAATCATGGGAGGGGAGCCCGAGTGCATTTGAACGGCATAAAATACATACACTTCTCTTGCATTTGCTTGTGTGCCAGCGATTAACCCTCCGCGTGCCAGTGTTGGCACGCGTGCCATAGGTTGCTGACCCCTGGTCTAGTCGTTTTGAAGATAACTATCATATCATCACATTTTTTGACAAAAAATATAAGTCATCTCCTTATGATGCTGGCCACCTCTGGTAAAATCGGCCAAATCCTCAGTTGAACAGATCCCTGTAGTATAATGGCCTATGTCAAGAGTGACTAGGCCGTTTTATTTTGCCTAACTTAAAAGACAATGAGACTTAGACAATTTTACAAGCTTTTCAAGATGGCAGCTGCATCAAGAAGAACGAAAATCTACTCACCCTCAATTATTGGTTCAGTGAAAAAATGACTTGGGCAATTATTTTAGGAATTTGCTAAATGAAGAATTAGCTCTTCATTACTTCAGAATAACACATATTTCTGCATAAGGTTTCACCCATGGTGAGCATTACTGGGAGATTGAGTTCCTTGAGCCTCCATATGGAAGCTCTGTGATGGTGGGGGTTGGTACCCAAAATGCACTGCTTCACACAGGGGACCAAAGGTTCATTAACCTCATAGGTGAGTACAGTCATGTTTCTCTTAGAAGTGCCCATGTAATTTGCCCACATTTTAGGGAGACAATCAATGTGTCATGGCCAAAATCATTCAGTAGGATGTAAATAGCAAATATGGAGCAGCAGCGAAGGTTGATTCATTTAAATGAACAGGAATTTTGTCCCATCAATGCCTCATAGATTAACAAGGGAGGAAAGAAGAAGACCATACAAAAGAACACAATGCTTTTCTTTTAATCACTGAAACTGTTTATTGTTGAGTGTCCTGTTTCTTTCTTCAAAAAGGCATTGACAGTGAGAGTTGGGGTCTATCATACAAAGGCTTCATCTGGCATAATGGAAGGAGTCGGAAATACTCAGAGCCTTTTTATGAAAGAAATACAGTCATTGGGGTTCTGCTGGACTTGAGCGCTGGAACGCTGACGTTCTTCCGAAACGGAGTGAACCTTGGGGTGGCCTTCTCTGGCCTAGAGCAGGTAAAGAGGGAAACATCACTGCACAGAGTATGTGGAAGTACTGGATGTAGGTTATATGTGGGTACTTATAAATGCTTCTGGAAGTTTTTGTTCCTTGCAGGTCAGCAAGGCTCTGTTTCCTCTGGTGAGCTCTACTGCCCCTGAAACTGAGCTTCAGCTGGGTTTGAGAAGCCAGAGAATGTCCTCCCTACAGGAACAGTGCATTCACATCATCACACAGTCTCTTTCACATTGTAGACACGCACACAAATTACCATTACCCACACCTCTGCTCTGTCAGATACACACACATGCACATTTATAAGAAGGGCATAATCTGTTTCTGATTCGTTTAGATCATGCCAACCTCAAATAACGACACATTTCTGTCCAGTGCAATAGATTCATTTTATATGCAGCCCTTCCTCAAAAAATGTGTATTTTTTGTGTGCTTGAATAAAATAAAAAACAATTCAAAGCCTGTATATATATATATATATATATAAATAATCATATGTAATTATTTAAATTATCCTCTTTCTGTATCTGCATTCCTGTTTCTATTCTTAATTTGTAATTCCTGCACTTGACGAAGTGGCAATGACGACGTTCCAATTATTAACTAATAATTTATTATTAGTTTATTGTACTCTCAGTGTCGTTATTACTGGAAAAATATAGATTTAAAAGCCAATAAAATGCCTGTTTTTATCTGTCTTTATCAGTTTTTATTTGCTCATCACAACCTGTAGATGTTCTAAAGCTTAAAAAACAAAACCACAAAAGGGGAAAAAAATATGACACCATCTCTAACAATTTATTACTCTGAATTCACAACATGATATACAAAAGTAAAGATTTCAAAAGCACAGAATACATTTTAACAGCCAAAATGGAAGAAAAGAACCTTCACAAAAGAAGTAATGCAAAGTTCCACCTGGAAACCAGAGATACTCGTCTACAGCACAGGTAAACAGGTATGTGTTTGGATACAGATACAAGAGAATGGCACAATGTTCACAGATCTGTCCAAAGAAGGGGAATAATTCAACAGCTAATATCATCGCCGGTTCACTCCAGTAAGGCACACAGACACGTGGGTTTGAGGGAGCTTTTCTAAAACTATTTAAGCCACTGGTCCACATGTCAATGCTCAGATGTATTGACATGAATAAGACATTTGCATGACACAGTAAACAGTTACAATTCAATATCAAGGCATATGACACAACTCGTTAGTGCTAAATGAATTAGTACCCAAGTACCTGCTTTATGGTTCTTTTGGACTTCAGATCATGAAACAAACCTCTTTTGTGCGAAATCCTGACAGTTCATATCCATTAATTATGAAATTAAAGCGAAGGGGCAACTCCCACTCCACGTACAGAGCCCTGTGATACAACTGGAATGTCGATGTACTTATGTCTTTATGTACTCAGACACCAGCAATAACTTATCGCACTATGATATATTTCCTCATAGATCAAACCACAATTTTACTAAGAGGACAAAATGACGTCAAATTGTTGTTTGCTATTCCTAATCTTTGGGCTTTTGTTTCAAATGCGCCCATGTGTAATGGCACTGTCCCCGACAGTTTTGTCTTCTAGTTACAAATAAAATTTACCATTTTAACCATATAATCTTTGGCCAAAATAAATATTTCAGGGGTCTAATATAATACAACAGCATTACTGAAAAGACCACACACAAAATACACAAAACTCCACACATACAGAGAGAAGGGTGACTGTTGGCAGATATAGATATATATAGATACATATAAAAAAATCAGCTGTTTCAGCATCAGGAAATTTGTGCTGGCCATAAAAGTATCTGCCCTGTTCCTGGAAATACTGAGACTCTAACAAAAAAAAAAAGGGAAATGGATAGTAGAAAGAATAATATAAATTAAGTGTGAATGAAAGATCTTTGAGACAATGCATAATACCATTATACTTTATGTAATAAGAAAGAAGCTTGTTTAAAATAAGTGTTTCAAGTTTTGTGTAGTAGTGCTTTATACTTGTCCATAGCTTGTGCCAGCTATGGCTTACAAAATAGAGGACGTGTGCATTTAGTCTAATGTTTTTTTTCTCGGAAAAATTAACTGAAATGAACTCGCATTGGTCAAGTCGAACAAACAATATCCAAAGTACAGCGGATGAGCAAAAAAAAAAAAAAAAAACGGCTTCCTGTACTGGTTTATTGATTTAGGCCTCTGCTAACAGACCTTATAAAACTCGTGTGCCTGTGCAGTACCATTGTGTCTGCTGAAGCAGCTACATGACTTCTGCAGGAGAGACAAGATGATTGTCGGAATTTAAATCACAGCCTAAACTTTTGGGAAAGCTCGACCGCCCTGCGCCTTCTAGTATCCTTTTCGTGTAGCTTCACCCAGTTGAAACACTCATGCATTTGACAATACGGAGGGAGACACGGAGGACGGGACATAGCAGAGGGGCAAAAGCTATGGAAAAGGGAAGGGACAATAACCGGGGTGGAGTCAACGTGAAAAGTTCTCCTGCTCCTCAGTGAGCGAAGACCTCCTGATGTAGGTCAAGCAGGATGCGGGTGAAGTTGTTGATTGGCCCGATTGCGCTGAGTGTCATGGAAGCATCCTGCCCCCACAGCAAGTTGGGCCCAAACACCACAGCCAGGTTGGCATTGGTCATCTTATTGACTTCACTCTCAGCAGACACCTGCACATCAATAACAATAAAGATCAGAAACACTAACGGGCTTAAAGGAGAAAGTAGGAAAGAAATACTGAGCAAGATCTATTAGCAGGGATATTTAATGCTGGATTGAGGTTATCTGTACAATTATCAGCTATTGTTGTAGGGAAAACTTATAATAAAAAAAATTGTGTTGGGAAAGTATAATAAATTTTAAAAAATCCTATTTTTAAAGTGCCCCTATTATGGTATTTTAAAGGTTCCTAATTTTGTTTTGGAAGTTTCCTACTATACGTTTACATGTAACCAAGGTATAAAAAAAAAAAAGTAAATAAAAAGCTGTAATATTCCCATAATATACACTGCACATCACCTCATTTCTCAGTGACTGAAAAGGTTTAATAAAGGATTCAAACTCTCTAAAAACCCCTCCTTTCCAAGAGCCTACTCTGCTCTGAATGGTCAGATGGCGGGTCAGAGTACACATCGCGACAGCCAATAAAGACCATAGGCTGGCATTATGCAAATTTAGTTATTTCTTTTGGGAGACAATAACTCCATGTATCGTGCACTTTGATCTTTGTAGCTTTGCAGACCTCTTACATTCATAAACGGCTATATTACACACTACATGACAGGTAATGTCTGAAAAAGCATAATGGGGCACTTAAAAAAAAAAAAAGTTAAAAAAAATGTAAAACAACAAAAAAAGTTATATTTAAATTCTAAAAGTAATATAAAAAAAAGTTACTTAACATTGAGTAAAAAATCCTTATTGTCGAACATTGCCGATTATGAGTATTACCATTACCTGAGCAAGGAACTGTATGAGGAAGCGCAGTGATGCATAGTTCTCCTCAGGAAGGGAGATCAGCATGTTCCGAATTCTTTCTGCCTGAGACTCCGTGTCAACATCTGATAACACATAAAGGAATTGTAAATAGTTTGTATGCAAAAACATGTTTTAGCAAATCAGTTAAAAAATGTCAGTATAGGAGGTGTACAGACGTGCGCGTGTTTTGCGTGAGCTTTCTGGAAGCTGCTGGAATTTGGAGGTGGTGTGTGAGTGGGTTGTGTGTAGTGTTCTTACTGTGGAAGTTGACAATGTCATTGTAGAGCTGGTAGGTGAGCAGCGGCTCTGGCAGTTCCCTGAGGAACATCTTTAGAATCACAGCTGCCAAGTGGACATTGTCCAGCTGAGTGAAACTCACTTCCTCTCCTATAGACGCACACACAAGCAAAATTCTGAGGGCTGATGCCAATCGATTTTATGAACAGGAAATGTGTACAGAGCACCACATGACTTTACCAGAGTTATATTTCTGCTTAATATCCTTAACCAATGAAACGTTTGCAGAACGCCGGAATATTCCCTCTATCTGGAGACCTACAAATGAAGATGGAAAAGAAACTCACATTCTCAAATAAGCAAATAAATTAATTAATTTACAATAATCTATAATCAATTTGGCATACCATTCCTATGACTGAACTCATCAGACAATTTCAACCCATGAAGGCTATATATCTAAAGTAGTAAAAGACCAACCATTCTCCTGCAGGTATCCAATAGTATCACGCATGACTAGAGGAATTCCCTCCGAATCTGCTGCCATGTGTCTCAATCTGATTTCAAACAACAAAAAAACTCTAAATGGCAATGGCAGGTTTAAGAGTATATTCAGTCCTACCTCAAGAATGAAGGTGCGTTATGTTTTTGTCAGTAACCGTAGCTATGTGAGATGTGAGAGGAAAAGTGCAAGGAAAACTCACGCTGACAGTGGGACGCCAAACTGCTGGAAAGGAAGAGGAGGACTATGGGGGGGAGAGATCGGTCCAGGGACGACAGACGGCTTCAGAGACAGACGGATCTTATCATCATACCTACACAAAGAAACTCTTGAATGAATTTCTTCTGGGCTAAAAAATGATCTGAGTAGATGTATAACTGCATATATAATTTCTTACTCTCGGACTCTGTTGGGAATCACCAGCTGATCACACTTCACAACCTCCTCCAGCTCACTCAAATAATTTACGTAATTTATCTTCTGGCCAAACTTAAAGCTGTAACATGAAGTATAGAGGCGGTCAGACTCAGATCTGAGAATCTACAGATCAAATACAGAATAAAACAGAACCTTATGGAAGACAGAAGTTCAGCATATTAAGCATAGTGTGGCACTGACCTGATGATAGGTTTGAAGAGAATAAGGATGGTTCTGATAAACATGGTGGGATGGACGATGTACAGCGCCTTGATATTTTTCTTATACCTGTAACAGACACAGCAATAGTGAAGCTTGAGAGAGCCAATTGCTCTTTTGTACTGTTGTTAAAGCACTCATGAACCTCTCACTAACAGAAGCATCACTCACTTCCTGTCAAACTCCCGATAGGCATCTCGAAGCCAGCTGAGAGAGGGCTTGTTCTCCCTGGTCAGACCATGATGGAAGTAAATGAGGGTATAATCACTCTCCACATACTTGTCAAGAGTCTGCTTCAAATACCTGCACACAAATATCAATCAATCAATTCACACCAAATATAAACTTCAGATTAGACTGAAAATCTACACTTATGCGAAAATGTCAAGTACTGAAACTTAAGGTTTCATTTATACACTTTAGAGTGTGAAATTTGCTCTTCATAGACACACATGCAATTATCCTCTCAGACAACTCCTGAAGTTCATAACAAGGAACTAAACAGATATAAGACGACTGTCTCAATTTCACTTCTTTAAAAACTTAGAGCATTATGGTGCTTTGAACCACTGACTGAACACATGATTGATTTATTACTCTGCATAAATGTCAACCACTCAGTGTATGCAAACAATGAAGGAAGAAATAACCTCGAGAATATGACATGAAAACAATTTTAAAAAAATGTATTGCTGACAGGGTCATATACATTTGCCATTTTAAACTAACTTTAAACGTCTTTTTTTCTAGACTAATCCCTGAAACTGCTAAATGATGTGACATAGTCCCCTGGTTTCACAGGCAAGGCTTAAGACTAGTCCCAGACTAAAATGCATGTTTGAGCTGTTTTAACTGAAAGAAACAGATCTTAAAATATGTCAGTGCCACTGTTTTGTCATGTTTATAAAGCCTACTTAAATGTCCTAATTGAACTAAGGTCTAATCTATGAAACCAGGTTTCTTTTTTTTTATTCATAAAAATGACTTATTTTAGTCTACTGAAATTAGTTTCATATTAATTAAGTACATGAATGTGGTTAGCAAAACTGTGCTATAATTTAATAAAACTTTTACTGACACCATTTACAACTATCAAACTCTAATTATTTTATCTGAATATTATTTTAAATGTCACACCACATGATAACAAAAAATGAACATTATTTATTATAAAAATATATTATTTCAAAATCTCACGATGTAAGAATATAATCAATATATTTAATTACCATTTCAATTAAAACCTAAATATATTAGGATTAACCAAATAAACAACACAAGAAAACAGAAAACATCAGTTGACAACTGCTCTTTTTTTCCCTAAGGAAAACTTCTCTCCTTGAATCATAATCAATGTTTCCCCTGAACATGTTTGTTCTCTGCACTTGACATTAATCTTTATAGTGTCTTGTGCTCATCTACGTATGATTGCCTGGACATTTTAACCACCCATAATTAGGAAAAAGGCAATGCATACGTGATGCAGCGTATTAAGCCCAGCTTGATGAAGCACATAAATCAAGTAAGAGCAGTGACGCCTACATGAGAAGTTTATGATGATCCAGCTGATGTTGGGGGGGCATGCGACAAGCGTTAAAAACGATGACTTTCCGACCAAAGTTATCATCACCTAAAAAGAAAGAGAAAGATCAAGAACTTTAGAACTACGATAAATGCCAGCTGGTGATGCTTGTGCATTTAATAACGTCTCACCTGCCACCTCCACAATCTGATGTCTGGCGATGTCATAGAAGGGGTCGTCCCAGGACAGGTGTGACTTGTCACCAAGACTTTTAATGTCTGAAGCTGCAGGAAAGAATATAATGAATGGCACATTTCAAACAAATTAAAAAAAATGAAATGTAAGAGTCTAAAAAAATTAATTTTACAGACTCTTGACAGGATTCTAAAATATCACTTGAATGTAAATGTCTCTTGGATTAAAAGTAAGGCATGGCACTATTTTGTAAGGCTTACAATATTGCAGTCAGAGATGATGCATGGAAACAGGGCTTGACTTTAACACCCGCCAATATAAATACTTTAATTGTAGTCTTCTCAAAAAGGCATCTGAAATAATTAAAGGGATGGTATAATGCCCCTTTTCACAAGATGTCCCCAGAGTGTGTATGTGAAGTTTTAGCTCAAAATACCCCACAAATCATTTTTGATAGCATGTTAAAGTTGTCACTTTTTGAGGGTGAGCAAAAACACAATAAACGTGAAAAAACAGATGCGACAGCTTGAGCAGACTCACAAATGTGCTCTACTACAACAACTCTTCCTCTTCTCAACACTGCTTGCGGGGTTCCCAAGGGCGGGGTTTATGTAAATTTTACGGGAGGAATGTCGTGTAGTAGACCCTACCAGCCGTTTGTTGTAGTCCTTAAAAAGCAACTTCTATAAAAGAAAATATCTCCCTTTGCTTAGAACTCTGAGCGTCGTAACTTTGCAAATGTTGTTTATGCTCAAACAGCAACATTACAAACTAACTAAAGTTAGAAAAGTGAAATCATAATCAACCACCCCTTTAACTAATTGCAGTATGACACTACACTATACTACAACTCCCATGAGCACGACCTGCTCACAGTGTTTGCTCACTGGTCAATTTGTGAAGCCTACTGCCTTTTGCTCAAGCGCCAGTGACTGATGTCACAAGACAATGTAACCAAGACGTCCCTGTGGAGAAGTGAATGTGGCGGCACATACATAAAAGGCTTAACAAAACCCAGAGAGTTAACAAAACACAAAAGATTGCCTGAGGATGAAAAGGATGAGGAAACATAAAGAAGAAAAGAAAGTTCAACCAAAAGTGGTTGAAGTAGTAATGTCGAGAAAGGCTGGTATATGATACAGCAAAGAAAATCATGTGCTGTGGCGATTGTAGGATGTACGGCAGTGAAAAGTGGGTCTCGTTTGTGGTTGGGACGACCAATTTTAAAGTCGAGACTATCCACCTTATTCCTACGCCCCATGGCGCTTTGCGCGAATTATGGGTGTAACTTCCGTTAAGCTGTATACAATCAGTGAAAGACTAGCTCTATGGATGCAATAATATATATATTTAAACTGTGTACAATGACATTACATTATTCTACTCACCCTTCAACCATTGAACATTAAAAGGACATTTAAAAGTGTAAAAGCGTCAACAAGGTACTTTCAACAGATCAAACCCCAAAAGCACGAGTCTTTCCACAGCAAAATCGAACGGTTAAATATCACTGTGGTATTCTGTATTATGTAACATACGTTGCCTTAATATATTAACAAAAAAAAAAGCTTCAGCATTGCGTGATACTATTTCAAAGTGATTTCAGTCATTTTGACAGATAAAAAAAAAATTTGTATTTACCTGTGAAAACAAACCTGGAAAGAGACGTGAGGATTGGGGGAGAAAAAAAAGAGATTCTTCTAGCATTAAATCGGGAGAACAGACCACAAATGTGCAGCATATGTTGAACTTTTTCATACTATTACAGCGGAATGACTGATAGCTCATTGAGCTCATTG
This sequence comes from Scardinius erythrophthalmus, assembly GCF_964197995.2. Taxonomy (NCBI): domain Eukaryota; kingdom Metazoa; phylum Chordata; class Actinopteri; order Cypriniformes; family Leuciscidae; genus Scardinius; species Scardinius erythrophthalmus. Next base: position 37,418,205 of record NC_138222.1, read on the forward strand.
AGTCAAACTGACAGATAAGCTTTATTTGTAGCGCAATCTTATGATGTGAAATGATTAGTTTCAGTCTTTTTGAATGGAAGTTCCCATAATTCAAAACGCAGTAAGGTCATCAGGAATAAGGTGAATAACGGACCATGAAATGTCCGTTGGTCATATCAACAGCATATCGATAGCAATTTTGTTAAAATTATTAACATTTTGCAAGGGGTCTGTAAACTTATACAACATATACTTAAACATATACATGCACACAGTCAAACCTTCTGTTAGACTGTCTCACAAATTAATTAGGCTGAATAGCTGTCAGCTGTTAAATTTAAGTACACAATTAGATATAATAGCAATTTAGGTCAACCAATTACCAAGCAATGCTTAATTTTGTCCAGTCTGTGGTGTAAAAAGGTCACATTAGCAATTAAAGAAAAAACTTAAGCAAAACATGGTCAGGTCAAAGTATCTGAATCATTTTTGGTCACAAATATTTTTAAATTTTACTGGCAGTCCACTGTATGAAGAATTATAATGTGTCACAGTTTTATTTTTTTAAAATGTATTTTGCTATCCTCACTTAGATAAATTAACTATAGTGTTCTGCACCAACTAGTAAAAAAATTGGTTTGACTGTACATACATACACACACTAAAGGAGCTTTACAGAGCTAAGTATTTAATAATGACCTGTAGTGTTATACATTTCATGTAGTCTTGATTTGGTTGTATACAGTGGTCATTTACATTTGAAAGGGATGTAAATCTATCTCCAGTCAATTTTAGCACGCCAAAGTCAACTTTAATCATATAAAACGTAATTTCTCAACAGCAAAATTGTGGCCAGTGAAAATGCTGAGTGGCTAGTAACTTTGTAAGACCACCAGCCACAGTGGCTGGTGAGAAAAAAAACAATGTCAAGACCTGCATGAAAACATCCAGTTTCACAAACACACGCTATAGCGTATATGGCAATAGAGTGATAAGAAGTAAGTCAGCCTCTCTGATCACTCACATTCTACTTTACTGAATCCTCAGAGCTTCACTGGCTTAACCAAAGGAAGAACCAATTACACTGGACTTCACACACCAGTCCAGTCAAAGTCCTCCTCGGTAAGAGTGGTAAAGTGTGTCTCTGGGTGTATGGCAGCCTGTGTGTGCTGTATGACTAATGTTGCATGACTAGAGTTCTCTGCTGGCTCTTAAATAGGCAGTGACAATTATGTCATCTGGAAGACTTCAGCTTAATTTGCTTCTAAATATAGCAAGCATGTGATTGGAATTCATGATAAAAATGGTAGTTCTTTGCAATTACTTCCTTTTGCTCACACAGCTTTATTTTCCAAAACGAACAGTGTGATTCTGCAAAAAAAAAAACTAGGCTACATTTAAACATTATTATTATCCTGTATGACAGACACACACACACACACACACACACACACACACTTCCACTCACGTGCACTCACCGGATTTGCTCAGGCTAAAAGGGTCATCTGGTGGCCACTGTTTGTCCTGTACCAGTTTGAGCTGGTCCAGCGCAGCACTAGGAGAGTCGTCTCCTCCCAGATCATCTTGAAGGTCCACCAGCAGGTCAGAGGACATGATGGTCCTCTAAGACAACACAATTCACACACAACAGTTCGACACAGAACAGGACAAAACTATACCACACAACATTATACTGAGATCTGCAAATGCTCAGTTCCCTTCACATTAGATTCCTGTCCGTCCAGCATAAGCCTGTGCAAACGCAGCGTTTCACACGCACACACTTGCTTGAACAGTAACTGGTTGACTCACATGGGTGACCACAATGACAAATGATGAACAGGTTTGTTTCGTAACACAGTCTTGCTATCTATGAATCTGTCCCGTGAGAATTGTTTAACGGAAGCACCTTTCATAATAAGGCACAGTAATGACATAACAACATTAGAAACGGGCTAATATTAATTTAGTTTTCTGGCTTAGATATTCGATGGTGTGGATTAATAAATAATCCACACCATCGAGTGTTTTAATTTGTCATAATCGGCAGGGTCGAGCTTTTTATTACATTATAATTATATTTTGTTCTTATTCTTTTAGTATGAAAATATTGTGGCATTGTGAATGTGCTATATTTGACATCTGACTGTATGTGTGAGGCTGCAAGGCTACTAATGCAGGAGTCAGTAGGGCTCAGACATTGATCTGCTGTGACAGTCCCTCGCTTTGGTGCCGCGCGGCAATGTGACCGTCCAACCGTATACTGACAAGAAATCTCAGTTTTACCCTATGCTTCTATTTATAGCCTTAACCCTAGCAGAGCCAGCTTCAGGTTTACTAACATCTGTGACACCCACGTCCATATCTCTTAATAATAGGATATCATAACATACTTCAGGTGACGTAACCTGGGTCAATCTGTCGCTCTGATCAAAGAACATGGCTTATCTCAGTTATGTGTCTGACTGAGTGTGATTCTGTTGTAAATACTGACAGCAATCTTGCTATAGTCATAGAAATCATAGAGAAGCTCTCATCACTCGTAAGTAGCTAGTTGTTGCTGAACTATCTCTGATGTCAGTGAACATATATTCTTTGGTTCTGACCAGACAGCACCCTTCCAAAATTAGTCCTGTTCCACTCTACAAATGGTTCTCTAATTCAATACCCAAGATCATCAGCAAAAACAATGCTCCTCATTCACAGTTGTGCTCCAGAGGCTTCAAGGCTGCAGCCAGTGAAGTCAACCAGCACTTCAGACAGAAACAAAGACCCTAAAGAGAGCTTAAACACAAAAGGCCTAAAGAAACCCCAACACCTCCAAAATAAACTATACGCTTTCTAAAAGACTGTAGCCTTACAACACCACAATAAAAAAAATTGCCAAAAATCAATATTTAGTGCTTTTTTAGTGTACCAATGACCTTATAAACAAACAAGGTCCAACCAAGATTTCCCTATTGTTTATAACCTCATTAATAATACTAGTACAGGGGGGAAAAAACAATGTGATCTGTCCTCATAGCTAGCTTTCTTCTTCCCATAGATATGGTAGTTTATGTGTGGCAGGTCAGCAATCCTGAGTGTCAGGCGCCGCTCATCATATTCTCAGCTCCATTCTGCTGCGGCAATCACAAATGCAATCATTTTATTTTTTGTGTCTAGTCTAGTCGAGCCATTTAGCATGGTTCAGATGTGCTCAGCACATCTACCACAGAATAATCTGCAGAGCGAAGCACAAGAGTGTGTGGTGAGATTCTGCTCATCTCTCTGCAGTGTGGTCATCCACGCATGAACCCACAGGAGAAAACACAACTAATTAACTCTGGACGCCTCAAGTAATCACATAAGCAAATGGGTAGATTTTAGGTTAAAACTGTGAATGTAGTTAAGGATTTATTCTACATAGCCCTGCAGTGAAACAAATGCAAGTCTCTTAATTAATATGAGGCCATAAAAGCTACATAATAATGTTACATAACATAAGTGTATAACATGATACACTGTAGGACACATAAACATCCCATATAAAGATTCACTAAAGGCGTGAAAAGGGACACTGAATGAGAGCGTTTTGTTGAGCTGCGTTTATCGTTAACAAGGTACAGACAAGATTTCACTATTATTTAATTATCATATCAACAATACTATGGGAGCTAGGGGAAACTATCGACATTGTATTTGATGCCCATACACATGGTAGTTTATCAGTGACAGGACAGTAATCCTGAGTGTCTTCTGCGAGACAACAAGCGCTCGAGCCAGCGGTTCTTCTTCGAACTTTTAAAGTGCTTGGGTTCAGCGCCAAACTGAGTGTAACCTCTTTTGCATCGTCTGGTGTAGTCAACGCGTCTAGACTCCTGCTCTGGACACATATGGTCGGATTCCCCAGCGTTTCTAGGGAAACGCAACATCTGGACACGCAACCGTGTGTTTACCCAGCAGCAAGAACGGAGTAAACGTGTGATTTAAATAATACGCAACAGATTTCCTCTCAAGTGATGGCGTCAAAGCAAAAATGCTGCACACATATTGGTTCGTTCGTTGTGATCAGTCGACAGTCTGCTAACGTTAAGCTAACTAACGTTAGCTGCAAACCTGTTTCATCTTGACTTAACAGGACGGAAATTCTAACAAGTGTTGCCCTGCCGTACGGCTAAAGGCTTAATGCGGATCAGAGGAAACGATGAGCAAAAGCCTGCAGGTTTTATTAAATCAAATAAGAAGAAATGAATTTACCTAATTTTCAGCGCTCCCTACTGAAGTCTTCACAACTCTGTCAATCTTGCGTATTTCATTCGGGACTTCCGGTTTGCGATCGTTGTAATTCAGTGTAAACGGCCCGGATGCAGCAGGAGAAGAACGGATGGCCACGCCTCCTGTAAGATGTTGTTATTATAACCATTGGTTGAACAACAGCCATTTATTAGGAAATGATCTAGAGCAGGATTAAAATATACATGATATAATGCTTAGGCCTATGTGTTCTGAACAGCCCAATAGCTATTTGAAATGTCAGAAGTTTCCTCCATGTCAACACCCCTTTATTCAGGGACCACTGAATCTCTGAGCAACACCATCATTTTGAGCAAAGCAACAATTATATTAAGCATTGCAGTTTGTGCGTGTTCTGATAAGTCTAGTGGAAAACTTGGTGGGATGGGAGATAAAATGGGGCAATAACTAAAATAATAAATAAGCATCAGGCTTGTTAAAGTATACTAGTTCCAAAACCAGAAATGTAATAGTAGGCTAATAATAAAATACAAGCTGTGTTTCTTGCAATTACCCTGAAACTGCTTTATGTTTTATATAGAATTGCATGACATTTTGGTGTGAAATACAGGAATTTAGTAATGAGAACATTCAGTGATCACTTAAGTGAAAATGCACAGTCTCACAAATTATCTTGGAAGATGAAAAACAATTTTCATTCCTTATACATAAATGCAAATTTAATAATACACTGCCTGCCGGCTGTTTGGATTTAAATAGGTAAATATTTAGGAGTCAATGATTGGATCATTATTGCAGTGATGATAATGTTTCTAGCATGTCACCTGTTTATATGTTTGGCAACAGTTCTTCTAACCCTAATTGACGGAGTGTGTAGCTTTTCATTTCTTAAACAAGCATGTAGGAAGGGCCGTACATCATGGCCATATTCCAGGATGACAAAGCCAAGATTCATTAGACTCAAATTGTGAAAGAATGGTTGGGAGGGAGCTTGAAGAATCATTTTCACACATGAATTGGCACCTCTGAGTCCAGACCTTGAATTCATTGAAAGTCTTTGGGATGTGCTGGAGTAGACTTTACAGAGTGCTTGACTCTTGCATTGTCAATACAAGATCTTGACCAAAAATCGATGCACCTCTTGATGTAAAACAAATGTTGTGATGTTATCTCCATCAAGAGGTGCCTCAAATTTTGGTTGTTGCCAAACATATAACATGCTAGAAACATAATAATCACAGCAATAATTATCCAGTAATAGACTCTTAAGCATTTGCCTATTTAAATCCAAACAGCAACCTTTTTTTGACCGAGCAGTGTAGTAACATTTTTGTTTTTTTAATTGCTAGCATTTTTCGTCTATTAAAGCATCTCAATGAAATACAGTGGTTTCTGCCAACTGAACTGTGAAAAAGGAGAGTATCTTTTGAAGCGGGTGGATTGGAATCCACTTCTGAAATGTTCTTTTCATGTATTCTCTAATGTCTGTATTTGATATTAATACAGTAACAGTGCTTGCTCATTTAGCCCGACTTCCAGAAATGAAATATGGAAAGATGTTTTGTTTGAGAAAGGTCTTCAACATGTGTCAATACATACATCTGTTTTTCTAGGGTACTCTGACAACTATGGTCACAGGGGTCATTAAAATCTATAGTTTAAGGGACCATCTCTTTGTTAAAGCCTTACTTTCCAGTTAGACTAAAGTGTAGCTCTCCTTGAGAGAAAGATCACATTATCTTGATGTTTTGAGAGGACTCTCCTGTTTATAGTTAGAGCCTGGCCAAATACAACCTTTGAAAAGATGTGTGTCGGTGTGTGTGTTAGTCTTCTTGGTTACAGGTTAAGGAACCACTGGCATTATTGGAGATTGACTGAGTTGTTGTTCTGGACATGCTGGCGACCTGGAAGGTCACGACGTGCCTAACTTCAGGGTCCGAGTGTCAGCTGCGTAATCAATGGAGATATGCTTCAGTCTATATGTGTATGTGTGGAAAATTACTATGTTTATCTATTTCTTAGCCAAACAGAAACTGCAACCTGAAGCAAGGACGTAGCTTAGACCTTGGTGTAGTAGGGTATAACTGCAGTGATCTTTGTAACTGTAAGCGGGGCGGCCAACGAACTCCTCTGTGAGTCTTGAAGCTGACTTCTGCTGATGAAACTGCAAACTATCTTCAGTAAAACTTTTCTTCAATTTATTATAATTCTGCCTTCTTTCACACATCTGGTCCTTAGGTCCTAAACTGTTACCCCCTAACACTTTGGTGTGTTGTAATTACACCCTCATAATTGTGATCAGTCACGTCACCATTCCCTTATTTATGTGACAAGAACCTGATATTTAATTTAACTGATCTCAAAACCAGAATTGCATCTGTTTCATTATAAAGAAGAGGCCAGCCCATTCTCACTGACAATACACAGAAAGAAACTCCATGCTCACACATTGGTATCAACATACAAAGATTTCAGATTTATTCATCAATTTGAAGGTTTGATCACATTTGACCAAAGTGTTAATTTCGTGTGTGGCAAAGGTCTCTTTCCAGGTTGGAAGATCACTCATCATCTGAAGAGCCTGTTTTTTCAATGACTTTTTTCATCCAGCGACGCATACGGAATAAGTGTGTGTAGAATCCATATTTGCCATCACGATCGCAACCCTCACCCCACGACACAATGCCAATCTGATACCACCGTTTATCTGTAGGACTCTGTGGGGGCAGGAATAGGTTTTAAAAGGACAAGTTTAGTTATGTCCAGCAAACAGAGCTTTATCGGAACTGGTAAGTCAAACTTGTTTGAGGAGAGAATAATATATACGTTATTATACCTTCATCACAAAAGGCCCTCCACTGTCTCCTTCACAAGCGTCACCTCTTTTTGTTTCATCTGGCAGGTAACCTATAAAACAAAAGATGACCTTGCTGTGACACCTGAGCACAAAAGCATCTCATGAATTCTCAGAACCTGAACTGTCTAGGGTCTAAAGAAGACCATGATGAATATGATGAGTATTACCAGCACAGAACATGTTGTCAGTGATGATGACCGAGGTGGAATTGCGACAGATGCTCTGATCCACAATGGGCAAGTGAATCTGTTGCAGCACTGTTGGAAGATTTGTTGGGTTTGATGTCCATGATTCCCTGAGGTTCCCCCAGCCAGTTACACGGCCCTTGAAACCTGCAAACATTAAACTTAAGAGAGAAAATCTGTCAATTACAGCTATGAGTACATTTTAAAGATATGCAAAAATGCATTTTCTAAACATTGTTGTTTCTCAAGAAAATATGCTGTTAGTGAGTTTCACCATCAAAAAAGGTGAACAAATGCATAAAAGGACCCCTTTCTTTATAGTGTGAAGTTTTAAAATCTGCGTTTTCTAAATGCATGTTATTGATCTTATTGTGGATGATTCATTAGACTTCTCTAATCATGTAGTCTGCTTAAACTTGCATTCCAATCTGCCTCCATCCAATCAACAACCGATGAGTAGAACCTAAATATATATATATATATTACACTATTGTTTTTTCTTACTTCTTTGCGATGCTCTTGGTGGGCAGACAGACAGGGTGGATCTCATCCGTAAAGACTACAGGCTTCTTCATGTGTAGAAGAGCAATGTCTCGGTTCAGGTTTTCCTTCCAGTTATACTTAGGGTGGACAATGATTTCATCAATGGCCACAATCTTCTCAATGCCCCTCTCATACCTGACTCAGAGAGAAACAGGAAAGAGTTTAAAACAGCTTAATTTCCTGTAGACTGAGGTTTCTAAATTACTTAGTGTATATTTCACAGCTTTTCGGCATTAACAAGTAGACATTTACAATTTATGTAATGGTGCAGTCAATTGAAGAAAAAAAAAAAAGCAGGTTTTATAGAATTTTTTTGAGGGCTCACTTGGTACGAGAGTGTTTTCCAAGGCGGACGATGATATCATTGATGGTGAAGTTCTTGTTCCACGGCGGGTAGAGAATGCAGTGGGCCGCAGTGAGAATCCATTCATCGCTGATCAGACTGGCTCCACACAGCAGCTCCTGAGGACTACGCTTATATAACATCACCTGCCTGCAAATGACATCAAACACAGTATACAGCATGCAGCATTAGATGACGAGATGAGTGATGACGGCAAGATATCTGAAAGTTTAAAACAGCGTATGTGGTGATGTATTCACCATGGAGCACTGGCTATTTCAGCCTCCTCTCCTCCGACTATTCTGCTTCCACTGTATGACAACAGTAGATCCTTCTCCTTCTTATCTTCTTTGCTGATCTTCTCAAACAAGGGGCGCACTCCACACTCTGACAAAAGGCAGTTTAATATGAATTATCAGTTGATTATACAAGATATCAGACCACCGCAAAACAGACGGTGAAGGTATCAGACCTTGTTCTCCATTGCCAAAGCTGCGGGGGCTAAAGAAAGCCTTTCTTTTGCCATCAAGAGTTGTTCTCTCTCGACCACCTGTTTCCTCTACAAACTTGTCCAGAGGGGCGTCTGAGAGTGAATGAGAAAGAGAGAGTGATGTTCAAGTGTGGGCTTAGAGGCGTGATGATTTATGTCTAATGCACTTAGGCTTCCTTAACATTGAAAACGTATGACACTTAATCCTAATTAAAAGACTCTGGTCCAGATGTCACTTTCAATCAAGGTCTAAAGTTCAAGGGAAGAAATTAATATGAATATTTCTAGTTGTTATCGTGTAAGTGTTTGTAGAAGGTAATTCTGCTCACTCACCACACATCTCTAAGTCACAGTAATCAATGGTAATGTTTCCACCCGCTTCCTTTACGTAGCACCAGGGACCCTCCATATCTCCATCTGGGTTTCTGCAGTGGTTCTTTATCAGCTGAACTTGAGGCAAAAACTCTTTTCCTTTAATCAAGGCTTGCACTTCTGGTGCACTCCATTGCACGCAGGTGCGTCCCCCCATAGACACAGACAAATTCCCAGTGTAGGTCTCCCCATTTCCAGCCAGACATTTAGTCTTGACATAACGCTGTTCATGTTTCAAAGTAGGAGGTGGCGGAGGGTGAACAACAGTCTCACCTGAGGATGAGAGAGTGAGATGATCAGTCTGGTGGACTAGCATAACTTGATGGAATGGAATAAAACCTTTTTTTTATTCATGCTCAAGCATAAAATGTGCAATAAACAGGGCACAAATAGGTGCTATCAGATATGGTAATATGTGTTTTATTAAATCAGTAGTCATTTAGCAGATCCAAAGCAACATCAAGTACACTTATTATTACAGCTATAATTTCTCCTGAGCAACCTGGTTCAATGACACAGCGGTGATGGCTCAACATTCTGGTTGACACCGCAAAATGTTAGTTATTACACCACAGGACATTTTGCAGTAAGATTTTAGTGATTTTCTCTACTACCGCATTTTGGCAAGCTGCAGGACTCCCTTCTGACCATCGGGTCTCTTGTAAAACACCAAGGGCCGTCACTGCTCTTATCTGGGTTTCTGCAAAAGTTCTCTGGTAGCTTCAGCTGTGTCACATTAAATTCACTAAAAAGGAGAAACAAGTAGGTCATAAGACAAAAGAGCTGCTGCAATATCACTAGAGGCATATAAAAATGTTTTATAAACAATCAACATAAAATGGTTTTGCCAATCCTGAGAGATTACAGTTGCTGTCAACAAAGAGTGCAGAAGTACATACTGAATCCTGTGGGGGAAGTTGCTTTTCCAGTACTGGCATGACCTTCCAGACTTGGTGACAGATACTCTACCAGCATAGTGTTCACCAAAATGAATGAAACAGTCTCCTGTCAACAGAGAAATTATACACTAAAACTAAAAACACATTTTCTTACTAGAAGTAAAATTACCATTAACTGAAAATAAAAAAGTAAACATTTTATTTCAGCTACTTGCCAAGGCAACACTTCTCATTTTAATTTAGTTTAACTTGATATACTAAAATAATTAAAACTCTAATTAAAATTCATAAAAACCATATAGACATACTTTAAAAACTTTAAAATTATATAGAAAATGAATATATATATATAAGTATGTTTCACCCTTACCTTCTGTATCCACACATGCTCTCAAACTTTTGATATGTTCTGGTGTTCTGAATAATTTTGTTCCCTCACAGCCTGTGGAAAAAAGATAAAAAGGGAAATATATAACATCTAACAGAGTTCCAAGGCTGGCTTTTTTTTTTTTTTTTTTTTTTGGAATTGGTTCTACTTTTAAACTGTTGCCACAGATTTTAGTTATGGGAGTGCCTTAGTTTGAGTTTTGGTATTTGGGCTAGTTTAATTGGCCGTTGGGCAACCCTGATACCAATACACTCATTTTAATTTGTATATTGAGCAGGGAAAGGCCAGTTGAAAATGCACTTTGTCCCTGGTTCAATAGAAACTGTTTACACAAAATGTTGTCACTGTTTACACTGAAACTTTTGTAAAGTGATATATATTCTTACCCAAATATTTTGCCCAAAAAATGTCCTGTGGGAAAATGAAAGAAATTATTAAACATAAAATACTAGATAAAAGTATTATACCACATTTCAAATAATCCAGTAATCTTATAAATATATACGTTGTATATTTATATATATATATATATATATATTTTTTAAATCCACTGATAAGAGATTTTAATATTTCCATATGTTTCAATTGGGGCTTATGTGTCTACAACAGAAAGTGCATTTCTCACCGTTGTATCAACTCTCTCAAACACTTCTCGAGCTTCCTCATGGTCACAAATCTCTTCCACACACTCTCTCTCCAGATTACCCGGTTTAATCTCCTCAAATCTGCCATTTGCCCTCTTTGCCCGAATGATCTGAGAGGCTTCCTTATTGTCAATGAACACTGAAGCACAAAAGCCAAAATTTCTCAAAACATTACAAAACATCTAGGCTCACATATTAGGCTCACATAGTATTATCTTAGGATAAATTTGTTCTTAGTTTGTTATGGCCTAATTAGTCAAAAGGCAAAGAAATCTTAGTAAATTCCTACCGTTGTGACACAACGTGAGCTGGAGAACTTGTCCGAGAAGCAGGGAGAGAAGGAGAGGCGCTACTTTTGCTCCCATTCTTGGGGATGACTGAGTCTGTAATCCTGAAAAAACTTGGAGCATCTCATCAAATCTCTCACACACTCAGTTAGAAAAGCCCACAGCTGCAGTTACTGGAGTCACCAAGTTAATATTGAACTACCAGAGTTCAAAGAGAACAAAGTGTCTGATCAAAAAAAGCCTATCTCTTCTGTATCAGATCACTTATATCAACGTGGAACATTCTTTGCTTTCTGAGGAACATGAATCAGACATATTTAATGAAAACAAGATAACTTCATATCTCCAAAACGATGTGAATTCAACTATGAGAACATATACAAATTATAATATTTATATTATAACAAAAAAAAACTAGATTAAATATTTTACACAGTGCTCCTCCATATGTTGCTATTTAAGAGAAGATGCATCTTTGTTACTAATCAAAATAAATAGCTTTCATCTTGAAATGATGACCCTCTTTATGTAGCTGAAGAGCTCCATTAGCTCTTATCTACTGGGTATCTACTGCTTATCGTTTCCTCTAATAATAATCATTATGTATTTATATAAAAAGTACGTACATGGTATTTTACTTTAACATTTGACGTGTCAAAGATGTGATAATTTGCAACGTAACAGATACAAGTATAAAATTGAATTTCCTCTTGTATTAGCTCATTTCCCAACACAGCTGTGTTTTGCTAATGCACTTGTACAATGTCTGTATAAACAGTGATGAAACAAGGTCCACTGCCCACAGGAGTCAATATTTACTGATAACCCATCTAAGAATCAAAGAACAGCAAGACATAAATTCAACATAGCTTATACATTTATTTTCAAAGGTTGTTTTTTCTTTGGTTTGAGACATAATGTTAAGAGTTTATGTTTGAAAATGAAACACTTTAGTATCACAGCCCTGTCTCTATTTCTACAGTCTCTGCCACAGAACTTAGACCATCCTGACCTTGTAATATGACCAAACAACTATTAGCATCCTGTTCTGGAACTACAATACAGTCACTACTGGCGTCATTTTCTTGCACAACTATGCATTCAGCATTAGCTTCCTGTTCCTGAATCTCTATACACTTAGAAGGCTGTTCTTGCACTACTATACACTTGGTATTATCATCGGAGACAATAATCTCGATGAAATTCTCACTGAGCTCAATACGTTCAACTCCCTTCTCCGCTCCTTTTTCCAAAACAATTGTGCCATGGTGGTACGCACCAGAGCCCAAAACGGCACCTTCTGGGTGAGACACCATAGCCAAGTCCTCTGAGGCTTGAACGTACGCCACCATCCGTCCCTCTTCCAAACTGCTGCAGTCAGTCCTACCTGGCTCACCCTCTGCTTTCTGGCCTGCCCTTTTGGGTCGGCCTCGTGTCGGCAATACGTGACCAGAGTCTAAATGACGTTTGTGTGACTGCAGATGCCGCTGTAGACTCTGCATCATTGTGTATTTGGCTCCGCACACCTGGCAAACATGTGGCTTCTCTTCCAGGTGAGACTTTAGGTGGCGCCGGAGTTTGGTTGCCATCGTGTACCCTTTCCCACACTGTTCACATTTATAGGGTCTGTCTCCTGTGTGCAGTCGTTCATGGGCCCGCAACGTGTGAGGGTCCCGTAAAGCCTTACCACAGACAGGACACAGATACACCTCACCCGTGTGTGAAATCAGGTGTCGGCGCAGTTCAGGAACTTGAGAAAAGCGCAGGTCGCAGTGGTCGCACTTGTAGGGTTTCTCTCCAGTGTGGATGCGCATGTGTCCCAGCAGATTGCCACGTTGGCGAAAGCTCTTGTCACAGTGCTGGCAGATGTACGGCCGTTCTCCGGTGTGCAGACGCATGTGGTTCCTCAAAGAGCCAGAATTGGCCAGTTCTTTACTGCACTCTGGACACTTGACCTTGGGAGCCTGGTAGTCTGGCTCTTTTGCCCGATGGACTTCTCTGTGGACGCGTAGCGAGGGCCGGCGAGCAAAAGCTTTTCCACAGATGTCACAGACGAACGGTTTCTCGCCTGAGTGGAGAACCTGGTGCTCCTTGAGGTCCCGTTTTAAGCCGTAGCTTTTGTCACAGTGCTGGCATTGAAACGGCCTCTGACCGCGATGCATTAGTAGGTGGGCTTGGAAGCTCTCCTGTGAACTGTATGGTTTACCACACTCTGTGCACATGTACGGCTTTTGATTTTGATGTGTGAATTTGTGTTTCTTGAGATGGCACAGCTGAAAGAAGCTCTTGTCACACTCGTGACATTTGTACTTCCTCTCTCGGATAATAAAGTGAGGAAAATCCTGTTCATTTTGCTCCGTGCTGGAATCCTCATTAACATACAACGTCTGCATTGTGTTGTCTTTGTTATTCAAGAGCTTTTTCTTGCTGCTTAGGTCTGACCTGTTCATTGGATCTTGTCGTTTGCAGATACGGCTGGCTGACGAGTGCACTTTTCGAGGTTTAGCGGCAAGGCGAGAGCTGGCTCTTAGGCTTCTCTCTGGCTTCAGATGTTCTGGTGAACTCTGGGCTTGTGATGTATTCACACTGACGCTCTGAATCTCTTCTCTTGCAGGACGCTCATCGATCTGCTCAGCTTCACTCTCCCCGTGTGCCTCATCCACCCCATTCTGCTCCAGGACACTGGAATTACAGGCTCTAGAGTCCTGCACAAGACTTTTCACCTTGATAGGAAGTTTTGTATTCTCTTGTGTGGCAGGATCTGTTAGAAGACAAAAGTTTCACACATTTTCAAAAGCATAACATTATATCATGGACCTCTTACACAGTACAAATATCAGGTGTAAACTTACATGAACAGCCAGAGCGGTGATCTAAAGTGATGGCCTCTAGAGCTTCATCTTGATCTCTGTTTGGTCTACTACTGTTTTCACAGGCTTTTACTTGCAGAACTTCTTCTTCAAAAGAGGCTTCTTGTTGATCTTTCAAGAGGAGCAGTTCTGTTCCTGGCTGAATGTCCCGACAGACCCTGAGGCCCAATCTTCCATCCACCTCAAGTACACTGACATTGCTGTCTTCATCACTCTGAGTGCTGCAGGCAAACCTGTGGAGGCAGTTAAACAAGTCTGATTATATAATGTCTTGATATGCAAGCTAGTAATTGTACTAAATATAATAATTAATGAATTCTGGCTTAGGCCAATTGCGATAATTGATTAATCGCCTAGTTGCAGTTATTCTATCTAATCGCATTTTTTTAATATAACCGTTATAACAGTTTAAATTTCAACCTCATTTTGCCATAGTCAAGAAGTCAATAGATAGTCAAACTCTTTCCTCATGCAAAATGAAGGTTTGTCAGTTTAATTTCAGACTGCACTTTTTCATATCTTTATTATATTATCTTATATAAATATAAATTTTCACATCATTAAAGTAAATCATGTGGGCCTATTTTATTATGATGTTCATTACTATATTATATACTATTTCAAGTAAAAAATATATATATATATACTGTATATATACACACACACACACACACACACACACACACACACACACACACACACACACACATTAATGCATGAACAAAACAGAATTAGGCCTAATCATCAGAACAAAATTCATGTGATAGTGACAGGTCTATTCTGGATAAACTTACCTCATCCAGTACATTTCCTCTGAGATTTCTCTTTTGAACACATTTTGGCATGTATTTTGCAACTCCTGCAGAATAAGAACACTTATAGATATTACTTATCATAGCAGCATCTTATTTAACTCTAAAAAACTGCTTTTGTAGTCCCATTTGAACATAGTAATGCTTCTAAAAACATACTTGCAATATCAGGTGAGAAGTAAATTAAGTAGATGCTGCTAATGTCTTAAAGCAAATTTGCTGTAGTGGTGCTAAACAAACCAACCTGTCAGCTGTATGGTTCAAAATAAAATTTAAGAAGACAGTGGTATGCATACCTCCTCTTTTTCCCTCCTGATTATTTTGTCAGGTTCCTCCAGACCTAGCAGAGTGCCTTTCTCTAGCACTCGCCCAACACACCACAGACCCAACTGTCCATCTTCAGCCAGAGAAGGACCCAGGGTGAGCCCTCGCGGTATTGATCTCAGCACACTGTGGATGGAGTCTCTCATGTTCCCAGAGCCTTTGTCCCTCCAAAAGTCTGTTGCCACTAAAAATAACAAACACCACAATAAGACAAGATATTACTCTCATACTTACATTTTGAAAGCTGTAGTTACATGAAAGGATGAATGGACAGCACTAACTAAAAACAAACTCAACTAATACTTGATGAATAATTGTTATTTGGCTGTGCATTTACATGTCTTTTTCATTATGTTTACTTTATTTTTCTTTCTATTGTCTTTCTTTTCTTTTATTATATTGTTGTTTTTCAGACCCATAAAAGATAAATGTCTTTAGACATAGAACACTTAAACGTTTTAAGGAGAGTCCCGTATAATTTACTCTGGTTTTACAGTAATAACAATAATGGTTGCAAGTTTTGGTGATTTTTGTACAGTGAAATGCATGGTTAGAGGCAATACGAATTAATGCGCGGAATACAAATGAATGCTTGTTGCGATTCGAATAAATGCAGTTCTTAATTTGAAATGCACAATTTTCATTAAAAAAATATGGTAAATTCAAGACTTTAGTTTTCCTCTGTTGGTAAGTCTATAAAGCAATATGCAGTTAGTAATCTATAAAGTATTATGGAGAGCAGAGCTAGCTGATGACAAACACATTATGGAGTAAACAGCAGTTTCCTATAACAGTTAGATCTTCAGAAAATATTTTTTTGTTTTGTTTTGGTTTTTTGCTGTTTATGTATAAAGCGTCTTTATAGATGCAGGTTGTGCTAAAACCCAGCGTTCATCGAGTAGATAACTGGTCGAATCTGCAAACATAAGCATGAAATTGAGAAAACGTTTTCAACCAACTCAGGACTATATTTCCTCTGCGCATTGGCCACTCGAGGGTCTTGTTTATGCACCCAAAACTCCGGGAAAATTATCGTTCTCCAGCCAACGGTGCATCGACCGGAAGTCAGGTAGCTGACTGTTACAGAGAAACGGTTCCCTCTAGAAACAACTACCGCTGCTGCACTCGCCCTCTCCAAATAAAGCTGAATGTTCGTTTTGTTTTGAATGTATGTAAGACAATCTCTGTGTATAAAGAAGATATCCATGACTATAATATAAAGGCATTTAGCACATGTTGGCAAAGTGTCTGTGTCTGGTCTGTCCTTTATGTATTTTAACTACAGGAGAAGATCCAATTACTTTTTAATTCTTCACGAATAGTTCCCGATAGTCGACGTGCATATGTTACTATGATTGGCTGTGTATTAATATAAATTATTTATTAAACATTTAACATTAAACATGACCTTTGTTTTCGTTTGATATTTCTCCTGGTTGTGAATGTGGTGCTTAGTTGTGTATGATATTTTTCTAAGATTTTTTTTAATGTTTTAATCATTAAAAAGACTTCAGAAACAACCTAAAGGCAGACAAACTTTCTAGCACACGGTGGCGCTAGAGACACATCTCTGATTTGCTTTGCCTTCCCTTCAGGCGGCAGAGAGGACGGAGTACAAGGACACAAGGTACAGACAAACTGTTCATGTGGACGTTTTGGAGAAAAAAAAAGAAAGGGACAAGTATAGTTTAAAGTTAAAACACCATCTATTGTTTCTGATTTACCAATATTGTGATATATTTTGATATAGTGTTTTGACGCTTTTGCCTACAGTGTCAGTAAAAACGCAAAACACTTAAAAACAGACACTCAAATCAAACTATAAGATCTACTGCTTGATCATTATACATGTTTTAAATTCAACAAGTTGTAACTGGTCTACGTTAATTTCCTTGCAAATGTACATACCAGAAAAACAGCTTTATCACTCCATTAGAGCCTCTTAGAAACTAAACTATTCCTATCAGATTATTTTGCTATTTGCTACTTTTGTATTTGGCCCATTATGATGTATGCATTTTGAAGAAAGTGCATTGAAAGTAATAGACCTTTAGATGATGTAAGTGACCCGGCCTTCTTTGCCATGAATGTGAATCTGTAATGGATGGAGAGACCATAGCAGACGAGTAGGCTAATAAAAGAAATATGTTACAGTAATCTAATATACATGAACAAGTTAGTGCTGAAGGGCCACATTTTCCTTTTGTTATGCTACATGAAACAGATGTTGCGGTTTGATTCAGAATGGACAATTCTTCTTTGTGACGCATGCTACTTGTTTCCTCTCCAAAAGGCTCAGGAGAATTGCTTGAGTAGTGTAAATTTAATTAAATAAAATGTGGAGAGTGTATATGAGGATGTTAACTGTGACAGGATTATTGACAGGTTCATTGACAGGCTGATTTGATTTGAAAGGATAACTGGGTGAAGTAATGCATGCACCAGGTCACTGCTGTAAATAATGGTTGGCTCAAATCTCAGGAGCTATAGCAGTGGTGCTTAAATGCCCAGGGGAGGTTTCATAATGCAAATGGAATTGAGAGGACAAAAGGACAGGTCTTTGTCTGATGTGAAGAAATGAAAAGAATTTGACCTGTATAAGATATTAAATCTATATTACTAAACACACTGGGAAACCTGCTCTTACAACGGAAGAGTTAACACGGAATCAACTCACATGAAATCAACATGAAATCTTATTTTACTTCCATAATCTAACATGTTTACAAATGAAACCGGATATATATCAGGAACAGTGCTGGGCAGATTACTTACAAATTGTAGTTTTGTAATCTAAATGACTAATTTTAGGTCATGTATTCTCTGACTAATTTTTGATTACTTCTTAATTACTTTTGTCATAACTAGTTTATCACATCGCTTTGAATAGGATCATCTTGTACCATATTGATGTAAAAAAAAATACAAAGAGAAAGAAAATATATTCCACTCTTTGTTTTCAACAGCATTAAAAAGTGCATTAAATATTACATTACGTCAGGGTTTCCCAGACTGCGGTCCGTGATGTAACTGCAGGGGTTCGTGAGTTTAATGAAAAGCTATTAGGTATTTAAATCATGAAAAATCAAATAAAAAAGATTTTAACAAATTGTTTACCTACATATCTGTCATATGACCATTAACCGACATCAGAGAACTGTGAACTTTATTTTATTATTATTTGTTATTATTATTGACAGAATTTTATTATTGACCTAACTTATTAACTTAAAATCTAAGGGCTTAAGAGTGTTCAACTAAAAAAAAAAAAAGGAATCCCTGCACTGCATGTAAATAAGAAAATATGGGAATTTGTACATTTTAATGTGTTTAAAGACAAAAGCCTTCCAAAGACAGTAATACATGGTTAAAGGACTCACTGAGTGATAATTAAAATAAAATTGGATTAGATTAGATATGCAATGTTGAGAAAAACACTTGTTAAAAGTGAAATCATTTGTGTGAATCTAGTGATCTCAGTGTTCAGTGATATAGGCTCATGAGGCGGGTCTGAACGTGCAGTTCCACAATCCTGGAAGAACTTCTGAACGAATAAGGAGTAGACTAGGAATTTAAAACATAACAAAGAAGCAGAATCAATGAGTTGCGAATAATTTACAGGCATACGAATAACACGTAATCAATAGAAAAGTAACTATAGTCTGATTACGAATATTTTAAAGTGTGATATAATCAAATTGCAAGAATTACATTTTTGTAATCTGATTATGTAATCCAGATTACAGTTACTACCCAGCACTGATCACGAAATGTTAGATACCAGAATGGAACCAGGTGTTTGGAGGGAAGGGTATGACAGGTTTTCATAGGCCAAAAAAAAGGAAAAGTCTTTTTGGAGGTGGAGCAAGTTATTACATTTGGATTAAAAAAATAAAAATACCAAGACAACCATTTATTTGGTATAACATACGCCAATGAATCATGCACAATGAGGTCAAGAGTGTGCACAATGTGCACTCTTTTGTACATTTGAATTACCTGTTGGTTTTAATAGGCTTTTTACATTTAATTTACATTTATTTTGACCACAGTAATCATCAAAGCAGAACTTATGTCTAAGAGGACACATTCAGTCGCAGTACATATCTTAAGCAGCTAATGCTTGTTCTCCACTTGCTTCCTATGCGTGTGTCTCTGCATTGAAATTCTATCAGTTTGTTTCTGTTTTTTTTTTTTTCTTCCTTCATTAGCTGCTACTTTTCCCTTATCCTCTAATCTCTGTCTCCAGTTATTGATCTCACAACTCTGGTAAAATTGATCAACCAGCCTTGGGTTTGTCGAATTGTTACAGTCAGTCAAGGACTTATGGATTTATTACTGCTAGTAATGAGTGGATTGTCGAGGATGATGAGATGGTCTAAAACCAGTCACTCTGTAAATTACCAACCAGCCCTCGTATTGAATGCAGAAAGGATCTTGATCACTCAGCCTTCTCACATCACCGTGGCAACATGGATGGTTTAACCCAGGAGAGGCTCAGAGGGCAGATTGGATGACACACACACAGACACACGACTCGGTCGCTTCAAGCAGTGATTTGTAAAACATGTAGCAACCCTCAGTCTGTTCACAGGTTATTTGATTGCTTGTTGGATAGAGAACACTTTCTCATATAATTTCACCGCTTCTTTCTGTAAATTAAAAACAGAGAAATAGGGCTGTCAAAGGACCTGATTTTGTTAATCAGACATCATTGTCTGAATGGAGCTACACTCATATTTTGAATCAAGAGTGTGTCCATTCATGCTTGTGAGAGACGTGTACATTATGGAGGGAGATTTCAAGTGGAAGTTTGTTCACATTATTAGTTTTTAACTGATGGTTATACAGTACATGCAGTGAAGTCCAATTGACCATGAGGAAAAAAAAAATCTATTTTAAATTGAATTGAATTGAATTTTTCTTTTTCTTTTTTACCAAATATTGAATTAAAAAATGTACATGAATTACTTGGTAGTTGGTATGGCAGCAGCACTCAAGCTGACATTATCATGTTATCCAGCATGGTTTAAAAATCATCTAGATCTTGTTCTGAATATCAACAGGGCTGTGAAATGGTGGAGGGAGTCACTTGTTTCATTCTTGAAACAACCTTGTGTTGTTGTTTTTTACATTGTTACTGCATTCCAGTTTGCCTGATTATACCATGCCCAAAAAGTATGCACTGTTGTTGTGAAGAAAAGGCAGATGAGAGTGTAGCAGAAGAGTATGCAAGCTTTTTTTATGTCATAAAATTGCACTGCCACATCTTTACATGCATTCTGTCACTGTAAATCAGCCTGTCAATGATCCTGTCCCAGTATACATTCTCATATACACACTCCACGGTTTATTTAATTAAATGTATACTACTCAAGCAATTCTCCCTAGCCTATTGGAGAGAAAACAAGTAGCATGAGTCACAAAGATGAATTGTTCATTCTGATTTCATGCCATGGTGATTTTAAGAGTGCTTGTGTGCGTTCAGGATGTTCTGCTTCTCTCCCTCGGTCTCTTGTTTGTTCCGGCTGATGCCACTCAAAGACAAAGGAGAGAAAGAGACAGATGAGATGATATAAAGCAGGTAGCTTCATGCAGTAGCTTTTACTCTCCTTGTTTTGTCTGACAGCAATGCTCATGCCTGCCTCACTCCGCTCAGCATCAGAAAGGAATATTTTCTAGGGCATCTTTTCCCTCCATCTATATTTAATGTTGTTGTTGTTTTTGGGAAGAACCTCTCCCAGTGTGATAAGGGATTTCAGATGGATTTGTTCAAAGCCGTGTTATGTTCGATGTGAATGAGGACAACGTTTTTTTGTGTGTGTTTTTTTTTGTGTGTGTGTGTGCTGTCCATGCTGGGCAAAGAAAATAATGAGCTTAAATTTTGCGGTTTTCACATATAAAACCATAATGAGAACTTTAATGATCTCTCTCTCTCTCTCTCTCTCTCTCTCTCTCTCTCTCTCTCTGAATAAATTTTAGATATGCGATGTGTAGGAAACACATGTCATTCTCTCCATTTTATCACTTGATCAGAAACATTTTTCAGTTGCAAAACATACTTATGAATTCACTAGCGATTTTATTTAATCTGAAGAGCCGTTGCTCGGTTCTTCTGAAATAAGGCAATTTCTTTTCATTCTGTTTCTCATTCATATTGTGTTTTAACATGCCTGCTAGTGACAGCAAGCTTAAAGTAATTTATCATGTGACGTGTAGTGTGTTCACATATTCATTCACTCACACAACCAGAGCGAGCCAGCACAATCATTTTTAGCTCTGGCAGGGCAATATCTAGCAGGTGGGAGTTTTTTTATTTTTTTATCAGTGGGATTATGCAAGTAGCTCATCAGTGATGCATTGCAGTTACTGCTGGTATCCTGTGCCATTTTCAAGGCTGCCGAGCAGACAGACAGACACTGGACTTGTCCATTCTGATTATACACACATAATAAGACTGGGTACTGTGGTAAAAGAAAGATGACTTTAATATGCTCTTATAAAGTACACTCTCCATTTTGTTTTGTTTTTCATTCTAACTCTCTCTCTCTCTCTCTCTCTCTCTGTCTCTCTCTCTCTCTCTCTCTCTCTCTCATACATTCATCAGTGTGTGTTCGTTTGGTGTGGTTTGTGGGAGGTGCTGTTGGCCTGGATATCTGTCACTTCCTTGCTTGCTCTTGCTCATCTATGTGTCATCTATCATGTCTGACCATGCCTAAAAATAGATCCATCAAATCTCTGAAGCAAACACATGAGAAATAGCACATTTTGAGAAAAGAGTTTTTATTTCACTCCAACATAAGGTTATTTGTTTCAAGCATATCTGTGGGTTAAAAATAGAAATACATTTCTGTCTGTATGAAATCAAGAGTGTTATGCAGTAAGTCATACAGATGGATCAGATTTCAGTGATTAACAGTGATCCCTCTCTGGAAAAGTATCAAGCACAGAAATCATGTAAATCCGATAATGATTACACCGAAAAGATGATGGACGGGCAATTTGAGATGTACAACAGTGACTGGGCTGAAAACTTTCATATAGGCTACAGCTGCATATACAGCTGTTTGATTTGATTTGCCATGTGGTTGAATGACTACTGTGTTGGTTTTAGCACAAAATATGCATTCTTAAAATGTGATGCATACAATTTGTTTTAGTGGCATTTTTATGCATTGGTTAGTGAAGCAGTTGTGGTTAGTATTTGTGTTTAAGAGGCCTAAATATTTCTGTTATTAACGTCAGTTGTTAGGCATGTAATTTGTAGAATGTGCACTCCTGGTAAAACTCAAATACATTTCTGGAATAAAACAGGGCAATAGAAGATATTTTGAGGAATATGGGCAACCAAACAGTTCATGGGCCTGATTAACTAAGTATTTTTTTTCTCGATTATGGTTACCCATATTCTTCAAAATATCTTCTTTTGTGGTTTTGTGAAAGAAATTTATAAAGGTTTGGAACAACATGAGGGTGAAATGATGACAGAATTTTCATTTTTGGGTGAACTATCCCTTTAATGAGACAAAATGTCAACATTTTACAACATCAGGATCTGTAGCCCGATAAGTGAAATACCTATAGGTCTCCAAACTGAGTAATCGTTAGTAGTATACATTTCCTGCTATTTATATATATATATATATATATATATATATATATATATATATATATATATATATATATATATATATATATATATATATATATATATATATATATGGTGACTTCAGATGCAAAAGCCTCTAAGGCTTATATATATATATATATAATTAGAAGACAGTGATACATTTACATTTATTTCTGTATGCGTGCATCTTGAGAAGAGTAA
The DNA here is from genome assembly GCF_964197995.2 of Scardinius erythrophthalmus. Classification (NCBI taxonomy): domain Eukaryota; kingdom Metazoa; phylum Chordata; class Actinopteri; order Cypriniformes; family Leuciscidae; genus Scardinius; species Scardinius erythrophthalmus. The sequence goes on from NC_138222.1 coordinate 37,441,265, forward strand.
AGCTGCCATTTTGAGACCCTGTATATTTATTTAACTAGTGCGTTACTACTGTAAATATACTAGCCACAATCTACAGTTAGTGAGCATGGCTCCATCATTCCAGCTGTGACAGTGGGACGAAGAGGATCCATAATAACAGGAAAACAAAAATGTTTGATATTAATCTTAAAAATAAAATATGTTTGAATGTTTTGGTGTCTCTTTAAGTGTTCCAACCACATTAGACTAATTTCAGGATGGCTCCAACTCGGACCAGTTTAAAACAGCATTGAGTATTTTAAATACACATTAATAACAACACCAAAGTTAAATGCAGCACTGCTTACATTAAAATACTCTAAACTACTGTGTAAGTAGTTTAGCCTTTACCTGCAGAGAAGTTAGTTTCATATTACGAAATGATAACAGCTGGGTTCATTCATTAAATCTACTTAAATATTTAGTATATTGGAGAACTACATATTTTTGCACAGGAATAGAGTACTATTGTAAAAACCCAAGGACATTGCGTATAGGTGGTGGTTTGGAGAATATTAACATTCTTAGGTGTATAGAGGATGCCACATTGCAATTTGCTTGCGTGGATTATCTAGCATCTGTTTCCAGTGCTGCAGGCCGGTGCCGGAGGTGTGGAGCCCCAGCATGCAGCGGCCCAGGGGGTGCAGGGTCCCGGGACTGGCCAGGTTCAGTACCTCCAAATCCACGCTGGATTTAGCCAGTAGCTCACTGGGCAGCTCCAACATCATCATCTCGTTCCAGACCGGATTCATCTTGTGCTTCACTCGCCGCGTCTGCTTCTTCTTCAGCTTGGCATTTTGATGTTTCAAGGTCAACTTTACTGATAGATCTATCAGAGAACATACAGGTATAGTACTCTCTTTATTACACCTAAAATATTGACATTAATATTGCATGTACTGTATGTATTTATTTAGGACAAGCGGTTTGGAAAATTGATGGATATATTTAATGTGTGTACATGCACACTACCGGTCAAAGGTTTGGAATAAGAAAGAATGTTTTTGCATTTATTTTTTATCAGAAATTCAGTAAAATCAGTTATATTGTGAAACATTATTACAATTTAAAAGAACTGCTATATGGATATATTTTATCCATATAATTTATCCATAATCCGTGTGATTTCCTGTGATGGCAAAGTTTTCAGCAGCCTTAAGTGGAATATTTTTAAATATATTCAAATATAAAACTGTTTTATTAATTTGTAATAATGTTTCACAATATTACTGATTTTACTGTATTTTTGATTAAATAAATGCAGCCTTGGTGACTTTCAAAAACATTCAAAATTATTAATCCAAATATTGACCAGTAGTTTATTATTGAACTGCTGAACCTCTTTTTCACATCCATCTTAAAAGTTGATTTGGAATAAATGTTATTTTTCACATTGATTTGAGTGTTGTTAGGATGGTATGTTTGTGGTAAATACCTATGTTGTCTTTCAGTTTGTCTGACTGAAGTCCTCTAGCCTTCATTACTACCACCCCAAGTCTATTGGCTGCTGGCAGATAACTGAGCGACAATAGTAGCTCTCCAGCTGATGATGTCAATTCCTGCTGAAAAAGAAAACTTTGGGTTGAAAGTCTTGAAATGCTTCTTGGGTCAAAGTTTTGGAATAAAATAATTAACATTAAAATACATTTTTGAGTCAGGCAATTTGACTTTTTAACTCTGTGTTCACATAAAAAGAGATTTTAGAATTTGCAGGGTTAATGAACTTATTAATGAATTTATTGACTTTATAATGAATTTATAAGACTTGACTTTTGATTGCATTAAGAATCATTTCATGCAAATGTTTTAGTAATTTATGAAGCAGACTGAATGTGACCAGTTCCTCTCTCAGGGCAAAAGGTGGTCATTTTAAATTGTCAATTTGTCAGCAAAGCCCTCCGATTAAACACTCTGAATTATGGTATTTCATAACCATCATGACCTTTTTCAAATCTGCCACTGCCTTCAGTCAGCCCCACTTAATCAGTTGCATGAGCAGAGCATGACATTTTACTGAAATATAATCTGGTGCTTCTGATTCAGGTCTGACAAGATTGGATTAATCAAACCGTTGTGTTTGATATTACTCCAGTGCAGTGGCGATGAACACAGTGACTACTAGTAAATAATACTGATAAATATTATTCACACGAACAACATGGAAAGCTTTAAGGTACTGCAATCATTATTCATAGTCATATTAGCATCTTAGGCATCATAAACCAAAGCCCTATCCTGAATAATCAAACATGAATCATATGACAAATAAGAGTACACACAATAATAAAGTGTGAACATCTTGTCGTATCTGAACAAATACATTCTGAGTGTTGCTCATTACCCAGTTCAACCTGCGTCATCCTCTTCATCCCTGACATGTTACATACTGTACATGCAAACAAACACACACACACAAATACCTCTAGGCCCGCTCAGGCATTACTACCGCTCTCTCTCTCTCTCGCTCTCTCTCTCTTTCTCCCTCTCTGCAGTCCAATGGTAGTTAGTAATTCCTGGCATGTCTGTGTGTGTGTATCTGTTAGAAGCAGATCTCCTCTGGGAGGTGTGATGACGCAGATAAAGATCTCCTGCTCTGGAGGTCTATGACATCAACAGATAGCACAGCAGTGGGGGTGGAATGCATGCATGTGTTTGTTTATGTGTGTGTTTAAATCTATGAGTTGGGACCCACGAGACTGATTTTAAACAAACAAGGTATGGAGGGAGTACAGTATCCTAAAATAAACTCAGATCTATTCTCCTACCACCTCTTATGCGCAATAACCTGCACATATGTGGAAGTCCAAAAGAAATGTCTGAGCTCCTTCTGTCAATATGTGCTCTTGTAGAAATACAAACACAGTAAGCCTTCCATGATAAAATCTTCATCTCACACCAAGTGTGTGACCATGACAATTGAAAAGTGTGTCAAAAGTATATTACCTCTATTGCTATACTGTATATGTTTTAGTGTTTATATGTTTTAATATGTTTTCACTTGCATCAGTAACATTCCAACACAGAACTCCAGCATGATTGCCTGGCTGACTTTTTTCAACTCTCTGCCTACAAATATATACACTTGCACACAAGTTCTCAGTCAGAAATAGGATGAACACTTTTTAAAGTCCAATCAATTATAATTATGTACACTCATAGTCATTGTCCACACTAATGTGGTTTAATTATTTATGTTTAAATTGCTATTTATTACATAGCCCTCTGAAATACTCTATTCTGGTCGGTTAAATGGGATTTAGCGGGCACATATTTGGGTCATACTTGCAAAGTGGTGTCTACTTTGCAACAGTTGAAATAAACTTTGAATACCAATAATTCATAAAATGTTTGCATATGTGTATTATGTTTGCTTTGGCAACTTCCCGGATTTTTACATATTTTAATCTATATTTTGATAAATAAAGTCTTATTTCCAAAATGTCCCATGCTCTTTAAACTATCATGATGGCAGACAGACTCCATTTTACAAAAGGCTGGATTTGTACTAATTTGTCTGTGGTGTTACTGCCTCTCTTGGTGGAAATAGTGGTAACACCACAGCACAGAAATAAATAGTTACAAGTGCTTATAAGCCTAACCACTTGTGTTTAATTAAAATTAATTCAATTGATCAAAATGTCCTTAAGCTTCAATTTTACTGAATATATGTTAAACATTTTAAATACATACCGATAAATGTTATTTAATATATATATACTGTACATTACAAATTCTGCCTCTCATTTGCCACTCTAATTAAAGAATGACTCACACTGATGAGGTTTATTTTGTGATAATGACCAACTGAAAAAGTTCGTATTGACAGTATCATGAAGCCGAATTTCAAAGTTCTAAATGTGCAATGGCCATGTTATGCTCTTTTACAAAGTCTTGATTTTGTTTTTGGGGTCTACTAGAATAGTTTTTCATGCTTGAATGTTTTCAACTCTGAATCTGAGTGGCTCCCGTCCAGCGCCTGTGAGATGATGGCAGCTCTGGCTGCTAAGCCTCACAGTGCCACTGGATAAATCGTCTCCACCTTGCATGCAATGGCCATCCTGCAGGCCAAAGCGCTCAATGGATGAGGGTAGTTCTGAGCCGGGGTTCTGCATGCCATTTTTATTCCAGACAAGCTTAATCGTGCGGCCGACGTGCTCTCACGACAGCTCAAGTTTCCGGGAGAATGGAGACTCCATCCCCAGGTGGTCCAGCTATTTGGAGGCGCTTCGGGACTGCACAGGTAGATCTATTTGCTGGGCTGGGCGACACCTAACACATTTGCGAGATTCTACAATATCCGGGTAGAGCCAGTCTCCTCGCGTGTATTGGGTACAAACAGGTAATATACTGGAAGACTGGCTCGGTGTCTCTTTTGCGGCGCCATTCCCTCTAACGGGGAGATGAGCACCTACTTGCTCTTCAGATACTTGCTCACCCACTCGGCGAAACCTGAATCAAATTCCTCCAGCATCCTTCGGCAGTCAGACGCGGAGGCATCTGACCACAGGCCCAGTACTTGTGTGCATGTCCGGCCGGTCAGCCCTTGTACTTGACTAGATACCCATATGATGTGACCCTTGGTAATCCCATATGTATTGTGCACGACACGGTTTCCCTGTCGGTAAACCTGGGTCTTTCCATGTGCGGTTCTGCTCTTCCCTGTCTCTGCACCGTAGCAGCTCCTCCTTGGCTAGGTAGAACCTACCACAGAGACCTTCCATATGTAGCACTGTCAGTCCATATGTGTACTTCCAAACGTTACCACCCTTCGGGCAGGGTGTGGTCTCCGTAGCGTTCCCCTCCTTTGGGATTGGGCATGGTTCCCCAGCATTTTGGTCATGGCTGAAAAACGGAAATTGAGTTCCGAAGCACTCTTCCCTGGGGTAGGAACAGCAGCTTCGACCGCCCCCAAAGTAAACCCTGTCCCTTCCATCCCGCTTGGTATGGAGGACTATCCCTTGGGCTTACATGGTGTGCTGGGTAGGTTACGACTTTGTGAGAGCAGTTTGCCAAAAGGGCACGCGGCAGCTTGCCAGCATCTGCGTCTCCAACACTCGTAACACAGTTCAGTGGCTATGGCGCTTTCCATAGGGACCCCATGACGTCAGTCCGACGTAAACCGACGTTCTCCTTCAGGGAACGGGGGTTACATTAGTAACCTAGACGTTTTTCGCCGACTATATAGTAGGGAAGTATGCAATTTCATTGCAGCCTCCGGCCTCTGTGAAACCCCTCCTTCCGAAAAGCTCAATGTGCTTTGATTGGTCAACTGCTTCCAGCATGTTTTGGAAATGCCACGCCCTTACCATAACTGTGAATTTCAACACGCTATTAATGCAAAATCAGGCTTCGCCCCCTTTTTTTGCATATGCCTTTGGCAGGAAATATTTGAATGAGGAATATTGTGATGTAAATTCCTGGAAGAAAACTACAATCGAGGTGTTTCAGGGAATTCAGAAACAGTGCTTACTGATATAGAGAATAACCCCTGTTGGAGTGGACTTTGTTCTTTGTTACTTGCAGACCTTTTTCATGCTCAAACAGCAACATTACACATAGTTGAAAATGTAAAAAAAAAAAAAAAAAACATAATAGGTCCTCATTAAGATTTAACTTGTGCACATTTGTAAGCAATGTTCCTTACCTGTTTGGGTGGCTGTAAGTCAACCCAGCAGTCAGCGTCCAACATCATGCTCACATCAGCCAGCTTAAAGCGCATCGTGCCCAGAGTAGAATTATGGGAGAATCGATCACAGCAGTGAAGGGAGAGGGCCACTTCTCCATCTAGACCATCCATGTCTTCTGTGCCCTCCACAGGGAGGGCGAACACCAGCTCCTCTTCCCACTGCACATGTGCTGCGAGCTTGTGGACTGCTGTCTGCGCGTGCTTCTGCTCTTCAGAGACACTAACACACCCTGAAATATATCCCTCACATCCTGCATCCACTGATATATTCTCCGCTGCGGAAGAAAGGAGAATATGAGTCATATTATAACAAGGAACAGGATGACAAATTGAGCCACATGAAGCTGCTCCAAACCTCAGCGGCACCAAGCATATCTCTTTTTCATAACTCCTCACTTTTCATTCCTTTCTACATCTCAACCAGCATGACTGATCATCTCTCTCTTTCCTCTTTGGATGTGCAGAATAGAGGTTTTGAGTTTAAAGCAGATTTACTCTCATTACAGATAATGATGCATATCAATCATGGCTGCAACTATTGAAATGGTAATTATGTGACTAAGAGGCTTTAAGCTGCCTGAAAGAGGCTTTTATTTCTCTCAAACATCGGTTTAATCACAGAGAGTTTTGAATATCAAATCCTCCCTCTGGTCCAGCCTCAAAAGCAGACCAAAAACGCTGTACAGTGACACTAAAAACACAACACACCTGTCTGAGCCATAAGAGGATTACAATTACAACACCAAAGCCTGCTTTTTACAGATATCTGCTCATGTTGTGTGACCTTCTGGTGACCTTAAAACTCCTCCTCTTAGAGCTTCAGGTGATGTGTTTGGTAAGGCTTCTTTTTTTTCTTTTTTCAAAGTCAGAGCCAGTCTTCAGATTTTGGCTAGTTGTAGTTCTAAGAATATGGCGTAGTGTATAATGGGCATATTCTCTGACTTTAACTAGTTTTAAAATCTTACCAGTCGACTGACATTTGCTTTAAACATTAGTCCTCATGTTAACTTTCGTTAACTTTACATTAAGTAAAAAGCTATTGGACAGCAATACCATAAAAAATATACAGAGCGACCACAAAAACAGAAGTTAAAAGACAATATTCTAAAGATGGCTGCACCCTTGTTTCTTTGGCGCATAAGGTCTATAGTATTTATAAAAAATAAAATAATGTAGCTTTATTTTTATATTTTCAGCTTTCATTTTAATTGCAGTAATTTGGTTATGTGCTTTTCTTATTTTCATGCATTTAAAAAATATATATTTATATTTAGTTTAATTTATTTTTATTTGAGTCTTAGTTTTGGTCATTTTAATACTTCAAACTTCCAAAACTTTATTTTTTAAGATAAATTTAATTTTTATTTTAGGTTTATTTCAATTAACAATCCTTTTTAATAGTTTTAGTCAGTGCCAACACTAATTTGTTCTTCACGCAAAGATATCGTATGGCGACAAAAAGTTATCATAAATTATCATCACCAAAGGGATGCTACACAATATCCTGAGATTCACCTGCGATCCACAGGTGCCCCACTATCTTTCTAGAAACAGTAGAGTAGATGCATGTTTGTTACCTTCTACAATGCTGATGTGTAGCTCTCCACTCTCTTTGTGTAGACTAATGGAGAAGTGCAGTTTAGGATATAGGATAGAGCTACTTTTCGTCATGGCACCGGTTTGCTCAGATGTGCAGGGCGTTTCATCTGTGGAAGCTGATGTAAAGGAAATAAATGGGAGTGTAGATTCAGTTCTGAGTAAAAGTAAAGACTATTTTAGGAGAAGGGTTCTTACTAAAATCCAGAACAACATGATGGACCATAGTTAGTTCTGATCCTCCTGGGAATTTCTCTTTTTGTATGCATTATTGGTGGGGATTTTTCAGTGACTCTTTCTGTTGGTTACATTGTTAAGTAGTTATTTGTTATTGTTGGAATCATTTACTCATCTGATTCAATTAATATCATCGATTCGTTTATGATTAATTTGTTAGAAGCTTGAAGACATGTAGTGTCTGGAACTGTTTTTCATTGGTAGATCAAAAATAGACAATGTAATTGGGAATAGTGTGACCAAAAATGTAAAAATCCATAAAAGCAATAAGCTCGGCACATGCAGCACAACATTCAGAACAACAGCAAACATGTTGTTATATTCTTTGAGATAGATAGCACTCACTTCTCTTTATCTCTTTCTTTCTCTGCATCATAGTGGGTGGATAAAATGAAGTCTTTCTAATAAAGGAGGGCCTTGATCATGAATTATAATGTTGTATGTAACCTTTACTTATTGTGATAGATGCTGAGCACTATGAGTCAGACCAATTTATGCGTATGAAAGTATAACGATAGCCTCCGGGCAAAATCTGTACAGATTTTAACAGCATCAAAAATGTTAATGGCCAAAATTTCAGTTAGCGTCTAATTCATTAAGGGGTGAAATGACTAATAGTTCACAATTCAAAATTTTCAGCTCCATATAAAGTCAACCTCAGATTTACTGATTTCAGACTGACTGAAATTACCTGGTTTCTCACACTGGCTGAAGTGGACTGGAATGCACAGAGAAACCAGTCACACACACACACACAAAGCCTCCACCAGTGAGATTTTAGCTGTCATATGCTTACCTTGCCACGGGAGGGAGAAGACCTCAGGTTCTGTTGCCTGGTTACAGGTGTCGAGCTCGGCAGCAGACATGTCGTTGGCAGCTCCATGTTCTTTGTAGTTTATCACCTCTTGAGAAGTGACAGAAGGTTTGGGTCGGTAGATTTTAGGGAACTTCAAAGATGCTTGAGGCTGGATGGGTTCGGTGCACTTCTGCACACTGAACTAAAACATGTACATGAAGAAGAGAGAGAAAATAAAAATGATGAGCTACAGGGAAATAATATGATTGGCCGAAATTTCTTAAAATTATAATAGGATATTCAGAAAATATTGATCATGCCAAGTAATAATATTCCAGTATATTATTCCAAAAAGTATATTCAGTAAAACTAGACTGACCCAATCAAAAAAAAAAAAAAAAAAAAATCTGAAAGGAACTGAAGATAACAAAATCATTTTACCATACTTAAACCTTACATTATACAGTACTCTGCTTTGATTTTAACCACCATCCAATGTCAAAGATATGAGACTAAAGGGCTTAGAGTCTGAAAAAATATGCATGAATGAAAAATCAACACCAGAATACTCCATTTCCCCCAGGTGGGCAGTTAACATGCTGAAATAGTGCACAGAGAAAGGCGCGAGAGAGGTTATTCTTATATTCCTCATCTTCCCCTGCCCCCTCATCATTAATAATAAATACTGGTGCAATGAGACTGTGCTCGCCTATTTTACAATTCGATATGAAACTGACCTTAATACTATACTGATACATGCACACAGTCACGTGATCCTTTAGATACTTAAATTCTGTCTTCATTGTGGTGGTCTTTTAGACAAAATCAGCAAATGAGCAAGGATCAGTTTTTGCTCATGCATTTGCCACTGATGCTTTTGTCTGCCCCATGCAGCTTACATTTTAATTGGGTATATCTTTAAAAGAGGTTCAAAGACTTAAGATGGAAATCTACAAAATCCAGTCATAAAAATTGAATTTATTGTATAATGCGTAGTCACGGAATCAAATAGCGAAAGGGATTTGTGCCAGTGTTCTAATGGTTTGATGTGGGTGTAACGTTGTGTGTGGCTGTAGCGCACAGCGCAGGAGATTCAAAGAAACAAACAACGTTGCAGAAGACTGAACCTCAGAAATTATTTTTTGCCAGAATATTCTTGTTTTAAAATGGACTTACCAGCAATTTGTTTCCATAGTTACTGATTAGTTTCACCTGCATTTCATTTAGCACCCTTTGTTTGCCCTGTGTATATATACCATAGTTCCCTTGGTTCTTTGTCTAGTATTGTCTTGTATTGTTTATGTTCGAGCTGTCCTGTGTTACCTGGATTGTATCATTTATTTGGATGAAAAGACTGCAGCAAATCCCTTCTTCTGTTCATAATTTTCTTGAATGTGACTGTGTGGCCCTTTTTTGATATTTTGTTATTTGACATTTATTTAATTCACACACACATATTCTGACCTTTATATGAAGATTTTTTTTAAAAAAACATCATTTTGACAACATCGTGATGACCAAATGCCCCCAAAAGGATCGTAAAATTTGAAATTATGCACATTGTGCCTTCATTTGTTAAATGTTAAAATGCAGTATATAATATTTCAGTAAGGGAGATGGAAATATCATTAGTTCAAAATAAATCCAATCCAAGTCAATGGAAAGCCCCCGGCATGACAGAAGAACGATCATTTGTGTATGTGCAGCTATGTGAGTCGTGACTCTAGACTGTTTCAGGGAAAGCTAAGCAGATACCGAACAACACCAGCGTGTGAGTATGTGTGTGCACGAGCATCTCTGTCTGTGTTTTTGTGCATGAATGACAGTACACATCATTTCTAAACTAATTACCTCTGGAGAAGATTCTAATAATAACATGCTTGTCCCTCACCAGTCCTAAACCTGCCTGTTACTGGATGAATTTAATGTTCTTTGACACAATCAGAGTTCTGTGAGAGAGCTGATCTGATTTAAGAATACTGATGGCTGATTTTCATCCTTCTCTTTTAATTTGCAGCTCTGCTTATGTTAATATTTCTTCCTCGAAGAGATAGAAATTATATTCTATTTTTTATGACCACATAGTAAGATGCAGATTCAGAAGAGAATGGGCTGTAAAAAGAGAGTTTGGCTCTTTTTTTAATGCCTCTTTCTGGTTTCTCTCTTTCTCTTTGTATCTTAAAGAAACATCTTTTGCTCCTCATTAGGAAAGTATCAAGCATTCCTCAGAATGAACTTTATTAACAATACATATATATCATGAAAAAATGATATGATAAATATCACAAAGAAAATCATTCATGTCAACGAAAATGTCTGAAACTGTAATTAAAACACCATCCACAAATCATCTCACCCCAGTTTTTCTGATCCTACCATGCACCAGTAAATAAGGTGTCATGTGGACAGATACAATGGCAATTACATTTGATTTACTATGTAATATATAGTATATTTGCATCATAATGTTACCTGTGGATCATTCCATAATTACATCTAGGAAAGAGTTCTTTTGATACATGCAAATAAATCCTTTTTAGTAGCCTACAGTAGGCTATCACTGTTTCTGCCTCAGAGAGCTAACCTGTGTTATGTAAGCGCCACTTCCATCCTTCCATCCAGGTGAGTCAGAACATTTCACTCGTTGAATATCTCTCATCTCTGTTAGTGTTTTTGTTCTTTTAATAAGCTCTTTCTTTTGTATGTATTTAAATGTCAAATCTGATGGCTGGTCCATGGCTGTGTGAGAGTTAGTGTCAGTCTTACCTGTGTCAGAGTATGCAGGATACTGGGTTTGGCTTTCTCTGGATCAGTCTCGTCCCCTTTCTCAAGTTTCCCCTTCTTGCAGCTCTTACAAAGCAGGGAGAGACCACACAGTGTCAACACTCCAGACACGGTACCCAGCGTAGCCCCCAACAGCGCTGTCGCAGACACGATCATTCCCACCAATAAACAGACACCCAAACACACCGAATGAAGTGCAGAGGAGAGAAGAGGAGAAAACAGGAGGAACAATCCACTCTTCAGTGATGTGCCTCCATGGTGAGAGAGGAGGAGAGAGGAGGAGAGTGGAGAGATATAGGGTGGCACATGTGTGATGCACTGTCTGAAACCAACTCAGCCAGGCAGACGGAGCAAAAGGGAGAGAGAGGAGAAAAGAGAGGCAGACATAGACAGAAGGGAGGTAATCAAAGGGGAGGGGCTTAGATGTCTGGCAACCCCTCCTCAATAAGAAGAAGTCTGTCACTGCAGCCCACCCCCTTCATCACCAAAGTGGCTGCACGTCAGCCTTTACGTCAGAGCTGCATGAACTCACCTTCACACACTGGGTGTGCTGTAGCAGAGCTTCATATTCACACACAATATAGAAAGATTCTTAAAATAATGATGCTGCATGCGCACTAGTTTTGGGAATACACTTTACTCTCTTGTGTGCAAATATGTGTGTATATGTTGAAAAATGTAGAATATAACTTTCATATTGAAACATTGGTTTGTTCTACACTTCTACACATTTTGTGACTTATAACAGATAACAGAAAAAGACTCTTCTCTGATGCTTTCACTACAAATACTTTGGACAGATGCTTACAGGTATTTGTCATTGTGAAACAACAATGAAAAAAGAAAGAAAGATGAGGAGAAAGACATTCTCTTGTACAGACTAGGACTGTGTCTGTTAGGCCTATGCCTACAAATAATTTAAAGCATGACACACTGATTGAACATTAATATAATTTCACGCGGCAAGGTCTTACTTACGACTGCTTTTGGGAATATTTGTAAGACTTTTCCACTCTTGCCTAAAGATGGAGCTGTCTGTAATCGAAATCATGCATGAAGCCGCAATGTTTGATCGCTGTGACCTTGAGAACGCCAGAGAGAAAATGGATCTGTGACGCCATCTTGAGGTGATGTTAAAGGTAAACGCCTCATTGCAGCCTATAACGCAAATGGCTACCTGAATAAATGGTCACATAAAACAACCCTTGCTATTAAAGGACATATATCTTATTCTACCGCTTGATGTATTAGTAAGTTTAAAAAGCAGTTCCATTAAAAAAAGACGAGAACTTAATGGTTTTTCGTAAACGCTTGTCGAATGTGCATTCCGCCGGAATAGGCAGACGGATCACCTTATTAACCCTAGGATACATAGTATGTCATCTCTTTATAGGAGGCATGAGAAATATTGTTTATTTTTTAGTTATCATTATCACAGTTGAGTCTGTTTGGAGTTAAAGAATGTGGGTCACATGACTTTTTTCAAATGTCCTGTGCTTGTTTTGTAAGTTTGAACTAAAGCCAACACATCCACCCATGGAACAGGACATTCTGACTTTGTAGAAAGTAGTAGGCATGTTTTAATCTTACTTTTCTTAAGCAAAAAAAAAAAAGAAAAAAAGGGTAAAAAATAGCTACTTAAGACGTTGAAAAAGAACACTGTCATATTTTGCTCATGCTGTTATTTCCTGCATTTTGAAAAGTCTGTATCCCCTAAGATATGTTGCCACATTAGGGTAAGAAAAAAGGATTATTCACAGAACTGACAATGAGTGGTGTCTCAAGGTAAACTGCCAGTAGAAATCTCGTTCTAGGGTCGGGGCCCTTAGGGAAGATCCCTATAGGCCCTCCTGGCCTCTGGGCCCCCTGCACACAGTCCCCCTCCTCAATCTATGTAAAAATTTAAAAACATGAAAAATCTAACCAAAGTCTTCAGGATTACTTAGAAAATTGCATGTTGTATCATCAATTACATTTTATGATTTATTAGGGATGGAGCTAAACCCGGCAGGAGAGGATGAAGACGAGTCAGTTAAGCAGTGTAAAAATACAAGAAATGTGTATGCCTCAATTTTAGGACACTTTGACATGTCATACATCCAGTGTATTTTGCATATTATTATTATTATTATTTATTTTATTTATTATTATTATCATTAAAAAGCCAAGTCTGTAAACACATTGTTTACATTGTGTTAAATGTATTACTGTTTTTTATATAGCCTACAGACAGGCTATTTGTTGTGTAGATCTCATCAATTGGCAATATATTTGGATTTTTTGTTTCAAATATTTTTTCCACAAAAGAATAAAAAGGAAATAAAACTTAAGGAACCGGGAAATCGAAAACAGAATCTTTAAATAGCCTACCTTACTAGAACATACATTTTCACTTGATTAACAGTGTGGCGACATGTGCGCAATATTTGATAACAGAGCAGCGTGCGGACACGCCTTCTTGTCATCGCGGTGAAGGGGGCGGGGCTTCGCGTCTGCATTCGCTACCAAGATGGCAACGTCCATAGCGCTCAGCCTGGATAACTTACCGTCTGATCCCTTATTGCTGGTGCTGTCATTTCTGGACTTCCGAGATCTGACCAGGTAGACATTTTTTTGCACCATGCCCTTAGTTCGTGCAATTGTAAAGATGTTTTAAGCATGTTTGTTCCTTGAATGAGCTTGAAAAATAATATCCGCTCCACAGTTAGCTGGCAATGCTAACAGGATAGCTTATGATATTACTCAAGCAAATTCTTTTGATAGACAGTCACGATTTTACCACAATAATGTCCGTTTTCAATCATTAAATAAAGACACTAATCTGTGTGAGCTGTTACACCCGATCATCTCATGCATCTTATGCATGACTTCATGTAAGTTGACAGTATGGTGCAATAAGTGGAGACATGCAACACAAAAGCATTATTTCTGCTGCAATCGCATGCTGATGGTAGCTGTTCGTGTTTTGTGGATCGTAAGTTGAGTTGTGCTCTGATGATAAATATTTTGGTCTGGGAAATGAGCAGGGAGGATCACGTGACGCTGGTCAGCTGGAAGTTTGCGTAACACCGCCGGTGCAACTAAGTTTTCCTCACTGTTTATAGAAGCTACTGTAAAGACTGTAAAGCTTTACGTGCGCCTTTTAACACTGTTCTTAACTGAGTAATCCACTGTAGCTTTTAGGCCTATATTATGTAAAGGTTGCATCCTCAAGAGACTGAATGTTTAGGGGTGATTATTCAGTTTTTCAGGAATGTTTCTGTTCATTTACGGTGGTGGTAATAATAATAATACAATTATTAAAATACTTAATCATCACTTGTCATCAAGTTTTAAAATATGCATTATAAAATTTACATTTATTCATTTGGTTGATACTTTAATTGTGACTTACATTGCACTCAAGGTCTCCTAACAATAATTTTTTTGAGTTTTTTTGTCCCCACCTGGTACCAATGTCAAAAATGACCGGCCTACACATTTTTTATTTATTTTTTATCTCTCATTACTCTATATTATCACCAAATATTGGATTCAATCTTTTCGTCAACTTATTTTTTTTTAATAGCAGGACTGGTTTTGTATTTCTTTTTTAAACTGATTGATCGAGATTGAAAATAAGAGAAACATTTCGGGAGCATGTTCATTATGTTCACACATATGTACACGTGTGCTTGCAGAGAGAGGCCTCGGACCTTTGCATGTGTGGATACATGCGCACACACACACACACATGTGCACAACCAAACTTTTTTGACTATTTCAGGCTTTCTTATTTACAGAGATGAACTTTCTCCTCAGATCAATGAGGCCTACGATCAATGAGTTTCAAAAATCAATACAAAACCTGCCCTAATTGAAAGAAAACAAGTTGACAAAAAGATTCAATCCAGTATTTGCTAATAATATAGAATAACAAGAAATTTATAAGCTATTTTTTTGAATGCCGGTCATTTTTGATTGGGGAACAAGTGTGGCGTTGTTCCATTTTGTACAAAATAAAAGCATTTCAAAGCAAACTTCCTGGTTAAACATTAAAGCACACTAGTGTGATAAACAGTGCAAATTATTTCCATATTTTGCTGACTATTAACAAACTTATTGACAAATAATGCTTTTTTTCATTCAAAAACTGAGGTACATAAGCTCAGATCAATGAGGCCTATGATCAATCAGATCCAAAACTAAATATAAAACCTGTCCTAATTGAAAGAAGTTAGCAAAAAGATTGAATCCAGTATTTGGCGAAATTATAGCATAACGAGCATTTACACGCAATTTTTGAAAGGCCGGCCATTTATGACTGGGAACATCAGAGGTGTTCCCGGTCAAACACAGCAAAAGGGTCAGTAGATGAAGCATAGTCTGAACTGAATATGTTTAAATTTTTTCAAGATCTCAAGTAGTCGAAAGTTCCTGTTGTACCAAATCTGGTGTGTTCTTTTCTCAGCTGCAGTTTTGTAAGTCGTCGACTCAGTGAGCTGACAGGTCATAACCCCCTATGGAAGAGACTTTGTCAGAAGCACTGGCTCCTTACTGAGTAAGCGGACTCAAAATGCCCTCAGAATAATTTCACAAATTTATGACACATGCATTTTTCATCTTTTTAAAAGATTTTTTTGTAATTAAAATATGGTGTTGACTTTTTAAAGGGCAGACAAAACCCACAGAGGCCTGTCCTGGAAGGAGCTGTTTCGGGAGTATTATGCCGATCTGGGCCGTTACATTGACTATTACAGCACTCTCAAGAAAGCTTGGGATAGCCTGAAAAACTACCTGAATCAGAAATGTCCTCGAATGATAGCTTCACTTAAAGGTCTGTCTGTAACTAATCCAGTCATATTTTGAAAAACTATGGGTGTTAATTTTGTTTTCCTTTCTCTGAGAAGAGGGAGTAAAGGAGGAAGAGCTAGAGGCCATTGAGGCCCAGATTGGCTGCAAACTCCCGAATGACTACCGTTGCTCCTATAGGATACACAATGGACAAAAACTGGTGGTCCCTGGGTAAGACTTCTGAGAATATCCTTGATCATTTCAAAAAACTATTTAAAAGTTTTTAATTTACTTTTCAACTCTTAAAAGATTATTTAAATGCTCATAAATTATTTGAAAAGCATTTATACACGCAAGCAGACAGACTTCTCTTGCTCTTCTACTCCTCTCCACAGGCTGATGGGCAGCATGGCTTTGTCCAATCACTACCGCTCAGAAGACCTGTTGGACATTGAGACAGCGGCAGGGGGATTTCAGCAGAGGAAGGGGATGCGGCAGTGTCTTCCACTCACGTTTTGCTTCCATACCGGCCTTAGCCAGTACATGGCCCTGGAGAGCACAGAGGGACGAACACGCAGTGAGATCTTCTATCAGTGCCCGGTTAGATCACTACCCTCAGACCACAACAAACCACCATGCATGAACACACACTCATGCAAGGCTAGTGAACCATTCTGAAAGTGCAACTGTGATGAAGATGATCTTTTAAGGAGGCAGCCAGTGGTTATATAGTAGCTAAAGACCAGATGGTAAATGTTAAGAGCCTCCCAACTGCTCCGTGACTCCTGACTGATAGGAGCTGAAGCAGTTCACCACATCAGATACGATTCTGCTTGTGCATGTGGAGGTCTCCGCTAGATAAGAGAGGATTTTTTCTTGCATCGTTGCACTTTGACCAGTGAGGGGTGCTCTTGTCGTCTTGTCTAATGCAGCCTCTCTTGCTCATTCTGATTTACGCTTCTTCTTCACAGGATCAATTGGCACAAGATCCCTCTGCGATTGACATGTTCATTACAGGTAACATAGAACAAAAGGCTGCATTAATGGATTGCCGTTTTATGGACCGATTCAGATTTTATGAACTCTTCTCTCTCCTCCGTTCTTTTTATCAGGTTCTGACTTTACTGAGTGGTTTACCTCCTATGTTGACAATGTTGTAACAGGAGAATACCCCATCATTCGAGACCAGATCTTCAGGTGGTCCACCTTTTGTTATCTTACACTTACAGCCTATTATAATGCCTCTTTACATTTTACCCCCTTTATTTTTGTTCAGATATGTTCATGACAAACGCTGTGTGGCAACCACTGGTGACATCACCGTATCAGTCTCTACCTCCTTCCTGCCAGAGCTCAGTTCAGTCCATCCGCCACACTTTTTCTTCACCTATAGAATCAGGTACTACATAAATGCACACACATGTTAATTTGGCTTTGGTAATCTAAATCAGGCTATTTGTGTTTAGGTTGATTAAATTTTTTTTTTAATAATTAATAATTCAATAATTCATTTCTATATTAATAACAAATGGTAAACAGAATGTGATTTATATACTATGAACAAACTTCATGAAATCAGCCCCAATGCTGGAAGAAGTTTCTATCAAATCTCAATCCGATGGGACAAGATTGTTTATACCCCTGGCAGAAAAGGCAATTTTTAATACTAGGAGAAGATCTACCAACATGTTCTTTCTGTCAAAACTCGTTATCATTGAAGCATGTTTTATTAGATTTAGCTGGTTTTAACCCTTTAAGAGAATTTTTTTATTCAGTTAACTCTTGAATAAATTGGAAACACCTGATATACTTTTACCATCAATTTATCTCACCATGAAAATAACCCCAGAAACTGGTATGGCGTCAAAAACAATCAAACAAACAAAACAATTGAGGTCACATGCTCTGAACAAACATATTATTCTCTGACGTGATCCTGCCTGCCATTAAAAATAAATGTGGTTGTTCTTCTGAAGTCTGTACAGAGACGCAAACAAGCTATTTATACAGGATGCTTCAAAGTGAATGTTCATTTGTCTTGATGTCAGCAGACTTGAGCACACCAGAAAATAAACAGTGCATCTGTATACTGTATCCAGTGTAGACAGCATCAGTGATTATAATGGATTCTATTTGCTTTTGATGTGACTTAACATTCGTGCCCGATGTAGACAGGTGTCAGGTTTGTTCAAACGGCGTAAACTCATTAAACTAATTAGTTCAAAATGCAGTGAAGCCCTTCAATGTTTTGCTCTGAGACGCAAAACAGTTCTGCAGTGAAAATTCATTTGAATTTTTTTGTTGATGATATAAAACAAAAAAGGACAATATTGATGGCATTGACAGTAAAATGACTAAAATGTAACTCACAATGTTAACTTAGGGTTTATTTAACCGTTTCAAGTCAATATGACATTTGCAATCATGATGATATTCAGGAATAAATATAAGATAAATATAAGTACATTTGGTGTACAACCCCAGATCAAGAAAAGAAATCTGTGGGGTTTTTTCAACTTTATTTAACTGAAAAAAGTACAAAGAAAAGATTTCCAATGTTTTCACTGAACAACTTGATTGTATTTTTTTGTAAATAAAAACACATTTTGATGGCTCCAACACACTACAAAAAAGTTGTGACAGAGGTAAAATAAAAGTGAAAAAATTATAGAATATCGAAGTTAAACTCTTTTGAAACAGCCCACAATAAGTGGGTGAATTGGTAATAGGTGAGGGTATCGTGATTTGGTCATCTGAAGGAGCATCTCAGTATTTCCAAGCAAAGAGCTTGGGTCATGGGTCACCACTTTGTGCCAAATGTCATGAGATAATTGTTAGACAATTCAAAAATCTAATTTCTCAATGCAAGATTGCAAAGAATTTAGGTCTTTCACCATCTACCATACATAATATTGTGAAAAGATTCAGGGAATCCAGAGAAATATTTGTACATGTAGGGCAAGGCAGGAAACCTCTGTTGAATGTGCGTGACCTTCGAGCCCTCATATGGCACTGCATGAGAAACCATTATGCTACTGTGTTATACAGCCAAATCAGGAGTACTTTAAAAAACTGTTGTCTGCTAGCCTGGTTAAAAACCAGACCATTCTCAGTAGTAACTGAGTTATGGTCTGGCAAAGCTTCATTAATAACTCATTTCCAAAGGGGCGTCACCAACGGACGTCGCTCAAATGCCTCTGGGCGCAATTGGATAGACCTAAAACTAATCAGAGCGATCGTCATCGTGTAAAGCCATATGCTGCGTCCCAATTCGCCTAAGGTACACTACATCATAAAAGTATGTACTGTTTTTGTGAAGAAAAGGTATTTACTTTTGAATGTGTAGACATACTACTTCGTCATTTTTATCGGACGGATCTGTCGCGTGCGTCCTGTCACGTAAACTGCCCTGTCAATCATCTTGTCACAGTTAAAATCCTCTATTAAATCTAATTCCTACCGTTTCGGAGAGAAATGTAGTTGCACGTTCATCTGCCAGTGGGTCTTTCATGGAGACTGTCCTCATGTGTTTGCGATTTGAATATAATAATGCATTTAAAAGTTGATGCGCTTCACCAACGGACGTCGCTCAAATGTCTCTGGGCACAATTGGATAGACCTAAAACCAATCAGAGCGATCGTCATTGTGTAAAGCCCGCTCCAACGTTTCTGATTGGTGCCGCGATTTCGACGGATTAGAAATGGGCTTGAATGAGCTCTTTGCCAGACTACTTGCAGAGCAAATCTAAATTTGCCGGAAGTTGTCTGGGTTTTCCCAGGCTAGATGTCTGCTGCTTGCATCAAGGAATGCCACTTGAATCTCTGTTACACAAGGAGAAAGCCGTACATCAGTTCTATGTGTCCAGTGACGTGGAGGCGTATATTGTAGAGCCCTGCACGGGCCTCAAATCTAGGCCCGAGCCCGGCCCTGGCCCGAGACGCTCAGGCCCTAGCCCGACCCGTGTCCGACAGCTCATCAGAATTATCAGCCCGAGTCCGACCCGAGCCCGGTTTTGTATTTTTTTTTTATTTTATTTTTTTTTAACAGCGGCAGCCTGCCCTATTTGCAGCCGTTAAAATATGTCCGTTTTGTTAGTTATGTTTCTTTGCTTTTCATTTCTTTATTAAGTTAAATTAGACAAATGTTTGGAGCATTAAAAAAAAAAAAAAAAATCAAGCAAGCCAAGCCAACAGCGAGTAAAACATGTTTAATCAATTTAGCCTCTCAAATCAACGCTAATACTTTACTTGGCTACGATAAAATCCATAGATATAAAACAGTTCAAGCATATCACACAGACAGTTAGTTTAATGTTTATTTATTAAACCACAGTGAGTAATTTTTTTTGAAATACTGAGGCAGGCTCAGGCTGCTCGCAACAGCGCTCGCAAACGAAATGAGCAATAGCCAATCTAAACAAATTAAATTAAATAAATCAAAAACAAACTTGCAGGTTATCTTACCTTAAAAATGCACCACAGAACATGGCCATTCTTTTTTCCAGTAGTTTCCAACAGTTAAACGAAAATAAAGTCCAATCAAACGAAACGTTAGAACAGTCTCTTCGTGGAGAGCATCGTGGAGAAAAAGAATAGCATCCACAGTGGAAGATTTTAACCCAGTCCTCTCTTCTATCACTCTGCGATTTTTCTCTTAATATTCTCCATTATTTGCGCATGAGGTGAATCGTTGGTTGCGCTGACGGGAAACCTTCTGTGCGTGTGTGCGTGCGTGAGACTGTCATGTCAATCATATGTCAGTGTAATTATAAGATTATGAAAGTTATGAGGTTATTAAATGTCTTTCTATGTTTGTTTTTCTATCGTCGACATCAACTTCTCATATTTTTTTAATTAATGTCTAAAAATATAAAAAGAAGGATAACCCAAAAAAGGCCCGAGGCCCGGCCGCATGTGAACAGTGACGTGAAAATTGGCCCGAAGCCTGGCCCAAGGGGCGTAAAAAAGTCGGGGCCCGTCGGGCTCGGGCTGAAATGCAGGGCTTTAGTATATTGGGATTGTACAGAGACATTTAATGGCATCAAGATGACATCTTTCCTGGGAAGCAAGACAATGCCAGGCCTCATTCTGCATGTGCTGCAACAGAGTGGTTTTGTAGAGTCTACACATAGGGTGGATGTGCTTGACTGACCTGTCTGCAGTCCAGATCTGTCTCCTTCTGAAAATGTATGGACCATCATGAAAAGGAGAATCAGACAACAATGACCATGGACTGTTGAGCAGATGTCTTGTATCAGGCGAGATTGGGCAAAAAATCCACTTGCAAAACTGCAACAATTAATTCTCTCAATTGCCAAACATTTAAAAAGAGTAATTAAAAAGAAAGGTTATGTGACACAGTGGTAAACATTTCTGTCCACATTTTTTGGAGTGTTACAGCCATTAAAAAAAAAATTTTTTTTTACAGAATACAATTAAGTTGGTCTTTTAAGACAAAAACTCATGGGGGGAAATGGCCCTGTATATCTTGCATTTAGGCAGCATTCTACTCGCATTAAATATCACGTAATGATATCACTTTCAGTCTCAAGGCATGTTTTCGTTTGGATTTTGCAAAGCAAGTGACATAATAATGGCAACGCATAATAAAACGCTAATTATGATATTATCATAGACGATTCATATTGCACACCCCTACTGCCACGCCTCATCTATTTCTTCTCCCAGTGCTGCTGTCTAACCAAAAAGTAGAGATGTCAGTGTGGAATTTGTAAATAAAGATCAAGTTGCTGAAATGATCAAGCTGCTTTCTGCTGTAACTTGCTGTAATGCAACGCAGCTGTACTAAGACTTGACATAGGATGATGCAATGAGCTGAACCTATGACCTCTGAGCTGTGCCATGCAACAGGATTGAGATGGCAAAGTCGGCCCTGCCAGAGAATGCATGCCAGCTAGACAGTCGGTACTGGAAGATCACGAATGCAAACGGAAATGTGGAGGAGGTCCGAGGCCCTGGCGTCGTGGGTAAGAGCCCATCCCTGTAACTAGTAAACTAGAACAGTTCGCACTGGTAACAGATATGTTGAATTATCACGATGAGACATTCTGACAGTATCTTTCTGACCATATAATTCATAGTGTGACAATTGCGCTACTTTTTAAAGAATGTCCTGCATCTCTTTGTTTTTTTTGCGTGTGATGTATGTTGCAGGCGAGTTTCCAGTGATGACACCCGGTAAAGTTCACGAGTACGCCAGCTGTACCACGTTTTCCACCACTTCCGAGTACATGGAAGGCCACTACACATTCCACCGGCTCAAGAACAAAGAGGAAGTGTTTGACGTATCAATCCCACGATTCCACATGGTGTGCCCACCATTCCGTGAGTCAATGGTGCGGTCGGTAAGACGCTATTTATGTCTTTCTGTTTTATCCAAGAAAAATGAATGTCCAAGGTGCTAATGTGTGTACATTTGCCATTTTAGATCCCTCATTCTGTGTTTTTCTCTCTCATTTAGAGCTCAGTCAGTGAGGTGTCTGCTCCTTATGATGACGACAATTCATCAGACACAGATGACTATGAGGAGGGAGAAATGCGTGGCATGAACATGGCTGACCCAGGAGGGCGCTGCCCTCGGCACATCTGATCCACTTTTTCATGCCCCCCGGCCAACACCCGCCCACAGATACTGATGCACAGACACTCTCGCACAAACAGGAGAGCAGGACAAACGGAGCTTTTAGGCATCCATTGTTTATTGTGATCGCCTTTGTGCCTGTCACCTCTTTTTCCAGTTTGTGAGGGCATGTGTCTGGTTGTGGCGTGGTTGTGTCTGTGCGCGCCTGTGGACGTGTGAGATCATTGTATGCGTGTTTGAGTCTGCAAGTGTGTTTTGTGATTGAATGGGAGGGAGGGAGTTTATTGAATGTGTGTGAGATTGGTTCTTCTTGCCTAGGATTCACAGTGACCTGCCACTTACATAAAGGGATAGTTAAGCCAAAAAAATTAATTTACTTACCCTTATGTCGTTCCAAACCTGTATGTCCTTCTGTCTCCTGTCAAACACAAAAAGAATATATATATTTTTTGTCCATGCAATGAAAGTCAATGGGGTCCTGTGTTGTTTTGGACCCCATTGGCTTTTATTGTATGGATAAAAACAGTTCTTCAAAATATTTTCTTTCTTTTTCCACAAAAGTAAGTAAGGAATACAGGTTTGGAACGACATGAGGTTGAGTGAATAATGACAGAATTTTCATTCTTTTTGAACTATCCCTTTTAAGACCTTACAGTTGCATTAAGAGCATGAGAAGAAAGTATGACACTACTGTTAGCATAAAAGTACACACACACTGAATTGGAAATATATATATTGCATTCTTCACAGAAAGGCAAAATGGAATTAATCCCATTCATTTCCTTCACAAGACCTCAGGTATTGTGTAGCGTGTATGTGCTTGTGTATATATGTTTCTGCTTGTGTTGTCTGTACAGAGGGTTTCGGGGTCAGGCTGAGTTGTAAAGTGAAACTGATTTATTCAAAGATGAGTAAAAAGCACATAGACCCAAACCAGCCAGTTCACGCAAACATCAGCTAACCTGCGCAGTAATTACTTTCTCTAGTGCGCTGTGTTGGTTTGCTGTTCTGAGGTGCTGATGTCCTGTTCTCAGAAACGTACGGATGCATGTAAACAGAAGGTCAGTTAGAGCACATTGGCGTAAAGGAGAATCGTTTTAGATCATCTTAAGGGCTGGAGGTTACACAGACTCCTGTGAATAGCAAGATAAGAATTTTATAAGTTTATGGCATTATTATGACCTTTTCCCTTAAAATCCTGTGTAAGAGGTAAATGATCAGAAAAATGTCTGTTGTAATTTACAGCTCAGTTTTTCAGACTGAAATATTGGCAGACTAAAGAATTTCTCTGCTTTTTTCTCCCTTCCTGATAATGGCAATGTAAGTTAATCTTGCCTAAAGATATGTATGATTTTGATTTTCATGTTTGACTGCATTTTTACGTTATCATCTTTGTAAAATAATGCTGTGCAGTGGGATTTTTCAACAGTTTGCTATTATGTTCTCTGGTTAGCCCTATCGAACCTCTCAGATTAGCAAATAACTCGTTTTTTTATTTTGTATGAGGTTTTTTTTATTTGGTGTAAATAAAAAAAAAGTAATGGTGTATCAATACCGTGTTTCACTATCACATTATTTGCTAACATTCACCTTGTGATCAGGATACTTTCTATATCCAAATGCAAATGCGCTGTTGATCAGAATATTTTTCTCCAGCCAGCCACAGTACTATTGTCTCATGCTCTGGAAAACCTCTGTTTGAAAACACTTATTGTTCTCACAACACAAAACGTAGAGTCATTTCTCTCACTCTGACCCTAACCCAAACCCTCCCTCTTAGTGTCAGTTGTCATGGCAACATGTTGAAGAGCCCTTATTGTAGTCAGACTGATGTTTCTTTGTTAAGCCTTTTTTTGGGCCCTTATCTCCCATCTCTTTACTCATTCATTCTGAACTATTCTGAAAGGAAGAAATTGTGACATTTCTGTAACTTATCTCATTTCACAAACAATAGTTTAGCTTAATTCCCTCAAGTGACCACACTAGGACTAATACATCAGACATATAGAGCGAAAGTAGCCCCGCCCCTTTTCAGCGCTGCATTCGTTGTGTTCTGTCTTCCGGTTTGAATTTGCACAGCATGAAGATAAGAGCTTAGAGTTTTATGAATGATCTACTCGTTTTAATATCTTCCCGGTTGACTGATATTTGTTATGACATCTGCCTCAAACATTACAGAGCTTACAATAAGTAAATCCACTTCACCAGCTAAATACTCTTCGACAGCGATGCAATAGAAATATACTGAAGTTCAAAGACAAAAATCAAAAAATGGCTGCACACCAGTGTTGCTTGTGTGCTGAGTGATTTTGATCATGTCTGTTCATGCAATGAAAGTATAACTAAAAAATAGCTCTTCAAAATATATTTTATGTTCCACAGAAGTAAGACAGACATCCAGGTTTGTAATGACATGAGGGTGAGTAAATGATGACATCATTTTAATTTGTGAACTATCCCTTTAAGACCTTACAACTGAAAGAAAATGCACAATTTCTATTTTGACAGCCTCATATTCTTCATCTGTTATTGCGCCACAGCAGAACGAATCCTTATGTGACCCCATGTCCATTAATTCAGTAAGCCATGTCTTCTGAGGCATGACCTAGATGTGTGGTCAAGGGGTTGTAGAAGAATTAGTGTGTATATTGCATAATTAATTATATTATAGAAGATTTCTTATACATAAGAACATTTTATGCTGATTCAGCATTTTATAAGAAGGGAAAGGAAAGTTTAGGGAGAATAAGAGACTGATGTTATGTATATGCAGTATAATAAAGTATAATTAAACACAAGAATTGTTAACAGAGAAGAAGAATAAAGTAAGTGAACCAATGAGAAAGACATTCTTTGTGTTTTGTTTATGCAAGAATAAACATTGTGCAAGTATGTTGAAGGGACAGATTTAGGCTCATGGCTGATTAAACTAAGGGATGGAAAATTTCATTGTACAAACAAGAGTGAAAAAGATTAACATTCAGCTTTTGACTACAGGAATTGAACAGTTAAAGAAATCACAACGCTGTCCTATCAATATTATACTACTGAATAGCTCTGTTTCAGGGTGACTGCCCCTACTGCTAATGTATAGTAGCCTACATTACTTTGTGATTAATCAATTATTTCTGAATTCTTATTGGATGTTATTTCTTTTTAACCCCATAACATAATATATTCAATTTAAATATTTTAGGACAGTATGTAATAAAAAGGACACAAAAGACTTGTTGAAGAGCATTGTGGGCGTGTCTTAAGAAGAGTGATCGGGCTCAAGCTCTCCAGTTTTCAGACTGGTTTGGATGTCTCTGTGGTTGGATTCCTTCTTCACACTGAGGTAAGACTATAAAGGAACTGGTCAAGATAACAGCATACTGCTTAAAGACATTCTTTGCTTGCGGCCCAGGCTGATTTATATCGCAAGTGCATTAAGCGCATTTAGTTTTTCCATAGACATGTTTTTTTTAAGGTTATGGTAGACAGTTATGATAAAATGTGTGACATTTTATTTACTTAAAATAGCCTATTGGTTTATGTTTCATACAACTCTATTAAATGTGTAAGAGATATGTTAATACTATACATTTTACTAAACTCTGGAGAGAAAATCAATTAATTCAAAATTTTATAAAAGTGAGACAAGTTGCCATTGGGTCAGTGACTAAACACAAAATTTTCATTTTTTAAATTGGGATTTTGGTGTGAATCCTATCCAAATTCAAGTTTAAATGAAATTGTTAGTTAAACTATTGAAAAATAAAACACTGGCATACATTAACAGCAGGATCAAGTATTTGTAAAGGTCAATTTAAAAATTTTTGAAATGTGTTGATGTTACGTTGTACTAAGTGAATAATGCCATAAATATGTTTAAAAAAATAATTGTTATATGTATTGTTAATTATTATATTAGGATGTTCATTCAAGACTGAATGAATTTCAAAGGACAAATAATACACCAGGATATTATAATAATGTATAAAGCTAAAATATCAAATATCAAAAACAATAATAGGTGTAGTTGCAGTAATAATGGTAGTAGTTATAATATTGGTCAGATCACTGGCCAAAACTGGATTTACCATAACCATATCCTATTCATTAGATAACCCACAGTTATTTCTCTTAGCAGGATTATGTTAGTTGTCTAAAAAATGAAAACTCTGTCATCATCTACTCAGCATAATGTTGTTCCAAACTTGTATAACTTTCTTTCTTATGTGTAACAAAATATGCTATTTTGAAGAATGTTGGTAACAAAACAGTTTTAGAGACTAAATTGACTTCCATTGTATGGATAAAAACAACAACATATCTCAAAATATCTTAATTTATGTTACACGAGAGAAAGTCATACAGGTTTGGAACTACTTTTAGAAATGTAAATGACTTTAGTAAATGACATTCTTGGTTCAAATATACCGTTAAGCATCTATTACTGAAGC
This sequence comes from Scardinius erythrophthalmus, assembly GCF_964197995.2. NCBI lineage: Eukaryota > Metazoa > Chordata > Actinopteri > Cypriniformes > Leuciscidae > Scardinius > Scardinius erythrophthalmus. The sequence continues at coordinate 37,468,201 of NC_138222.1, forward strand.
AACTGCAGGTGAACCTGTAACAAGTCGAAACACTATTTGAGTAGCTTTATTCCCTTTAAGGTCTATAGACCTATGATTATGATATGATTATAATCATATTCTGAATGTGAGGGCTTGAGACCATGTTGGCAAGTTTATAAATAAAATGTAGGATTAATTTTTTTTAAATCTAAATTTATGATGAGCATTCAATGACATCAGTAACATTCAGACAATCTCTCTCTCTCTCTCTCTCTCTCTCTCTCTCTCTCTCTCTCTCTCTCTCTCTCTCTGCCACGATTAGACTGGTAAACTGAAGGCATTATGAAAGCTTCTGTTGGAGTGTGTGTGGTGTTCGTTCTGGCTCTGCTGGGGTTTGGTATGTATTGCCACTGATCTTTTTTTCACAGTGTGTTTTTGTCCTATTTTGGAGTCTTATTCTTGCAAAAAATAAAGTTCTCTCTGTCCTCTTGTCTCTTTAGGCTCTGCAATTAAATGTTACCATTGTAAGGACTACTCGGGCACATGCTCTAAAATTCGAAACTGCTACTATGATGATGCCTGCGTGTCCGTCTACGAAAGAGGTGTCAGCTCACTCATACTTAAAAAAAAAGTCTTTCTGTAATCTTAACAAAATGGCACAACTATTCCCATGACCCTTTGACTTTTCATGTTTTTTTTTTTTTAGGTGGCGACACATACCGGCAGTGTATAAAGTACTCTGAATGTCAACACAGCGACATCGCTGAGAAATTTCCCAAACTTTCCAGCTTCAAGTACTCCTGCTGTACCTCTGACCTGTGTAACACGGCTCCTGTGTCAGTGTCCAGCCGCTCTGTGGTGGGAATACTGCTCTCACTAGCTCTCTTCTGGTGGGGTGTCCTCTAAAACATCACAAACACTAGGGCTTCTGCATTGTTCCTTGTAAAGCTGGTAGTGGTATCATGCAGTGAGAATGCAGAGATCTTCTATATCTTGAGTTAAGTGGTCAAAGAAGCATTCACAGCTTAAACCTCAGCTGTATGTTAAAACTGTGTGTGCGCTCAACGCTAAAGCTTGTAAGCTAAAGCTTGTCATTTTATTTTTCATTTTGCACTTAATAGTGAAAGAGAAACTGTCTGATTATAATTTATTGTGTTAAAATATTGCTCTCATTGTGTACGTGTACTCTTTCACAGCTAATCCTTTTATCCAGAAAAGTGGTACAACTGAGTGGGTTGTGAGGATTCTGATGCTGAGATATTCAAAGGGTTAATGTGTCATATCACTGTCATTTGCATAAATGCCCTTTATACTACCTGCTTTTCCTCTTTATGAATGTCCATTTTAAAACTTAAAATCTCTTGAAAAACATTGTGTGATGTAGACATGCAGTCTTTTCAGTGTACTGATTAGCTTCTTGTTACCACTATAGCCAGCAAAACTTACTGAACTTTTATGCGACCAATAAAAGGAACATGTGGTTTTATGCTAATTGAGAGTTTGAGAATTCTGTTAAATATTTATGATTCCACGGGTATCTCATTGTTTCTAATTTATCTGCAGTGCTATAAAGAACGCACGCACGCACACACACACTTTATCTACATCCTGATTCGTGAAAAGTCCCAGACTGCTAATATTGTGCAAAAAAAATTCAATAAATATACATCATATAATCTTTAACATTCTTTCTTTCTCGGAATTCCAAATCGATGATTCTACCACAAGTGAAAATCAACAAGACAACAAGTGTAGCCCACACTTTTCACATGTAACTCGATTTTGACCTGTTTTGTCATCATTTTTTGAGAGTCTTGTTAGTGTAATAGGCAATGACCCTTTCATACCCTCTGGTTGTAATGTGGATCACATCTTCCAAACTGGCATAGGATAATGTACCCAAATCTTCCACAACAATCTGACTTAAATTCTCCATCTCTGCCATCACCCTCACTGCTTCTATATCCTCCTTGATCTTCAACTTCTTCTTTTCTTACTACGACCTCATTTTCTGATGCACTGCAGTCACCATCATCAGTAGCCTACTTTCTGGAAAAGGTACAGCTTTTCCACTCTGTCTTGTATTAAACTTACAAACATCAACTTAAAACATAGGCAAAAAGGCTATACTGCCTACCAATTCTGAACAATAGTGCAGCTACACAGAAAATAGGTATCCCTTAAAGGACTTTGCCATTTATGCATGACACACAGATTTTTTGGTCTTTGAGTTATTGTTTTTACAAAATGTGCATTAAATGACCAAAAACCTTAGAAAAAAAATGTTTGGATGTACAACAATTACAATTTTTATTTAATTGATATAGGCTAGGCAACTTTATATTTTCTAGTCTAAAATGAACTCATTATGGAGCTTTGATAGCATGTGACCTAACATGTGCTAATGTCTCCTTCACTTTCTTGTTGCCAAAAAAGTAAAGGATTTTTGCAAATCCACTGTAAAATAAAAAATATGGATCTCTCAAATCTGTGGATGTGGATGTCTTCAGTCCCTTTATTCAGTAATTTGCTGTACTGCCTTTGTTGTTCAAATGAGTTGCACCCCCCACAGATAATTTTTCCCACTTTCCTTTTCCTGGAACACAAAAGCAGATATATCACGAAATGCCCTGCTTTTTGGCCATTCAGCAAAAGTGCATTTTTATTACTAGCTATAAGCGCTCAATAGCAATTTTGCTTGCAATAAATGAAAAGGAAAGATAGGATCAAGTAATGATCCGTTTCTTAAATAATTCTTAAATTATTGTTAGTATATCCTGTTTTCCTAACATGTTTTGCATGGGGTATGACAATTTATAGTTTGACCCACTGCTTTTGGATCAGAGTGTGTTTAACTCATGTCATACATATGACCTCATGACTTCTTTATACCCTTACTGTTTGTACAGCTGAGATCAATCAGAGGCAAGAGAGGAAAACCAGTGAATGTCTTTCTGGCACTGAAAGGCTAGTGTGAAAATGTGTATTCTACATAGGCTACACTGTTAGAAAAATCTGTAGAAATTACAGTATTACTGGCAGCTACTTGCCAGTAACTTACTGTAGATTTAAATTGATGTTATTTACTGGCAACAATTTGTTCAAAATTAAATGAACATTAAACATTAACAAGTCTTTATCTTTACAGAATAAAACTAAAATAACATCCTCATGCAAAGCATTCTGGGAACCAAAATCTGAAGGAAAAAAACAGAAAAAGGTTGATGAAGATTTCTGGTTCCCAGAATGCTTTGCATTAGATTGTTATTTTATAATTTTATTCTTTAAAGACAACGACTTGTTAATGTTTAATGTTCATTTAACTTTGAACAAACTGTTGCCAGTAAATAACATAAATTTAAATCTACAGTAAGTTACTGGCAAACAGCTGCAAAACTACAGCAAATTTTTTACAGTGTATGGCATGCAGTAGCTAACCAAGGCTGTCACTTAAAATCACTGGGCGTGAGATAAATGGGCCTCCTATTGGCTCAATGATTTTTGTTTTATTGAGTAATTGGTACACTATAGTTCAAGTGGAGGTGCAAACAGAACATTTTATCTGTAACACTGCTAATAAAAGTCTCTATGAGCAACTTCTGCACTTAGAGCTTTTCACACTTGAAATAGTTAACCCTGGGTCATTCTAAACCCCGGGTAAATGAAATCCTGGGTTATCTTGCTTCACGTTTCACATTGCATACTATACCCAGGGTTAACAGGTATTCATAAACTGCTGTTTTACTCTGCACATTCCTAAACCCCGGGTTAAAGTCCTTATTTGCATATTTGCGGTGTAAGTGAACTATAAAGGTACGAGAATGACGGTCTCTTCTTCACTCCAATTATCGCCTTTTCCATTGCCATTTGACATTTTTCTTATTTTTCCGCTGAAAAACCTGGGGTTAAGCGGAAAAACCCTATTCATTACAGTTAGTTTGAGAAAACACCATTGCATTTTTAAATATTTGCAGTGTGTCATTCATTGTGTTGCCTCATAAATCGCTGTCCTGTTGACCTGACAAGATTTTCTTCAAGACAAAAGACTTTCCCTTTTTTTCATTCTTATTGAGACTCTAAACATGTAAAAACACACAAATCCCACATTAGGGAATCCCTGAGTTTCGGAAGTGTCTAAACAACACTCAGACTGTTCAAACAGGCCCTCAGACATGCAGCTGAGCTCACGTAGAACCAACACAATCAGTGTATAGGTTAAACAGAGGCAGGTGAACAGTTCACATGAATGTATATCAGGTTATGTGAGACTGATTGATAATGAGATTTGTTTCCATTCATTTTAACATTGTATTTCACATTAATTTGCTGTGTTTATTTCACATTAATTATGGCATGTTTATTGTTTATTTTCTGAAATCCACCAAATCAAATTCTTATTCTCATATTCTTGGAAAATTTATTACATTTACCTGTCAACCACTCTCTGTGCCAGAACATTATAAAATACAGCAAGTTCATGTGATTGTATTCCCTGAAATTAACAGGAATTGTTGAGAAATTGTTACTTTAGAGCTTTAGGGAAGTACATATGTTGATAAATGTAGGATTTTTTGTATGTAATGTAGCTATTACGTAATGTAGCTATTACGTGTTTCAAACTCTTAAGGAATGTGCTGATATGCAAATGTGCGAATAGACAGGTCTAACTCTCACTTCTCTTGGCATAAAATCACCCTCCAGTTTGATTCAATGAACACAGTCTGTACAACAATGGGCCACACATAATGTCTTTGATTTACTGATCTCCCAGTGTTTTAGGTTACCAATTGTAAGAATGCATATAATATTTGCTAATACAACCTTGTGTCTGTATTGACCAGAGGTTTTCTGTTTGCTACGGTAAAAGACATTGTCATGTATATAAAGCTTCTTTCAAACCTGAGGTGTTCTGAGTTTGCTTAGTCTGTTTAAGAGCAGGAGGACTGTTTGGATATCTCACAAAACTGCTGCGGGGTGGTCCTGTGAGAGAGGAGGACAGAACAGAAACGGGAATGGACACAAAGAGGAGAAGGTCTTTAAAGAGCACTTGCCCTGTATGTGAGAAAGAGAAGGAAGCATTCAATTCTGGGAGAGGAAAAAGTTGAGAGAGAGAGAGATCAAGAGAAAACCATGGATACAGAGTGACATTTGTTCTTCCTTCAAAAAGACAATCTGAAAACAGAGAGACTAATCGCAACAGGGAACTGGGCACATTTAATAACAGAAGCAGAGACAAGAAAAGCAGGTATGAAATTCTTTGGTTCATGTTGGATTTTCACCTGAGCATTGCTTTTGTGAAATAGATTTTATTGCAGCTTTTCCTATAAATGTAGTATGTACATCATCTGGAATTTATTCTTCAGGTTCTATATTAGACAAAAGAGAAGGTTTGCCATATAGTGATCAATTTAATAAATATTCTGTTTTATTTATGTTTGTTCATTTAGTGAGACATTACTAGCAGTTTATCATGAGCCACATTGTTTCAAGCATAAATAGATTAGTACACAAGATAAAGTTAAATGCAAAAAGTGTAACACTGCATGGTCAAAAAAGTCACTGTTTGTATTTAAACCCGCAAATACTTAAGAGTCTACGATTAATTATTAGTAATTATTACAGTGATTAATATGTTTCTGGCATATTATGTTTGGCAACTATTCTTTAACCCTAACTGATGCAGTATGCTTTTCATTTTTTTAAACAGCTATGTTGGAAGATGTATCCCATGGCCATATTTATTGATAGCAGTATATTATATTTAATCATTGAGCTGATGCTTTTAGCCAAAGTGACTTACAAATGAGTAGAGCAAATTAAGCAATCAAGCCAACAATAGGGCAGCAATATGCAAGTGCTGTGACTAATCCCAGCTGTCTAGCACAGTACATGTAGCAAGGTTGTTTTTTTAATTATTTATAGAATAGTAAGTGTTAATATTAATGGGTCAAGTGTTCACATAAAAAGATGCGTCTTCAGCTGTTTCTTGAAAATGGCATAAGACTCAGTTTGATAATTGAAGAGTCAAACCACTGGAAAGAGTGGTTCAGGGAGCATGAGGAATCATTTTCACACACGAGTCCTGACTTTAACACCATTGAAAGTGTTTGGGATGTGTTGGAGTAGACTTTACAGAGGGGTTTGACTCTTCCATTGTCAATATAAAATCTCAGTCAGAAATGAATGCAACTCTTAAAGGAGAACTCCGGTCAATTTTAACATTGAGCTAATTTTTTTGTACATTTGGAGTGCTGTCAATACAGAGAACAACGACAAAAATCGGTGTTGCCTACACTGAGTTAATCTATTTTTAAAATTTGCACCCTGTTGACTTCAAAGGGGCAAGTACTAAACCTGCTTTTAGCCTCTTAACATCCTTGATGTGTCATTACAAGTGCACAGAAAATGTGAGTGATTCCTTCAGAGTGAACACGAGTGAATCTGACTGCAGTAGATGTGAAAGATATGTATAAAAATGATGTTATTTAAGCCAGCGCAAATACCTGTGTTTACATCCTGTTTTCGGTCGAAGTCCAAAGTAGTCGATTGCCGAGTTCACGCGCGTGATCATAGGTAACTAAACCTATGCGCGTGAACTCGGCAATCGACTACTGTGGACTTCGACCGAAAACAGGATGTAAACACAGGTATTTGCGCTGGCTTAAATAACATCATTTTTTTAATACATATCTTTCACATCTACTGCAGTCAGATTCACTCGTGTTCACTCTGAAGGAATCACTCACATTGGCTGTGCACTTGTAATGACACATCAAGGATGTTAAGAGGCTAAAAGCAGGTTTAAAACTTGCCCCATTGAAGTCAACAGGGTGCAAATTTTAAAAATAGAATAACTCGGTGTAGGCAACACCGATTTTTGTCGTTGTTCTCTGTATTGACAGCACTCCAAATGTACAAAAAAAAATGAGCTCAATGTTAAAATTGACCGGAGTTCTCCTTTAATGAAAATAAATGTTGTGATGTTACATAAATGTCGAAACAATTCCACAACGAATGCACAGTACAATTAAAGCTAAAGTCAGTCCAGCAACATGTTAAGAGTTTGTGGCTTTTTTTTTTTTTTCGCCTGTGCAGTGTATATAAGCCACCGTGATATGATTATTTACGGTTTGACAATGTAATCTATTTTTAATGCAGTTTCCAATAATCTTTTTTCTTCTTCTTTTGTCTATAAGTGATCCCACAGAAATCGAAGAAGATTGAGGAGGAAGGAAGAATCACTGACTCTTTCAGCTCATTCGTGGGAAACTTCCAAATTTGGATCAAACAAGAATCCGGGGGAAAACAAGGGTAAAGGTCATCCAATCATCAGTTCAGAAAGATTTTGCGTTTTTGATTTTGCAAAGATTTCACAAAGTTTTGCGTTTCTTGAAAACTATCACTGCAAAACATTCTCCCCCTCTAGATCCCTTAAAAACTCAGAAGAAACTCTCAGTTGTGTATTTCCTGCTCATGTCATTTACTTGCTTTCTGCAGTAGGTGCAAGTGTGTGGCTCTCAGATGTCTGGGTCTCTGCCCTTCCCTTCACCCTCTCCCTTTCCCTCATGCGACTACAGTGAATGGTCTCCAACTTGGGTGCTGATTCCGAGTGTGTACCTCTTGGTGTTTGTCGTGGGCTCCCTGGGTAACGGATTAGTGCTATGGGTGTACCTGGACCGCCGAGTGAGAGGCCGCGGGAGGATTGGCAGCTGCTCCAAATCTTCCCAATCCTCTGATCCTCCTCCTTGCCGCTCCACATCTTCTCGTTCAGTGACCGAGTCTTTAATAGCCAGTCTAGCATTGGCTGACCTGGCCTTCGTCATGACCCTGCCTTTGTGGGCGACATACACAGCGCTGGGCTACCACTGGCCCTTCGGCCAAGTTCTGTGTCAGGTGAGCAGTTACATCGTGGCACTGAACATGTACGCGAGTGTGTTTTCTCTGACTGGGCTTAGCGTGGAGCGTTACTGCGTCATCATACGACAGCGTGGCAATGGACCAAAGCAGGGACGGTCAGCCACACGTGCCAAGTGGATTGTGGGCACCGTGTGGCTGACGGCTGGAATCCTGGCACTGCCTGCTCTGCTTCTACGGACTGTTAGGGAGGTGGATTTGGAAGTGGGGGCTGATGGCGACAGGCAGGATGAACATGCGTTCTCCTGCTTGTGTGACATGGACTACTCCAGTTTGATCTCAAGTGAACTAGACCCTGCAGCTTCAGAGCAAGCGGAGCTTATGTGGTCAGCAGCTTTAGGGTTAAAATCAACTCTTCTTGGCTTTCTGTTACCCCTGGTAGTGCTTCTGCTCTGCTACGGCTGGCTGGGGCGTCTCCTTTCCCGACACTTCAGCCTAGGCCTGCGCCCCGATCATACGCGCCAACGCAGGCTCCTCCGCATCATCATCACCCTTGTGCTGGCCTTCTTCCTCTGCTGGCTACCCTTCCACACCAACAAGACACTCTCCGCTATGGTGGAACTGGGCATCCTTCCCTTTTCCTGCAGTTTCGACCAGTGGTTGGTGGTGGCCCATCCATACTCCATCTGTCTGGGCTACATAAACAGCTGTTTGAACCCTCTGCTGTACGCTTGCTGTGACCCAGCACTCCGGAAGCACTGCAGCGGTCTGCTCGTGTGCGTATGGGTCAAATGCAGAGGTCAGAAGGGAAGAGAGAAAAATGAGCAACGCAAGAGTTCACCAATACCATCCGGGACACATGAAGTGACAGTTAGTAGAGATGAGCAATGAAGAGAGGTGAGCGGATTGATTTAGCAAACAGACTCTGGGACTGAGCTGGACCATTTCTTTGGAAAAATCAGATTTTTTTTTTACCCATTCATCTGTGAGATTTAGCATGAACTTCACCCCCTCAAGAAAACAAATTGCCAACAGAATGTGGGAACTGATAATAAGACAGGATCCAGTGAACGTTTTCACATGATGCCAGAGTGCAGAGGAGCTAACAAGTTTTAGATAAAATGCACCTGTACTTCCCATCATAATGATGCAACTCAAGCTGTTTGTGCAGTGTGTGCACGCTGATGAATTATAAACAGCTACAGTATGTTATTTCCCTTATATGCAATGCATTTTTACATGAAAAATAAAATGTTGAGTCTATTTAGTCATATCATTGACTTCTAGGATCAGTAGGCATTTTTTTTATGTATAAATGTAAGTTTGTAAAAAAAAATATATTTATATATATGAAAAAAGTTAAAATACTTTCTTCAATCCCAGTGTAGGTTCTAATCTTTCCTATTTGTCTGAGGACCTCAAGCAGCCTTGGCTCAATGCAGCAGCATTGGTGAAACCAATGGCATGAGTTTTGGGTGGGACTAATTGTTTGTATGACCAAAGGCAGATTGGGAGTGTTTGAAATTACAAATTGCACTTAAGCTGTGGATCATTCACTACTGATTTTCCTAATCTCTAATAATAACAGTGGAGATATGCAGAAACATAACATTTCATAGAAAGAAGGCACAAACAAATAATGGAAAAAAGTTTGGTGTTTTACTGAATTGAGAGACAAACATAAGGTTAACTGAAAATTATTCCATAAGTCATAACTGTGAGGCAGTACACTCTAAATTTGGCTGATCTGTCTATATCAGAACCAGGTAATTACTCAGAACATTACTGTATCTTAGCAGCACAGGTTCACAGCTGTGCCTGATCCTGCTGTTGGACCTCTTACACACTCACACACTTGCACACACATATGTGGATGCACACAGACACACACACACACACACACACACACAGCCATCCACTGCATTAAGCATAGTACTGCAGATTGGCCTTCTTCTTCGCCTGCACCTCCAGAATGCCCTCCATGTAGTCCTCATGGTTAAGTTCAGTGGCCCCACGCCGCAAAGCAATCATGCCCTAACACACAAAATTGAACAATACATGTGTATTTAACATCATGTAATAACAATCAGGAGCAATGACTATTCCCATAAAAAAAGTTAAGTAGAGCATTCAAGTGTTTGATTCAGATTCTGTTTTGAAAGCAAAATAAAAAAATTGTTTTAGGTTTATTTGTGCATTAAAACAAGTGATAGTCAGATGGGTTGTATCTTGCATTAAAGCATGTGAAAGGCCAGAGTACTTTTTAGTAAACATATGTCTCCCCTTTTTGAAATCTAAACTTAAAATCACACCCGATTCCAGGGCCTTAACCACAATGCTTACATCACCACACCAAAAAAAGATATAAACAGTAAAGGTAAATTAATTAAAGTTTGCAATGATCATACTTACAGCCTCAACACACACAGCTTTACATTGAGCTCCATTGAAGTCATCAGTACAGCGTGCCAATTCTTCATAGTTCACATCAGGACTACAGCACAAAAAAAAAATATAATAATTAAGGGATAATGCGATAAATGGTTGGAGAGAACAAATTTTAGCATTTTTTAGAATTCTAATTAAAATTTCCGTAACAGTTGCACTTTAGTTTAACAGATGGACAATTTGACTATCATGCAAACCCAAAAAAGCAATAAAACATTAAATAAGCTCTGGAAGCTCATCCAAGCTTGTTTTGCAGGTTCAACTTCATATCTTGCCCACAATAACTGTGTGCTAGAGCTGCACGATTAATTGTTAAAATATCTCGATTCAAACACCCACGCGATCTTAATCCTAAATGATAACGATTCACCTGTGTCTATTAAGCCTTTGACAAAATCACACCAGAACATTCAAATCTGTGTTGGCGCTGCTGCTGACCCAGAGAGAGCCATTATCATGTATAAGTATGAAGCAGCTTCACAAACACTCTTTTCAACCGCACAGTATCATAATTTCTGTAAAATGATTATATTATATTATTATATAATTCAAATTATCACAGAAGTACTGGGATAAACGTTTATAGTTTGGATATAAAAACTGGTGTCTAAGGTAGCGATCAAAGTAGAGCAAATCACCTTTTGAAAGTAACATGGTTGCTTCAAATAAGATTGTATCGATTACATTGAGAAGTGCAGGTACGCAACAGACAAGTGACTGTTGGTGACTGTTTAAAAAAAATTATTTGTCATTGAATCAAATATTCAAGAGATTTGTCCAAAAACACTGATTCATTCAGCAGTGAAACAAGGTGTTTTTTTTAAATATTCATTCCAATTAAACATTTAATTAAATTAAATAGAATGCAGCAATTACCGGTAATATTCTGTCAGAACCTCAAGTAATTTACATGTTATTTTATTTAATTGTCTGTTCAGAATCGTGATCTCTGTTTGAATCCAGAATCGTGCAGCTGTACTGTGTGCTCTACCACTACACAAGTGTCTCATCAGTGGATGACCATTAAAAAGCAAAAGCATTAAAGCAAAAGCTCAAACTATTAAATAAAATAAAAAATCTATATGTTCTCATCACAACACCTAAGACCACACTGAGATGCAAAAGAACAAATGTTCCATACCAGACGTTCATCTTGCGCGAGTGGATCTGCATAATGCGAGCACGGGCCTCCTCGTTGGGCATGGGGAACTCGATCTTACGATCCAGACGGCCTGAACGCAGCAGAGCCGGGTCAAGGATATCCACCCTGTTAGTGGCAGCAATCACCTTGGAGGAAACAAGAAATTGCAATATAAGGCTGACAGGCCCATGTTTGTGACAGAGTAGCAGCATATGGGCACAAGGGTGTGTGTACCTTCACTTGCATGTTGGGCTGAAAGCCGTCTAACTGATTGAGCAGCTCCAGCATGGTCCTCTGCACCTCTCTGTCTCCGGCCTTCTCACTGTCAAAGCGCTTGGTGCCAATAGCGTCTAACTCATCGATGAAGATGATGGAGGGAGCTTTCTCCTTGGCGAGAGCAAATGCGTCACGCACCAGTTTGGCACCATCACCAATAAACATCTGCACCAGCTGAGGGCCAGCCAACTTCAAAAACGTTGCCTGAGAAAGGACAAAAGTGAGGTCAAATGTGAGACACAAAAACTGTAGTGAATGTTAAAGGGATACTTCACTTTAAAATGAAAATTCTGTCATCATATACTCACTCTCAAGTTGTTTTAAACCTGTATGAATTTATTTCTTCTGCTGAACAGAAAGAAAGATATTTTGAAAAATGTCAGTAACCAAACAGTTAACTGGTCCCATTGACTTCCATAGTATTATTTTTTTTCAACTATGGAAGTCAGTTAACTGAACAGTCAAACAGTTAACTGTTTGGTTACTGACATTTTTCAAAATATCTTCCTTTGTGTTCAGCAGAAGAAATAAATTCATACAGGTTTGAAACAACTTGAGGGTGAGTATATGATGAGAGAATTTTCATTTTAAAGTATCCCTTTAAAAAGCCACATTATAGCCATTTGTTATCCATGATAAAAGCAGCACAGCACTGATGGTTCTCTCTCGCTCAGAGACACTGCACCTTGGTTTGGGCTGCACAGGCTCTGGCCAGCAAGGTCTTTCCTGTGCCTGGTGGTCCATACATCAGCACTCCCTTTGGCGGCTGGATGCCCAGATTCTCAAACTTCTCTTTGTGGTTCATGGGCAGAACAATCGCCTCCACCAGCTGCAAAGAGAAAAGCAGTGAGCTCAGCAACTGCCAAACTGTCATTGTGAGCAACTTCTGGTGACTGGAATGAGGCAATTTATCAGCCAGTACCTCTTGGATCTGTTTGTCAAGGCCACCAATGTCACTGTACTGCTCTGTAGGCCTCTCATCCACTTCCATGGCCTTAACTCTAGAGTCATACTCAGTGGGTAGAGTCTCCAAAATCAGATAGGAGTCCTTATTCACACCCTGCAAACAGGTCCAGAAGCACTTTCAACACATTTCTAAGCAAAACAGACTTTTTAAACAACATAATTTAAGAATGAGTATCCTGAACAAATCTGTCAAGTGAAATTAATTTTCATTTACCACAAGATCACCTGGTTTCAGTTTCTCAGCATCCACCAAACCAATCACAGGCAGGAAATAGGTCTGCAATTACAGCACTAAATATTAGTCATGAACAGAAAATGAATTTTTACAGGAACGACAAAACCAAAAATAACGTTTTGGTAATTCAATTTGGGTAACTGAACTTGGTATGATGTTCAGGGCGTTGTGTAATCGGGTGACATATTAAACCAATAACTGTAAAGTTTGGCTACAAGCTGACTCTCAATATCTCAGCCGATCAAATTTTACAAACTTTTTCTATAAATCCAAAACATTTGTTAACATGTATTCTTTACCTCAATGAGCTCATTGTTTCTGCCCTAAATTAATGCAGTGTTAAATTAATGCATTGTTAGCTAACTGCATGATATATATGAACATTTCTGAAATACATAACTTGGACAATGTCACCTCTGAGAACAGACCACACGATTAGGTCCAATTCTCAAGATCTGAACTATAGTTGCTTATTAGCATGTATATTGTTAGCATATTGACTGTTTATTAGTACTTATAAAGCACATATTAATGCCTCATTCTGCATGACTATATTCTACATCCCTTAATCCTACCCAATACATAAACTTAACAACTACCTTACAAACTATTAATAAGCAGTAATTAGGAGTTTGTTGAGCAATTTTAGTAGTTAATAGAGATAATTGGACCCTAATCTAAAGTGTGACACAATTTTCTATTTCAGATGAATATCTTTGGTTTCTGAAATTTCAGTGAATCACTATTAAATATGTCATACATTTTAAAACCATTAAAGATATTAAACCCTAAAACCAACACAAAAGTACTGGAAAATGAAAAGAAAAAAGCATGATGTTAAGCCACAGAAAAACAAGACCGCAGCTCTCTTTGACTCACCTGCCGTGTGGAGGTTTTGATGACGGCACACTTGCCCTTCCTCTGCGAGTCCAGATCAATGTTGGCCCCATCCTCTTCCTGGTCATTAGGATCTACATCCAGCAGCTTCCATTCAAACATACAACACATACAAACTTTAAATCTCATACACATACAGAAAGGCATTTAAAAAGCTCCCTACTGCTCCGTTCTCCGTTCACATATTTTTTTACCTCTATGACGTTAGAGACGAGGTAGGGCAGAGTCTTGTTCACTTTGATTTTCTCTGTGTTTTCCTTGATCTTGTCTTTCATGGCCTGCAGCTCATGAGTGACACGCAGAACCTCACTCTTCATGATCTGAAATCATACACATTATAATGACATGCAGACACTGAAAACATTTTTGATGATGATGATGATGATGATGACATGATTTACAGGGTACCTTAATCTCACTGTCCAAAAGACGAGTCCTCTGAACAATCTCTTCAGTGGACATCTTAAGAACTTCCTCGCCGATGCCATCCTGTAAAATACAACGAGGTAATGTATGAATACGGGTTGTGTGAAAAATAATACTTTATGTATTAGCACGGCTGCCTGTGCCTGTCTGTGTTAAGTCTTCCAGACCCTAACCTCATAAACGTCAGATATCTAATCATTCTAATGAATAGGAATACTCGGAGAACTTCTGATCAAACTTAATGAGCAGAAGAAAACACCGTTAGCTTATCTCTGCTAATGTTATCCTAGCAAGCTACCACCACACTTTTACTAAAGGTGTATTGTGATCTTCCTGTAATTTTGGAACGAATTAAAATCGAGTCGATCTGTCATTATTTATCACGCTGAATGATCGTAGGGATGAACGCACACGCTTAAAAAGGGAATGAAGCGAAATGAAATTCACTGTGTCATGCTATGCTCTACCATCGGAAAACCATCAGACACAATGCCAGTGCTCAAAACATCATTTAAACACGCGTCTTTCAGCATACAGCATGTTTCTCCACGTATATACAACTTTAACTAGTTCTAGAAAATAGAATTGAACCTAAAGAAAACATAAAAGCAGACCTCCACCTCATCCCAAACTGATCTGTCATTCAGCGACGACATCTTGAAATGCTGCTTCTTCTCAGGAGCGTGTTTGTGTTTTTGTGGATCACGTCAGTGAGCGTCACTTCCCCCTCCTGGCGCGGATGAAAACTGCTTGGGACAATTGTTATCAATAGTTATTTTACAAAATCCCAGTTTAGAAGGTATTTCTATATTTGGTAAAGAATTTAAAATATCTCAACTAGCTGATGATACAACTATATTTCTTAAAGACCAAAGTCAAATTCCCTTGTGTATCAATATTATTAATTCTTTCTCTGAAGATTCAGGCTTATATTTAAATGTATCAAAGTGTGTGAACTATTCTGTCTTTATGACACTCAACAACCATCGATGCACCATACACATGTAAAAGACTGTATCAAGTACCTGGGGATTTGCCTTACTAAAGATAGATTGCTCCGCCAACAACTTAATTTTTCACATAAAATAAAGAAAACAAGAACCATCTTTAATTGTTGGTTGCCTCTTTTAGATTTAGTTGGTTAAAAAAATGTCTTTGTAGTAATGGCTCAATTTGGTACTATATCCCCAATGCCATATTTTGTAGATTAGACGGGTTAGAGTTTCTTTTAAAATGTAATTTCACCCCTTCTAAATTACCGATTTCTCTCTCCAAATTTCACCAACAAGTTTTACTTGCTTGTAAATTGTGTTATGTGCACAATTTTTCTCCCCACAAAGAAATTCTGTAGAATAATTTGAACATTTTAAATAATTTTTTATGGATAAGTGGTATGATAGAGGTATTGTTTTTTTATTTAAAAATGATGGCAGTATACTGGAAAATGAAGAATTTATGACTTTGTATAATTTTCCTCTGCCTGCTAGAACCTTCAATTCTGTCATCAAAGCTTTGTCTCCTATGGGGCGCCGTTTGTAAAGTGGCTCACGCTGAAAATAACAGCAACATTTTGTCACATTTAGCTTCAAACAATGTTTAAAAAACTGGTATGAATTTTTGACGGCCACTTTTTACCACATTTACAACAATTTTTGTCAACTTAGAGATATTTTAAATAGATAAATCTAAATATTAAATATTACACCTAAATGTTAAATGTTAAATCTAAATGTTAAATCTAAATGCTAAATCTAAATCTAAATGTTAAATCTAAATGTTAAATCTAAATCTAAATCTAAATGTTAAATCTAAATCTAAATCTAAATCTAAATGTTAAATCTAAATCTAAATGTTAGCCTAAATCTAAATGTTAAATATTAAATCTATCTAAATGTTAAATCTAAATGTTAAATCTAAATCTAAATCTAAATATTAAATCTAAATATTAAATCTAAATCTAAATGTTAAATCTAAATGTTAAATCTAAATCTAAATCTAAATGTTAAATCTAAATATTAAAACTAAATCTAAATGTTAAATCTAAATGTTAAATGTTAAATCTAAATCTAAATGTTAAATCTAAATATTAAATCTAAATGTTAAATCTAAATCTAAATGTTAAATCTAAATGTTAAATCTAAATCTAAATCTAAATGTTAAATCTAAATGTTAAATCTAAATCTAAATCTAAATGTTGAATCTAAATGTTTCGGGTGAAACTAAAGATTTAACTAAAATGCAAATTCAAAATGCCAGTAACCGGAAGTGCCAAAATAAAAGCTCGAGGTGGTCAGTGTGTGTTTATAGCATGGTTTATAGTGTCAAATAATGAATTAAAACCATCTCATAATAATAAATATAATATAACAATAATAACTACTACTAAAATAATAAACACGTTTGGAGAAACTGTAGAGTTTCGTGATGAGAGTGATGACATGACATTCAGTCAAAGTGAGCCCCCTAGTGGCTGGCTATTATGGCTACAGGTCATAAGTTCAGCACTTTTCATAAAAGTGACACTGGCCTACTCTTCAATTACAATTTCTCCAAACGTGTTTATTATTTTAGTTATTATCACGATAATCCATGTCCAAGAGTCCATTTCCTCGGATGAGATGGTTTTTATTCGTTATTTGACACTATAAACCATGCTATAAACCAGTGGTTCTCAAACTTTTTTGGTCGCGCCCCCCTTTAAACCTAATATATATATATGCGGAACGTTTTTTTTACAATGAAAAACGTGCAATGATAAACTTACAAGTGTCTTTGATCTAGGAAATTATTGAAGGCCTGCTTTCTGTATTTCTCCTTGAAAAATGAAAAATAAAAAATTACAAAATAAAATAAAAACGTACAATGAAAAACAGGAATAGTTTTAATTTGTCATGTCATTGAATCAACAGTAAGAGAGAATAATAAACCAGAACTTTAACTTTTAATTTATAATTAAAAGTTAATAATATAGCAGCTTTGGAGTGTGCCTCACGAGCTCAGCTTCTGGTTGGTCTTCTCACCAGAGCGCGCACAGCAGCGGATTGCCGCGTTCACAATAGTATGGGATGATTATAGTCTCAAAAAGATTAACACGTGTAAGCACACTTATCAATGAACTTGATACATGTTGCAGAAATGTTTTATCCATGCCTTTCAACTTGCGTGTGCAAATTTCTAAATTGAATGAATGTGAAGCAATTTGTACAAATAGAGACATTTTTGTGAATACAAATGTTTTCCTTTGTATTAGTGTATCATAGTTTGCACATGCAACACAGAAGATGTGCATGTGTGGATCAGGTGACACGCGTGCATTCATTGACGTCTTTTCTGAGTCGATCTCATTTGATTCATTTGGATTTTGAGACTTTCTTTTCGCGGTTTTTAAGCATTTCCCAACCCACACACAAACAACTACAAATGAATAGGCCTGGTGCTAATTATTAATGTGTGCACAACTATCCATCTATTTGACAAATTCACAAATGTGCGTCGCTACATTTAAACTAATACAATACAACTTGTGTGTGCAAAATCCAAAACCACATGAATGTGCAGCATTTTGTACAAATAGAGACATATTTGTTAATACAAAACCTCGATTTTGTATTAATGTGGGCCAGAATTTGTGCATGCAACAAGTAAGATGTGCATTTGTGGATCAGGTGACACGCGTGCATTCATTGACTCGTTTCTGAGTCGATCCTATTTGATTCATTTGGATTTTGAGACTTTCATTCCGCAGGTTTCGCCTTGCAAGATCCACACACAGCTGTCTGAGAAAACCTGCTACCACTAGATGGCAGTATTCTGCTAAAACAGACAACGGCAGCATAATAAAGCGTTCTTCCCCATTTAAGACGCTTAATGAGAGTGATATTGAAGCACCAAATTTAGTACACAATATAGTCCTACCTTATTAATAAAGCATACTTTATAGAGGCAAACAGATTATATCAGATTATGAACAACACCCACAGAAAACCATTATAAAACGCTTAACGTGCAATCGCGCGTTGCATGTTCAATAAGGTGTAGGCCTAAAGGCTACTGAGTTTAAATATCACCGTCATTACTGCATTGACGTTAAGCTTTTTCTTTATAATATGCTCTATAACTATAGAGCCTACAGACAAGAGCCTATACCCAGATAGCAATTACATGTGGGCCACATGTGGGTATTATCAGGCACATATGGCCTAGATGTGGCATGGCTGAACAGATATGGGCCAAATCGTAGCCATATTTGTTTTGCCATAACTTTAAAATCTGCGGGAAATGCTCTCTTGGTTCACAACTGATTTTGAGGTATATGGCCCAGATAACAACGAACACATGAGGACCATATGTGGTTGAGCTATGGCACACAGTGAGAAACACCGACTTGTGGTAAACATTTGGCTTATACGTGGAAAAACACAGGAATAATGAAATCAAGTGCGGCAAACATCCGCCGTTCCACACCTCAGGTTGCTCTGCATCTTCCCTCCTATTGGTGGAGAGACTACGGCGCGAGTTTGACTGCGACGCTGGCCAGCTGACGCCTTTTACTCTGCTTTCCTCACGACTGTGTACATTCAGGTAAGTGATGTTTTGGCATTTTAAAGTCATATAAATGAAATATACAGCATTATGTGTCAATATTGCATGTTATTATGCGTTTAGTTATTCGTTCCATCGAGGAAGGGGTTGAACTAGCTAATATTTTCTTCAGTTTACTGCTATAACTTACAATAAAGTTTAATGTAACTTAACCGTTAACTTAGGCTATAGCAGTTCGCTGGTTTGCCGTTTTAAATTAAGATGTTTTTGTTTATAAATCAACAGCTCACTGTCGTACACAATAAAATAGTATAGTTTGTCATTGTGTTGTAGCCTATTTGTGAATTAAGGCGACGCGGTCCCAATGTCGGTGTTGGTGTTACTGTTTGTCAGAAAACCTAAATCCTAATTTGTGTTCACAATCATTCAACTAATCATAATAATATAAAAATGACAAGAATAAACACATTAATACGTGTGCATTATTGTATGTATCTTTATTTAACTCTGAAATATTCAACCAAGACTTTTTCTCATGACCTTTCCCTCTTTAAAATTAAAGTTGTAATGTTAACGTTAGGCTATTAGTGTCAAGTCACAATACCAAAATTATGACTTTCGATACAATACCTGAACATTAACATGAACTAATAATGAACTGCACTTCTACTGCATATATTAATGTGTTAATGTTAATTTCAACATTTACTAACACATTCAATATAAAAAAATTTTACTTGTTAACTTTAGTATGCACTGTGAACTAACATGAACAAACAATGAATTGCTGTATTTCTGTTAACTATCAATTAATTGAGCAGCCATTCACTGCCATTATAAAGCTTGGAAGAGGCAGGACATTTTTATAATTACTCTAATTTCTCACGATATAGTTTATATACCATGCTATGGTATACTGTCATACCACCCAGCCCTAATGTGTGGTATGGGTGGGGCAATGACAATAATTTCCATATTAAAAACCTAGAAAATATGGTTTCAGATGGAGTAAATAATAGTTTATAGTTCATTTTTGAATATAAAAGCACTTTCATTTTAGGGTGGGGGTGGTCTATTTAAATGCATATTTCAACCACTTACACAATGTTTTTTTTTTTCCTATCAGATTACCTATGTGGGTTTGGTTGGTGGCTTTGACCTGGATAACACCGTGTGGAGAGTGCTGAAAGGCACTTTTACAACTGCTGTGGCACGTTATGAATTGGAGAGAAGTCAATGGGAAGATTGGTGTCCAACGCCTGGTCGTAAAGGAAGTTGTCATTGGTGAGACCTTTTTTAGAAGTCACTTTTATTTGTATTGCACTTTGCACAATTCACAACTTTTCAAAACCGCTTTACAGAACATTGTATTTTTATTTCTGTTATCTCAGTATCGAACCAAACAACTTTTTTTGTCATTACCTGATCACATCCGTGGCTCACTTAAGTGACTGCATTTTTTTATTTAGAAGTTTTATGTTTTGTTTTTAAAGAAAGTTATTTTTTATATATTGCGAATCATATTGTTTCAATCATACATTTTAAAGCTGTAATCACAATATAAGATTATCATTCTGTCAAAGTCTCATACCAGCGCATGCCTACAACTATCTGTATTTAGTTCATTATCACTGTGTATTTAAAAGGTTAGTTTACCCAAAAATGACAATTCTGTCAGTAATTACTCACCCATGTTGTTCCACCCCCGTAAGACCTTCGTTCATCTTCGGAACACAAATTAAGATATTTATGATGAAATCTGAGAGCTGTCTCACTCCTCCATAGGCTTCTCTGTTATTGAAACTTGCCAGCCCAGAAAGTTAGTAAAGACATTGTTAAAATAGTCCAAGAATACAGTGGCTGAACCTTAAGTTTATCAAGTGTCGAAAATACTTTTTGTGCGCAAAACAAGCTAAAATAAAGACTTTATTCAACGTAGTGTAACAGCACAGCGCTTCTGTGTTGTACGTCAGAACGTAGGCTCACGACTGGCCAGCATCCCACACATGACCAGCGTCGGCCAATAGTGAGTCTACGCTCTGACGTACAACCCAGGAGTTGGAAAAACTTGAGGGTAATTACAGATAGAATTTTCATTTTTGGGTGAACTAACCCTTTATGTTCCTCCTTGCATTCAGTACTTGGCCCATTATTGTTTGTGTGTTTCTGCTTCCAAATTGTCTCGCATCATTGCAGATTATTTTGTGTTAGTAAAAACACTTATTTTTGTAGACTCTGTCTTTGGACTAAAACATGACATTAATGCTATCTGTGTTGGTGTGTTTTTACATTAGAGTGTGCATGTCTTTTTTTTAAAAAAGAAGCAGAATACATGCAGTGCTGTAAATTTTATCCGGTTGTTGGTGCAAAAGTATTCTAAAAATCAAAATAATTTGTCATAAGGAATTACGGTATAATTCTGGCCCACATATTGAAAAATACAATTTGCAATTCCTTTTGAAAATTTACTGGAAAAAAACTTTCATACACTGGTAATTCAGAGGTGTTTAATTTGTTAATAATTGCAATTAAAATATTAAAGGATATTTACATTAATGATTTTTTGTATTATCCTGCAGCTCTAGCTTCCAGGTTGTATTGCTACTTACATTATTTAAATTCTTCTTTATTGCAGGTGCAGTCAGGCAGAATCCCCATACTAGAAAAGATCAACACATTGCCGACCCTCATTGGGGACTTCTCTGCACATCAACACACTTCTCAACTCTTTACCTTTCAAGTTTGCTTTAACTTTCTCAATTTCTCTTTAAAGTTCTCTTTACCAACTGTGATTTATTTGTATTACTCTCATTGGACTAATTAAACATAACATTAATACAAGCTTTGATCGAGTGTTTCGAACTTTGTTGTAAAAAATTAGCTTTGAATGCTATTTATATTATTAATTTGTATTCTTGAATGTTTTCAACTGAATTCTACTTAAAATAAGTACAACTGAGTAGCTGTAATTCTATGTATTCTTAAATGTTTTCAACTGAATACTACTGTAATTATTAAATTCAACTCTGTTGCTGTAATTATATTTATTTTGATAAATGTTTTCAACTGAATACTACTGTTATTATTCAACTCTTGCTGTAATTATATTTATTTTTATGAAATGTTTTCAACTGAATACTGCTGTAATTAAGTACAACACTTTAGCTGTAATTATTTAAATGCTTGTCAAAATAAATAGTTTTGAGTCCATTTGTTGTTGAGTGTTTAATTTACCTGTGAGTTAAGACTTTAAATACTGTCAGCTGCATGTGGGCCACATAAGGGCCGTTAGATTTTAACAGAACTCAACCGTACTAAAGTTGCATACCAGGCCCACATATGGGCCACATGAATTTGTAGTATTTGGCTCATGCTTGGTGGAGTTATGGCAGTCCTTTGGTTCAGTTCTGGCAAAGGAGATGTGGGCCATATCTGGGCCGGCAAACACAAACTAATCTGGGCCACAGCTCAGCTGTTTATCTGGCCCACATCTGTGCCAAAGGTAATTTGCTGACTGGGTATGAACGCGACGCGCGGCGTTTCATGTTAATGGCATTTCCCTTCCTGAGCCTATTAAAAAGAAAAAGCTTAACATGAAATTATGCAGTTGCTTTTAACTTTGCATGTGTATGAGAGAAACCGTCCGAGAGCTCAGTGAAGTACGTTTTAGGTTTGATATTCGCCGCATTTTCTAAAGGGACCATCTGCAAATTCCACTCACAGTCAAAAAATATAAACGTCCAGTCATACATTCAAATGAATACTTCCAAGGTTGTGGTAAATACCTAGTGTGCAGACTGACTTAGCCTAGTGTATGTCCAGCCAATATCCCGATTGAACAGTACGATTTTTTAAATTAGCCTACTGTAAATTGTTTTTCTATTCATGTTCCAAAGGTTGTATTACGTTAGTGATAGTCAGGTGAAATGTTGCATTATTCACCTGTAGTAAGTCACCAAAAACCTGTTTGGTTAATTACAGTAATTTTTGTTTTAAAAAAATATTGTTTACTGTAAATAGGCAAGGGAGGTATTTGGACAATTTCACCTGTAAGCCAGTCTAGTCACTAGGAACATACTACAACCATTTTGAACATGAAAAAACCCTTTACCCAGGCTACATACAGTACATGAAGTAATTAAAGTAAGAAAGTAATAAAGTACATTTTATTTATAAAGCACATTTAAACATAGCAGGGCTATCCAAAGTGCTGAAAGTGCTGAACAAAGTAAAAACAAATAGAATAAAACATAGAAACAACCAAACAGAACAGGCAGAAACAGCATCAGGAGATAATTAAAATGCCAGGGAATAAAAATAGGTTTTCAATTTAGATTTAAAAATAGCAATTAAGGGAAGTATTGTCCAAATATTACTTGTAAATCAGTCTTACAGGAACCTTCTACGAGCTTTGGAATTTGAAAATGTCTGTTTTTAAATATTAAAAGTAATTTGAATGAAAACAAATGATATGTTTTAACGCATGCAGTGGAATTGGCAGACGTTCCCTTGTGCATCACGAGCCGTGGTTAGCGCGTCAAAGCATTCTCATGTACAAATATGCAGCTATACACACGTAGGGCCAGTTGATTTTCAATTAATATTTCATGTCGATATACAATGGTTGCATATAGTTAAAACTAATCGTGCTATAGACTAGCCTATAACAATGGCTTAAGGGTCAAGGGAAAACAAATGTACTACTGTGAAAATCGTCTTTAACATTTAAAAACAGACATTTTCAAATTCCAAAGCTTGTATAATATGTATATTATGTGTAGTCAGATAAAAATAAGCATATAATATGAACGCAACTGCGAAACATTTTTTTTTTAGTTTTTTTTTACAGGAAGGGAAATGCCATTAACATGAAACGCCGCGCGTCGCGTTCATATAGGCTCTTGTCTGTAGGCTCTATAGTTTTCCTCCCATAGAGCATATTATAAAGAAAAAGCTTAACGTCAATGCAGTAATGACGGTGATATTTAAACTCAGTAGCCTTTAGGCCTACACCTTATTGAACATGCAACGCGCGATTGCACGTTAAGCGTTTTATAATGGTTTTCTGTGGGTGTTGTTCATAATCTGATATAATCTGTTTGCCTCTATAAAGTATGCTTTATTAATAAGGTAGGACTATATTGTGTACTAAATTTGGTGCTTCAATATCACTCTCATTAAGCGTCTTAAATGGGGAAGAACGCTTTATTATGCTGCCGTTGTCTGTTTTAGCAGAATACTGCCATCTAGTGGTAGCAGGTTTTCTCAGACAGCTGTGTGTGGATCTTGCAAGGCGAAACCTGCGGAATGAAAGCATAGACAGTAAAAGAAATGGACACAGCGACCCCATTGGAACTCAATTGAGACAAGTGAAGCCCGTTTTCAGCGATTTCTTAGCACTTCCTTTCCTGACGCGCAGACTCAAACCGAGCAAAGCGTTACACGGACCACGTGAGCAACCCGTCTGTCTTCTAGTAGCTGTGCCAAGAGAAATCTGAATCATTCCCTTCCGAATCTTGCAGAGACGAGTCAATGAATGCACGCGTGTCACCTGATCCACAAATGCACATCTTACTTGTTGCATGCACAAATTCTGGCCCACATTAATACAAAATCGAGGTTTTGTATTAACAAATATGTCTCTATTTGTACAAAATGCTGCACATTCATGTGGTTTTGGATTTTGCACACACAAGTTGTATTGTATTAGTTTAAATGTAGCGACGCACATTTGTGAATTTGTCAAATAGATGGATAGTTGTGCACACATTAATAATTAGCACCAGGCCTATTCATTTGTAGTTGTTTGTGTGTGGGTTGGGAAATGCTTAAAAACCGCGAAAAGAAAGTCTCAAAATCCAAATGAATCAAATGAGATCGACTCAGAAAAGACGTCAATGAATGCACGCGTGTCACCTGATCCACACATGCACATCTTCTGTGTTGCATGTGCAAACTATGATACACTAATACAAAGGAAAACATTTGTATTCACAAAAATGTCTCTATTTGTACAAATTGCTTCACATTCATTCAATTTAGAATTTTGCACACGCAAGTTGAAAGGCATGGATAAAACATTTCTGCAACATGTATCAAGTTCATTGATAAGTGTGCTTACACGTGTTAATCTTTTTGAGACTATAATCATCCCATA
The DNA here is from genome assembly GCF_964197995.2 of Scardinius erythrophthalmus. Classification (NCBI taxonomy): domain Eukaryota; kingdom Metazoa; phylum Chordata; class Actinopteri; order Cypriniformes; family Leuciscidae; genus Scardinius; species Scardinius erythrophthalmus. The sequence goes on from NC_138222.1 coordinate 37,493,104, forward strand.
CAATAGCAGCTCGTGATTCGGTCCGCTGAAGAGGTTTTTTTCTTTGGCGAGCAACTTCTATGTTGGGCTTGTTCCAACGGTCTGAAGAAGAACGATTCATTGCCGTTCGTTGCCGCTTTATAGAATAAGAGCGCTATCACTACCGCTTTCACGCACTTGAACGATGTAGTAACGTAACATAACGGCTGTATTTTTATTTATTTATTTTTTGCTGATCTCCCGCGCCCCCCCTGCAGTAACCTTCCCAAAGCGACCCCTTTTGCGCCGACGTCACAGTTACGTCACGGCGCTAGCTGGAGGCAAAACAAACGGAAAACTGGAGTGGAAAAACAAAACTCATTATGTCAAAAAGTCTGTAATAATGAATACAAATCAGTGTGGGGGCTTAAATTTTTTGGACTTCACAACTTTAAGCAATAACTTCAAGATCAACTGGCTCAGACAATTCATTAATAATCCAACATCACTATGGAATTTTATTCCGAACTATATTTTCTCTAAAATCGGTGGCTTGAATTTTCTGTTGTTATGCAATTATTAGCAAAATCCCAATCAAACTGTCCAATTTTCATAAACACATGCTTCTGGCTTGGTCTCTCTTATTTAAACATAACTTCTCACCTCATCGATATTACATTTGGAATAATAAGGACATTCTCTTCAAAAATAAATCTTTATTTTTTGAAACCTGGTACAGAAATAATATACTTGTTGGCCAACTCTATGACACAAATGGCAGACTGTACAGTTATTCAGATTTTTTGCGGAAATTTCAAATTCCTGTTTCAGTTAAGGAATATGCAATTGTCTTTGATGCAATTCCTTCTGGAATCAGAATGCTGTTGGGAGGCATTGATTTCCCATGGCCACTGACTCACACTATGGATTTATATGATACTGCTGTGGGGAGTTTATGCTTTTCTGCGGTGCACCAGACTAAAAATAAAACAATTAGGACTTTATACCAAAAAGATATTGTTACTATTCCTTATTACCCAGGGGGCAAAACACCTGTTTTTTAGGAAATCAGACATGGGCTGCTGTAAAAGGTTGTCATATATAAATGAAATCTATGATGTCTGAGGATCACAATCTGTGTGGCCAACCCGGTCAACAAGCTGCTGGAAACTTGTAATTAGGGTCAAAACAATGTTACCTCAAATTCGGCTTTAACTCCCAGAATCACCCAAACATGCTAAAACGGTTTGATTATATTCATGAATAGTGAGCCATATCTTCCTGATACTTTATGCTAGAAACAAACTGAGCACACATTTAGAAAGAGTGGAAGATAAGCTTTCATCTGATGCCTTGATTGTACATGTAATTAGAATGTAAGAGTTAACAATGCCTCTTAATTCATAGGTAGGCAAAAAAAAAGAAAAAAATATTGAACATTCCATTTGTAATCGGTAGCATTCTTTTCCCTTTGTTGTTGTTACAATAAACAAATTACCATGTAAAGTTAACTTTTACTGGATGAAATCATATTTTGATTTTTTTTTTTACTAACCAGACAGTCCTCATGGCCCATAACACATTTAGAGGGAATGCAATGTCAAGCCTATAATAGCCTGTCAATTCAAACAAGATCCAAGAAAGAAGTTTACCATTAACTGGTGTTAATTGTATACTGCTCTGTTTCTGTATGTACAGTATATCGTTTGCACATTTATGCAATATCAATTATTTGTATTGCAATGTCTATTTCTAATATTCTTTCACAAGTGGGATAGCTTTATTTATTCTATTGAAATAAAAAAAGGGATTTGAGGATTTTGGGTTAGGCTGGTTAGTGTTCAATCCAGGTGTTTGGAGTGTGAGACAAAGGTACTGACAACTAAATGCTGAAAGACTAAAACACACAGGAGTCATGTGTGGAGTAGGTTTAAAAGTATTTACTGATTAAAACTGTTACATTAAGTAGCAATTTGTACACACACAAAAAAAAAAAGACGAAACAGACAAACAGATTACAATTCAGGGTGATAACTAATTTCTGTAATAATGTTTATACAATTTGTTTAGCTGTTTCGGAATCACCGCTGCTGTCGCTGCTCTATTGTTTCAGCATGCTGTGTCCTGCTACATTTGGTTGCCAACCCCTAGCAACGGCATCCTGTGTAGCATGGAGCCGTTCTTCTGACAACCTTTAACCAGAGATGGGCACAAATACATCAAAAAGTATTTAATTAAAATACAAGTAATTTGTAATTTGAAAATACAAAAATATATTTTTTACAGTCTTCTGTAGTGTAAGTGTGGCGTTAGGTACATGTAAGAGTCTAGAATATTGCAATATTATTGTTTAGTGCAGAAGATGTGCTTTTAACGTACATGTTGCCACATACTGTCATAATAAAAGATAATTACGCATATAACACTATAATTGTATTATTTACACAAAAACTAGTTAACGCTGCTGTGAGGATGTTTCTAATAGCGCGGCTGTGACAAAGTTGACAACTTACTTTCTTCCGACTGCCATTATCTATTTTTTTACTCTTTTTGAAAGTTGTGAAAACACCGTTCACTGTTTCTTTTGCTATTTGAGCAAATTGGAACACAAAAATATATATTTAATGTAGTCTTTCATTCACTGCTATAGAAGTTAACCCAACTATGATGCCTTACACTTCTGAGAAACCCAGAAATGTGAACAGGGTCAATAGGATGTGTCACATCACGTGATTTACTTGCCAAAAACTGTGATAGGCAATTTGGTAGTCCTATTTGTATTTTATGTCTATGGTCCTAGGGATAGTTCACCCAAAAAGGAAAATTAGCCCATGATTTACTTACCCTGACGTCATCCTAGGTGTATCTTACTTTCTTCTTTCAGAAGAATACAATCAGAGTTATATTAAAAAGTGTCGTGGCTCTTCCAAGCTTTATAATGACAGTCAATGGGTATATTTTTCATCAAAGTGCATCTGTCCATCATAAAAGTGCATCTGTCCATCATAAAAGTGCATCTGTCCATCATAAAAGCGTATCTATCCATCATAAAAGTGCATCTATCCATCATAAAAGTGCATGTGTCAATCATAAAAGTGCGTCTATCCATCATAAAAGTGCATCTATCCATCATAAAAGTGCATCTGTCCATCATAAAAGTGCATCTATCCATCATAAAAGTGCATCTATCCATCATAAAAGTGCATGTGTCAATCATAAAAGTGCGTCTATCCATCATAAAAGTGCATGTGTCCATCATAAAAGTACGTCTATCCATCATTAAAGTGCATCTATCCATCATAAAAGCATATCTATCATCATAAAAGTGCATCTATCCATCATAAAAGTGCATCTGTCCATCATAAATGTGCATCTGTCCATCATAAAAGCTATCTATCCATCATAAAAGTACATCTATCCATCATAAAAGTGCATCTATCCATCATAAAAGTGCATGTGTCAATCATAAAAGTGCGTCTATCCATCATAAAAGTGCATCTGTCCATCATAAAAGTGCATCTATCCATCATAAAAGTGCATCTATCCATCATAAAAGTGCATGTGTCCATCATAAAAGTACGTCTATCCATCATTAAAGTGCATCCATCCATCATAAAAGCATATCTATCATCATAAAAGTGCATCTATCCATCATAAAAGTGCATCTGTCCATCATAAATGTGCATCTATCCATCATAAAAGTGCGTCTATCCATCATAAAAGTGCGTCTATCCATCATAAAAGTGCATCTGTCCATCATAAAAGTGCATCTGTCCATCATAAAAGTGCATCTGTCCATCATAAAAGTGCATCTGTCCATCATAAAAGTGCATCTATCCATTATAAAAGTGCATCTGTCCATCATAAAAGTGCATCTGTCCATTATAAAAGTGCATCTATCCATGATAAAAGTGCATCTATCCATCATAAAAGTGCATCTGTCCATCATAAAAGTGCATCTGTCCATTATAAAAGTGCATCTATCCATCATAAAAGTGCATCTGTCCATCATAAAAGTGCATCTATCCATTATAAAAGTGCATCTATCCATGATAAAAGTGCATCTATCCATCATAAAAGTGCATCTGTCCATCATAAAAGTGCATCTGTCCATCATAAAAGTGCATCTGTCCATCATAAAGGTGCATCTATCCGTCATAAAAGTGCGTCTATCCATCATAAAAGTGCATCTATCCATCATAAAAGTACATCTGTCCATCATAATAGTGCATCTATCCATCATAAAAGTGCATCTGTCCATCATAAAAGTGCATCTATCCATCATAAAAGTGCATCTGTCCATCATAAAAGTACATCTATGATGGATAGACACACTTTTATGATAGATAGACACTTTTATGATGGATAGACGCACTTTTATGATGGATAGACGCACTTTTATGATGGACACATGCACTTTTATGATGGATAGATGCACTTTTATGATGGATAGATGCACTTTTATGATGGACAGATGCTCTTTTATGATGGATAGATGCACTTTTATGATGGGCAGATGCACTTTTATGATGGATAGATGCACTTTAATGATGGATAGACGTACTTTTATGATGGACACATGCACTTTTATGATGGATAGATGCACTTTTATGATGGATAGATGCACTTTTATGATGGACAGATGCACTTTTATGATGGATAGATGCACTTTTATGATGGATAGACGCACTTTTATGATGGATAGACGCACTTTATCATGGATAGATGCACTTCTGATGGATAGATGCACTTTTATGATGGATAGATGCACTTTTATGATGGATAGATGCTCTTTTATGATGGACAGATGCACTTTTATGATGGATAGATGCACTTTTATGATGGACAGATGCTCTTTTATGATGGATAGATGCACTTTTATGATGGACAGATGCACTTTTATGATGGATAGATGCACTTTAATGATTGGTAGACGTACTTTTATGATGGACACATGCACTTTTATGATGGATAGATGCACTTTTATGATGGATAGATGCTCTTTTATGATGGATAGATGCACTTTTATGATGGATAGATGCACTTTAATGATGGATAGACGTACTTGTATGATGGACACATGCACTTTTATGATGGATAGATGCACTTTTATGATGGATAGACGCACTTTTATGATTGACACATGCACTTTTATGATGGATAGATGCACTTTTATGATGGATAGATGCACTTTTATGATGGACAGATGCACTTTTATGATGGATAGATGCACTTTTATGATGGATAGACGCACTTTTATGATTGACACATGCACTTTTATGATGGATAGATGCACTTTTATGATGGATAGATACGCTTTTATGATGGACAGATGCACATTTATGATGGACAGATGCACTTTTATGATGGACAGATGCACTTTGATGAAAAATATACCCATTTACTGTCATTATAAAGCTTGGAAGAGCCACGACACTTTTTAATATAACTCTGATTGTATTCTTCTGAAAGAAGAAAGTAAGATACACCTAGGATGACGTCAGGGTAAGTAAATCATGGGCTAATTTTCCTTTTTGGGTGAACTATCCCTAGGACCATAGACATAAAATACAAATAGGACTACCAAATTGCCTATCACAGTTTTTGGCAAGTAAATCACGTGATGTGACACATCCTATTGACCCTGTTCACATTTCTGGGTTTCTCAGAAAAGTAAGGCATCATAGTTGGGTTAACTTCTATAGCAGTGAATGAAAGACTACATTAAATATATATTTTTGTGTTCCAATTTGCTCAAATAGCAAAAGAAACAGTGAACGGTGTTTTCACAACTTTCAAAAAGAGTAAAAAAATAGATAATGGCAGTCGGAAGAAAGTAAGTTGTCAACTTTGTCACAGCCGCGCTATTAGAAACGCCCTCACAGCAGCGTTAACTAGTTTTTGTGTAAATAATACAAATATAGTGTTATATGCGTAATTATCTTTTATTATGACAGTATGTGGCAACATGTACGTTAAAAGCACATCTTCTGCACTAAACAATAATATTGCAATATTCTAGACTCTTACATGTACCTAACGCCACACTTACACTACAGAAGACTGTAAAAAATATATTTTTGTATTTTCAAATTACAAATTACTTGTATTTTAATTAAATACTTTTTGATGTATTTGTGCCCATCTCTGGTTAAAGATTGTCAGAAGAACGGCTCCATGCTACACAGGATGCCGTTGCTAGGGGTTGGCAACCAAATGTAGCAGGACACAGCATGCTGAAACAATAGAGCAGCGACAGCAGCGGTGATTCCGAAACAGCTAAACAAAGTGTATAAACATTATTACAGAAATTAGTTATCACCCTGAATTGTAATCTGTTTGTCTGTTTCGTTTTTTGTTTTTTTTTGGTACAAATTGCTACTTAATGTAACAGTTTTAATCAGTAAATACTTTTAAACCTACTCCACACATGACTCCTGTGTGTTTTAGTCTTTCAGCATTTAGTTGTCAGTACCTTTGTCTCACACTCCAAACACCTGGATTGAACACTAACCAGCCTAACCCAAAATCCTCAAATCCCTTTTTTTTATTTCAATAGAATAAATAAAGCTATCCCACTTGTGAAAGAATATTAGCAATAGACATTGCAATACAAATAATTGATATTGCATAAATATGCAAACGATATACTGTACATACAGAAACAGAGCAGTATACAATTAACACCAGTTAATGGTAAACTTCTTTCTTGGATCTTGTTTGAATTGACAGGCTATTATAGGCTTGACATTGAATTCCCTCTAAATGTGTTATGGGCCATGAGGACTGTCTGGTTAGTAAAAAAAAAAAAAAATCAAAATATGATTTCATCCAGTAAAAGTTAACTTTACATGGTAATTTGTTTATTTTAACAACAACAAAGGGAAAAGAATGCTACCGATTACAAATGGAATGTTCAATATTTTTTTCTTTTTTTTTGCCTACCTATGAATTAAGAGGCATTGTTAACTCTTACATTCTAATTACATGTACAATCAAGGCATCAGATGAAAGCTTATCTTCCACTCTTTCTAAATGTGTGCTCAGTTTGTTTCTAGCATAAAGTATCAGGAAGATATGGCTCACGATTCATGAATATAATCAAACCGTTTTAGCATGTTTGGGTGATTCTGGGAGTTAAAGCCGAATTTGAGGTAACATTGTTTTGACCCTAATTACAAGTTTCCAGCAGCTTGTTGACCGGGTTGGCCACACAGGTTGTGATCCTCAGACATCATAGATTTCATTTTTATATGACAACCTTTTACAGCAGCCCATGTCTGCTAAACCCCCTTTGCCCCCTGGGTATATATAATCCCATACTGGAACAGTTTAATAGAGAATGTCCCTTGGAAAAACGTTTGGTCTTTGCCTTTCAAATATATGCTTACTAATAAAGTGAGAGAAGTTACGTTTAAATTAATTCACAGATTCTACCCAGCAAAGCGTATGCTTAAGCGGTATAAACCAGATATTGAATCTGAATGCTCTTTCTGTAAAAGGTCAGATGAAGATATTTCCCATTTATTTTGGAAATGTTCCTATACGGAAAAATTCTGGTCAGATGTCCTTGAATTTATCCAAACCTATCTCATTACAGATTTCTCATTTTGTTTTAAGGATGTTTTCTTTGGTGTGGTCGACCTTAAGACGGACAAGGAAGGAAAATATTTCATTATTAATCTTTTATTTCTACTCGCTAAATATCACATCCATAAATGCAAGTTCAGGGGCTCTAAACCTTTTTTTCCTGTATTTGAAAGTGAAATAAATGAATATTTGGACTCTATAAAATATTCAAAGAACTGTAAAGCTCTGAAGACTGTGCAGATATATTCAACACTTGTGACGTCACGTGACTGAATGATATTGAAACTCTTATAACTGTAAATGATACTATGAATTGGACTACTTGTTGACTAGCCTTGCTGGACTTTGCAGACTCCCTGGAATATGTTTTATTTATGTATGTATTTTGTAGTTGTGTGTATGTGTACTTGTTTGTGTTGTTTGTAACTGCAAATACTGTCAATAAATTAATAAAAAAAAAAAAATAAAAAAATAAAAAAAACGGAAAACTGGAGGCGGCCAATACAAACCAGCACAGATTCGGCTACATAATAAGGAGCTTAAATTATTATTTTTATTATTAAAAGTCATCTTGTTGTGTTCTTGGTTGCAAGAATCAATGAAAAATGAGTATGCTGTATCTGGAATTTTTATTTCTAGAAAATATTCATATCATTAAAATTGCACCGTAGTGTCACTCTTTACATTGTCGTCTTGGCGCTGGCTAGGCAGAACTGCGGATTGAACCACACAAGTCTTTACATGACCATTCAGCACATAGTTATATTATAGGCATTTGAATATATTTATATGTAAATTTATATGATTTAGATTTATATTTAACATTTAGATTTAACATTTAGATTTAGATTTATATTTAAAGTCCCCATGAAATCAAAATTGACCCTATTTACTTTGTTAGCGCATATTACTAGTCTTGTGGTGAACAATTAATCCGTGCAAGAAAATAAAAAAATAAAAAAATACCATGGTAATCTTTAATCAAAATCTGAAAATGCCACTCCCCTCTGCATTGGAGGACCTTCTCTGATGACGTAGGTTTGAGGAATTGGTTTGGGCAACGCTTAACCACTCCCCTCAAACCGTTAGTCTGCTATGAGCAGAGATGGAGAGGAGGAGCGCTAGAGTAAAACCCTGCCCTCTGTTCAATATTCCGTTTCACTGGGAAATACGTCACAACACTGGAGAAAAGTCGTTTGCAACTTCCGGTTCACGGGGACTTTAACATTTAGATTTAACATTTACATTTAGATTTAGATTTAACATTTAGATTTATATTTAGCATTTAGATTTAACATTTAGGTGTAACATTTAATATTTAGATTTATCTATTTAAAATATCTCTAAGTTGACAAATATTGTTGTAAATGTGGTAAAAAGTGACCGTAAAAAAATTCATACCAGTTTTTTAAACATTGTTTGAAGCTAAATGTGACAAAATGTTGCTGTTATTTTCAGCGTGAGCCACTTTACAAACGGCGCCCATAGTCTCCAAGTTATGTGCACTTATTTAAAACACACCTCTTCTTTAATGAGAGAAAAACAATTATGCCCAAACTTTTATTGGATGGACTTAGCCTTATTGATAAAAAAGCTATTGTTACATTACACAGTTTACACATCCCCTCGATGTAAAATTTTCTGGAATAATTTTTTTGACAGTATTCACTGGAAGAGGGCGTGGTTACTCCCAGAGAAATATTGTATGTCCAATAAAATTAGAGAGGTACACTTTAAGATTCTTCATAATGTTTACTCAACTCACTGATTGCCTGTTTTGTTGATCTCTCTGACCTGTGTGTATTTTTGCAAAGTTGAGGAAGAAACTTTACTTCATTTATTCTACCAATAATCAGGTTAAGCCTCTTTGGGAGAGCTTGGGTTGTTATCTTTCACACTTTATCAAATGTGATTTAAACTTTTCATTGAAGGATATATTACTCTATTTTTCTGGGAGTGACTATGCTATTGATAATGTTGTTAATTTCTTTGTGTTGCATTGTAAAAATTTTATTCACAAATTTCTTAAGACTTTGCCTGGATTTGATGTCTTTATTGCTGAGATTCCCCTTATTGTAAAATCTCTTAAACTCATTGAAAACAGTAAGAACAACAAGTTTCTTAAGAACTATGTACGTTTTTTTCTTACTTGTTGAGGAGTCAGTTATTGTTTTTTTATTTATTATTATTATTTTATTTTTTTGTTGATGTATTCAATGCAGTGCTGTTTCTTCTTTGTAAAAGAAATAATAAAAAAAAACCTGCTTGGGACTCATCCGTTACGAACGCTCGCTCTGATTAGGGTCTCGTTTATGTAATTTGTACGTAGATCAGAGATCTTAAAACCTTTTTCAGGTCAGTATTTGTGAATAGAGAGACCGATTACGCAGCACTCAGTACGTTTTACAAATAAAAAAAGAATAGTACTTTTTAGTACTATAGTACTGTATAAAGTACCAATCATATAATTATTTTACATTAATGGGGTTCAGATCACATGACTAACTGATCCAATTTGATCAAATAAAAAATTCTGAGTGCAGTAAATTAGCCACACAAAAAAAGCATATTGTACCATAATACTATTTTCCTGTGTTGTTTTCAAAGACATTAAAATGTTGATGTACAAAGCCATATAAATGTACCTTTCATTTAAGTTTGACATAATACTCAATGTAGACATGACAAGGAAAAATTTAGCTTAACTACTTCAGCTTAGCTTTGGTTGATACTAATAATTTTATTTAATGCATTTTTTCCCCACAAACATTTTCCATTATCAAACAATTGGCAAGACACCCATAATTATTAATAAATACCTATTTAATAAATCATCCCCATGATGATCAAGCATATTCATGCTTGCATATTATGTAAATAATATGCTATTTGCAGTTCTTGTTAGACTGCATTTCATTTGCCCTGTATTTGTTTTCTGACAATAAAATTAAAGATGAAGAAACACAATGTTACAGTTGCTGTATGTTTAGCAATAGTCTGTTGTGCAGATGATGAACAGCTAAGACACAAAGACCAAACAAAGCATTCTCACATTTATTTGGGTCCATTTGAATGTCGTTAGAAATAAAAATTTCAACTGTTTCTGACTGGAATGAAGCTCTGATGGAGATGTGGGTGGAAGTCGACCTGCACACCAAACACTGTCCAAACTCACTCACTGATATGAAGCCAACAGAGGCTTATGTGTCAAAATTACCAAGGTGAGGGTCAAGCTCAGCAAAGTTATGCAAAACACATCGGGGAGACAATACAGTGGCTCAAAGTGCTGCATAAACTTCCTCACACATAAACACAAGTAAGTCTGTTATTAACAGGACAGAGAATTTCTTTTTTGTTTGTCAGTCAGTCAGTGCATGAACCAGTAGAGACAAACACAGATCTATAATTACTGACGAGCATCATGGTCGAGCAAAAAAATAAAACAGTTGTAAGGGGCACATATAGTCAACGGCGCCCTCGAGTGCGTCGCTGAAATTAAACTGCGATTTATTTACTTGGTTATGTATACAAATCCCTGGGTATTAAAATAAAGCTCTTCATGGTTTCAAATCAATGCAAATCACAATGTAGTGAAAAGGTACTGATAAAATTAACAGTTATAATCCTGAAGGCTGATGCAGACTGATTATCAAAAAAAGTTTGTCATCTTAAACAAGTGCATACGAAGGATTAGGAGTCCAACTTTGTGGGTCATCTCAATTATATTATCATAATTATAGACTATGCTGATAGCTTCCCATTCAAAAAAATCTCTTCTGCTCAATGGCGTACATCTTCCCGGCAGGCAACTTCCTGAAGAACAGGCTGTTGCCTCTGCTCATGTTGCCCTGAGACACACAAGGAGAGAGGGGGAATCAGAATAAGATTACCTGACAGTTTCTTCAAATGGTAACAATTTCTAATAAATCTATGAGAAGTGTTTTAGGTAGTAGGTCACTTCTAGACAGAGTGGTCAACAAAATATTTTTCTCTGTTGCTAAAGATGCTCTGCCACTCATCCAGTCAACAGATTAACTTTGGATGAAAGAGGAGAAACAGATCCAGCTGACTAGAATAAAACTCTTTTTGGCTGTTTTATGCAGTCATGAAGTTAAACTCATTATTACAGTTGTATGGTGCTTTAATTCTATTAGCCCTTTAACTGGATTAGCCTAGTCAGATTCCAATTAACATTAGAAGGTCATTAGTAGAAGAACAGAGACATTCAAGAACAGTTAACAAAACTCAAATCCCCATTGCAAGTAACTCGTTTAAAAAAATAAAAAACCCTGCTCACCTCTCGGCTCAGGTGACCCCAGCAGTGGAGCCAGTTGGGATAAATGGCAGCATAAGGTGGCAGACCTCCAGCCAGTCTGTGTTAGATCAGGAGAAACATTACTTACAAATGATTATCTGCATTAGTCTTAAATATGGTAAGGATCAGTCCAGCAAATACAGGTAGCCTACATGCCAGTAGAAGTAGTGAACTGATAACTATAGTTACAGAACTTGATCATGAGGTGAAAGTGTTTAACAAGTTTAAGATTAAAAGCTTCTTACGAAGCTAAGAAACCAGATCTCTGACTATTGACTCAATATGCACGCAAATCTCCTTCCATTCACAAACGCTTCCACTAGTCACACAAAATCCCTTACCCACAGTTATTTACTGCCATCAGGTTGGACACCAATACAAATGGATACGTCAGCATACTTGCAAAAAACTGAGAAATGTCAAAAAGAAAAAAAAAATTAGAATGAGAGCAATAGCAAAACCTAGTCAGTCAATCAAAACAACCCTCTACAAACACATTAAAAATAGAACCACCATTGGCTAGTACATTTTTATTTTACTTTACTCGCCAGACACACACAGACCCACATACTGTACATAAAGCAAAACATCTCTCTCCAATTAACTCTTTCAGCTGTCATCTGGTTTTCAAAAACCAATAATTGTCTTGTGTTTTCTACTTCTATACTTTAATTTAGGAAAAATGCTTTATTATAATTCGATTTATTCCACGCCTTGATAAATGAGCTTGCCATTCTTTTCCGTCAGTCCATGTCTTCTAATGAGTAGGTGCCCTAGGCGCTTACTGGACAGTACAAAAAATATATCAGTGCTGGGAGTAAAATCACTGGTGAGTAAAATCAAATAATTTACCAGCCAATGGCTATAGATTGACAGACATACTTAGCTCAAAATTTGGAAGAATATGCAAATGATTTACATGCTTTGTAGAGGGTGGTATCAAAAGAGAATCAAACGATACTTTGCGCTTCCCACTGATCATGTGAATAGCTCGTGTCAGATGACTTACCCCGGTCACAGCTTGAGAGCAGTTCTTGATCTCTCCTGTATGACTCGTCTGAGATAAGCACAACAGTATAGATAATCGACTCAGTATACACAATGCAACTATGATCGCTACATATGTACAACTGTTGTTCTAGCAGAACACTATGCAATAATGAATCAATAAGTACAGAAAAATGAAAAGTATCTCACATACTTATAAAACTGTATATTTGTACAAATCTAGGTTCCAGATGCTTTATTGTTCACACATGAGTTTGTGTGTGTGCTTACGTACCGAGTCGTCTATAGTGTATGTGTTTATGAAGTGAGCAAGCATGTTGCAGATCCACAGGGAAAGAGCATCACCCAGTAAACGAGGAATGAGGCCACTGTGGGTTGACAAACACATAAACAGTGAAGTTAAAGACAGTTTGGATCAGCTGTAAAATAGCCTGACAACATTCAGGAAAATGTATCATGTCAAACCCATTCAATATTTTATTTCTTTATTTAGCACTTAAAATGACTAACACATTTGTGAGGTTTGATTGATTTCCCGCCCTCATTTATGCATCCCCAACCTTAAGTGTTGCAGTTTTAACATGATGTCATGCATTTAGAAATCGCACAACAGCATCATGAGGCAAACCACAGACTACCTGATTTGAAAGTGTCACTTTGCACTTACGCAAAAAAACCCAGGATTCCCTCTTCCCTGTAGATGGTAACTATGGAGTCAAAGACGCCACTGGAAGAAAAAAGAAAAAGAAAAAAGATGAAATTTGTGATGCAGAGAAGAAATCGTGAAGTCCCATATAAGAAAATGACTGACCAGTATTTGGCTTCTCTACCAATAAATTGGACCATGCATCTGAGAGTGATCACTGCATGGAAAAAAAGACAACAGTGACATTCACAGATTGAGAGAAAAGTGAGATTCAAATCACATAACATGTTATTTATTGTATTAACTGTATTTACCATGTAAAGGGTGCGTGACAATTGTAGCACATGAGCGTGCAATCATCTCTTTAGTGGTCTGAGAGAACAAATAAAATGAAAGTAGAAAAAAAAAACATCAAAAATACACACAAACCATTTCAGATTCCAGACAACAATGATCAGTGCAAACATGACAGCCTGTTTTGAAATATTTAGTCCGCTTACATACAAGGCGGCATAAGAGCCAGTCTGAAATTCTGCTTTATGCGTCTCACCTCATTTACTACATGTTGCAGAGAACCATCCTCTGCTTTCTGGCTGCTTTTCAAAACCTGAGAGGGCGAAGAAGTGAGATGAATGCTATTATATCACTGATCACACAACAGTGCAACAGTCTGCAGCAATGAAGCCAAAGTTTAAAGAAAGAAAGAAAGAAAGAAAGAAAGAAAGATGCATGTGCTGGACTGAAGCACTAAAATAATACTGCAAACATGCATGTGTTCCTACCTCAATTTTTTCCTCCTGGCACTTCTGTGGGTTATAACAAAAGGTTAGAGCCAGATAAAAAGTATAAATAACCTCTGCTCAACTGTGCCCAGCCAGAAATTTACAAAAGTCACATTGCAACAGTCTGAACAGCACAGCCAGTAACACTCTGCACAGATCACAGTTACAGAAACATAACTAAAGGCTGGAATACACAACATGACTTTTACACAATACATCATACACTTGCTAACTTAATGTTACAGAGAAAACTGGGCATGATACACTAAACAACAGGATGTGTAATCCTTGAACTTCCAGACTTTCAAGCCATTCGAAAAACACAACACAACAAACTCAAAGAAATATGTGCCTCTTTGCTATTGGATATGAAAACAATGAGTTCTAAAATCAGATAAAAATATCAAACATGTTTGATGTCCTCCAAATGAATGAAATCATAGTCTGAAGCTTCTAAAAACAATTAAATAATAATAGCTAGGGGTGTCCATGGTTAACCGATTAACCGTTAAAAATTGCGTAACCGAGTGAAACATTTTGCTCGGTTAAAGTGGCGTCAATGGCGTGCATTGAATTTAGTTGTAATACATTTTTGCACCACCAGAGACCGCTAACGTTACACCAGTTTTCTAATATGAAGCGGGCAAAGAAAGCGCGCGTCTGAGAGTGAAGGCTGTGCGCGAGCCAGAAACAAACATAGTATCCACGCCACTGATCGCAGCACAATAATATCTGTCTGCAGAGCCGTAGAGCCACAGCTTTACCCCAGCAGTTTTACCCCACGCATGCGCAGTTTCATTACAACAGTTTTACCCGCAGAGTCCGTTTACCGTTACATTAACCCATACAATTTGTATTATGCATTTCCTAAACATGTACTTGCTAATCAAACAATTTAAATGAACAAACTACTAATCTATAAAACACATTTGGTCTTCCGACCTTTTACTATTGTGTTGATATGCGCGAGGGAGAGAGAGCAATACAGCGCTCGTGTTGTTTGAAGGCGGTGAGAGTGCGCGCGCGCGCGGCCGTGGCTCTCTCACTGTTTGTTCTTATGCGCCCTGTCCACTGATCTAAATAATTAGTTGTTACGACGACTTATTTGTTCCCTCGTTTTAATAAATCGTGGACACGTTGAACTAATTCCCTCCCTCATTTTGATTTAACGAATTACAACGTGGCCAAAACAGTTTGAAACTATTAATTAGTGAATGCTAAAGACCTATTTTTTTGTGAATTGGTGAATTTGCCGGTGAATTATTTCGTGGCCACGAATGAATAATTATTAAACTGTTTTTCTTACCTGTGAAGATGGCTCTTCAGTGAAGGCCGACTATTCTCGTACAGCTTTTTATTCCTTTTTTTTTTTGTGTGTGTGTGTGAATTGGTGAATATTCAGGTGAATTGTTTCCTAGCCACGAATTAATAATACCTCAGCACGTTTTACAAGACCCTTCTCGATCGCAGCGGCAACGAGCACTTTGATCACTTGATTTAAAAAACAAAACTTTTCAGTGCTAGATCGCCTAAAAAAAAATAAAAAACGAACGAAATGAATGCTCTGCTAGTTAACTGGAGATGTTTTGTTTACTATTTGTATTGGTATTCGTGCCGCAAGATGTTTCAAAAGTGGTGGGGACAATATCGACCTTAGAAAATAGTGGTGGGGACATGTCCCACCCGCAAATTACGCCTATCTCGGGGTTGCGGCGCGCACGCACACTATGGTTAACCGAGTATTAACCGATAAGGGCCTCGGTTAACGGTTAATGAAAAACTTGAAAACGTGCAGCCCTAATAATAACAATAATATACAGTTTGTGTCCATCATACACTACATGATTTTCTGCTAAATCAATCAATTCAGACTTCCCAAAATCTGGAGACTGGCTATGCCTTTCATCAACTACCAGCTACACATTCAGACGGCAAATGGGGGGAAAATCTTGGGAAAAGTAGTGTATTCCAGCCTTAATTTACATCCCTTTACATGCAACAATCGTAAAAGTGATCTGGTATCTTTCCTACAGTCAATACATTCTTAGCATATTCTGCATGATTCCTTTCTATTTCTGTTCTTAGCATACACTTTCTTATCAAAGAGGTCTACAAGAAATAAACCTCTGAAGAGCCTGGTGTGCATTTCATACCTGCAAGACTTTACTGTGGACAAGGGTGCCAATGGTCCCAGCACAAAGCCTTGGAGCGAGACCCTTAAACAGGCCTGATTTCCCATCGATTTTGATGATGTGTTTGGCTGAAAGATATAAATGAAAGCATAAGAAATGCATGCATTTTCCAGAATTTTATTTCATTATATTGGAGACCATATAACGGAATGGCAATGTAGACACACTGTAGAAGCAACAATTCGCTTAATCTTACCATATGCAAAGAGCCCTGGAAGCTGGTACACTTGTCGACCAAACATATTCCTGCCTAGAGTAGGAGGAAGAGGTTCATGTCCAACCTATATTTGCAAAGATACAAACAAGTTAGTGTGCCATTAAAGACGGATGTGAAATTGATACACAATATATTGTGATACACATGTAGACGCAAGGCAGTGGTATGTTTCAATATCTGTCTTGGAAGAAAGACAGTCTTTTAGTTTTATAATATTACAATATTGTGAAAACCTGTCACAATATATCAGAAGTAAACAATGTGAAATTGGGTATAAACCTCAATTAGATTATAAAAATAAGAAATGGCTTGTGTTATTAAGCAGACTCGATTTTCTTCCACTTTTACACAAAACAAATGGGGTGACATCTGTGTTTGCCTACTACACCATAGATACATTTGTTATCAGACTGCAATACAGTGCAAATGTCAAGTACACCGCCTTACTGTTATCACAATAACCTGCAGCAACCTTAATCAATAGCCAGAAAGACAGACGTGCTTTACCACAACCCTGAATGACACAACAAGACACTGATGTGAATATGCAGTTCGCGTTGTTTTCAGGGGATATAAATTGTACATTACAATAGTATGAGTTGTTGGTATATGTGCTAAAATTGCTATAAAAAAATTATTTCTGACAAACCTTAAAGGTTGACCTTTCAGAACATTAACTCACACATTAGATAGACAGCGGTCAATAACCCTGATAAAACCCTTAATAATAACCACACAATAATGAGCATCAACACCTAAATCCCTGTAAACACATGTACTGCACACAAAAATCCTCGTGTCTGAGAAGGAAATATTGCCATATATACAGCTAACTGTTGACAAACCAACTGGCTAGCATTTATCAACATGCTATCGAAACTGGTCGACAGCAGCGCATGTGCAGTCGAGAACTTACTGCTGGTGTCATTTTTGCGTGTAATGTGTACATCTTACCTGAACTAAAACCTTGATGTACATAAGAGGGTGGGAAAGGACTGTCAGTCCAGACCCAAGGAGGACTTGGCCACATGTGTCCGCCATTACCAAGACAATCCGAAACGTCCCCCTCCTTGACAGAGAAGGTCCGTTGGTAATACGCACAAAACAGTGTTGCCAGATCTCACCAAAAAAAAAAAAAAAAAAAAATTGTATTACAATCTAAGCCTAAATAAGCAATTTTCCTCACGAGCAATAGGCCTAAACAGTCGAGCTCAGTTTTTGAACAGCCGGTGACTGCCAGCTTTCATTTAATAATTTACCAAAAAAAATTAAATGTTTCGCATTCAACTATCTAAGTTAATAAAATTAATGTGTTTCTCTCTCGCGCGCTAACACACCTGTAGACATATAAGTTAATCGGGGTAAATTAAGTGAGTGAGGGGCCGAAAAAAGCTAAAACAAATTCAGGGGATTAATCATGATATAATGTAGAAAGCTCCTAGAACCGCAGGTGACAGTGGTCGGTCGGTCATACTTTCTTGCAGTACCTTACCCGATTCGGGAAAGAATAAAAACAATAAAAAAAACAATAAAAAAAACCGCAACCCATTTCCTATATTTATAAGTGACTTATTTAAAAGAAAAAAAAGAAAAGAAAAAAAGTCGCTTATAAAAAAGCGGACATGGCAACACTGCGAGTGATGACGTTACTCATCTACATTGATCACCTGACTGGAAGCTTTTTCTTCGTTATCCTCATAGATATCTATACGTTATCCTGGCCAGCAGGTAGCGCACTCTTACAGTACATTATTAGGCAGAAAGAAACTAGGCCTTTATGAGTTGTCTGGGTCCCTGCTGCCTTGCTGAATGCTCATTGAAGTAAAATGAAAGAATTTTATGAACAGATATGCTTGTCAATGAGAGTTATTTTCGTTTACATAGTAAGGCTGCCCCAGAGCTGGGCTGCCCTATGTAGTTGTGCCTGCTTCTATGAACATCTCATCTTCAAGCCTTCTGCATTTCTTCTGATTCACCTATTAAGTAAGGGTACTGTTGGCAGTGGAAACGCTAGCCAATTAATGGTTTACCGACCCGAACTGTACCGTAGTACAGTAGTACAGGCAATGCCTTATGGCTCGTTTCCACTGAGTGGTATGGTACGGTACGCAATTATTTCCATTTCCACTGTCAAAAGTTGTGAATGGTACCAAAATGCCGAACCGTACCATACCACTTTTTCGGTACCCTTCCGTTGGGGTACCACAGGACGGTACTAAAGG
This sequence comes from Scardinius erythrophthalmus, assembly GCF_964197995.2. NCBI lineage: Eukaryota > Metazoa > Chordata > Actinopteri > Cypriniformes > Leuciscidae > Scardinius > Scardinius erythrophthalmus. The sequence goes on from NC_138222.1 coordinate 37,512,034, forward strand.
CTGGAGCTAGACTCACTGCAGAACGTTGATTGGTTGACAGATATTTTGCGCGTGCTACAATGAGAACATAAGAAGCGCCATTTTTTTAATATACAGATGAAATATATACTACTGTTATTGTTTCAAGAAATGTAGTTTTTCAGGCGAGAATGATTTATGAAAATTTGACCCAGGGCCCGCTGCCCAATAGATCGAGGGAATTAATTTTTAACTCGTGGTCCGGCCTCAATAAATATATTTTTTGTATGCATGTCATGTGCAGTAATTTCTTGTTTCTCCGTAATTTCTTGGGTGCATTTGTTGTTTTGCATCCCGGGGGGCTGCCGCAGAACTACGTCTACGCCGTCATTTTTTTTAAATAGCGCTGCACTACGTGCAAACCGGTGCAAAGATGCAAATGCTGCATCGCCGCGCGAGGAGAAAACTGTGTGAGAGGCTACTGTTGCTTCAGCAGAGCGCTCATTTTCAAAACTAAGGCTAATAAAAAAAATTTGCGGAGCATCATGTCGCAAAACAGACAATCTTTTCACTGAGAATGCACGAAGCCGTGAATTCAACACCAAGGACATCGTGATGAATTTGCTGAAAGAAAGGCCTGGAGAATGTATGGAAGTAAAATAATGTCAAATGTTTTTGAAATAAAAAAGCCAGTTGAATTGCACTACTTGAAAAAAATAGGCATTGCATCAACCATGCTTGCATTTTAATGCATTGTATTTTTAGGGCTTGCATTTTTATGGGCTGAAATTCAACATGGTTGAATAATTAAAGTCTCCGTGAACCGGAAGTTGCAAACGACTTTTCTCCAGTGTTGTGACGTATTTCCCAGTGAAACGGAATATTGAACAGAGGGCAGGGTTTTACTCTAGCGCTCCTCCTCTCCATCTCTGCTCATAACAGACTAATGGTTTGAGGGGAGTGGTTAAGCATTGCCCAAACCAATTCCTCAAACCTACGTCATCAGAGAAGGTCCTCCAATGCAGAGGGGAGGGGCATTTTCAGATTTTGATTAAAGATTACCATGGTAAAAAATTTTTTTTTTAAATATTTTCTTGCACGGATTAATTGTTCACAACAAGACTAGTAATATGCGCTAACAAAGTAAATAGGGTCAATTTTGATTTCATGGGGACTTTAAGCTAAATATTTCAATTCAAAACATTTCAAACACATTTTCATTATTAAAAATTCAATAATCCATATTCACCTTTCAGATTTCACTTAAAAATACAACCTATAATATTTAACAGGAAATTTGAATGATTGGCAACCTACTGCTTTTCCTGTAGTTCCTGGATGTCAATGTTGAATTTACTGTCGAATTTGAACCACTGAATTTGTGGAAGAGAATTTGCAAAGCGAAATAAAATAGACCGAAAATTTCCTGTTGAATATTATAGGTTGTATTTTTAAACAGTTTGAATATATTTTAGAAGCGAAATCTGAAAGGTGAATATGGATTATTGAATTTTTAATAATGAAAATGTGTTTGAAATGTTTTGAATTGAAATATTCACAGCTTAAATATTCAACCATGTTGAATTTCAGCCCATAAAAATGCAAGCCTTAAAAATACAATGCATTAAAATGCAAGCATGGTTAATGCAATGCCTTTATTTTCAAGTAGTGCAATTCAACAGGCTTTTTTTATTTAAAAAACATTTGACATTATTTTTCTTCCATAAGAATGCTACTAAAATGAGTGGGTTTTGTGCTTGCTTTTTTGGCTGCTGTGTCAAGATCAGCACTGTGGAGGTGTTTGCAATGCATGCAGTAGGAGAGAGTGGTGGCGGTTGCAACTTTTATATTTCCTTCATTTTCTCAGCGACTGTTTGTTTTAGAAAGACAAAAAATATATATATAGTGTGTGTGTGTGTGTGTGTGTGTGTGTGTGTGTGTGTGTGTGTGTGTGTGTGTGTATGAGAGTGTGTTTGTGAGTAGCTATATTAAACCCATAAACCCATAAATGCCACCTACCTGCCCATACTTTTGCAACGTGTACATATGATAAATAATAAAGTAATTTGTACTTAAATGGACCCTGAAAAATGTTGCAACTGTCCCCATATATGGCCTAATCTATTAATGACATTGGTTGAGCCTTGGTTATTTTAGACTTTTTTTTTTAGTTCCGTTCTGGTTGTGAAAAGTTCTTTGGTAAAGTGTGGTTTTTATGTGATATTTTTGATGCGCTACAGTGAACGTCTATAAATGTCTGTTTTATAATATATACTTTTGTATTTAGGCCTAAAACATTCTTTATATAATTTATGAAAACAAAGACACCAGCGAAGTAAATGAAAAAGAATTTAACAAAGTAATAAAGGCCATCTGTCACTCACGAACCACACTCGGGAAACAGGGAGATCCAATTTGCAGTAAGTATTTATTAGGGGAAATCCAAAATCAGTGGTCAAGTTCAGGCATAGGTCAAATATCAAAAGAGCAATCGAAAAACACAAAACAAGAGCAGACACGAACAGAACACTGAAGTGGCATGATAAATACAAGGACTCCGTGACACATACTAAAACAGACAGGGTTATATACACAGGGAAATGACAATGCTAATGGGGAATTGGCTGAGTGCAATGATTAGTGACAAGGGACAGCTGAGTGCAATGAAGAAACAAGGATCGTGGGGAATGTAGTTCAGAATGTGACAGACACCGTGGGGAAAGAGGACATCTAGTGGTGACCCAGGGAACACAAACCAGACACAGTGACATAACCCCCCCCCCCTACGGAGCGGCTACCAGAAGCTCCAAGACGTGACAGACAAAACAAGAGTCCAGGCGGGAGGTGGACTGGTGGAGGATCAGGGGGAGGGATGGGGGGCCAGGTCCATGGAGGGAAACAGGGACAGGGAGTGACAGTTCATCTGGCGGCCAGGGCGGAGACGACAGTCCATCTGGCGGCCAGGGCGGAGACGACAGTCCATCGGGCGGCCAGGGCGGAGACGACAGTCCATCGGGCGGCCAGGGCGGAGACGACAGTCCATCGGGCGGCCAGGGCGGAGACGACAGTCCATCGGGCGGCCAGGGCGGAGCAGGTCGTGCAGGCGGCCAGGGCTGAAACGACAGTCCATCGGGCGGCCAGGGCGGAGACTCTCCCTCGGGCGACCAGGGCGGAGACCACCCCTCGGGCGGCCAGGGCACAGGAACAGACACCGGCTCAGGAACTGGAACAGACACCACTGGCTCAGGAACTGGAACAGGAACAGACACCACCGGCACTGGAACAGGAACAGACACCACCGGCTCAGGAACAGGAACAGACACCACCGGCTCAGGCTCAGGAACAGACACCACCGGCTCAGGAACAGACACCACCGGCTCAGGAACAGACACCACCGGCTCAGGAACAGACACCACCGGCTCAGGAACAGACACCTCAGGCTCAGGAACAGACACGACTGGATCCAGGAACAGACACGACTGGATCCAGGAACAGACACCACCGGCTCAGGAACAGACACCACCGGCTCAGGAACAGACACCACAGGCTCAGGAACAGACACCACAGGCTCAGGAACAGACACCACAGGCTCAGGAACAAACACCACAGGCTCAGGAACAGACACCACAGGCTCAGGAACAGACACCACAGGCTCAGGAACAGACACCACAGGCTCAGGAACAGACACCACAGGCTCAACGTCGGCCATCTTGTCAGGGGACACAGGCTCGACGGCGGCCATCTTGTCAGGGGACACAGGCTCGCCGGCGGCCATCTTGTCAGGGGACACAGGCTCGACGGCGGCCATCTTGTCAGGGGACACAGGCTGGACGACGGCCATCTTGTCAGGGGACACAGGCTCGGCAGACATGACGTGAACAGTCTCGGCGGCGGCCATCTTGACCGAAGACCCAAGCTCGGCAGGCGTGACGTGAACAGGCTCGGCGGCGGCCATCTTGTCCGAAGACACAGGCTCGGCAGACGTGACGTGAACACTCTCAGCGGCGGCCATCTTGTCCGAAGACACAGGCTCGGCAGACGTAACGTGAACAGTCTCGGCAGCGGTCATCTTGTCCGCAGACACTGGATCCGGCTCGGCGGCCATCTTTTCCGAAGACACAGGCTCGGCGGCGGCCATCTTGTCTGAACACACAGGCTCGGCAGACGTGACATGAACAGTCCTAGGAATTTCTAGGATCTTGAATAGCGTTGAAAAATAATCCAACATACTTTCAGCCACTATGGCAACAGCGGGCTGCTCTGGCACGGCCTCCGGGAAAACAGCGAGCTGCTCGGGTACGACCCCCGGGAAAATAGCGGGCTGTTCCAGGACAACCTCCGGGACGACAGCGGGCTGCTCGGGTACAGCCTCCGGGGTGTGGTCAGTGTCCGGATAGGCAGACGTGTGTTTCTTTCCCCTTCTCCGTCCGTGACAGCGAGATGGTGGCTCAGATCTGTCTCTCACCCACTCAGGATCAAAGGGCGGCCAGGGTGAAGAGTGGTGTTGGACTTCCACTCGACCATCTCCTCCTCTGCGACCCGGGTCCCATGAAAAATGACCAGTCGGGTTCCCTCAAATAATTTTCTCCTCTCCTGTTCGGTGGCTGGGGAAGAGAGGTTTGAATACATATTGCTGGATCTAGATGTGACGGAGTCCTTCTGTCACAAACCACACTCGAGAAACAGGGAGATCCAATTTGCAGTAAGTATTTATTAGGGGAAATCCAAAATCAGTGGTCAAGTCCAGGCATAGGTCAAATATCAAAAGAGTAATCGAAAAACACAAAACAAGAGCAGACACGAACAGAACACTGAAGTGGCATGATAAATACAAGGACTCTGTGACACATACTAAAACAGACAGGGTTATATACACAGGGAAATGACAATGCTAATGGGGAATTGGCTGAGTGCAATGATTAGTGACAAGGGACAGCTGAGTGCAATGAAGAAACAAGGATCGTGGGGAATGTAGTTCAGAATGTGACAGACACCATGGGGAAAGAGGACATCTAGTGGTGACCCAGGGAACACAAACCAGACACTGTGACACCATCCCCAAAGGCATAATAATCTTAACCAGATTCTCAGACATAGATATTAATAATACAACCTTACAAAATCCTCAACTTTTTGTTAATGGTCTCTCCTTTTTTTGATAAAGGTTTTAATAACAATTTTATAAGAAATTCATTTAATGTCAGATCCAATCCTCCATGTAAATCAAAATGGCTTAAACCAAACTGCATATTCTTGCACAGCATTTGGACATTACCATATCAATATGTTGTTTTTAATAAAGTAAAAAAATAACAATGTACAAATTTATTCATAGATGTTATCCTTTAAATGCAGCCATTGGTAGATATATTCATACTGTTTGTGATAAATGTACTTTTTGTAGGCCTAACACAAGATATATTTTTGTATTTTCCTTTAATAATTATTTGTTTTGACTGACTTTAAAATAGACATGACAAAACAAATTAAATGAACTCTTAATTTTGAACCTCATGACATTTTACTTTGTTTTCAAAACCCATATTTTTCTGAAAAACAAAATGATATTATATTAAAAGTTTTATATTCATAAGACAAAACTAACTCAAAAGAAACCCTACCTTTTATAACACAGATCTCACAATATAGTTTGAAACTTTTTCAAATGAGATCACAAAACAAAAAGCTTATAAAAAAACGATAGCTTTTTAAGCTTTTCAAATTCATGGAACTCCCCTAATATTATATAGCATTTTATATCCCAGTATTTTTTATTTATTTTTTATTTTTACATACATGTTCATTCTATATTTTAGTTGTTGTTGTTATTCTTTGTTTTTTACACTCTGAAGTGTATTACAATGCCTTGTATTTGTCTTGTATTTTTTGCATTGTACTTGTCTGTAATTGAATTGAAAAAAAAAATTAAAAAAGGGAAAAAAGACACCAGTGAAATCTTAGCTGATTTCTTCTTAAGTTAAAATGTGTATATCATTTTGAGGCAGTATTGGCCTGAATGAGTTAATGCTTATGTGTTATAAGCCTGGTGATCAAGCTACTCTTTCATCAGACAGAACTGTTTATCTGTACATCTCTGAATCATTAAGTGGTTTCATAAATCGTCTGAGATTGTCTGTAAATTCTAATTTGACAGGTGGTGAAATTAAATTTGAGTGGAGAGCATTTAAGAGACTAAGCAGGGAGCTGGAGTCATTCTGAACATTTACACCAATGTGAGGTGAGTGTCTTTTCTATTGATCTCTTATTCAACAGGGATGAGATATACAGACGTGTTTATAATATGGGCGAATCAGAGGATGTTTCAGTTAACATTCCAGAATGCAAAAGTGATTTATCAAGATTTAACTCATGGATAATTTAAACAATCATAATGCACATATGCCTATGTGCATGCAATGCTCAGCAGTAAGCATATTAAAACATTTCATACATTGAGTTACTTTTGATTAATCTAAGGATTTATGTCGTTTCTTATCTCTTTTCTCATGGAAGCATTTTGACCAAAACACAATAGGCAGTTTGAAAAGGAGAATCCAGCTTTTTTCCAGGGAAAATCTCCACTTATCAAAAAAAAAAATATATATATAATCAAACACCAAAATCTAAGTCTGATATACCCATTTACTTTCCCATTATAAATAACAAATTTCCTTCGCCCCACATGTATCTGTAAATGATCCAGAACAGCTTTCATGATGTTCCGGTTGATGGTGGTCATCTGTCTTCTGCTGGGCTCTTTTCAAGCTCAGAGTCGTGCTATTGAGGTAAGAACAGACATGGGTAAGGTGAAATGGAAAACAATATCAGTAGCAGCCTCCCACTGTGAACCATTTCATTTTTATTCAGGAGATTCTAACATGTGTTTCTAAATGTTTAAGGGTAAACAGGATATCTTTGGAAAGAGCTCTGAGGAGATTGGTAAGAACTTATTTTCAATAAAATGACTAATGGCCATGAGCGGTATAATTAAAATCTTTATATTTTACTGTTTATGGTTCTCAGATAACAGCACTGAACAAGATGAGAAATCTGTGTCAGCTATAATTGAAAGGGCCAACAGACATGCAGGTAAGCGGACATGCTGTTTGTGGAATGTGTTTTATGTCAGCTGCTCAATAAAGAGAGGACATTGATTATTAACAAAGAGAGGAAAGGAAAGAATATTATTAACTATCCTTGATGAGGAACGAAACATCTTACTTTTACCTTAGTACCAAAAGTATCTTAGTACTTTTGTAATTTTGTCAGCAGTCCAGGGCTGTTCCTTCTCTATACAAGCTCATTATGATGATCCCAGAATTAGGATGTTAAGTGAATTTTTGTGCTTTATACCATACAGGAGAGGGACTGAATGAGCCCCCGGTCATGTTTGGAGACATCGCTGTGGACGCTGTAGCAACAGGCTTAGAAATAGCAGATCCATGCACAACTCGTGGGTGCAAATGGCAGAGAAACAAAAGTGGAAAAGTCCTTGTGCCCTATGTCATCTCTAATGAATACTGTGAGTGACAGCTCTTAGCTCACTCAAAACCTTGTACTACAACATAACCGTCCAGGCCATTTTTCATATCTGAACTCTCCAACAGCCTCCCAGGAGAAGGATGTCATTTTTCAAGGCTTGAGATCTTTTGAGGAATCGACCTGCGTTCGCTTCATGCCTCGCACAAATCAGAGGGACTATATCAACATAAAGTCTAATTCAGGGTAAAAATCTGATTTTCATTCATAAAACATTTGCTGTTGCTCTATGTTTGTTCTTAAACATTTACTGTATAAATTGGAGCTTTGTATTAATTGTGATTTTTAAGATTTACAAATTTATTTACTGCAGACTCAAAAGTGAATAGTTGGATCAACTTAAAAAAATTACTTCAATTGGTAACACCTAAATAAATTAAGTTTTCTCAACTTAAATTATCACGTTTTTCACGATAATTTAAGTTGAGAAAACTTAATTTATTTATGAGTTACCAATTGAAGTAATTTTTTTAAGTTGATCCAACTATTCACTTTTTTGAGCAAGCCACATACTGTAAATACAGGTTCGTCCAGGAGAACTGTACTTGAATTGTGTACTAAATTCTACATGTGTTGTTTGAATCCTTCCATTATGTTTGATCTGATCTATAGGTGCTACTCTTTTGTGGGCCGTCGCATTGGAGGTCAGACTGTGTCTCTGGACCGTAGAGGATGCATGTCCCTGAATATAGTGCAGCATGAGCTGCTTCACACGCTGGGCTTTCACCACGAACACAACCGCAGTGACCGCGACAATCACGTCCAAATCCTTTTAAAAAACATCATTCCTGGTACATGTGATTGGTACACATTTCTTCAGCAGGTTTTGTTCTAAACCCTTTACATTGTAGTTGCAAATCTTCTCAATTAGGGTAGAGAAGATTTTGCTGTTAAATGCAACGAGAACTCTCTAAAGTTTGTGTTTGAGGTTTCAAGCAGAAATAGGAGATTAGAGAATTTATAGTTTTTTTTTTTAAATGACTGAATATTGTTCCTCTTTGATTGCTATTCCCTGTAATAGGGCAGGAGTACAACTTTGACATAATCAAGACTAACAACCTGGAGACTGCCTATGACTACAGCTCTGTGATGCACTATGGAAGGCAAGTTTTGCTGTAGTTTAGTCACACAAAAACAATATATATATATATATATATATATATATATATATATATATATATATATATATATATATATATATCTTCTCTGGATACCCCAAAATGTCTGGCAGGATTGTAACTACTGCGTCTGGAATGTGTTTGATACTGAGTGTTTGTGTGGTTTCAGGTTTGCCTTCTCCAAGAACAGAGAGCCAACCATCATCCCTATCCCTGACAATAACATGTCTATTGGCCAAGCTAAGAAAATGAGTTCAAATGATATCCTGCGTATTAACACACTATACTGCAGTATGTCTTAAGACCTTCATTCTCTTATTAATTATTTTAAAAGAATACCATTTTGAAAGCTTTGTCAGCATAGGGTGAACATGCTGTCTTCTTAACATTGATTAGGAAATGCATTTATATTTTGTATGCATGCATGTTTAATTTTTCAGAATAGGACAAAACTTAGCCTGTGTTATTATTTGGAAACTTTGAAAAATTTCACTCTTTACGGAGGACAAAATATTTTATAGATTCAGTTTAGGAGTTTGTGATTAGCATCATTTTACAAACCTTAGAGTTGGTTTTTAAATCATTTGAGGGTTGCAACGTCTAGGTAGTTTGGCATGTAGATGAGATTGAATGTTCTTTAACATACAGCTGAATAAAATAAATATTGCTTTTCCTCTATCTTATGGTTTGTTTTTGAGCTGTTGACCAGCCTTCTGTTTGTAAGCCATATATAGAGTCTCCTACATTGAAAGGTTGCGCAAGGTCCTCTTCTTTTGAAATGAGGGTCTGTTAAATGGTGAAATGTGATGGAGAAAATGTTTCAAATTAATCTGTAGAACCATATAGTTTGTGCAAGGCATCTTTTGAAATATTTCCACATCCTCTTTAGGAAGAAAAGGTCAATACTTGACTCAACATCTGGTTAACGGTAGACCAGAGAAATAAAAAAACTTCCTCTTTGTAAACCAGGTTCATGGTCTTCCATGGAGAGCAATTGCAGTTTGAAATGCTAATTTGGTTTGCAAACAGTTTTCCAACGTAAAGATATGAAGAAAAATAGTTGATTGTGTTTCTGTCTTAATAAAAAATCTACAGACATTTACCTATAGAAATAATTAGTTTGTAAATGGAGCTGAGTGTTTTCCCAAGAGTGGAGCTTTATTTAAAAATATATAAATAAATTAAATATTTCACTCAGAATTTAGGGTCAGAATTTGGCCTAAACAACATGAAAGCATGGATCCATCCTGCCTTGCAAGGGTTCAGGCTGATGGGGGTGATGAAATGATGTGAGGGATATTTTATTGCCACACTTTGAGTCCCTTAGTACCAATTGAGCATTGTTTAACATCAGAGCCAGCAACAAGACAGCATGAGTATTGATGAAGAGTAGTGTTGCTGTCCATCCCTTTATGACCACAGTGACCCATCTTCTGATGATTACTTCCAGCAGGATAATGTGCCACGTCACAAAGCTCAAATCATCTCAAATTGATATCTTGAACTTAATGAGTTCACTATACTCAAATGGCCTCCAAAGTCACCAAATCTCAATCCAGTAGAGCACATTTGGGATGTGGTGGAATGGATTTGCATCATAGATCTGCAGCTGACAAATCTGCTGGAACTGCGTGAAGCTTTCATGTCAATATGGACCAAATTATTTGATGAAATACAAAATGGAGTCTTGGGGACAAAATGTCAAGAAAGATATTACAAATTTTAGGAGCCATATAAGAAAGGGTATCTCTTCATGTGGATTGGCAGACATCAACCCTACAAGATGTATTTGCAATATTACAGCACAAATAAAGAACATTTATTCTAAACTGAATGACTCATTTGTACAAATATAAACATATTTCTGCTTTTAAACCATGTGGTATTTTACCAGTGGATTCATGAAGGCTGGGTTAGTGCACAGATAAGGAAGTTAAGGCTCTCAGAAGAGTATATAACTGTCAGCCCTGTTTGACCCAGAACATCTTCCCAGAAAGCTCTCATCATGTACTTCTTGGTGGTGGTCATCTCTCTTCTCCTGAGCTCCGTTCCTGCTCAGAGTCGCACTATTCAGGTGAGAACAGACAACACTATGTCATCAATATCTGAAATGTAAAATGATAACATCAGCGCCATCCCAATGGGAGCGGTTTTCATTTCTAAACACTGGTTTCTAATACACATTTGTTTAAAATTCTAAAACAGGATTTGATTGACAAGATCCCTGGGAAGACTGGTAAGATGCACAGAAAGAAAAAACTAATTTGTAATTTTGTAGTGTTTTATTAATAATTTACTGATTCACATCTCAGGTAACCTCACAGAGAAAGATGATACACCAGTGTCTACTATACTTGAAACCAACAAAAATGCAGGTATGAGTTTGAAGGCTATATAGGCACATCTTTTGTGTAGCAGTTCATGGCAGATTCCTTGGCTCTCCTCATCATTTAAAACATTATCACCAGAATCAACATACTAAATTATTGTGCATTATTCTATACCACGCAGGACTGGGACTGGATAAGCCTTTGATCATGTTTGGAGACATCGCCGTACCAAGCGAGCTCCAGAATGCAGATCCATGTACCGCTCGTGGGTGTAAATGGGACAGAAGCAGAGATGGATTAGTCTATGTGCCCTACGTCATCTCCAACCAGTACTGTAAGTGGCAATGTTAACTAAATTAGATATCATCTCATCTGTACCACATGTTCTGTTCAACAGTCTATTCCTTCCACAGCTCCACAGGAGAGAGGAGTGATTGAAAGAGGTTTGCAGTCCTTTGCAGGGGTTTCCTGCATTCGATTCGTACGTCATCAAGGACAGAGGAACTATCTTCGCATAATATCTGATTCTGGGTAAATCTCTGGATTCAGGGCTCCTTTCTATTCAATTTCTGTGCTTTCCCTTCAGATAAATATACAACCTGATGTGTTATGTGGTCCACAGATGCTATTCATATTTGGGGCGCCAAAATGGAGGGCAGGTTGTTTCTCTCCAGCGTAATGGGTGTGTCTATCACAGCACTGTGCAGCACGAACTCCTTCATGCTCTCGGGTTCCATCATGAACAGAACCGCAGTGACCGTGACAAACACATCCGAATCCTTTATCAGAACATCATTCCTGGTATTTTTGTTTAAAATTCTTTGGACAAATGTTTGAAATTAGGCGGCATTCTGCTGGCAAACCTTTACAGAGCATGAGTTTTAAAAATGAGAATTCCATACACAGATTTCTGAAACATGATTCAAATTTTGCTGCATGAAAGAAACACTTTAAATAGTAAAGCTTTTTATTTATATAGCACTAAAAACATTTGATCTTTTTAAATGTTTATAAAGTGTTTTTAACAAACAACAGAAAACATGTAAATATGTATTTAAAATATATAATATATAAATATGAATATAAATAATATATTGTATAAATAATAGTACGGTATATAGAATGGAAAGTAAATTAATATTAACAAGTGATTAAGACTTAGAGATAAAGATAAAAAAAGATAAAATAGAATAAAAAAAGAAAACAAAATGCATAAAACATTGCATATTACATTTAGTCACAATTATTGCATAGTCTAGAAACTCTAGATTAAACTTAATTGTGTTTTTACCAGATTTACATTTACAGTCGTTAATACTTTCCTGTGCTCTGTGTAACAGCACAGCAGCACAATTTCCGTAAAGTAGCCACCAACAATTTGGCTACCCCCTATGACTACAACTCTGTGATGCACTATTCAAGGTAAGCGACTTGTCAAATAATTTTTTTTTTTTTTTTTTTTTTTTTTTGGGATATGCTAAAAACGTAGTAAACAGTTTTTGCTGTTGTTTCTTTATGTGTGTGTTTTTAGGAGGGCATTCTCCTGGAATAATGAGCCAACCATGATTCCCATTCCGAATGCGAACGTTGCGATTGGTCAAGCTCAACAAATGAGCCCCAATGACGTCCGACGCATTAACAGACTCTACTGCAGTACGTTCAGCCTCCCTGTCATTTGAATAAAAAACATCATTTGTTATTCCTCGCTGAAATCTCCACCTGCATGTCTATTAACTCTTAATCACCACAAAATCGTGTCTTTCATTTCATATTCATTGTTTTTTTTTTTTTTTTCCTCAGGTTGAGAAACTGCTGCCGGGCTGTATAAAGAACATGTCTGATGGAAAAGTTCAAAGTTCTTTTTTAATCTTTCCTTTTTGCACATCATAGTGTCAAATGATTTTTAACATCCTAAAATCAGATGCCTCTCAGTACATAAGATAAGATAATGAGAATAATTAATGAGAATAAAAGATAATAATGTTCCAGTATCAGATGCTTGTGACAAATCAACAAAAGGAGCAAATAATGTGAACTCAAAATGTTCTTTAAAACAAGTAAATAAATAAATAAAAAATCAACAGCACTATGATTGATGGCTTCTGGGTCAGTCCTTTTTCAGTAGTAAAGCTGTGTTGTTGTATTGATATTAATATCCAAAAGAATGATTTCTGAAGGATCATGTGTGTGGTAGGTTCAGTGACCGGTAGGTTTAGGGGCGGGGTTGGGTATAGGCCATCACATGTGGTCCGGATAACCGTATAGTACCAAAAATAATCCTTTTAAATTGTAATATTATTTCTCAATTTGACCATTTTTACTGCATTTTTGATCAATAATAAATAATGTGCTGCCTTGGTGAGCATAAGAGACTTTTTTCAAAAACAATAAAATGTGATTATTCCAAACTTTTGACCGGTATTAGTAAAATTATACTGATACTACAGTACAATAACCATAATAACGGCAATGTTCTCAATCTTGAGTACATTACAGTTACACAATTAACCACAAGATGTCATGTTTAGTCATTTCCAAACCTTCTGCAGCTGCTAAAGACACAAACATTGCACATTTTGTGTAGTTTTTGAAAGGCACATTGTGAATCACACAAAGCACAAAACCAGATTTACCTCTTCCTAAACGTCCCAAAAAAGAACTCATTGATGGCCCTTCCTCTCAACATTGCATACATTTGACTGGTTGGAAGCATTGCTTTAGCACACGCAATGAGAGGAAAGGGATTTTGAAGATGACAGATGTAAGTGTATAAATGATAGAACAATGTTGAGAAATGAAATTGATAGTGAATTGGCAATAGGTACAAATATAGTTTTAACAAGAGTGACTAAAAATGACATATCCCTTTGGAAACAGATGTGACCACCTAACTCTAAGTGGTCAAATATGAGTAAATGATGAGTTTGTGATTTGTTAAGTAAAACCTCTGCATGCCTCTTTAAAACATACAGTATGTGCCCCTTTGAATGTAACCACAAAATCGATTTTAATCTCCAACTGATGCAAATGGGGAGAAGGAACAGGAATCACCATGTAACACTCTCCAACATGATCAACATTACAGTTATGCATGCAGATACCATTCATCCAAAGCGACTTGCAAGGGATACATCTGATCAGCTTACATTCCCTGGGAATCAAACCCATGATTTTGGCAACTGTTTTAGTTATGTCACACGTTGTATTGGGACAAACTTTTGACCATATCTGTTTTTTTGGCCCACCTGTTTAAATTCACTTTAGACATGACCAGTATCCGATATTTGTGTTTACATTAATTCCTGCCCAAAATGATTGTAGGTGATCGCTTTACGTGCAAATCATTATTATTTTCGTTCTTGGTGTGAACAGGCCTTAACCAACTGCAGGTAACTACTAATTATTATTTAAATTATTATTCACAAATAAAATGTGTATTGCATTCAAACATTTTATAATAAAACGTAACATGTAACATAACATTATACTCAAGTAATTAAAGGACATTTTAGAAATGAGTAATGAAGACGAACAGTAAAGTGAATTCATTGCCCGTCATTCAAATACGAAATACGAAAATATCAATAATTTGGCTCTGTCTTAGTAACATCTCTAGGGGTTTAAATGTAGCAATGTACACGATTCTCTTGATAAATGAACTAACAACATCTAAACTAATGGATGATTACATTCAAGAAAGAAAATTAATAGGAAACTTAACACAAGGATGACTGGATACTAAATGAAGTAATCAAGTAAAGTTTCTGGTTTGTCAGCATGTGATGGCACCATACTGTGACAGGGAAATCCACACCTGTTCTTCAGTGGAGACTGAAGGTTACACAAGACTGAACTCGCTGAGTAATGAAAAAAAAAAAAACACTTGCATGTTTATCATGTTTTCTTTGAACGTTTCAAAGATAATGGTTCTATTCACACCAGCATGTACTGTTTTGTGCATTCCCCACGTCTGAACATGTGACTGGAGATATTAATTCAGGATAAATTGCTGCGGTCACAATTTTAATAAATTTCAAATGCTTTTATATGATTATATTTGCATAAAATATGACTCAGATTTGAGCTGATAACTATATATTTAGCAATATTATGTTAGTCGGCAACAGCTAAAATGTATAAAAAGTAGTTACCTGCAGTTGGTTAAGGCCCATTCACACCAAGAACGATAACTACATCTAATTATAACGATAACTATATTAGTGTCCACACCAATGCACAATAACATTGTGTTTATTATAAGCGCACGCTGCAGTTCTGTCATCTGCCACTTTAAATGCTTGAGATCAAGGTTATATTAGGCATTATATACGGTGATATATAAAAATATTTATTATTTAAGGTGATTCGCTTTTAAAAATACAAAATACAATATAACATTTTTTTTATGAAAATGAAGTGTTTTAAGAAGAGAACAAATCTGTTCTGATGCATTCATAAGAGTTGTTTATGACACATGCTCCTATGAAGGGAATTTCACACCTGTTCTTTTTCAAACAAGGTTAAACAAATCTCTTAAAAAACTCAAGGTTAAAAAAACTATTTTGCCCGTATTTGTCAACATCATTTTGATATGGACTCGAACCAGGGTATAAAACGTGTTGCTCAAGCTTGAGGGACTGAGGTGAGAATAGTGGTACGTTTGAGGTGTCTGTTCAAACATATTCCCATTAATTATTATTTATAAGTTGATGTATTTTTTTAGCAGAATAGGAAATGAGGAAGGCAACATATATTTATTGAAAACTTAAATAGGTTTTGTCCCATTTAATAAGGGTATGGTGTCCACCCAAACTTTTTGTTTAATTTAAAAATTATACTTATCATGGCTTTGTATTTTACTTGAGATTTCAGGTTTCACGTGACCAATAGTGTATATGTAAATTCTGTCTCACCAAACTGCTGTGCCTTGGTTCTTTCTGCAGGTCTATTATCTCTCTCATTATCTTTGGCTGCCATGTTTGTGACTTGGGTTACTTTTGGCCTGTTGGCCCTGCTGGTCTTCTCCGCCGAGGGGAAGGTAAAACATAATTATACATGGACACACGTATAGTACTCTGAAAATGATGCATGCAATTTCTTCGTATACTAATTCATGTAATATTGAAGAATGTAATATGCTTTGACTTCACTTAATGTTTAAATATTTATTTTCCATGTCCGTGTTGTCTGTGGTGTTCTGGCATAACCCACATTCAGACTGGTAAGTCAAATACTCCAGAAGCTCTAACTGTAAATATGAGATTGTAAAAAGCTTTGAGCTGAAACATTAAATAATTCAGCAAAGACACCGTATATGATGCATTGACTGAAGTAATGTTGAACGTGTTGATGTGCTTTTATAATAGTCGAGGACAAGTCTGCTGAGCTGTCTGTGTCTGAACTGCTGTACAGAGCCAACAGAGGCATTGGTATATACGCACTCACCACTTACTCACCAATAGACATCAATGTTGCAATTGTCCTTCATTAAAAAGTCCCAAATTAACTGTTTATGTGTTAGTTCCTGAAGCTGATGAGCCCAAGCTAATGGATGACATTGCTGTGAATGAGAAAAATGCTGATCCCTGCACCTCCTACGGCTGCCTCTGGTCCAAATACAGCGACGGCAAGATTTATGTACCTTACGTCATCGCCAACCACTACTGTAAGTCACCAATATTATGATTTATGTTTTTGTAGGCCAAATTCATGAAAGTACCCTTTGCATGCTGCTGAGATTTAATGAAAGGATGTAACTCTCCACAGTAGCAAACTCTGACCTCTTTGCCCTTTCAGCTTCCCGTGAGCTGGAGATCATCAAGCGCGGTCTGG
Organism: Scardinius erythrophthalmus; assembly: GCF_964197995.2. NCBI lineage: Eukaryota > Metazoa > Chordata > Actinopteri > Cypriniformes > Leuciscidae > Scardinius > Scardinius erythrophthalmus. Next base: position 37,528,811 of record NC_138222.1, read on the forward strand.
ACTCTTTCTCCTCCAGCACTTGTATCCGCTTCTTCCCCCGCAGCAATGAGAGAGACTATATTAGCATTGAGTCTCGCAGTGGGTACATAACACAACTAAAAACACAATCAGAAAAACCAACACAGAAATAGTTTCAAGATAAGACAAGACGAAGACTATTCAAAACTCAACATTAATTACCATCAAAATGTAAATCAAGATGATGAAGAGATGAAGATAATATCTAAGATGGGCAAACATTTTACAATTTATGGATCTCTGTCTCACAGATGCTACTCGTACGTTGGTCGTCAGGGTTATGCCCAGACTGTGTCTCTGGCCCGTAATGGCTGCCTTTACCACAGCACTGTGCAGCATGAGCTGCTCCACGCTCTTGGCTTCAACCATGAACAGACCCGCAGTGACCGTGACAATCACATCCAAGTCGTCTGGGAGAACATCAGTGATGGTATTGTTTTTGTTGAAAGAAGAATACATGTATATAGTGTTATTAGGTTAGTTTATTTAATACAATAGATTTCTAGGTCCATAGGTAAAAGTTGTGTTTGCTCGTCATCAGACATGAAGTACAACTTCAACAAAATCAACACCCTGAACCAAGGAACTCCCTACGACTACAGCTCTGTGATGCAGTACGAGAGGTGAGTGAGCTCAAGAGGAGATGAGGTTTCTCTCAGTGTTCCAGATTATAATCTAACGGCATCTATGCCACTTGCTCCACTCTATCAGATATGCTTTCTCCAAGAATGGCCTTCCCACCATGATTCCCATTCCTAACAATAATGTTGCACTGGGCACATCTACTCAGATGAGCCAGAATGACATCATCAGAATCAACAGGCTCTACCAGTGCTGAGTGTAACGACACAAACATTCATTTCTCTCCTTCTCATTCTGGAACTTGTGCTTGCAAAATAACAAAAAAATGACACATTACATTTGGTGGAAGTTTCAAAATATGACCAAAATGTATTTAATTCACATTAAAATGTTCCGTTTTTTATTTACATATTTAAATGTAAAGCTTAATTAAATGAAATTTGCAATTAAATTGATTTTTTCTACCTTGATGGTTTTCTCATTCATAGGAGCAACAGAGCTTGCCTTCAGCACCCAGATTCGCAGCCCAAACTACAACAACAATACTTCACTCAAGTATCATGGATGGTGTTGACTTCTGCACTTGAATCCCCAATAAATTTTCAATCAAAGAGAACATCAAACCCAGTTAATTTTTAAGACTCTGGCCTGACTGACTGTGACAAAAGGGATAATTCACACTGATTTAATAATTATAAAACAGTGTGAATAATCCATTTTCTGATGTCTTCTTTAGTTTGCTATTTTAAAGATGACAATGTAAAGAAAACAACACTTTGAATAGTTATATTTTATTTAATTGACGTGGGAACATTTTACAAACAGTTTCCAAAAGTTCAGTAGGCTTACCATATTCCTAAATTTAAAGTATTAAATGAAATTTTGAAGCTGTTTGGTCATATTTGGCTGAAAATTTCATGCTTACGTCTGTAAACACCTTTCCAACCCTTGTTACCGTCTGTGGAATCACCCATTATCAAAATAAAGAAACTTCAATGCTATTGCACCGAATAATTTGCTTGTCATATTCATACCAAAAGCATAATTGAGAGTGTGTTTTGCTTTTAGACAACAGTATACAATTTTACATCAATAAACGAGAAATGTGTATTGAATAAATTATTCCTACCCACTTTTACAACCACTTTAAAAAACATAACAGTGGTTGTGACCAGAGAGATGGATTCTGGCTTCATAAATATCACATGGAGTGACAATTTTTTTCCCCCTCAAATTAGATTTGAGTTGATAAATACAGATTTGACTAAAAATGTTTGTTGGCTACAGTCAGAAATCTACCACAGTTATGGTATTTTATCTTATGATGTTTAAAAAGTATTTGTACAATACAGCATTTATTAATTTATCAGTTTATCATGAGGGATGTACATTCTTATTTTACTCTGTGAACAGATTTTGACTGTTGTGGTTTAATATAAACATGACAAAAACATAATCCACATGAATTTATAATTTTTTATTTAGTTTTAAGATTCATAAACCAGGAGACTAACATGCTAGAGGTTGAATAATGTTGATCACAACAAACTCTGTAATGTCGGACATGACTCAAGTCTTTACCTCATCACTTGAGATCTGACTCTTCTTTAAAGGCTAAAGGTAGAGATCGCAGAGAGTTCCAATAGCACCTCACTGCAGTACACGAGATCCAGGGGGCGGAGTTGGATCCAGATCTAAGGGATGGAGATTGGTAGGTTTAGGGGTGGGTTTAGGGATCAGGGAATGGAGATGGGTATAGGTTTAGGTATATATAATGTGGGAGGAGTTGGATCTGGATCTAACTCCTCCCCCTGGGTGTCGTGCTCTGCAGTGAGGACCATCTCGAGAGTTCAGACACACTACTAGAGTATGTCACTGATGTATGTTCTCATTCAGAGCTCACAACAAAGAGTATAGGCCAAACTCTGCCATCTAGCTTAAGAGAGGGCAGAACCTCATGTTTTCTGCTAAGATTCATCCAGTGACATCACATTGAGCCCCTGAGCATATAAAAGGGTGCCTGCATTACACTACATCAGATTTGAATTGTCTAAAGGAAGACACGCAGGCATGCTCAAAGCATAGCAATGTGACGCAGCATCTCGTCAGGGAACCGGGGTTACATAAATTACCCTAAGATGTGCCCTTTCGAGGGAACTCGGCGCTGAGTCAGTTGCTGACACTATACCCACTATGCCATGCTGACCAATTCCTGCCTGAGCACCATGAAGGTCACCAAGCACAACCTTGTCCGGCTTAAACACACAAGGACTCGATGGGCCTTGACCCAGAGTAACCTAAATGCATCAGTAGCCAATTAGGACACATCCTGTAACACCACAGCCTTGCTCCCTAGAGGTGGATAAAGTACACAACTTCCTTACTTGAAAGTACAGATACTACTGGTGAAATATTACTCCGTTACAAGTAAAAGTTGTAAAGACCGATTTTTACTTAAGTAAAAGTACAGAAGTACTTGTATTTAAAAGTACCAAAAGTAAAAAGTAAATGTCAATGCATTGTTATATTATTGTTGCATTGTTGTAATATTTACAGTACCTTATGCCTCTGAATCTATGCCTGCCAACCTACCCTCATATCAATATTAAATTTATTTCTTGAACACAGTTCCAGTAGTGGGATTGAATGTGTGATTGAATAAGTGCACTCAGTAACGTCCACAATGGTTTCGGACACCCAAATGGCTGCTCCCTCAAATACTGCCCTATTTAAAGTTTTTTTGCTTTTAGTATGAATGTGTTAGCCTTACTGTTATCTATAAGCTAGTTTGCTCCAAAACAATGACAAAATTCGCATTTATAAGACCAAACCCAACGTTGAAGATGAAAATCAGTTTGATGTCAGAATCCAACGCCAGATTGACATTAAACTCCAACATTAGACAGACGTATTGTGGTTGAAAATGAAAATCGGGTTGACGTCAGAAACCAACATCAGTCGGGTTCTGACATCAACCGACTTTCATTTCCAACCAAAATCCAACGTCTATCCGATGTCGGGTTCTGATGTCAACCCGACTTTTATTTCCAACCAAAGTGCAACCCCTGCAACCAAAATCATCCCCTGACTGACGTTACTACTTTCTACTCAAGGACCGTGACAGAATTGTAGTGGAGTAAAAAGTATGATATTTGTCTTTCAAATGTAGTGAAGTTAAAGTAAAAAGTTTCCAGAAAAAAGAATACTCAAGTAAAGTACAGATACTCAAAAAGTGTACTTAAGTACAGTACTCAAGTAAATGTACTTTGTTACTGTCCACCTCTAGGCAATAGGAAAAAAGCCTTGAAGCTTCCACGCTCAACCGTTTCTGAAACGGGGACTCCAGTCCGAGCCACCGCTTCAGGACAGCCCAGAGCCCCAAAGAGCAGAGCTACCAGGGAAGAATAGACAAAGCCTCAGCTAAGTTCATAGCACCACATCTAGCAGCTGAACATGGCAATAGCTTCAAGGCATCTCCAAATATAACCCAACCAGACCTGAACACAAGCCTAAGGGAGCAGCATACCAAAGGGAGGAAGAATTCTTCAGCTTGCAAGAATATCCAGACTAAATGAGCTGGAGAGAATGGGTCGCTAAACGTGATACAAACCATTCCACAAAGCCCCACTCTGACCTTCAAGTAGCCTTGCTTCACTACCCAATATGACAGTTTGGGGAAGACGACAAATGAGAGAGTGGAAGTTCTTCATTTTGGATCGGAAAATGAATGCATCACAAAGAAAGCATTAAGCCCCCAAAAGTTCAAAAATGATAAAAAATGAAGTCTGTAAGTTTTAGCATTAACTAATATTTTCGTGAAAAAGAAAATCCTCTTCAGATCAGAATGACCCAAACACAAGATAAGGGTTAAAAAGCATCCATTATTTATTGATTACTGTAATAAATAAAAGATTTAATAAGAAAGGTAAACAATCAGTTTTGACAGATCATCAGGTCTGTGTCTGACGTGTGTTCCTATGAAGCAACAAATGAGGGAATTTCACACCTGTTCTCTTTCAAACAACGTGTCAGCATGTTCTCTGTACTATTGGCCATATCTGTAAAGATTGTATACCACCGTCTAGGTATAAAACCCACTTATGGCCATAGTGTTGCACTGGCTTTGGAAATCTAAGGTAAGAGAACTGGTAGGTTTCCCATCTCTATTCAAAGTCATTTATATTTTAGCAAATATCACATTATTTGAGCATCAGATGAGAAAAAGCACGTTTATAATGATCATACAGTATATAATTAAAATTAAGATGAAAATGTTTGGTGACCCATTTTATCAGATATTCTCGTTGCATCTTCCTTGTGGGTCTAAAGTATTACAGTACTACACAGAAGTTATGTTGAATATCAGTGTTATACTGTTACTTGTTTTTTACAAACAGTGTTTGCATGTCCTTCTTAAAAGCCAAAGTAAATCTTTTTGCTCTGACATATTATGAAATGAGCCCTGTGATGGACTAGCCACCTGTCCAGGGTGTTTGCCTTTGCCCAGTGACCCTATATAGGATAAACGGGTATACAAAATGGATAGAAATTATAATAAGTTGATAAATATTAGTACAAGAACTGAACTGACCTTCATTTGAGGCATTCTGCCTAAACAGCTGTGCCCTGGTTCTTTCCACAGGACTTTCGACACAATGTTTGTGGTCAAGGTGACTTTTGGCCTGTTGGCCCTGCTTCTCGTCTTCTCTGTTAGAGCTGAGGAGATGGTAAGACACACACACACACACACACACACACACACACACACACACACACACACACACACACACACACACAAACATGTCCACACACACACACACACACACACACACACACACACACACACACACACACACACACACACACACACACATACACACACACACACACACACACACACACACACACACCAGTATGCATTATGCCCGCACCTCTCTGATTCTAATTATTGTAATTATGAAAAATGTAAAATGATGAGTTTTGTTCTATTCCATGTGTGTGGTGTTCTGGCATAACTCACATTCAGACTGGTAAGTCAAATACTCCAGAAGCTATGATTGTAAATATGAGATTGTAAAGAGTTTTGAGATGAAACAATTCTGCAAATATTGAAAGTTTCTACATGATGAACTGATTTAAGTAATGGTTTGTTAGTGAACGTGTTGATGTGCTTTTATAATAGTCGAGGACAAGTCTGCTGAGCTGTCTGTGTCTGAACTGCTGTACAGAGCCAACAGAGGCATTGGTATATACACACTCACCACTTACTCACCAATAGACATCAATGTTGCAATTGTACTTCCTTAAAAAGTCCCAAATTAACTGTTTATGTGTTAGTTCCTGAAGCTGATGAGCCCAAGCTAATGGATGACATTGCTGTGAATGAGAAAAATGCTGATCCCTGCACCTCCTACGGCTGCCTCTGGTCCAAATACAGCGACGGCAAGATTTATGTACCTTACGTCATCGCCAACCACTACTGTAAGTCACCAATATTATGATTTATGTTTTTGTAGGCCAAATTCATGAAAGTACCCTTTGCATGCTGCTGAGATTTAATGAAAGGATGTAACTCTCCACAGTAGCAAACTCTGACCTCTTTGCCCTTTCAGCTTCCCGTGAGCTGGAGATCATCAAGCGCGGTCTGGACTCTTTCTCCTCCAGCACTTGTATCCGCTTCTTCCCCCGCAGCAATGAGAGAGACTATATTAGCATTGAGTCTCGCAGTGGGTACATAACACAACTAAAAACACAATCAGAAAAACCAACACAGAAATAGTTTCAAGATAAGACAAGACGAAGACTATTCAAAACTCAACATTAATTACCATCAAAATGTAAATCAAGATGATGAAGAGATGAAGATAATATCTAAGATGGGCAAACATTTTACAATTTATGGATCTCTGTCTCACAGATGCTACTCGTACGTTGGTCGTCAGGGTTATGCCCAGACTGTGTCTCTGGCCCGTAATGGCTGCCTTTACCACAGCACTGTGCAGCATGAGCTGCTCCACGCTCTTGGCTTCAACCATGAACAGACCCGCAGTGACCGTGACAATCACATCCAAGTCGTCTGGGAGAACATCAGTGATGGTATTGTTTTTGTTGAAAGAAGAATACATGTATATAGTGTTATTAGGTTAGTTTATTTAATACAATAGATTTCTAGGTCCATAGGTAAAAGTTGTGTTTGCTCGTCATCAGACATGAAGTACAACTTCAACAAAATCAACACCCTGAACCAAGGAACTCCCTACGACTACAGCTCTGTGATGCAGTACGAGAGGTGAGTGAGCTCAAGAGGAGATGAGGTTTCTCTCAGTGTTCCAGATTATAATCTAACGGCATCTATGCCACTTGCTCCACTCTATCAGATATGCTTTCTCCAAGAATGGATACCCCACCATGATTCCCATTCCCAACAGCAATGCTGCGCTGGGCACATCTACTCAGATGAGCCAGAATGACATCATCAGAATCAACAGGCTCTACCAGTGCTGTGAGTGACACATTACTCTCAAAATAATAAACCCCTACTATTTAGCATTGGATGTATAAATAAGTGATGGCCAAAGATTGCATATATTGCATTGTCTAGCAAATCTGTGATGAAATATTACACTCAAATATTTTAACTAATGTACACATTACCATTGTGTACATTGTGAGAATTTATGTATAATTATTTTTATGTTTACCACCAAAATAAGTGAGGGGAACTTCAAAACTGACCCTTTGTGATCTACCCATCTTTTAGGAGCAGTGGAAGTGCATTCAGCACCCAGACATGAAGCATGCAGAGAAAACAATTCACTGAAGATCCAATGTCTCACTGATGGTGTTGACTACTGTGTTGAACTTGCATCATTCTATCAGATGTATTAAGCAACATTAAAAGATACACCAAATTAAAAGATTTTGAGTGAGTTTCTGTGAAGAAATACATAATTCACACTGGGTTTTTTTTAAATAAAGTATATTAACAATTTAATTTAAATGTAATTTAATAATAAAGTATAATAAAGTAAATTTTCTATTGTTCCTTAGTCTATATACATTTGCTCAAATAAACTGAAAGCATAATTAAACAAAACTCAAGCATAATTCATAATTCTTCAACATTGTTCTGAAGAAGCTGACTGATCCTGACTCAAGGTCAGTGAATATGATCATTAATCATTGATGTGATGCATGGTTTTCGGCCCAGACTCTTTCAAGAAGCTATTTCAAAGTTTTAAAAACTGAGAGGTAGAATTGTCTCACTGTATCATAAATCTATTTTCAAAAAAGGGGCCCTTTCTTATTATTATTAATATTCTTAGCCGCTATAATGAACAATTGACATCCTTTTGGCATGAAATAATATTTTTATGGTCATAAATAAAGACAATAGTGAAACAGAAAACAAATGCTAAATTTCTAAAAAAAAAAAAAAATTCACTTGCAAATCATTTTAAAATAAAATTACAAGTTAAGTTAAATATGTTATAAAGTTTCTCCAACTATCAAGCCTAGAGATTGTAGAGTTTGTTATGCTATTATCACCAAATATTGGATTTGATCTTTTTGTCAACTTGTTTTCTTTTAACTAGGACATGTTTTGTATTTCTTTTTGGAACTGACTGATAGTAGGCCTCATTGATCTGAGTTTATGCACCTCAGTTTTATGGGGAAAATTATATGGGAAAAATTTACACCGTTTATCACACCCGTGTGTTCTTTAATGTTTAACCAGGAAGTTTGTTTTCAAATGCTTTTATTTTGTACAAAATGGAACAAAGTCACACTTGTGTTGTTCCCGGTCAAAAATGACCGGTCTACAAAAATAGCTTCTAAATCTCTTGTTATATTATCACCAAATATTGGATATCATCTTTTAGTCAACTTTTCAATTAGGACAGGATTTGTATTTATTTTTCTAAAGTACTTCTCTAAATGTACTCTCTAAAGTACATTTAGTTTCACCTGATAACTCAGAGTTGACTTTGTGATGCATAAATGTAATTGCAAAAGATCAATGTGATTGCAAAAGATCCCAATGTGGATCTATGTGCAAACACTTAATTTTCTATAGAGTGGTGCAGTTATGACTTCACTTTATAGGCCAACCGGAAATTAGCATCACGCTGGTTCCCTCGACGAAAACCCAATAGGATTTTCCCATAGGCTTTTGGATTATCGCTAAAAACAAGCTCTGTGATCAACAAAAGTTTATGATACTTGCACGTTTTGTCCATCAAGATAATTCACATCACAGATGAACAAAACTTTTATGAATTTTGAAGCCTAAATGCAGTCGCCAGAAGTAAAAAGCTAAAGCTATAAACGAACTACACCACGGTCCCACGATTTCAACGTCACCATCACTTAGCTTTCGCCAACTCCTCAGTTTTTATCTAAAAACATTTTCCCAGAACATTTGAGTTAGAAAATTGTGTATGAGCACAATTATAACCATAACGGTGCTGTAAAAGTGGACTGAGCTAACCTTTTCGACGTGATGATGTTTAATTTCCCCAATTTAGCCACTTAGCAACCGCCTTTTTAAAGACACGTAACAGTTTAAAAAAATCACGAGTGGGGTAATATTGATGCATTTTATGTCATAGAATAAAACGTGAAAGTGTCTTGAGCTTGTGTTCACCATAGACCTTAGTTCAGCCATTTAACCAAAACCTATTGACTTTGGGACGATGGTGGTAAAATACTAACTGTGCGTTCACACTGCTGTCGGCCCTGCCAACAACGCCGTAGAAAGATTCGTGGACACTCTGACGTAGATCGAATGCTTGGTCTTTTTTTTAACTTTATTTAAAGGGGACACAAAGCAAACAAGCATGTTGATCGTTATTTGTGCAGACTGACCAAGTAGGGTATATGTTAACCTCATGGAATCTTTTAAATGTGAAATTAAGAAATTGATCAATGAAAAGAACTTAACAATTATAGTGACATATTTGCTAACGAAGTAAACCAATTAATAGCAATTTGTGTCGTGTGGCTTTTGTGTTCATGGTTAAGTGCTAATCTAATTTGCATTCCCGCTGAAAAACAAGCGTTCTAGCACAAAAATGTTGCTTATAAATAGTGTTGCGCACCTTCTTATCAAATTCACATGATCAACCTCTCCTCTATTTTGCTTGGGAACTAATGTGGTCGGAACCAAAGTTTACAGGACTGCATTCTCTGGAATCCTCTCAAGCGGAGGACTTCTACATTCCGATTGGCCACCGAACCGCGTCATAGCTCATTACCATAAACCTGACTTCAACTCTCCTCGCCGCTCTCACCGTCCAGGCTCACCTTCGCCGGAGCTCGCCGCCGGCTCACATTGAAAATCAATGACTTCTGGCCACTTTGACACTCTCGCCAGTGTGAACGCACAGAATTACTTCCGTGTTTTGGCCTACAAATTGATGTCATACCTGCACCACTCTATTAAGTACTCCTGAGTGCAGCGATAGGGTGGGAGATGTGTAATTATGATCGCTAATTATCGTTAGAGGATGTTGAATTTTAACACAATATATAGTAAATTCACTTAGGCCTACCTTGCAATAAATGTGCATAACCTCCAAACATCTTGAACTTCTCTGCTTCAATTTCATTGATTGAATCTGTAAACCAATCGTTTTTGAGGATGGAACAGTGTTGCCAGATTGGGCAGGTTCCCACCAAAGTGGGCTTTTTTTGATCGGGTTGGACTGGAGAAAAATGCATTGGGCGGGTGGACAAAAATTGGGTTGCTTTATAAAATAAAAAACAGCCCAAGCAACAGCTTTTTTTCCTTCGCTTTTATGTTTAGTCATGTTATTTAAATATATATGTAAATATCCTAACACAACCCTTATTGGTTCAGTTTAACCAGTCATGGCCGGGTAATATACTTCTGCGTCGAACTCACGCCTTCGCTATGTCGTAGGCTGTGTGTAGCGCGTACCTTTCGGCATACCCTGACGGGCACCTCTCCAAAAATGTAACAACGCGTCAATTCTATGCGGACGCAAGCACTGTGATTGGTCTGCTTGAACCCCTCCCTCGGGTTTCACATGCTCATTCTGCATGTGTAATTGCGCGTCAACAAGGACAACGACACAGAAGTATAAATGAAAACCAACCTGTTGGTCCGACCCACTGATTTGGTTACCGACCTTTATCGCCCGGCTTTCGACTACGCTCCTCTGTCTGCCATGTAGAACCCGGTTTTGTTCATTAAATGTTCTTTGCTTTTTGTATTTTATTTATCATACTTAAAAGAATTTTGTATATTGTTGATTTAGTTTTTTTTTTAGTTTTTTTTTCAAAAGTATACTGTATACCTAAGTAGATCGTAGAACCATTGCCACCAATGATCTCTACAATCAACTTAGCTCAATATGCTTTTGGAAAACGCAGCCCAGACCTGAATCAGCCTTTCGTGACATTTGAATTCTCCAGTGTAATGCGATCTCATGCAGAATGCAGCGCAGTGATTGGATTAAACGAGTTCCCTTTCGAACGGTCAGTCGTATTGCGTAACTATACGCTATGCTATACACAGCTGACTTAAGGTGGTATTTCTTCTAAGAGAGCAATGGCGTTGATTCAAATGTCACGCCACGGCTATGGCAAATGCAGAGCCCCTCAGCATGACGAGGACAGACACAGCGAGTATGTCGCCTGCCTGGGAAAGGCCCACGCAGACGACGCTCTGACTGAGACGAGCTGCTCTCTCTGCGAGAGTATGCCGCTCTCATCTCTCTGCTCTTGGATCACATTCTTCTAATAAACACAGCCAAGAGCTCTCTGCATCCCAGTCAGAGGATCTCCTTCCTGGGTGCAGTTATAGACTCGGCTCAAATGAGGGCGTGGCTGTCAGATGAGCGCATTCTGGCAATTCAGCGACTCACAAGCTCTTTCAGAGTGGGGACCAAGCGTCCCCTCAGAACCTTTCAGAGGATGCTAGGCCTCATGGCCTCTGCGTCATCAGTACTTCTGCTGGGTATGCTTCAAATGCAGTACTGGCTGAAACCACCGGTTCCTCCCCAGGCATGGCACTCAGGTCATCTTCATATCAGGGTGGACCACGGCTGCACCAGAGCCCTGGCCCCTTGGATAAAACCCAGCCTCTTCGAGTCAGGGATAAGCTTGGGGATAGTCTCAAGGAGGATGGTGGTCACGGCAGATGCCTCCAACACAGGTTGGGGTGCTCTGTGCGAGGGCAAAACGGCCTCTGGCTCTTGGACGAGCACAGAGGGATGGTTGCATATCAACTGCCTAGAAATACTGGCGGTTTTGCTGGCCTTCAAAACCTTCCTACCACACCTGGAAGGTCACCACGTCCTGGTCCGGACAGAAAACACGACAGTGGTGTCCTATATAAACCGAAAGGGCGGGCTCAGGTTGAGACGTCTGTACGAACTTGAGACAACTCTCACTGCCCAATATTTTTCTCGAAGGACAGGGATGCGCTGGCCCATGAATGGCCTAGCCTTCCCCTGTATGGTTTTCCTCCGGTCACGCTCCTCCCTCAGGTCATAAAGAGGATCAGGGAGGGCAGACACACAGTCCTACTTGTGGCCCCCCTCTGGCGAAACCAGCCTTGGTTCCCTGAGTTGATTCAGCTGCTCACAGCAGCCCCGTGGCCAATACCCCTGAGGAAAGACCTTCTTTCCCAGGTGAACAAGACAATTTGGCACCCCCGTCCCAAACTATGGGCCCTCCATGTGGAGTCTTTATGCTCTTAAATGGTCTGTGTTCTCTGGCTGGAGCTCAACCAGGAACCAGAACTCTACTTTATGTGAAGTATCTCAGTGCCCGGTTGCATAAAGCACCTTAAGTTTTTCCCTTAAGTGTGATACTTAAGGGGCGATTTCCCCTTACCTAAAAGAATAACTTAAGGGTGTTGCATATAATCTCTTAAACGGTTCTCTTAGGTAAGGGAAACATTTAAGTGTTTCACGACAGCGATCCTGGATTCACGTTATAAAAGTCTGTTGTTGCCATTGATACGCAAAACACTAACACGCCGCGTCGCGTCTAGGACAACTGTATCACACACCGGACGCGCACTTTCTCAGTTTATGGCCAGCAATATTGTTATGTTTAAGGACATTATGGGATTAAGATAATGTCTGTACGTTATGTTATGTTATGTTATGACTGTACTGTACAATTAAATATAATCGTTGCTATAGGTCTGCAGTCTGAACACTTTACCTCAGAGCGTCCGTTAACTGAATGAATTGAGAATATCACCTGAAAATCCGATACACACTAATTGTAGCCTACATTTATTGAATGGTAGCCGATTTATGCACATGTAAAACATATCCCACTACTGAAAACTCCCAGTTGCAAAAAAACGCAGTGCTATAAGCAGTTGTAACACCGCAGGTAAAGAGTGGTTGCGATGTGTGACATGGTCAAGGTCGCTCTCTAGTTTGTTAGCGATGTATTGCGCAAATATTGCGCGTCGATCAAATCGGTATTCTTGCAACAATTTTTCATCGCTAAAATGGTCCAAAGGGTTCTCCCTATCCCTAAAAATTCTTCTTGGCACATAATGATCTTCAGCTGGTTCCATAAATTCAGCCATGTCTTCTTATTTTTGTCCGCGTTACTCTTAAGGTTACGATTTCCAAACCTTAAGTTATACTTAGGGAAATTACCGTTAAGGGGTTTTATGCAACACTTAACGCTTTTTAAGGGATTATTTAAGTGAAAAAACAGCATTTAAGGGAAATTCTAAGTGTTTATGACGTTTCACTTAAAGAAACCCTTAAGTAACACTTAAGGGTTTTCTCTGCAACACCCTTAGGTTTAAGGGAAACATAAGGGCGAACTTAAGGGAAAATTACACTTAAGGTGCTTTATGCAACGGTCCTCAGGGCCCTCAAAGGGACTCCATTCTAGCCGTTACAATCAGCCGAATTAAAACTGCTCTTGCTCAAAACTGCATTACTGCTAGCCTTAGCATCAGTCAAGCAAGTGGGGGACCTACAAGCGCTCTCTGTCAGCGCTTCCTGCCTGGAGTTTGGTCCGGGCGACTCTAAAGTCATCCTCAAACCAAGACACGGCTACGTGCCCAAAGTTCAACCCCGTTCAAAGCATAGGTAATTACACTTTCTGCTCTTCCCACATCGGAAGACGAGCAACTGTTACACCTAATCTGCCCAGTTTGGGCTCTGAGAACTTATATGCAGTGCTCCGCCCAGTACAGACAGTCGGAGCAGCTCTTTGTAAGCTTCGGTGTCCGTGTCCGTTAAGTCCATGCGACTGTAGGATGTCCCATTTGTCATTTTAGGTTTCAGACGGGTAATAACAAGTACCCCCTTTGCGGACGATTTGCGCCCTCGATGCGCGCTTTTGCCGAGCGCGGGCCTGCACTGAAGCGAGCGCCGCAGCAGACTTCTTCCCGACAGTCAAAGCGGCGTTACGTCACGAAAGTGCGGACTAAGAGGAAGACCGTGAGTGTTTATTTGGGTCACGGCCGATAGCTCATCATGAGTGAAGGGGTTATAGCGCGATTTTGAACTAGTATCTGTATCATATACCGGATCTGTGTATTCAAGCGATCGCAGTGCTAAAGTTACACAGTGAAGAGTGGGAGAGTGAGCAACTCTCAAAACGCGAATTACACCTGGAAGAGCATCGTAGAAGGTACATGGTCATATCTTAACATACTCGACTTGTTACTTCTGACAGGCAATATGTTTTTCTTTGTTTGTTTGTTTGTTTGTTTGTTTGTTTGTTTGTTTGTTTTTTACAATAGTAATAGATCCCACTATAGGGAAGCATTCCTAAAGATGTGTTGTTGTTGTTGTTTTATAAACCACCAACTTACTGTAAATTAAACAGATGTGGTGTGATGGGAAATTTGAAAGTTGGCGAGATATCAGTATTTGCTCTTTCCATCAGAGAGCATTTGGCATTTATTCACCATTATTACATCCATTTTTTCTTGTGTTTATACAAATCTTATTGAGACGGCTGTCCTCTTGATAGGTTGGTTTGCCATTTTCCTAGAGAAATCCTCTTAGTCAATAGAAAACCAATACACTGTTCTCAGATTCAAAATAATGAGTGATCTTGTCACTACTTATATTTTTAAAATGATTCTTGCACAAAAGTGGAGAAAACTACACTTAAATCCACTGTAGTATTTTGACACGTTTCGTTAGAATTCACACACCATCTGACATGGGGTGTTTAGGTTGTGTGTTTAGATGATGTTTCATCAGAAGAGCACACAACAGAGTATGAGGCAAGTGTTTTGCACTGTGTGAAAAACATAATTCTGAAGAAATTTCTGAAAATGCAATTTTTTTAATTACGTTGAGGTCACTTAAGGGTCACCACGTCCTGCTGAATTAGGTGCCTATCACAGCGTCTTCAGCAGGAACACCTTATGAATAGATTACATAAATTATGTCTTTCGAAAGGATCATTTTAAATTTTGCTGTGAAAATTATTTTTTTTTTCATTGTTTGAGCATAGTGATTTATTTTTATTTATTTTTTTGAATTTCAGAAAATGACATCACAGCTTTAGAATGCATGTAAGTCAGAGAATGTTTCTTTGTGAGAATTGAACGGTATGATTAGTCTATAAAATGAGATTCCGTGTGTTGTGCGAAAGAAAGGTACAGTTCCCTCTCCTGGCAGAGGGTGTGAAACAAATGCACGCGGGGGATGTATGAGGTGGTATGTGGCAGACTGCTGGTCTCTTAGCAACAGCACACATACAGGAGCGATGAGATGAATTCTCTCTTCAAAGTGATATATCTTACATTTACAGATGGGATGATATCATCTTAGATAGCGATATAATGTTGGTAGTAAAAGAGGGATTTCCTTGTCTAAACTCACATCACTCACAATGCTGAACAGCTGAACTAATCTAAGCCTAATATTATGAACAGCATCGGGAAATTTTAATCAAAAGCAAAATATCCTCCACGTTTGAGTGATCCCTGTGTAATGATGTTGTGAAAGGGGGAGTACACACAAATGTAATTTATTCACCTTTATGTCATTGCAAACCTGTATGACTTTCTTTCATCTGCGGAACATAAAAGAAGATATTTTGAAGAAAACCATGTCGTTTTGGGTACCATTGACTTCCACTGTATGGACATAAAAACAATTTTGAGACATTTCTCGAAATATTGTCTTTTATGTTCCACAAAAGAAAGAAATGAATACAGGTTTGGAATGGCAGTAAATTATGTCAGGATTTTCATTTTTGGATGAACTATTCCTTTAAGTTTTTAATGAGTGTGCTCGTGAAAGGGACTCATTGTTATAGCATTATCCACTAGGCTGAATAATTGTACAAATTTCATATAATGATGGAATAATTATTCTTCCTATTAATACGTGTGGAAAGAAACTGAGAAGCAGGATACTGTAGTTTTGATTTAATGCTTTGATTTGCAAATGTTTTAGAGTAATGAACAAATTACTGACAGAAATAGGTCAGACGATGAAAATGTGCACAAAATTTCATGACCTATTTACTCTCATGTACCAGAAAATGAATGAACACACACCACATATCTTTGTATACAAAGATCACATTCTCTTTTTCATTTGCTTCTCCTTAAATAGAGCAAATATCACAGAATATCATCCATGGTTCTCAATTATCCTCTGCCGTGTCTTTAGAAGCTCCTCCTAGACAACAGTGTGTTCCAGTTCATCCAATACTGTCCCTCTTCCTCCCCCATCTGCTCCTCAGGAGGTGAGAATGGGTTTGAGAAGTCCCCCTGGGGACTGGATAAGCTACCTCCCTCTCTCTCTGATCTTTTGCGCTCTCTTGCTCGCTCTCCCTCGGTCTCTCACTTTGTGGCAGATGGCGGTTTATCAGTGAGAACACCAGATCAAGACTCAAACAAATGCTCATAACAATCGTGAGTCCCCTAAGTCTCCTTCTCTATTAATTTCTCTTTGGCTAGGAAGCCGTTGATTAGATTTCTTTGGAGGGCACTTTTTTTAGTACTCCCCATGAACACATCAATAAGATTTCCTGGCCTAGTGGGAGGTGTGTCTTTGCTCTGATCTATAGCATCAGTTGTTCTGATTGTGAGATGTGAAGATACACATTTCTGTGAACAATCCAAATCATATTAAACACAATGAAAATAATCTATGTGACTGTTTAATTCTCCATTATTGATTGCACTTTTATCCATATTTATTATACAAATATTTGAATTATGCAACAATCACTACCACACAGAGACACATACAGCATTAATTCCAGACCTACATTCATATTCCACATCCTGACACATAAACAGACACACCCCTACAACAAAAGGAAAAGGGCGAAGAGAGAGAGAGGGGGTTTAAAAAATGTAAAAATAATTATACTAGCCGATAAAAAAAAAAAAAAAAAGTTAAAAGGGCTGCCAAACCCCATAAAACTTTCCAGAGGAGCCTTGGATATTATATTTAAGGTGCTCAAGTTTGAGGTATGACATCACCTCTGTCATCCAGTGTTTGTGAGATGGTGGCATTGAATTTTTCCAACTGAGAAGAATCAGGCGTCTAGCCAATAATGTGGAGAAGGCTATGAGCGCTATCTGATTGGTTGTTAACTGCATTTCTTCTTGCACTACACCTAAGATTGAGGTCAGAGGATTGGGATCAAGATCTTTGTTGCATATAAATCATATAACGTTCTGAAAATGTCTGTCCAGAATTTTGTTAATCTAGGGCATCCCCAGAACATGTGACTCAGGTCTGCTAGTTCCAGACTACATCTGAGGCACGTTGCTGAGTCTGACCCTGGATACATTTTCGACAATTTGTTTCTAGACAGATGGAGCCTGTGAACCATCTCAAATTGCAAAAGCTTGTGTCTAATACATACACTTTGATCCATATTAACTGGACCTTAGAAATATAAACAGTACCAGACTACACTGAAATAATGATCTTTTCGTGAATTTTCATGTAAATAAGTGTGGCTGGATTTAGAGATTGTGCCTTCACAAAATGAATTCATATTCAGGTGCTCTATGTAACCGGGGTTTTCAAACTAGTAGGTTCTAGGGACACCCAAGGGGCCTTGCTTTATTAAATGGCGTATTGTTAAAAAGTATTCTAAAAGAGTTTTTTCTATTCTGCAACCTTCAACGTTTGTTCACAATTCCTTTAGTTAAAGATGTATAAATAGCCATTAATAAAATAAATCAGTTGGAAAAATAACATTCCCCCTGACAGACACAGACAATTTCACACAGCTTAACAGAAACCATCCGACGAGGCACAAAACACTCAATAAGACACACAGTCACCCTGCTTGAAGTGATAAACTGATGGGGTGAGAAAGAAAGAGGGAGAGATAGAGGTTGGGCGAGGTGAGAGTTTTGGTGGACTGTAGATTAAGTTTGAGGACATCTATTTATTCTATTTCTCTCTAGCTCGCTATCTCTGTCATTCCCTCTCTCTTTGAAGGTGTTATTTTAAGGAGATCGAGAAAAATGAGCAGTGTCAGAGAGAGGATGGTGGGAAACTGGAGCTCAGGAAATTTGTTCCATCTAATCCCCGTAACTGGAGAGATCTGTCAAGGAAAATTCCCTCTCTGTCACTCACTCCCTACATGATACACAAACACAAATGCACAGACACATTTTTTGTCACGGATTGCTGCCTTGAGGTATGAGGTTTGGCACCTCTCCTTCCAGAGCAGCTTGTCATGGTCTGAGCATGAAATTGAAGGGATGTATTACTGATTTCATGTTGCTCAGTTAACTTCCCCTGGCTGCCATGCTCATGTAGCACTGCTAGCTATGCCAATAAGCAAAACAACAGTTTGTGTTTTCCTCTTGATTAAACCGATTACAACTTGCTCTAGGAGTCACCTTGTGAACCAAAAGGTGGTAGGCCTACATAGCTCCTCATGACATTTTGTTTTGTGTAAGGTATTTTGTCCAGTGAGAAGTAGGAAGTCAAGTTATTTATTTTTGTACTTTATCAGCTTTAGAATTGTTATATGAATGTCAAACTTTAACTTACAATGTAATAAAAAAAGAAATAATGTTCAATAATTGTATTTTTTATTTGACAATTATAAGTAATAATACATTTAGTATTTTATTTTTATTCAGTTTATGTATTATTCTTGTAAGCCCTGTGATAAAGAGCAATTATTAAGATCCTCAAGAATTATGAGGTTTTTCATAATTCCCCCCCCCAGTTTGTGTGTACTGGCACCGGCATTATGGAAGTGCTTTGTGTTGTTTGCTTCACTCCTGTGACAAATCTTCTGCACCCTTCCAAATCCACCTTCATATTTAACTTAAGTAGTCCAGGGGGAAACTTAGAGCTCAACTTTAGTCAGCCGAATATGTTTACTCTTACCAATATTTCAAGGCCTGTATTCCAGAATGTGAGTGTCTGATCTAAAAATAACCACCATTCCTCAAAGCAGGGCATCAAAGACATCAGGCACTTAAGAAGTCTTGTTGAGTATTAAAGAGCTTTGCTTGGATTTGACCAAGAGATATTTACTGATTTAATTAAAACAAATCATTATGACAGTTTTGCATTATTGTCAGTGTAGCTCACAGATAAAACTGGATCAGGGTGAATGAACTCTGCATTTGACAGCTAGAATGATATCGCTGTATAAACACCTGTTGCAGTGAAATAGTTCAATTAAGAGCTCAGACCAGGCAGCCATGATGTCCAAGGAGCTTTAAAGTGCCTGCGACTGAAGTTTAGAAAGGAGTCTTTCATCATAATAGCATTTCAGTTTAGTCTTCACGGATGGGTCCGCTTGTGGAGGGGGTTGAGCAACCTGTTTTCTTCAGATGCTCATTTCAAGCAGCACTGAGTCACAGGAGGAGAGAGAGAGAGAGAGAGAGAGAGAGAGAGAGAGAGAGAGCTCATCTCTCCACATGACCCATGCGAAAGTCATAGAAATCCTCCAACTTGAGCAGCTTTTGCACTTTACAAGGGGACGATTCAATTTCACATCTGAATGAACACCTTCAAATCAATTACGCGAGAAGACCTTACTGTATAATAACTAAATAAAGCTATTATTGTCCCAAATGCTCATCTTCTAGAAACTTGATACAAGCATTCATCATGGCAAACAATGAGAGAGGGCCAGAATGAATGTTATGGAAATCCGCTCAGTGCCAGAATGATCAGGATGGGGGGGGAACTGGGAACAGGAACATACACCCAGTCCATATGGTGCCTGCAGAGAGAGAGAAAGGAAGCAAGATAGATAGAGAGAGATATACAAACACAGAGACCAAAACAGATTGGTCATTTGTGTTTAAAGTAAAAAACAAAAAACATTTTCTTGTCTCTTATTCAGTGCAAAATGTCTCTCCTCAGGGACTCTGAGTGCTGTCTATGATTGTGTGCATAGGTGTGAAATTACCACAATTGTTGTGTCAAAACTAAAGCCTTTGTGTATTGCAGTCTGCCATTGAACTTGGGTCTTGTGAGAAAATGCACATATGTAGGATTATTGAATCCATTCATTTTCATATGGAGTGAGTGCATGTAAATGCATGCATATTCACAAAATTAGATCCTAAGGGATCATTGTGTCCAGTTTGGCTTGCTCTTAGATGTTTGCTCATGTACACAGAGACAACACCCCCTGGAGTCTCCCTATTGATAGTCCTTCCAGAATGGCCGTTCATTTGTCTGCTCCAGAGCCCCCCAATCAGCTTGCAGCACCCCGATTGCTCTTAAATCCTCCAATGACTGTATTGGAGAGTGTGTGTGTGTGTGTGTGTGTGTGTGTGTGTGTGTGAGTGTGAGTGTGCGTGCATGAATGTGTGGGTGTGTGCTGCACCAGACATCAGCAGCAGGTTGAGAGCCGACACACAGAGGTAGCAAGAGAGAGAAGAAAAGAATAAAGGGAGAGAAAGAAAAAGAGAAAGAAACACTCTTTCATTCATTCCTCCGAGAGAACTTCAAGACCGCTTCCTGCAGATCCAAACGCACAGGTAAGGACAACAGCATGAGGATGTGGTCTCTCTTTATCTCTCTCTATCTTGTGATGCAGTGGCAATCGCACCCCACCGTTTTGTATTCGTCTTTTATCTGATCGGCGTAAACCCTCAATCAGAGGTGCAAACTCTTACGATCGGTCTTGGACCTCTCTGTGCTGCAGTTGTCCTGGTTTGTCCCTGTCATTTTATAGCTATATGAGAGAAGGGGAACTGATTTACTGTGATGATGCTCTCTGATTCTATCGGATGCTGACGTTGCTATTGTTGAACACAGCAGAGAGCAGAGCCGTAACAGAGGTAAACCTTTGGCTGAACGCTTTGAAAACAGCACACGTGGGGATGGTACTAACAAAGCCAGGTCATACGCTCTCTACGCTCATATCCACATCACCTCGGGACAGCGTGAGCGAGGGAGAGACAGAGAGAGGCTCTTTGTTGCTCATAGTGATCTGATACGGATCTGCACTGCCAGGGAGATATCCCCGAAGACACTAAAACCCCATTCAGCTTGCGCATGTGTGTGTGCTGAATCAGAAACTGCCTGCTGTCCGGTCAAAGTGAATATTTACACAGACAAACTCATTCAAATTGTATGAAATGACTTCCCAATAAATGTCGGTTTACCTATTTATAGATCTTAGCATGTAGGTTATAATAGAGGAAGGGAATTGCACGTTTCCATGGCAGAATTCAAACTGGAGCGCTTGTATTCACACCTTCAGTCAATACTGTTTTATTGTGCAAGAATCACTGTAAATGAAAACACTAATCAGCTTTAAATAACATCCACAGCATGTTTAATTGTATGTGTGGAGATTCAAGGCACACAGTCTGTAAGCATTATTGTGCTTACAACGATACATAATGTATACAGCATATGTATTTATTGACTCATTTCTTAGCTCTATAAAATTACTGTACATTTTTTCAACCTTCTCAAGTGTTCAAGTGTGCTGTATTTGTTTTAGATGGTGTTAAGGAGAGTGAGCGAATTATTATTTTTTGCTTGTGGCATTGAGATGAATTACAAGATCATAGTCTTAGTGAGAGGCATTATTATTTATATGTTTTTTAACGATATGCTGTGCATGATGTATTTCATCCTAGTCTAACAGAAGAGGTGTTGTGTTTGGCAGCAGGTTGTTTGTATGCTGGGCCATTACCCATGTCACAGATAACAGATTACATACACACAAATAGAGCAGCAGGGAAGCCGCGCCATTACCCAACTTTATTCATCTTGACTGCTGCAGATTACACCGTGAAATATTGAAGCATGAAAAATATTCAAATTGATAGTAGTTTAATTTACAACCACTTATTAGTCTAATGGAATGCTACAAATGTGGAGAATGACTTATACTGTCTATCGCTGGGAGTTTCGTGAGACGCCAGCTGTCGGGTTGAGCCCCTCATTACGTTGTGACTGTCATCGTCCCAATATTTAAATGGTTCCTCGCTTGTCTTTTATCTCTCTCCTGTTCTATTTTTGTTGTTGACTCATAAAACCGTATCCTTTTCTTTTTCCCTCTCATCTCCTGCACCTACATAGCCAACACGCCTGTAAAGACTGCTGTATTTTCTCTGCTTGTGTTTGAGATTTAGAGTGTGCTGTCAGAATAGAGTTTGTGTGTGTGTGTGTGCGGCTTTGGCTGAATGGTTCAGTGGAAGTGGCATTATCAGAGTGTGGTACCAAAGGCTGTTAGGGAAAGGGAGAGAGAAAGAGAGAGGAGATAACTGGGCCCTGGAGCACACGCTCACAGGCACTGTGCTCTTCAGTGTATGCCGATACTCCACAGACCTTCATTAAACACCACAGTCGTGTCACACACACTGCCCTTCACTTGCTGAGTGGAGTTTCGCAAGCAAACTGAGGCCAAGTGTGTCCACTCCTCTTTACCTGCGATCACATTTTGCTTTGAATCACTTTAGTGCTCCTGTTTATGGATGTTAGTGTTTCCTGTGAAAAGAGCAACTGTATCCACTGGCTGGATTATCAATAATGTATTGCCTCTCTCAGCAATAGCTTTGTGAATGCTACAGGCCACCTATCAGTCCATAAAGAACATCCATTGATGTCTGTGTGTATATTTACAAATTAGTGCTGTAGTGCAATCTCTGTGACGTAAGGTGGGTCTTTACACTTGGTCACTGCATGTGTTTTAAGCCGCAGAATTTGCTAGTTTTTCTTCTCTATTGTGGCATATCTGTAAAAATGGATTCTTGAATGAGAATTGAGGAATTGATTTTTTCCATCAGTAATTGGATCATTGTCATTTGCTAATAGCTGCGATCTCATGTGAGTAATGGGTTGCTGGAGGGGAAGGATTTTTACGTAAGTGCTCACGTCATCCGGGAAAAGAGATGTCTTTGTGAGGGAGAAGTTAATGTTTTTGACTAAAGATAAAGTCACATTCATTTAAAAAAAAAGATGTGCATGTATAAATCGTTTATAGTAAAAACAGTCAGTTTTAATTTAATGGTGACTTCAAAATAGCTAAAAAAAATGCCTAATCATTAAAATACCAAGCATAGAAAGAAAGCATTTGGATATATACAAAATGCAATTCAGCTAACTGTAAATGCTTCTTGTTTTCAGGCCACATATCCTCCTGTACAATTGACGTCAACATTGACCAGGCCTGTTCACACCAACACATAAATTCTGTTCGATTTTTCCATGCGAATATGTCTGTTCAGACAAATGCATTAAAAAACTGCAGACGGTCTCAATTACTCTCACGAGTTCACTCTTACAAATAATTAAATAGAGTAAAGCTTTATGCGTATTTGGCGTGCTGTCCAGAGGGGATTTGGAATTTAGCCCGAACCCAGAGTACAATACAATTATACATTATACAATTTCATTATACAATTTTATATGATTTATTTGAATGATTTACAAGAACAGTTTCATGTCCATTCTTGTATTGTTTAACTGGTTGGGGTTGATATGGGATTTAGAAAGTAATTAGTAATAAGTAATGCAATACATTTTAGAGAGAGTAATTAGTACAGTAATCTAATTACACGGTTAAAGATGTAATTATTTGCTAATCAAGACCCAAGTGTTAATTAATAAGCCTGCAGTAGTTGACCTGCATAGGTTGTTTTACATTATTATTGTTATTTTACAATTACATTTTAAACTTAAGTTAACAAAGCCCAGCTGAAAACGGGGTTGGACCTGGACGTGGCCATGTTTCACATAAGCCAAACAAAATCATACAAATAGTATTTGTACATAAGCAAAAATAGGGGGGAATCTTGACATGCAATAAAATGCATTTTTAGGGATTTTTATTCTCAGCTGTTGCATACAGACATTTAGTTTTTTTTTGCTTCACTGAGCTGAAGGGTTTACTCCATGTGTTCTCAAAGGACATTGCAGTTCAGCATTCGGTGAGAAAAAAGGTGTTGCTGAAAACATAAGAAAGGCTTTGACAAATATTGATGTTTCCCTCCCCTGTGTTCAGATAGTTAGGGCATGAAAGCATCACTCAGCCAAAAATAGAGATCAAACAAGAGGAGGACATTTTTGTTGCTGTTGTTAATTTTATTTAGCTGTTGTTACTTAACCCGCCAGCAAATGTAATATCCTGTAACTAATTGTTTTTAGGGCTGCTTAGACAATATTTTTGGAAAATCTTAACATAACCACATGCTGATTTACTCATGCGTTTCATTTGAATATTCTTAAACTGTTCAAATACCAAACAGAAAGCGGGCAATCTATTTTTATCATGGCTAAGCTCAGTGTTCCATCCGTGAAACAGAAGTCCAACTTCTCTGGCATCTCAGGAGATCTCATTAAAAGCAAAAACCTCTTTGCATTTTTATTCATATTTCGATGTGGCAGAGGTATGATGAGCTCCATCCATCATCAAATCAAACAGAAACGGCTGCTTTAAGGTTTCATGTCTTAATTCAAGCAGGAGGCACCGCCAACAGTATAATCTGTGTCTTGTTAAAGTCTGTTAAAAAGAATGAAATATGGAGATATAGCATTGGAGATTGTGGGGGATGGTTGTTCCAGTAAAACAGGGAAAGAGGCAGTCTGGCTGTATTGCTAATGGATCTCTGGGACACTGCTGAACTTGTTTCACAGAGGGAGAAACGTTATGAAGGCTATTTAACTGCAGTGTTTAGACCCAATAGTCACCAGGTGTCCTCCAATGTCCCATATACAGACACTGCTCTCCCCTCAGGCACACGCTCTTATGGGCTGTAGTTCAGCGAATGGAGGGCTGGCGGTATCTGCGTCACAAGATGAGGTGCTTAATGCAGCCTAAACTCCTTTTTTTTTTGCTTTGCAGTTTATGTCCCTTCTTAGCATTTAATATAAATCATTTGATGAATCACAGCAAATGGGGTTGATTTAAATAAAAATCCTTCAGAAATCCAATTTAATACCCACATGTGTTTGCAGTCTTCTTGTAACGTTCGCCATGATATGAGACGCATTCTTAGATGGGGTGAAAATTTGCTATGGGATTTGGGGTTGGGACCCCTGAAAGCTGTGCAGAAATGATCTGAAATTTCAGTAACAATGTTCTGTCACCTCCAGTGTTCTGCTGATCTAGAGTGTGTCTTATTACTGCTTATCTCAGGGGAAAATAAATGGAGAGGGTCTGATAATACAGCTCTCATCCTGCTGTATCTACTGAAGGCACTGATCTCTTCTGTTTTGATCCCACCTCCCGCTGGCACTTGTATGCATAATGATTGCTCTTTTTTTGAGCTGGCGTGTTGGTAACGAGCAGCAGCTATCATTTACAAGCTTAACTGAATGTGATCATTTAAATAAGAGTGTTCAACCTTTTTTGTTTATGTTAACGGCTTCGGTTAATGATAATTAACAGAGATTTTTTATTATTCTTTGCTCCCTCTGCAGTTACAATGCTGCCTGGTACCAGGCCCCTGCTGCTGTGTGTGCTGTGTCATGTGACCACCACATGGGCATTCGCCCGCATGTCTGACGCCGTGGAGCTGCGGTCCGCGTTCTCTGTGGCACGAACCAGCAGCATGGAGGGAGGGCCGAAGATGGTCATCACCTTTGACAAGGTGTACGTCAACATCGGTGGCGATTTCGATCCAAAGGCCGGCTTGTTCCGCTGCAGGATCCCGGGCGCATACTATTTTTCTTTCACAGTGGGGAAGTTCCCACGGCGAGACCTGTCGGTCATGCTGATGAAGAACCGCAATGAGGTTCAGGCGATCGTGTACGACGAGAACGCCGGAGAAGAGCGGAAGGTGCAGAGCCAGAGCGCCATGCTGCAGCTTGATTTCGGAGACACTGTCTGGCTTCGTCTTCATGGAGACCCTCGCTACGCTATCTACAGCAACACTGGTCATTACACCACCTTCAACGGTTACCTGATCTACCCTGATGTGTACGGCTACCAAGAGCCCACTCACAAAGTCCATGAGAGTGACCGTCAACCACCGAAAATCAGTGATCACTTACTGTCTGAGTACGAAAATACAATTACCAAAGACACTGGTGTGACTATGAAAGAAGAGAGAAGGGATGAAGAGATAAAAGAGGAGGACGTGAGAAATGGAGAGGAGGAAGACGACGACCAGAGGTCTGCATTCTCAGTCGGCCGCACTCAGAGTATTGTGGGGGTAGATCAAGGATACCCTGAGCACCATCCCATCATCTTTGACACTGAGTTTGTCAACATCGGCAACGACTTCAACTTAAGCTCTGGTATATTCAAATGCAGTGTACCAGGAGCCTATTACTTCTCCTTCAATGCTGGCAAGCTGCCCCATAAGACCCTGTCAGTGAAGCTGATGAAGAACCATTTGGAGGTACAGACCATGATCTACGATGACAGCGACACTGAGAAGGCCCTGCAGAGCCAGAGTCTGATGTTGTCACTGCAGGATGGAGACACTGTCTGGCTCTACAGCCACCAGAGGGATGGATTTGGTGCTTACAGTAATCACGCCAAGTATATCACTTTCACTGGCTTCCTGGTGTATCCTGAGCTTCACCAAAGCTCTCCTCCGCAGCAGAAACAGGAGAAGGCATTGTAGGCCAGTCAAGGATACTGGCGTACAATTTTGGAGGAGCGTTTGTGTGGAAAAAGTGTGAGTTCCCCACACACAAACTTCTACACTCTAGAGACTGTATGTCATCACTCTTGTGGTTTGCTTCTTCAGTTTCCTTATTACTAAATCTCTCAAGCTCTTGTTTTTGTTCTGTTTATCTACTTTATGAAAAAATTACTAAGTCAAGCAAGCAGCACCTATAACACATTGGTTAAACAAGGCCTCTCTACTCAGCATCCCTAAAGTCGGCATGAAACGGAAATTGTGATCTTCTATTCTTCTCTATTGTCCATTGGGAATTGATTGGAATGTTGGATTGTTATTGTTTGCAAATTGAGCAACCTCATGTGAGTAACAGGTTGCTGGATTATTTCCCAGCCGGAGCGCTGGAGCGTACATTATCAGAGATGTCGTTGGGAGGGGGGCGTTAATGTTCTTGGTGAAATATTACGAGGACACATACATTTAAAAAAATTATTTGCACAAATAAATCACATAATAAAGACTGCAACATTCCATGAAAAAATAAGAATTGTCCATTTTGATTTCATGGTGACTTTAAGGCCTTGAATGCAGAGTTCTTACAATATGATTAAAAAAATCGAACATGTCACTTTTAAATTAATATCAATCATTTGTAAAATGAAAAAATATATATTAAAAATTAAAACAAAAATAATAATAATAAAAGATATGAATAAATATAAAAAAATCTGAGATTCTTAGAACTAAAGCACTTATCTCTGCAGAGGCAATTCATTATATAGCTCCAACTCAAAACTGTGTTTCATACTCTCTCAAATTGAACAATTATTAAATGCATGTATTTTTCAAATAAGAAACAGTGTTGTCTTTGAAGCTTTTGCACGGAAGATTTGCACGAGAGCTCTATCTTATGCGTATTCTTGAATTATTTCCAGTGTAAAACCAGTGTTCATGACACACACACACACACACACACACACACACACACACACACACACAAACATTGATGATGACATTTGTAAATCATAATTCATATATTCAGTCAATAATCAGTCTGGTTTTGGAACAGCACTTCACTACACATTTAAACTGAGTATCGCGTCTGTAACTGCTGAATGCAGGCTCACAGCTTCTAAAGGAACAAAGAATTTTATTCACTGCCAAACACATTTACTGTACACCAACTGATACTAATGATTTTGGAAAATTGTTCAACAAATATTGATGTTTATATTTTGGGGGAAATTTTTTATCAAAGATATTGATCAGTTTATATAATTCTTCTGGTTTATTCTGTTGTGTGTATACGGCCATAAAGATTTATTTAGGTGACAAAGTATATGTATGAAGTGCACAATTCCAAAATGTAAATACTTTTGTGTTTTTTTATCCATTTCTATATTAAGTGAATGTTTGCATTTCTAATTTTGTGCCTGGTCTTATGTACTTTTCTGTATGGGTTTAATCCAGCAAATAAACTCTGTGAATGAATACTGGATAAGCTTTTCAGTGTCTGTGCAGTATGAGCTACTTTGTTAAGTACCGTAACGGTGGTTTCAGTGTACACTGGATTGTGTTCTTATTGTGGAAGAAGCCAGTCCTCAGAAGCAAGCCAAATAAAAACTCTGAATGTAAACTCTTTTGTCTTGCATTTTTTAGTAGTGTCAATATTTAACATCTACAGTTGTCACTCCTACCAAATCTATGATGATGGAATAAAGTGTTTGATATTCAAATATCCTTAAAATTAGTCAAATCTGAATCAAGTAGATATAAATGACATAAAATCCCAGCTGAAACACATTTTATTTCAACAATTTATACCAGTTGAAATACTTAATTATCTTAAGCAATAACAAAGCACACATTTGTGTTCTTTTTGAATCCACATGAGCTTGATTTCACCATGAATGTCACAGCCTTTGTGAGGTCTCAGAACTAAAATAGCAGATCCAGATTAGTTTTCTGTCATGAGGATCAAGGAGATGCCTGGGGAAGTTTAAGATGAATTTGTCTGATTAAAGAGAAAAAGTCTGAAAGTGAAGCACTGTGTTTGGTGCAAGCATATACAGCGCCACCCAGATAATACCTTTTGTATCATTATGGTGGTGGAATAACATACATCAAAAACAATGAAGGAATGGCTTGGGAGAAAAGAGGGTTTGTATTATAGAATGACCCTGTCAGTGACCAGACTTATAATTATAAAAATCAAAAACCTGAGTGCACTATAATTATGAAGACGTTTAAAAAAAAACTACATGTGTGGAGTAAAAACTTCCCCCTGGAACTCACTGTTTGCAAGGTTGCTGCCTTATGTTAAACTACTTTAAATGACATTTTTCCATATTAATCTACAATCCATACACCATAATGACAAGCAAAAAACAGATCTATGAAAACTTTAAAAAACTGAAACAAGTACATTGCACAAGTATTCAAACCGTTCTTCTCCTTAGATCTGTCAGGTTGGATGGGGACCATCGGTGGACATACATTGACAGGTTTCTCCAGAGATCTTCGATTGGGTTCAAGCCCAGGCTCTGGCTGGGCCACTCAAGGACATTCACAGAGTTGTCCATAAACCACTCTTGCATTGTCTTAGCTGTGTGCTTATAGGGGTCATTGTCCTGTTGGAAGGTGAACTTTCTGCCCAGTCTGAGGTTCTGAATGCTCTGGACTAGGATTTTATTAAGGCTAAGACAAGTGGGTTTTCATGTGTCTTCAGCGAGGAGAGGCTTGAGTCTGGACACTCTTGCATAAAGCCCGGATTGGTGGTGTTGCCGTGATGTTTGTCCTTCTGTACATTTTTCTCTCATTTCCATATATGATCATGGAGCTCAACCAGAGTGACCATCATCAGCTTCCCGGTGACCACTCTAACCAAGCCCCTTCTCCATCGATTGCTCAGTTTAGCCAGGAGGCCAGCTCTAGGAAGAGTCCTGGTTGTTCCAGACTTCTTCCATTAAAGATTATGGAGGCTACATGCTTCTGTGAACATTAAAAAATGTTTATACTATCCTGTCTCTAAGCTCTACAGACAGTTCCTTTGACCTCATGGCTTGACCTTTTTCTTTGATATGCATTTTCAGCTGTTAGACCTTGTATTGAGAGGTGTGTGTCTTTCCAAATCATACCCGTTCCATTGAATATGCCACAGGTTAACTCCACTCGAAGTGTATTAACCTCTACAAGCGAAATTGGAATGCGCCTGAGGTTAAATTTCAAGTGTCCCAGAAAAGAGTATACCACTTATGCAATTATGTTATTAAGTTTTTCCCTTTTTAATAAATGTGCAGTTATCAAAAATGTTTTTTTTTATTTTTATTTGTCATTATGGTGTATGGAGTGTAGATTAATGTGGGGAAAAAAGTATTTTAAACTAGTTTAACATAAGGCAGCAACATAACAAAATGTAAAAAAAAAATGAAGGGGTTTGAATACTTTCGCAAGCCACTGAATATGCATAACAGTAATCAGTATTACAAAGTAAATTATATAAAAGAAATGACACAATAAAGCAGACATGCAGAGCTGACGACTGCAGCAGAACCCCACTGATGAGGGAATGAGAGAACGCTAGCAGCAGACAGCCGAGTAGCTGACGTGCCACAAATTGTAATGAGATTGGTAAATAAAAGCCACAGTTAATTATGGAGGAGAGATTTTTATACCTATAATTTTGCACTGCTCTATGACATTCCTGAATGGCAATTAAACAATTTTGTGGCTAAAACTCATGAGTTTGCAGATAAAAATCTTTTTGGAAATAACCTGTCAGTATGACTTATTGTTATCTTTTGCAGAGGTAACTGGGGTATATAAAACCTTAAAGGCATTTGGCTATACGCACATTTAACTGCTGAATTATAAAGATAAGAGAACGGTTATCAGACATCAGTGAACTTAAGAATTTGCATTTAAGCATTATTCATATACACACTAAATTCATTTTGATTAGAATACCTGAGAGAAATGTCTAGCAAAACATTTAAGTGGTATATTTTCCTGCGTTATCTTGGTCACTTTTTTTTCTCAATTTAACAACCAAGGAATGTTATCACATCACTTTTAACAAAATTATTAAAATTGTAGGATAAACACATAATCCTGATAATTCAGAGATCTGAAAAGAACTTATTTTCATTTGTGTAAGTATGTTGTGTACGCAGATACAACTATCAAAATGTTAAAAGTGTAATCAGTATTATTACAAAAAAAGTAATTTATAAACATTAAAATGACATGCAGAAACAGGAGTCGTTTCATTGTTTTATTTAGATGTAGCACAGGGTCTTATATTTACATAAATATGTTCTGATCATTACAGCTCTCCAGGGTTACTTTGCTGGTTTGTCCCCAGACTCCAGCTTGGGTGCATCTTTGGGCTCCCTGTATGCGGGGAACGCTTCCCATGGACTGTTCAAGTCAAACTTACGGAACTCCTGAGCGAGCTCCACAGGTTCAGCCACAACCCGCTTCACCTCATCGTCATAACGCACCTGAAAAAATAGAAGAAAACAACTCAACATAAATGAAGCCACACCCCTTTTACAGGAATGTTTAAAGTAAATTAAAATTACATACACTGTTTAAAATTTTGAGGTTACTCTTTTTATTGTGTGTCTCTTATGCTCACTAAGGCTGCATTAATTTGATCAGAAATACATTAAAAACTGTAATATTGTGAAATACATATATTATATACATGTTTTCTATTTTAAAGGTCCCGTTCTATGCCCCTTTTCACAAGATGTAAAATAAGTCTCTGATGTCCCCAGAGTGTGTATGTGAAGTTTGAGCTCAAAATACCCAACAGATCATTTTTTACAGCATGTTTAAATTGACATTTTTTGGGGCTCAGAAAAACGAGCCGTTTCAGTGTGTCCCCTTTAAATGCAAATGAGGTGCTGCTGGACGACACAGGGGGCGGAGCTTCATGAGCTCGTGCTCAGTCTGTCAGGAAAAATTCATCTCACGGAATGATGATAATATCAGAAACTCTCAGTAACGGCGTTCATTTCGAGTCGGACAATAATGCCTACAGAGACAGAGTGCTGTATAGAGATGAAACAGGTATGGTTTAGTAGTTTAATTACGGTTATTATAACGTATTTGTCATCTGCTTGTAGGCTATGTATCCATTATTTATTAATAACCTACAAGTCTGCTGTCTGAATGATAATCAAACATGTACTGATGAGTTTAATAAAGTTTATTGTACATCACACAAAAGATGAAGCGTCAGATTTACTTCAGAAAATCACCGTAAGAGCTGAGTAAACACAGTAGGCTAAGTTATAAGAAGTGTGCAAGTAGCCAGTAGAGTTGAGGGAGCATTCCTGTGGGCGGAGGTTAGTCAAGAAACGGTTCTGGTGATGTCACTAATGCAGGATGTAGAGGGGTGTAGTCCAATCGAGCCGTTTTTTGTAGTCAACTTCTGTTAAATAAAATATCTCGCTTGGCATTGAACTTTGAGCTTTATAATTTTACAGATATTATTTATACTCTAACAGCAACATTACACACTAACTAAAGTTTGAAACATGGAATCGCATGCAACGGGACCTTTAATGTACTTTCAAATGTAATTTACTCCTGCAATGCAAAGCTGAATTTTCAGCATCATTACTTCAGCATCACATGATCCTTCAGAAATCATTCTAATATGCGGATTTGCTGCTCAAGAAACATTTCTTATTATTATCAATGTTAAAAATCAATGTTTTGCTGCTTAATATTTTTGTGTATTAATGATTCTTTGGTGAATAGAAAGTTCAAAAGAACAGCATTTATTTGAAATATAAATATTTTGTACCATTATAAATGTTCTAACTGTCACTTTTGATCACTTCAATGCATCCTTGCTGAATAAAAGTATGATTTTCTTTGAAAAAAGAAAAAAAAACTCTGTCTGACACCAAACTATTAAAAGGTGTATAACAATGAATTGTGCATTTACCTCCACATATCCAGACAAAGGAAAGTCTTTCCTGAATGGATGACCTTCAAATCCATAATCTGTCAAGATACGTCTCAGATCTGGATGGTTTGCGAAGAAAACTCCATACATGTCCCAAATCTGTAATGAAACATTCATTTCAGAGTGAAGCCAAACTGTCAAACAGCCAAAACAGACTTAACATCTGCATGCAACTACAGCAATGATACATGATCTAATGGACCATTAGACAATGGACAACCCTCAACCCTCCCTCAGTCAGAGTCTGTGGTGTCATAGCATGTGGGAAGCAGCTCAGGGGCTCCACTGCATGAGCGCTGCAGATTGTTGTGTCTGAGCATATGCTACACAAAACAGACATCTATCAAGTGTGAAATATACAAATGTCAAAACCTGTTCATGAAACCTCAGCTGATTACAGTGAGACACACATACCTCTCTCTCATACCAGTTAGCTGCCTGGTGCACAGACACAGAGGAGTCAAGAGGACTCAGCTCGTCAGTGTAGGTCTTCACTCGGATTCGAGAGTTATAGCGCAGGGACAGCAGATTATACACAATCTGAAAAGGAAAAAATTGGATCATCAGAAAAAATTCTGATGGATTTGTATTTCAAATGCCAATAACTTTCGCCATCCAGGCTACCAAAGTATGCATATTATGTGCAGTACTTATGTATTTTAACAATTACAAGTCTATTAAAATAATCTAACTTGCTAAAAACACAAAATCAAGATCATATTTTATGGACATTTCATAGTTGAGACTGAGCATGCTCACCTCAAAGCGAAAGTGCCTTGTAGGGACATCCACAGCTGTCAGGTCAGTCATGTTGTTGAACTGAGCGTTTGTGTGATCTTTCAAGAAGGTGAGAACAGGTATAATCCCTTCTGGATGGATCATTACCTCCAGCTCATTAAAGCAGGTCACCTAGGATTCAAACAAAAGGCTGTAAATAGAGCCATTTTTGAGGAATTGCAGAGTGCAACTAATCACTAATCTGTCATCTGGATCTGACAAAGATATACATGAGAATAAATTACCTGAACTTGTTGCACATATTTGGGGAGAATCTCTGCAATGTATTCGCCAAACTCTGAAAGCTGAGTGTGGGTGACTGGATCCTTGGGCCTTACAGTAGCTAATGCAAAACAAAACAAAAAGACATTTGGTCTTACTTTAATACATGTCTTTAACTACTATGTAAGATTTAAATAATTAATTTGATACAATGCACTTATTGCGTACATACTTTATTTTCCACACTTTACTTATATTTAAAAAATTACCATCTTAAAATAATTGCTGTATAATTACACTGTTGACCCTTCCTTTACACCTGTCCCTGACCTTAACTATCTCACCTCAAGTGTTTTGCAAAACAAAATGCACACCATAGCATGTACCCAACACTTTTTTTAATGTAAGTAACGTAAGTAATTAAAGACACCTAATATACAGCAAGACGCAACGTTAACAACAGACTTCCAAAAATCTACTCACGTCTGGTTTCGGTTGTCGTTGTTCTTGTCTGGACAATCGCAGCGCTCTGTCTAGCAACTGTGAGAGAAATTGAGAGGAATCAATGCATTACAATATAGTGTCATTGCGGCAAGTTCAGGTCAAGACATCAAAATAAACCAAATTGGTAGTTTGTGTCTGATGAAATTCAAAACATAGCCTAGATTAAAGACATCACTTATATTTCCAAATAACTAAAAATTCGTCTCACTGGAAGCGTGATGTCTAAATATCAAGAATAAAAGAAGCTGAACTGGCATAATTCAGATTATAACTGTAAATCAGTCGGAACTGTCATTGGCGTTCTCTGTGTGTTTGTAAAGGTCAATAGCGAAGAAAAGCCTAAAACACAGGAGAGCTTGTTTGGGTCCTGCACAGTGACAATCATGGTTAAATGAGCAAATAATTCATCTTAAACACGTCTGTGCTGTTCTTGTTTATTTCTTACCGTTCAGACTTTTTCCAAAACCGCTGCGGACAAATCTAACCAAGGAGGCCGCCATCTTTACTCCCTCACCGTCCTTCCTCGCGGGATTTACTGGTGCTGGCGTTACGGGTGCGTTCTGCAGTGCGCTGCTGCCACCTTCAGGCGCTACAATCGAGGCATTAAAGCGATAGTTCACCCAAAAATGAACCATTACTTAATACTTACTCCCCCTCAAGTTGTTCCAAACCTGTATGAGTTTCTTTCTTCTGTTAAAAAGAAGATATTTTGAAGAATGTTGGTAACCAGACAGTTGACGGCACCCACTGACGATAGTATTTTTTCCTATGGAAGTAAATGGGTGCAGTCAACTTTCTGGCCATCTTCTTTAAATATCTTGTTATAGGCAGACATCCCAACCTACAAAAGTTAATTTCAGGGAGGTACCCCCCAAACCCCCAACCCCCCCCCCCCCCCCCTTGTCCCTAAAATATATAAAAGCATAATACATAATTTCTATAGGCCTATGCATTTTATGTTCATAATTTGTAGATTACTTTTACTATTTATAAGCTGCTTATGGGCTACTATTCATGTAAACTGCTTTTATTTATATTCCATTGCAGCTTTAAACAGGTCTAAGGAATAATATGCACATGAATTAAATGAAACTTTTTGAACTCACCTCAACATGTCTTTTACAATCATTTAACCCGCCATGGGCAATGCTGAAGTCACTGTTACAAACTGTACAGCGTGCAAGACTCTCATTATGTTTTACTCTTATAAGACAGGGGTACACTTTCATGTAGTGTGCCGTAAAATGTATCTTATACTTTCGTTTTTTGCATGTTTTTTGTGGCACTCTCCCGTTGCCATGGCGCTCCTGTTTCTAGATACACTGAACTGATTAATGCGGTTCGGGAGAAGAGATAAAACCCGCCCACACTGACAATTGATTGGTTGATTTACCGAAACAGGCCAATCAGATGCTCTCTATCTTACGTGCGCACACACGCACACACGCAAGGTCTCTCGCTCTGTCTCCCTCTCTGCTGTGCACGCGCGCTCTGTCTCGCTCGCTCTAGATTCCGGGAGACTTTAACTCATTTGCGGGTATCAGGGAGCCGCTATCAATATGCGGGAGACTCCCGGAACTTCCGGGAGACTTGGGATGTCTGTATAGGCTATGTGTGTTTTATGTTTTGTATCATATTTAATACATTGGGTTTTTATGGCCCATATAGTATGATATAGTGAGAATATGGAGCTCACACTCAAGGAGGAGAGAAACATTTTCTTTTCAGAGGCCAAAACTTAACACAAATATGCAATTTGGTGCGGTTGTTGTTATTTGGACAAAATGTAAGATTAAATTCTGATGGCTTGTAATGTAGCCTAAACCACTGAGATTTCAATAGCAGTAGGCCTATAACAGACTTCTCAGACTTATTCTTCTATGCTTCTTCTTAAGTATAACCTAAACATCAGTTGTCATATGCCCCCTAATAATATGTCTTATGATCAAAATGCTGTAGTTTTAATTGTGGGAGCAATGCAATAAACGTTCCTCAAAAGCCTGTTGTATCATAGTGAATGGATAATCAGGCAAACCTAAGTTGCTTCAATCCAGTGAATGCTTATCTTAAAATATTACTAACTTGAAATTATTATATTTCACAGCAAAACGGCACGTGCACCACGACCTGAAGGAGGACATTTATAGATTCATACAAAAAGGCCTTTTACTTATTAAAAAAGTGTATGAACTATCAATCTATTAATCATATGGCAAAGGGCATGGTAAATTACTAAACTTACTTACTTTTAAAATTGAAGACAATAAATTGTGGAGAAGACCATGGAGCTGATTATTGATTTTTAGAAGAAATAAAGAAACTGTATTACCAGTGACAGAAGATTATCAGAAGATAGTTCAGTCTTATAAATATCTTGGTGTTCATTTGGACAGTTAATTAAACTGAAACTCGTTTTGGGTTAAGATCCTTTGGTATTAGAAAGAAGAATTTGTCAAGGGATCCTGGTGTTTAAGTAACAAAGTGCATTTACTTGAGTACTGTACTTAAATACACTTTTTGAGTAGGCCTATCTGTACTTTACTTGAGTATTATTTTTTTCTGGAAACTTTTTACTTTTACTTTACTACATTTAAAAGACAAATATCATACTTTTTACTCCACTACAATTCTGTCACGGCCCTTGAGTAGAAAGTAGTAACGTCAGTCAGGGGATGATTTTGGTTGCAGGGGTTGCACTTTGGTTGGAAATGAAAGTCGGGTTGACATCAGAACCAACACGATTTTCATTTTCAACCACAATACGTCTGTCTAACGTTGGAGATTAATGTCAATCTGGCGTTGGATTCTGACATCAACCTGATTTTCATTTTCAACGCTGGGTTTGGTCTTATAAATGCGAATTTTGTCATTGTTTTGGAGCACACTAGCTTATAGATAACAGTAAGGCTAACACATTCACTAAAAGCCCATTTTTTTTAAATAGGGCAATATTTGAGGGAGCAGCCATTTGGGTGTCCGAAACCATTGTGGACGTTACTGAGTGCACTTATTCAATCACACATTCAATCCCACTACTGGAACTGTGTTCTAGAAATAAATTTGATATTGATATGAGGGTAGGTTGGCAGGCATAGATTCAGAGGCATAAGGTACTGTAAATATTACATACAACAATAATAAAACAATGCTTTGACTTTTTACTTAAGTAAAAAAAAAAGGTTTATATTGGCCTTACTCGATTCACTTGAGGTCGCTGTTGAAAAGAGAACAAGGTCAAAATTAAAAATGTTCTGATTCTGTCGCGAATAATCCACAATATAGTATATAGTATTTTTTAGCAAAAGTTAATTTAGTGAGAGATTAGCGATGCCTCAGTGTTCCACTGTGCAATTTAAAAGGTCTTTTATCACGGCTGCAATTCGTTTTTTAAATGAAGATGTGTAATTACTGTATTGATTGATTGTGTTGTATTTTGTATAGCATTTTTAATTATGTCTTAGGTTTTTTTTAATGTAATGTTTAATTTGATGTAATAGTTTGTATTGTTCGAGATGTGTATGTGCAATGATGGCAAGAGTTTCCCCTCACAGGGATTAATAAAGCATTCTAACCTAACCACGACTGTGTGCAACATGTTTTTGAGCAATGTTTTGATCATGTGAATAGTTTAGAAGCATTAGAAACTTATGTATCAACTATGATACAGTAGACCTTCTAGGGTTACAAACGCTGTTCACATATTTCACTAAATAGACCACAGTATACCATTATTTTATCATATTCATTAAAATGTATTTGAAATGGTTTTAAATAAGTCAGTTCAGAACCAGTTGTACACCTCTCTCTATTTGATTAGTGTATAACAATAAATAATTAAATACATAGGCTCTGTTAAGCTTCAAGATTATGTTTACTGTAGACAATTAAAAAATATCATGATCTTATACATAATCACAAGGAAGCAGGTTTTTGAACAGCTTCCAACACAAAGAGGCTAGGTGGGATAAAAAAAAAAATCTGTTCTAATATTATAAAAAAAAAATTAAATCACTAACTAAAACAAAAATAAATACAATTTGGAAATTTACTGTCTAAACATCTGAGGTGATAGAAAAAAAAAAAATTATTCACAATATAACCAATGATCCAGATTGACATTATCGCTTAAAGTCTGTTTATGTATAGTACACAAATTCTTATACAAATATATAAAAAATATGCACTCCAGAAAGGAAAAAACAACTTATTAACAATGTACAGCATAAGAGATTCAACATGAATGTTGGCATTTGTACACTGTGTATCTTCTAGCTGGACTCTGAAGCGCAGACTTGCTTATAGTACTCCTGCAGCACCTCCAGCTGGGCTGAGCGGATCAGCACATGAGGCCGGACTGAGGCCAGCATCTTACAGGCCTCCTCTGGACTCAAACAGTGTAGCTGTGAAAGGAGAAAAAAGGTTAAACACAGGGCCATAACTACCATAGACATTGAGGGAGACAATATCCATGAATGCAAACAACTCAACTGTGATTAATGTAGGCTAATTCATAACTGTGATGAGACAAAGAACATTGACGGAGCTGTTTTTGACATATTAGACAGACGTTTAAGAGTGAACATATTTTAAAATAAAAAAAATATATATTCCTATATTACTTACAAGTATAAATTCTAATTATTTTACATGGTTATAACCTTGGTTTAACATCAAATGCAGATGCATGATACAATGCATATAATTATACATAAGCATCTTCAGAAATAACTGGTTGATACTGGTTCAAGAAGGAACAAATTCATATAAATAATATACTGCGTGTGTATAATCAGTGAAATTACGTTTAACTGAGTAGTGTATCACTGAGAAACGTCCTGCTCGAGTTGTCCTTGTGATGGAGGTTCGAGTTGAATAACTAGTTCTTCCAGTGTTTCATGCTCGCATTGATATGGTACGATTGACGTCATCGTTCGTTACTGTGTTTAGTTTACGGTGTAGGAAGCCTCAGGACGAGCAGAGCTGATGTTGTTATGGCAACGGGCGTTTTTGTTTTCGATACGCGCACTGTAGAGTTTGATTAATCTGACGAGTCGTTTGAGAATCATTGAAAATGTGGTGATGTGCAAATGTATATTATGAGAAAATTAAACAGGTTTTTTTTTACCTTTGATGCATGTAAGCCTGTTGTAAGAGACTCCAAAACAACATTAGGAAACTTTAAAATAGCATAATAGTGGCACTTTAAGTAAAAGTCCCTTTGTATTCTGCATGCATGTGTGGGTTTCATGTAGAGAAGTGAACAGCATCACTTGAATTAACCTATATATTAATGTCCCCTCTCCAAAATTCTCCACCGATAATATTATGGCGAAACAATTTCAGGTGTGTCTTGTACAATGCTCAAAGAATGTGCTAAAGAAATGTACAACCACAAAATGACAAATATTGTTTACAGTGCTGACCTATGACACAGAGCTTTTTGTATTGATGCTGCTGGTTTTACTATTGTACATGCTTTAGGGCAGGCAGACAGACTGATACCCACCCTGATGAGGTATGCAGCTGCAATAGTTGCACTGCGTGAACGGCCGGCCTTGCAGTGAATATAGACACTACTGCCTTGCTGTCGATGTCTCAGGGTGAAGTCCACACCCTTGTGGATGTGCTCTAGGCTGGGGACACCTGTCAGGTCCACCGTGTCCAGTCTGATCTGCTCAACGCCAACAGCTTGCCACTCCTGTTATTAATATAAGCATCCTTAGATGTGCATTGCCACCTGTGATTATAGTTGGGAATGAGTGAAAGAGTTAGGAGAGACACTTACCTCAGCTGAATTGCAGAAATATTTTGTTTCATATTCTTCATTCATGGTAATGACTCCTCTGATTTTCTCCTTTTGGACCAACTAAAGCCAAATGAGACAAGAGGGATTAGTTAAACTCTTAAACAGGACTACGATATGAGGCAAATTATAAAGGTGTTAGGATCATTACAATTGTCTGTAATTCATTAATACAGTAAAAGTCAAATCTTACCTCCTCTGTCATTGACCTGAA
This sequence comes from Scardinius erythrophthalmus, assembly GCF_964197995.2. NCBI lineage: Eukaryota > Metazoa > Chordata > Actinopteri > Cypriniformes > Leuciscidae > Scardinius > Scardinius erythrophthalmus. Next base: position 37,568,931 of record NC_138222.1, read on the forward strand.
TGGGAGAGCACCAAGAATGACAGTCGGATCCACGCGATTAAACCATTGTCTGGAGGTGACCTTTTCCATGACAACATTGTAAGCGAGTGTGGGATAAAATAAAATCCTAGCTAGAACACTGGACATCGTTCCACATGTAAACGAACGAAACGAATCACTGAAGTTTCATTCTTTCTCAACTACTCGTACATCATAGCACTGCTTTATGAAAGACACGCTCTTTAAGTTTTTTCTTCGACGCCTGTCACAGTCACTGTCACTTCGACATTGCCCTCTTCTGTTTTGGAGGTTAATTGGCGGGATACAGTGTCTCGTTTCCAATAACATCCAGCGAATAGAAAATGAAGGAATAACACCTATCTTAAAAAATATAAAAATAAAAATGACCTATCTTAAGCTATTGATCAGACGCCATTGATACAATAAACTATTTTTGTGTGTAAAGTATAGAGACTTAAAATAAAAGTCCATGGCCTACCTTTGCATGAGTCTCGTTTAATTTTGTAGTTTATCGTGTTCTTGTTTGATGGTGTTTGTGAATGAACATTAATTAATCAATTACATTCATTTAAAAAAAAAAAAAAATGCAACAGAATTTCCGGTTAATAGTCCAATAGGATTCAAACCGCACAAGGATAAAGACGGATATATACGGATATGTGCCTGCAGACGTGGTTAATGTCCATTTACACTGTGTGGATAAAATGTATTTGTGCTTTCTTCGGATTATTTGGCATTGTGAATGCATTATATAACGCATTCTACAGTAAAAACACATAATAATACCAACACAACTGCACAGACATTAAAAGGACAATTCACGTTAACCAGTCTGTCAGTTGCACACATTTGATGTTTATCTCATATCACACGCGCAGGCCTTTTGGGTTTTTATTGACTTCAGCGACCACGTGAGAGAAACGTGTATCTGTCTCTTTAAGAAGGGGGGCGTATTTCAACCAATTCCTTATAACTTCTGTTTTAAGTATTTATATGGCAATTTGTCATAAAAGACCAAAATAATTTGTTGTTATAGTCACGTCTATCAACGTTTTGGCTCCAAAAGTACATATTTGCCCAGTACATTTCGACAGAGGCTCCACCCCAATCCCCTTTTAATAAATGTGATGGTGCATGCAGGAAAGACAGCCATTTTGCACCGTCCCTGTTTCACCCAGAAAGTAGGTTGTCGTGGGAAGACGTAATCTGAGAAAAATAACTAATTCACAAATCCCACTAAACAATAATTCCCCTGTATCAGCACACCATACCTACTCAGTTCCCTCCGTTTGAAAAAGGGGGCATCGAGGGTAAGTGTTGATTGTTCACGGTTGTAGCTGCGCGAGCTAACTGGTGGTTGTTTACGGTCGCTAGCACGCGTTAACATGCGTCATTATGTAAGAGCAGATCGACCACCGCGGCTCATTTCGGTTAAAGATGCTGTTTTGGTCAGTAGTACATGCACGGTTGCGTCAAGAGTAATCTAAACCTGTGTAACTTCGGCGTGTTGTCCGAGCTGTTCTGCTAAGTTTAGCGTCACTGAGAAGTGTAACAATGATGCAACGCAATTAAAACAATGCAGGTGATGAGCAGAACTCTCACACAGGTCGTCCCCTGTGTTGCACACGCGGTCTTAAAATCGCATGTATTTTCACAGCGATCGGTCTGGAAATTAAGTAACTAGAGGTTCTGTTGGAAAACGCATGGTCACTCCCCGGCTAAATTCAAATGAACGTAGCAAATGTGCTCGTATAGTAGCAGTGTTAAGTTTTAGCACAGAGCCTGCCATGTTCTCCATTTGCAAAAAGCTCCTTTTGCAAGTAACATGCAGCTGTGTGACTTAATCTCTGGAAGTATCGATCATAGCAAGTCAAACTAGCGACTCCTAGTACTTGCTGCGAATTTAATGTCTCTACCTGGTAGTCCTTCTACTTGCTGTTTCAAAGCTAACGTGCTAATGAAATATAAATACAACATGCAAAAGCACTTCTGAGATCAGCGCATTCAGTGTCTGTGTTTGTATCTAATTTAATTTAAAACTTGCTTATGTTGCTGCTTATTTCCACAAAGTATGTCAACAAAATGTGTGAAGTTAAATGCAGTGAGAGGTATTAGTTTCTGGCCTGCTGGGTTTTGAGCACAGAGGCCTGCTGAACAGAAAGCTGCTGCTGTTCAGGACTGTCACGTGAACTACCACTATCATTTGATAAGAGCTTCACAATGGACTATTGTCCTTTTATTTCCAAGCCAAATCGTTATAAAGGAATAATGCATTTTTAAAGCTTTTTGAACAAGAGTTAAGGAATCTGCATTATTGTCCTATATCAGGACTAGTCGGTGTTTAATGCGGTGGTAATCTAATGTGGAATGGACTGTGTTCTGTTGGGAAAGCTTTATTATGTTACCAGTGTTGTGACCTTCAGTTGTAGTTTGGTATAGAAATGAGTTATGTCTAGAATGGGTGCCTTGTAGGTAAAAGCTTTTCAGGGAAAAGACAACATAGGCTGATAACATGCTATTGAATGTGACCGCCTGAAGAGCAAGAAGGTCCATTCTGCTTGACGTGATTGCTTGAAATGGGATCTTTGGTGTTTTGTCTAATTCTGCTGTTTGATAATGAACTTGATTTCTTTAACCTGGCTGAGATTGTTAACGGGATAATTTAGCCATAATGTTGTAATGAATATGAATCTTCCTCCAACTAATACATTGTAATGTACAGATAGTATATAATATACTAATATACACCCTTTGGCATACACGTAACCAGTCAGAAAAAATACACAGCTAGCATTGTGAGAATAAAGTAAAAATGTTGCACTGAAAATTTAGATTATCCTAATGTAGAGGGGCAATAGGCTATATGCTTGTATTCTGCGTTTGCATTTTATTATTCTTCATTCCAGTTCAAGGCCAGTTGTAACCGACCTGTTTAGTCCTTATCTGACATTGGCAAATTGTGCAGCATTGACTCTCTTGTAAGATCTGTTTGTCTCCCAGAATTATTAAAAGGAAAACCCAACTCTAATAGAGGCAGTATAAATTATACACGAAAACCGCAAATAAGCATGGTAATGGAGGTAAAGGACAGCAAGTACTGGGAATCATCACAGATGTTCACTGATAAGATGCCAGTCTAACCATACGACGCTCTTTTTGCAGGTTGACGGGAGCAACGTTTCAGAAAAAAGCAAGGCCACAGAGAGGGTAAGTTGTTCTCACTTTTGTGTTAGGATGTATTACAATGGACTATTTGTTAAGTGAGACATCACAATGTCATTTGTGAATGTGGGAAAGGTAGGTATTCATATTTCAAATGACTGGCGCTCAGAAGAACATGATTTGACTAGAATCATCAGACTGCGCACACAAATGTTCAGCCAACAGATTAGTTTGAGAAGTCGCAAATGAGTTTATTTTCAGTTTATTTTCTATGAGGTTCCATTTGTGCCAGAAATGAGTGGCCTGCTTTGTGCATTATACTACACGTATACTATATGTGTCCATGTCTATTATTAAAATCAGTATATTTTGACATATATGTTCTCTGTTTATATACTCTTGTTCTGACATCTTTACTGTCGTCTTTCTCTGTCGTCCTTACTGTAGTCTTGTTCTGTCCGTACAAAAACAGCGCTGTGTGATATTGCTTAACTAGATCATATGATAAATGTGAGACAATTCATACATGGACATTTTTGCCCTAATATCTTGAATTTTAGGTGCATTCTAACTGCATTCCATAGACTCCATTATGCAGTGAGTTTTTGCCCTGCTTCATGTTTGTCAACTGTATGATCCAACTGTATGAAATTTAAGATGACCGTAAGTCTGTGGCGGGTGTGTTAAATGCATGAAATCATTTTAACACGTTATTTTTTCCACACTCATGAATGAATGCAATTATTTTGCACACTTTGCTGGCAGATAAGACTTTGTATCTTGTTTTTTGTTTATATATCTGTACACACTGGCCCAAACCGCCTTTTTTTGAAACCGCCTTCCGTAGACAACAGTAAAGATGACAGAACAAGAGTACAGTAAGGACGACAAGACGACAACAGTAAAGACGTCAGAAGACAATGACAGAACAATGACATAAACAGAGAACATACATATCAACATATACTAATTTGTCTGAACAAGTAGGCAGTGACTGTAGACAAGGACATATGTGTAGTATAAAGCACAAATTAGTCAACTTATTTTTGGCACAAATGTAACCTCGTTATTTTCAAGCCTGATTGCATGCCTGTTGAGAACTTCACTGTGTAAAGCAAAACAACTATACTGATCTTTGAAATGAGTAGTTGTCGGAAGAAGACAGGCCACTATTTGGACATTCAGTGCTTGTAGTTCCTTGAGTATTTAACTTTTAATGAGAGCTAGCAGTGTCATTTGTGCAAACTCTTACACTGCACTCTTACACTTTTTGGATGTCTGCTAGCGTTTGGATAATTATTGTCGGTGTATGTCAGGTTAAATGATGTATCAGCAACACGTGGAGGTCCATTGTCATTTAGGATTTTGCACCTCCATTTCTGTCCATTTATGTCATGCTATTAGAGAGCTGCGTGAAGCAAAATTGCATGAAATGAACTCCCTGTTCCTTGGTGTTTAGTGCTCCGAATTGAGGACAAACCGTTTCCTTGGTTACTAGTTAGTGTGCACACACGCACGCTTGTGAGTTGATGCTGCTATGGTGGGCTGTTCTTTGCAGTTGGATTTTTGTCCTGCATGGCAACACCTCCATTATCTTCAACTGAGGGCTGACAATTCCGTCAGACTCTGCTCATATTTGAGTGTGTATTTACATAAATACTGAGGGTTTTCAGAAGAGCGTTCGGCTGGAGAGTCTAGAGTGCAGTTGTAGGCGTGAGTTTGAGCGCTTAGCGCAAAGTCAGGGGGGTTTATGTCTCCATTACAGGGGGAAGGGAAGTGTGTCAGAGTGCAGGCTCTTTAAAGGAGCCATCAATCATCTACTGCATTACCTTTAAGACACTCATGAGGGGACTAAAATACTTGTACTGAGCCACTGAAAGTCTTCAGTTTCATTTTGTACTTAACATGCTAATACTTTCAGGAAAAAAGCTCTTTAGCTTTGACTTCTGTCAGATTTCGCTGTGGTAAATTCGTGTCTGACAGTTGCTGCACCATGGCAGCTGTTGAATCATGACAACGCTCTCCAGGAGGGAGTTACCACATGGAGGTCAGCAGCAGCACCTGTCGGGAACATTCCTGTTTATGCTCCTGCTAATGTGGGTAATGAATGCCATTTAAAGACCTAAATAATTATTCCTATACATTTAAACTAGGGCTGTCAAATTGAAATCTGAATCTTGAATATTTGTCCAATTTAAAATAAAAATTCACGTAGAATGCAAAAACTTTTAGGTTTGCGTCGTGGCACACGAGATGCGATGATGGCATTGCTGCGTTTTAATGTTTTTGTTAGCCTATCCAGTTGAACCCTCTAGATCAGGGATAGACAACTTCGGTCCTGGAGGGCCACTGTACTGCAGAGTTCAGCTCCAACCCTGCTAAAAATCACCTGCCAGTAGCTTTCTGGTAATCCTGAAGACATTGATTAGCTTGTTCTGATATGTTTGATTAGAGTTGGAGCTAAACTGTGCAGGACAGTGGCCCTCCAGGACCAAAGTCACCCATCCCTGCTCTAGATACAAAACATTGCAGAAATAGAGAAGCTCAATGCGGAGAAGATCGTGGTTATGTCAAAACAGGTTAACTAGCCATTCACACAAGCCAACTCATTTTCTGTGCTGCTTTTCCATTATGTAAACATACGCTAGATGGACATCTTCGACTGTTGCACTCGCGCCTCACGAGAGCATGTTTAGAAAGCCATGTAAAAAGATGTCTCAAGACTTTGTTGTTGCATATCATGTTTTTAAACACAAAAGCCACTCTGTGTGATTGGCAATTCGACTCTTTGTATAAAACTATTCATAAATACCCAATGCTCTTATGCTCGTAATTGTTTATGCAATTTAAAAAAATATATTTAAAGCATTTGTGCACGAAGGTACCTCATGAAACTGATTTCGGACAGACTTCTCAGGCAGCGTAACGGTTTAATGATCTATAGAAAAAACAGTGAGCTTTGGTGATAACGAAGCAAATATTTAATTACCACAATAGTAATTTCTTGCTATTGGTCAAAAACTTACATTTACACTCAAACTGACCACCAACTATAACTTTTAGACGCCATCTTTATTTTTGGATTGTGGGATATCAGAGGCAGCAAAGAATATCGTTATGTAAAAATGTATCAGATGAAGGTGTCTCAGGAGACAGGAAGTGATGCTAGCATTAGATTCGGATGTGCCTTCCTAACTTTGAATGCATCCTCCAAAGGCAGCGTTTTTTTCCTTTCAGACACAGCCACGTTATTTCATTTTTTTTAGGCCTCTTGTGGCCTCAGTAGACAAGCCAAAAGCATTTTTCCCTCTAACTGAAATTTCATTCAAATATAATTTGAATATTAGTGATATTTAAGAATAAAATTTTAATTCAGTTTTTCAGCCATTTTGACAGCCCTGATTTAAACATTTCCAAAATATGACAATATTGTTACATTATATTTCATTGAGAAAAAAAACTTCTTTATTGCATGTAGTAACGGAAGGGACTATATCTTATATTATGCGTCGTCACCATGTGCGCTGCACATGCTTGGTCTGTATCATTGTTCATTTTGATACACATTTCAGTATCCTAAGACACAGCCTGACTTTCTGTTGCACATGAATTTAAGCTGGAGTTTGTCATCATCAGAGGTTGAGTTGGCTGTGAGTTTTCTCCAGTTTGGCAGTGAAACTGGTGGTTCTGCTGGAGGCAGAATGAGTCTCACTGTAACGATCCAAAAAGAAAAAAGGGGAAATGTGCACAGCACTCTCTCTTGAAAAAATCTTAATTCTTGATCTTTTGAAATAAACCTAACTCAATTCCCTCTTCAGTCCAAAAAGACCATTTTAGTGAGACTAAAGGCCAGGACACACCAAGCTGCCAGTGAGCCGTTTTTGAGTGTCTGTCGGGTTAGTTTTTGCAGTCTGTTCTGCACAGTCATCTTGAGGTCCCCTTGGAGGTTTGTCAAGGGCCCCCTGTTTGAGAACCACTGTGCTAGAGCAATATATATCAACATTTGATTGGCTGAAATATCGAGAACTGGCTTATTGACAAAAAAAAAAAATGCACTACAATAATTCATTTATCACCTGAGAAGAACACAATAATTCAATTACACATTTAACTACCCAAAGTTTATTTCTGGTTTTGGTATTCGGCTAAATGAAAACTTAACTTAGGTTTCGATATACAATTATATTGGTGCATCGCTAGTAAACACGGACGCTCAACTCTGCTTGCTCTGTGCGAGAACAAACCTCACTGTTTCTTGCTTGTGAAGCAAGCATGGTTGAGCTTCCATGTTTACCATAGTGACTGGAGTTGACAATTTTAATTTTGTGGTGTATTGCATTTAATTTTTTATTGTGGAACGGACCTAATGCTGCAGCATCCCAGTGTGTTTAGTTAGACTGTAGGACTGGGTGATAAAACAATAAAGATAATTTTCCTCTAAAACGATAACAAATTAAATAAATGCTCGACATAATGTTTACGCTCCAAAAGTGGAATGAAACAGCGCTACTCATTTGAACCATGCACTACACGGACCATTTATCTGCTTGGCTCAAAGTTCATATGGCAGTGCAGCACGAGCTTACTAAAGCAGATGCGTTTACACGCTGATCGGTCTTGGTCACGCGACCACTAAACAGCGCTGTGAGATCCAGTGAGAAGCGCTTGAATTCAGTGAAGAACACAAATGACTTGAGGATTTAAACTAGTTTAAAGCCTGATGAAATGGCACAGAAAAACAAGAGAAACACTGTGCGCAACAATACAGTCAGAAGGCTTTTCAATCTACAAATAGCCACAATTTACTGTAGTAACACTAACTGCACCATGGTATTGTGACAGAAATGTGGGATATTCAATTTTATTAATATTTTAGTTAAAATACTGTTATGAAAATTAATGTAGACAAATAAAAATGACATGAAAATGTTTATAAAAATATGACTAGAAAAATAACACGATTATCAATAATGCATGTTTTCAAAAAAGAAACATCTAAAAGCAATATCTGCATGAGGTGAAGCTGAAGAGTGAATGAACACCAGTAAACTGAAGCCCTTTCTATATGACGCATGTGAGATTAATCTGATATCCTAGATACACAACATAAGCGCAACATGGCAACTGTTTTCTGCAAGGACCCTTACATTGAATTGGCTCTATCACTCTCTCTCCTCTCTCCACCTATAGCTGGTGTGTGGTGAGCGCACTGGCGCCGTTGTACTGCGGCTGCCGTCGTATCATCCAAGTGGATGCTGCACACTGGTGGTAGTTGAGGAGAGATTTCCTGATATGATTGTAAAGCACTTTGGGTGTACAGTAGTACATATGAAAGCGCTATATAAATGCCTCATTCATTCAAGGACGCAAATGCAAGTGAACTTGAACTAAGTTAATTCACAACATTATAGTGTTCTCATTAGGGCTACACAATATATTGAAATATCACAAATGTACATATCGCAACAACTTGATATTCATACTCAAAGATTACAAAAAGTCCAAGTTTTAGGTCAACGCAGAGAGTAGACAGGACGCGTAAATGTTACTTGCATGTGACATGCTTAATGTTATTAAATGCAATAAGCAAAGTACTCGCACACAGGAAGCTGCCTCTCGAACAGCGTGTGATCCTAAATTCAATTCTCTTCCGTAGCTTACATGGCCAAATACACACACAATTGTCAAAACGCCTGTCTTGGTGAGTAGTCACTTAAACGCAGTTGGTTATGTCTTAAGTGGACTAAACAACTGAGAAAGAAAATGTGCATGTAACAATATTTTGGATCTATGCAGCTCTTAAAGTGACATCAGCCTAATAAACCTACTATCATCTGTGTGCTTAAAGGTAGGGTAGGCAATTTCTGAGATGTTAGCAATAACGAGCTATCTTTGGAAGCATGAGATCCCACCCTCCCTTCAGATCGTCTCCAAAGCTACGCCGCCTCCAAAACACATGAACTCACACAGCCAGAGCAGAGTCTGCAAACCGTCACGAGACGCCGTTAAATTGCCTAATTTCTCAAAGCACATACCATTACAATAATAATGAACGTAAACCACTTACAGAGCTCTTACTTGTACTACCTGACTGCTGCAGTTCAATTTCTGCATTGATAGTGTTGCCATTGAAATGCATAAATCAGAGTCTGAGGACGTGAACAATTCTGGGTAGAATGTCACGGGTTGCCATCTTGTAATTACGGTTACAACATGGCGTGCAATGACAATAAGTTTGTTGTTTTGGTTCAGGAGAAACCGTGGCTGCTGTTTGTTTGTGGTGTTTTAAATGAACATTTATTTAAAATAAAAGTTCTTGTTTGGCAAAATTACATTTCTTTAATAGCCTAAACACAGGCTTTACTCCCTTCAAACTTAAATTATCACTGTTTCATTACATCACTGTTGGAAACCACTCTTATCAGAATAATTATGTAAAGCTTGTGTATATTTTCAGTTAAAGCTATATAAAGCAATCTAGGGTTTTTCTTTTGTGTTTTATATAATGACCTCTAGAAGGTGCTCTAGAAATGTTTTCTTTGATTGCTTTTCCCTTAAGAGAAATGCGTTGCAGTATTTCGTTACGTTGCAGTACATCTGCAGTATCCGCAGATATAATAACGCATCACTATCGAACGCTTGGAGAATGGACACAGGCCAGGAACCCGCAACAGAACCGTGTCTGTGGAAAAGGGTTTCTGAGGATGTGACTAGTCGATATTGTGACTTTGTAATTCTCTATGCAGGAAAAACCCGTACACCGATGTTAAAATATCTCTTTTTAAGTGTATTTACAATAATTAAAATTTGTTTTACACACTTAATGTATTATCGTAGCTCATATTGAATATGGCACTGTTTAACGAGTAATCGCATTAATCTTCAATATCATGCAGCCCTAACTTAGGCCTACTGTTGAAAAATGACGACGAGAAAAAATGATTGAAAGTAATATTACAAGTTGCATGCGCTTTTCCCTTGACGACAACGCTGAAACACAGGCAACTAAAGCGCAAAGAAATTACAAATTTCTGTTACAGTGGTGTTCTCATTATAATGTTATGTACATGTCAGATCAGCACATCTTGCATCAAAGTAATTCAGAAGTAATTCTCTGTGCGCTTTCAAATATAGTTTCACTTTATTTTGCCTGTCTGAATGGCATGCTGTCCTAATGCTAACCAATCAGACGTCAGGAATCGCTGCAAAATACTGCATTTTAGAGTAGTTTCAGATTCTTTGCTTTCTTTTTTACATAATGGTAAACCATGAGCTTGTGAAACGTCCAGTATGTGTTAGGTTTTCAGGACAAACAGAATTAATGGAGGGTTAATGCACTAACGGCTGAATTGATTGATTATACCTATACCTGCTTTGGATCTTGGCAAAGATGTTTTCTGTATTTTTGATGTGGTGTCTAATGCCCTGCAAGTCACAGAAATCAAATATGCACTCAAGGTAGTGAAGTGAACCCGACATCTTCATTAGAATAATTTAGACGCTATTTGCTATTCTATTTCCAATAGAATTGTAGCCGAATTTAATTTCTGCCATGAAGTAACCTTCTGCTTTGGACAGTGAGTGAGCTGTCCGTGTTGGTCGGCAGATTATGACCCTTGGCATTCTGAACGGCTGGCGTGGGGTGCTCTGATCAGGATGTAGTAGTACAAGTTGTTATTTTTGTAGTCATACAGAGAGGAACAGGATGGAGGTAGTGCTCTATACTGATGGGAGGTTTGTAATTGTCCATCTATACCCCTTTCTCTGATCAGTCAGCTGTGTGTGTGTGTGTGTGTGTTGTATTCTCAGCTGCTGGGTCGTTCCAGATGCTTCGGTATTACTCCATTTGTCCACAGTGCTCTCTGTCTGTGCCAGTGTTCGAGAGTGAGTTTGTTGTTAGATGAACTGCAGACCATATGCTCTGCCCCCCCCCCCCCCCCCACCTCCACCCCAAAGGCCTATAACACTGCCTTACATAGACAGTCCATGAATAAGCCACACAGTCACTCATCAGTCATTAAAACATGGCCTGTGGTCTGAGAGCATTCTCACTTCGCTCCCAGGGTCAGAAGCCACATCACAGCTGCATGGCATGAGTTTCCCAAAGGGAAGATAAATTATTGATGTGTACAGTGTTGAGAATCAGGCAGCTTTCCAAAAGTTGCAGCGCTACTAGTTGTAATTTGGAAGCCTTACCGTAGTTCAGAAATAGTGTAGCCTTTGGTATCAAGGTAGTTTTTATTTCCATCTAAATGTTACAGTTACTGTTTTTGCCCAGATTTCCCTCCAGATTTACAGTCTGGACAAGTTGATGCTATTTGGTGAAAGTCATAGTCAGTCTCAGGGATGCTAACGATTAATTGAAGATCGCGTCCACAAACAGGAGTTACACATTCTGACTAGCACGCATCTGAAGCGGCATTGACATGTTGTAGGCTATTAGTCGTTATATTTGATTATTAAATGAGTAATTTAATTAAATGATCAATCACATTGACTCATTTTATAATCCCACTAGCCCTTTATTTAGACTAAAAACCCTTCTCATTCATTTGGTGTGAAACATGGTGTTTTGAGCAGCATTTGCACACCATGTCAATGTCATGCTGTTGGCTATATGCCACTGCAGTAGACGCATATTGCAATATTAAGGCTAACGATTCATTGATTCATTGATCGTTAATTTAAATGACGATCGATCATGGGAATTTGTGTAAATTGACATCCCTAGTCAGTCTGCAGTTTTGAGTTAACAGATTTCACAGAAAACAGTGTAGTGTATGATGGTCACAGACTCCAAATCTTTATTTTTTATTTTTAGCTTCAAAGTTTGTTTCCATGCCGTTGGAGGACATCAATCATGTTTAATATTTTGAGCTGATTTTAGAACACATTGTTTTCATTTGTCATGCGTCTCCTAGCAACAAAGCATGTGTTTCTGTGCGAGTTTGTTCTGTTCTGACTTAGTGTGATCCTTAGTCGTTTAGTATGATGCCCAGTAATTTCCTCTGTAACTATATACAAAGTCGGCAAGTGTATGATGCCTAGTTTTTCTAAAATCTGTTCATATTTTAAAAGTTGTGTAGAGTATGTGCTCAAATGCAGCGTTGGAATGTCAGAATCATTCTAGCGAATTGTTGTTATTGTTATTATTATTATTATTATTATTATTATTATTATTATTATTATTATTATTATTATTATTATATATTTTATTTTTTTCAGATTAATGGTCATACACATTAAAAGGATAGTTCACGCAAAAATGAAAATTCTGTCTTGTCATTGTGGTCTGGTTGTTTCACCATGATCCTATGCACTTGTACATTTCTATGTCTATATTATAAACACTGATATTATGTTACTGATGTATCAGTTGTGTTTACTTTGACCACAGATCTGATAGGCGAATGTTTTTTTGCTACTGGGTATGTGAGACTTTATATTTTGTTTCTCAGCAGAGTAGTATTTTATACAGCGCTGTTACAGTCATATACACTCTCCTTTCAGTAACTCTCTTTGTTAAAAGTAAATTGAAAATATACTTTGGGCTGAACATCTGGTTTGGTCTGACCTTGGAGACCATTTTTTCCCTTTTTTAATGTGACAAACCTTTTGTGTTTGAGTCTCTACACACGGATTACCTCCAATGAAAGACACAACAGCTTCCACTCAGATTATAGTCGGTCATTTACATGATTATGTTCAGATCATCCAGGAAGTGTCTTCTCACTCTCCTACATATGTGTTATCTGTGTGCATGCAGTTTTGTGACATGAGGTTTGCATGCTGTCTATTCTGTCAGAAGACGTCTCTTTCTTTTTCCTTTCCAGTTTATGTTTACCTGTGTATGTGTGTCTGATGTGTGTGTCCTGTAATGTTTGGTGTGTTTCTGTAGCATTTAACAAAGTCACTGGATGGATAGCATCGACGCTGAAGCCCTCTACCTGACCACAGCGCAGATCGGGCAACCTCAATGCGAGCTTTCCCTTCCTGCTGTGGAAGTACCTGCCCTTGGCGGGTAAGAACACATACACTCCACATCCTTTTACCCCAGGGGTGTGAGGATACCCTCCATCTACAGGTTTTCCCTCAGTGGGAAACAAGTCTTTTAAGCAGCTTCTCTTTGAAGCTGGAATGAGAAGAAAAAATAACTTGCTCTTATTTTGTCATTGCTCCTTTTTCTAAATAGTAAGCATATCTGCAGTGAGCAGCCCACCAGATGTCACTGCATGACTAGCGATGATGTCATGGCCTATTTGAATATCTGAGACAGACTGTTGAGGAAGAAAAAAAATGATAACATTGATTAATTGCTGAACCATTCTTGTAAGGATGTTGTTTTATATATTCCTGCATAAATTATTTATATGCGTTATTTTCTGAACGAATCAGCATTTTACAAACTATATAATATATATAAAATTTTTTTTTGCCAATCAAGGCATTTGAATGTTATTTGTTATATACTTATTATAGGGCCATTGGTGTTTTTGTGCTAAACAAGACTTAATAGTATACCTCAGTCTGCCTGTGGCTTGTTTTGTTTGACACCTTTGACTGCGAGCTTATAAAATGACCCATGTTGCATGACCCCGAGCAGCCCGTTCCTCCCTCCCTTCCGCCACCCCCACCATGCTGGAACAGTGCACCGTTCGTGGCCCGTTGCCGGAACACGATTGTGTCCTAGGGGCGCTTCAGCTCGGGGATTACCAGAGAGCTGCCCGTCCCCATTCATTCCTGCCGCTCACTCACGCTTATCAGCATCAATCTGACGCTTTATTTATCTGACACTGCACTCCTTTCTGCTTTGCTAAGAGAAAAACTCACAAAAAAGTCCCCCTCCATCAGCACTTTCCTTTGTGGAAGCAGTGGTGCAGCTTTTAGTGGCCCGTCGGGCCCGTCCTAATCCTCAGTCCCAGCCCAGTGACCAGAGCTACGGCCTGTGTTTGTCATCCAGCACAGTGCCGAGCCTCATCGTTGTCTCTCTTTGCTCCATGTCGATTTGAGTTTTGTGGGGTCTGATCAGCCTCTATGAGGTGTACATTTCCCTTTCTCTCTCAGCTGTTCCCATGTCACTTCTCACGACTTCTGAACCTTGAGAGACGTTGTATAGACGGATAGTTGCTGTGGCTGTTTAAGTGTAAACAAGTGCTTTTTTGTGGATTCTGTCAGTGTTCATTTGAGACTTACTGATTGGTGAAGTGCTGAAGAAAATGGCTTCCTTTAAGCTGGATTTTCTTCCTGAGATGATGGTGGACCATTGCAGTTTGACTTCCAACCCAGTGTGAGTACAGACTTTAGTGTTCAGATTGGCGTAACTTGATTTGGGTTTCACTCTAATACCTTAAGTTCTCCTTTTTTTTTGATAGTCACTGTATTAAAGGTGGAATTTGTTTTAACTACAGAGACTGTTTAATTTTATTAGTGTACTTTGTAAAATCTAAGTGATTTGAGCCGAAAGGCCAGTAATAGTAACTGTTAGGCAGTATTTTCGGTATTAAGGAGCTGAAAGTCAATGCCCAATGGCCAGAGGCCTGTGGTGAGGGATGCTAGTTCATGTTTACTACGTAATCCTGCAGTAAACATGTTGTTGTTTTTATTATTAGACTGTATTGTCTAATTGTAGCCCAGTCTGAAACCTCTCCTTTAATAAAAGCCCAATACTTTGACTGTGCATGATCTACTAGTTGGATCTGCTAAATGAAGATATTTAGACATTTCATAATCATAAAGAGAAGTTAAAAATCTGGTTTTATATGATTGAGGCATTGTAAAAACCTGTGGTGTGAACTGTTATATTTCTCAAATAGTCAATGAGTTACTCACATTTTTTAGAAAGGAAAGTAAGAATCCTTGTTTTAATACTTACTCCGCCATCTTGAGTGGCTGTTCCCTGTCTGTTATAGGATAGGATGTATTGCCCCGTATATTATTTGTTAACGCAAGATTTCATTCTTTGCTGTTGCAGGATGCTGAAATAAAACATTTCAGTGTTTGTCTTATTAAAATCACAAGGGTTGTTTGTGATTCTCACTGTGAGGTTTTACAACCTCAAAGGGAACAATTTAGCCAAGAACTGGGCCAGGAACTGCTGACTGAGCTAGAGCTATGGTAAATTGCCTTCTCTGCATCTCTTGCATAACAAATAACCCAAAAAGAACAGAGTTCATTGTTGCTAATAGTCTTCAGATTGAAGGCAGCATTCATATACTATTCATATCAATTTGCAGCAATGGGAAAGAGATGACTACCATCTTGATTATCTCCTTCCTGTTTGTCTGATTGTTCTTCCATTCGGGTTTAGTAGTTTTTGTTGAATCGGTAGAATCTTCTGATTCTTCTTCAACATTGTGTTCTGATGTTCTGTGACTTTAGCTAATCCCAACAGTCAGGAACTGGTCAGTTCACTGGGAAAGAATTTACAATCCTTAAATGTTTTTGCCCCAGTGAACACCCAATGTTCCTCTGGCCCATATTGGATGATCTTCTAGAGAGGCTGTGTTATCTGCTTGTCTGAACAAGTTCTGGTTGCTGGAAAATCGACAAAGTGGAATGTTTTATAAGCTCTGCTGTTCTCTGATCAATAAACGCCATTAATCTGGCTTTTAGCTTCTGGCTAATGCTGCTCTTTGTCAGCAGGACAATGCTGTGTTTTCGTAAAGTGATCTGTCACTCCACTGATCAGCAGCTGCTAAAGAGAGTGATGAAGCAGTGCTTCGGCCTGTCCATGACATCACTCGTTGCTTCCCCTCATGCTTTACTCTTGTCAGAAGCAGAAGTGTGTCAAAATGTCCTTTTATTTCATTCTCATCACAATCTTTAATATTCTTTTGTGATATCTGACATTTTCCTTTCTCTTTTTAATGTCATTTTTGGTGGTTTATTGATTGAGGTCCAAATCTACTTTCAAAATCCATGTTATTGTGAATCTACACGTTGCATTTTTTTATAATGTTGGGCCTCGTAATGTTTAATCAAAATGTCATTACTGGACCTTCAGGTGAAAACGACAGATGGATTTCCAGATTTCCGGATGCTAGATTTCTGCAATCATTTAGTCTGCTTAAACTCTGCCCCTACAAGCTCGCATTCATCTGCCTCCAATTTTGAGTGCAACGCCCACATCTTCACAATCAACAACTGATGTATAGAACCAAGCCCATTTTGTCTTTTTCGATAATGTTACACTCACATGTTTGTCACAATATGTAAGAAAAGATCTGTCGCTGCTTCCATTTCATTACGATTTTAAATCCAGTTAGTTGAAAACTGTTAGTGCATGAACAATTTTCAGTTATTGCTTACCTCAGAAAATCTTGTGTAGCCATTTTAAAGGGATGGTTCGGAGTAAAATCAACCTAGGGTCCTTTGCACCATTACCTCAAGCCAAACACCCCCCCAGAAGCCTTTTTTCCCTTGATTGAACATTATTAAAGTTAGAGCTTATTTAGAGAAATCAGCCAAATGGCTTAGTGCAGGCGCTAACGGATCCAAGGATGTATCTCGTAAATTACCCCACTAACATTGCCCGGAATGGTACCAAACTTATACAGTAGTACAAATAGGTTCTGTACTCATACAACTAGGCATTGGAAAGTTTGTAAGTACAACAGGAGTTTATTTAAATAACACTTGCCTGATGGCTCATGCTACTGCTAACCCGGACCTCGAGGTCACTTCAGTGGTTTGGGAAAAGCACGTAAAAGTCCTGGCAGAAAGCGATTCATAAGGATGTAGTGTAACGACGAATTATAATTTTTTCCGAAGTGTTAACAACTTAGTGTTAACTAATAATTGTTGCAAACTGGTACTACCAACCAAATATTAGTGGATTCCTGGAACTGGGCGTCGTTACTCTACATCCTTGTCCATCGCTTTCTGCCAGGACTTTTACAGGCTTTTCCCAAATCACGGAAGTCTGATTCACGGAAGTCTGATTCAACCTAGGGTCCTTTGCACCATTACCTCAAGCCAAACACCCCCCCAGAAGCCTTTTTTCCCTTGATTGAACATTATTAAAGTTAGAGCTTATTTAGAGAAATCAGCCAAATGGCTTAGTGCAGGCGCTAACGGATCCAAGGATGTATCTCGTAAATTACCCCACTAACATTGCCCGGAATGGTACCAAACTTATACAGTAGTACAAATAGGTTCTGTACTCATACAACTAGGCATTGGAAAGTTTGTAAGTACAACAGGAGTTTATTTAAATAACACTTGCCTGATGGCTCATGCTACTGCTAACCCGGACCTCGAGGTCACTTCAGTGGTTTGGGAAAAGCACGTAAAAGTCCTGGCAGAAAGCGATTCATAAGGATGTAGTGTAACGACGAATTATAATTTTTTCCGAAGTGTTAACAACTTAGTGTTAACTAATAATTGTTGCAAACTGGTACTACCAACCAAATATTAGTGGATTCCTGGAACTGGGCGTCGTTACTCTACATCCTTGTCCATCGCTTTCTGCCAGGACTTTTACAGGCTTTTCCCAAATCACGGAAGTCTGATTCACGTCCTGGTTAGCGGTAGCATGAGCCATCAGGCAAGTGTTATTTAAATAAACTCCTGATGTACTTACAAACTTTCCAATGCCTAGTTGTATGAGTACAGAACCTATTTGTACTACTGTAGAAGTTTGGTACCATTCCGGGCATTATTAGTGGGGTAATTTACGAGATACATCCTTGGATCCATTAGCGCCTGCACTAAGCTATTCGGCTGATAACTCTAAATAAGCTCTAACTTTTAATAATGTTCGACCAAGGGAAAAAAGGCTTCTGGGGGGTGTTTGGCTCGAGGTCATGGTGCAAAGTACCCTAGGTTGATTTTGCTCTGAACCATCCCTTTAAGGCTTCATACATGTTGTTTGAGCAGGGATTTTACTCTTGTTTGCGCTCCACGCAATGGCTGAAGAATTTGCTAATAATGCCGCCATGAATGCTTTAGGTACCATGTTTTCTGCTAGCTTGCATTGCTAATCACTAGTAAAACATAAAGCAGCAGTAACATAATATAGAAGAAACTGTATCTGAATGATCATGTTTGGACTAGTGGTCAGTCAATTTGGGTTTTTCAATGGCCGATGCTGGTTCTGAGATCTACTGGTCTAGACAATCATCATGTAATGCAATACAAAGTACTCAAGTATTTATTTACAGAAAGCAATTTTGTGATAGCAAATAAGATGTACACAGCTGTTGAAATAAGTACTTATTTTGCAAGCTATTTACCCATCTCAACCTGAGAACAGCAAATGCATCATATATTGGCGAAGCTGACCAAGTGTAAACTGTTATCTGCCAAATAAAAGATTTGGTTTAAAAAACAATCATCAACTGGTTTAATCAGCCTGACCAATTAGTCTAATACTGGTGTGCTGTTGGGAAATAAGACTTGGTTGTATATTTGGGTTTTTCATACTTGGGCAGTGGGCACGATATGAGATTGTTGCGTGCATCCTTTCATGTGCAATATGTTTGAGTATCATCATCTGTCAGGGAGACATTGAGGGCCATGTCCTTAAGACTAGTTAAACAGACTTAGGTTTTTTTTTCTTTTCTGTAGAACCAAGAAGATGAATGGGTCTCTGGACCACCCAGACCAGCCCGACATTGATGCTATAAAGATGTTTGTGGGTCAGGTCCCCCGGACGTGGTCAGAGGATCAGCTGCGTGAGCTCTTTGAGCCCTATGGTGCAGTTTATGAAATCAATGTTCTTCGGGACAGGAGTCAGAACCCCCCACAGAGTAAAGGTACTTGACAGTCAGTACACTGCGGACTTGTACGGTCTGTTCCAAATCCTAGTGAGCACATAGCACACACACATGCAGTGCTGCTTAAAAAGCTTGGCATAAACAAGTTGTCTTATGTGGCAGAGCAATTAAGTTGCCTACTTTTTGGAACAGTCCTCATGTTGGGAATGTGCCAACAATCCCTTAAAATGCTGCTCACTAGGATTTGGAACGCAGTTCTAGAAATTGGTCTCAGCGGAAATGTTGTCATCTTGGACTTGGTTCATAGACCATTTATTGCATTTGCAGGTTGTTGTTTTGTCACATATTACACCCGTAAATCTGCGTTAGAAGCACAAAATGCCCTTCACAACATGAAGATTCTTCCAGGGGTGAGATAAGGATCTATTTTTATTTTATTGTATCAATAATCCATTAATCCTTCATGTGTGTCTTCAGATGGCCGCCTTATATTTATTGCTCTTAAAAATGCATCAAATCTACACATGTATTTTTTAGTACAACCAAAAGAAACTATTAAAGCTTTTCAAACAGCTGTTTTCTCATGGGGGATGGGAAATGTCAGTATTGATAAGTCATGTGTTTATTATTTTTTTCTCTACACAGATGCATCATCCCATACAGATGAAGCCTGCAGACAGTGAAAAAAACAATGGTGGGTGACTTGAATTTACTCCAAAAGTTACACTCCGTTCAAAAGTTTAGGGTCAGTCAAAGAATCCTGAAAAAAAGATTCATCATGGTTTCTAAAAAAACAACAACAAAAAACACATCAACATTTGATAAGTTTTCTTGAGTTATTACTATATTAGAATGATTTCTGAAGGTCATATGAGTAATGAAAATTCAGCTTTACCAAAATTGTTGATTTGTAGTAATATTACTGTTTTACTGTATTTTTAATTAAATAAATGCAGCCTTAGTGAGATTTAAGATAATTCCTTCAAAACATTAGAAACTCTTACCGGCCCCTAACGTTTGGACGGTAGTGTATTGTTTGAGGAAATGTTCGCAAAGACTGTTGAACAGCTGTGCAGAGGCAGTGCTGCCATAACACACTTTTCTTGTGTTTCAGCGGTAGAAGATAGAAAGCTGTTTATTGGAATGATTTCAAAGAAGTGTAATGAGAATGACATAAGGCTCATGTTTTCTCCATACGGTCAAATTGAGGAGTGCCGTATACTGAGAGGCCCTGACGGACTGAGCCGCGGTGAGAACTCTATCAAGTGCATGTATATTGTCACTTTCACCAGCCAAAGGAAATTATACACCCATCATGTGACCCAATTAAAAAAAAAGAGAGAGAGAGAATAGAGGCAGTACTGTGAATGTTTTGACTTCTAGCACATACACGCATGAATTTAACTTCAGCAGTCACTGGTAGCACACTAATAAACATCTTCATCAGTTACTCTCTCATTTTAGTTATTTCGAGGAGGTAGTGTTTGCGTAACTAATAGTTGCAGACACAGCCCATCAGAGAAAAATTAGACTCAATTGGCTCCTGTCGGCCCAGATGAAAATGGCTTCATTCATCCCAAACTCAACATGGCAACTGATATTAGAGGTTATATAACCATAACTGCATGCAACAAATTGAGAATATTTGCGCAGTCGCTTTGATAATTATTTATTTTCCCTTGTCCACATATTCTCCTAGTTTCTAGCTGTCATTTACCTGTGGCGTAGAGAATCACTGTGATTTTAAGTTAACCAGAGTGTAACCAAGGGAACATAATGCACATCCAGGCCCACGCTATTTATTTTAGAATTAGCTTGAGTGAACTTGCTGTCCATCACCATGGGAACTGCATAAGTAATAGGCACAACCCATTTCGACTCAGCAGCCCTCGAACCGTTTTCCAAAGAGACTGGGCCTGAATCGGGCCCGTTTTTGATGAGGTTGTTTCTGCCTGGTTGTTTCATGAGTACTTCTAGTTTATGGATTTAGGTTTTTGGTTTAAACACAGAAGTTGGTGTCCTTTTGTGATCTACTCTCTTACTTGTCAACTCTGTTCACAGGCTGTGCCTTCGTCACATTCACAGCGAGACAGATGGCCCAGTCTGCCATCAAATCCATGCACCAGTCACAGACCATGGAGGTAAACACACATACACTCATAAATGCCTATGCCCCAATGCGTAGTATAAAGATGTATCTATATCTATATCTATATCTCTATCTTTTCTTTTTTTCAGGATTCTATGAATAGGAAAATTAAAAGAACAGCATTTATTTGAAACAGTTAGTTTGTAAATGTCTTTTATTTAGCAAGGATGCAAATTAACCAAAAGTATTAATTTCTCTCTTCAAGAAGAGAAAAATCATACTGTCCCTAAATATTTGAACAGTAGTGTATTATGAAAGGCTGAGACGCTGCTGTGACATTTAAGAGTATAAACAAATCTGTGACAACTTGGTTGCTTTCCTTTTTATATGTTTCTAAATTATATTCTATGCTGTATTTGCTATGCTATATTTTGATTTCTGTTGTGTCCCTTAGGGCTGCTCTTCTCCCATCGTGGTGAAGTTTGCAGACACACAGAAGGATAAGGAACAGAAACGCATCACCCAGCAGTTGCAGCAACAGATGCAGCAGCTCAACGCTGCCTCCATGTGGGGAAACCTTACAGGACTGAACTCACTGGGGCCACAGTACCTTGCAGTGAGTACACAGGACAGATCCCGTTGCATCTGAGGTCTATGCACGTAGAAACCGCACCACTGTTTAAAACATGCAAACTGCACTGCATAAACTACACAAAGCACGTGCCGTGCACAATGAAAACATTCATATTTAGTACATGAGAGCTGGTCTTTGCTCCATCTAGGGCTGTCACAATATCAGAATTTCACTAAATGATTATAGCCAAAATACTTCACAGTAACATTATAATCACAATATGTATAGAAATTTTGAAAGAAAAACAAACACTATCAGTCAAATTTAACTTTATTTGTTTGGAAAAAAAAAACACTTAAAATATGTGGGTAGGTAGACAAGAGAGCGCTTGTAACCATAACTGTACAAAAAGCACTTACTGTTGATTAGCACTGCTTGCTGATTGGGGTGTCTAACATCACACGCTTTTATTTTATTTTTGCTGAATCTGAAAAATCTCCCACACTAAAGAGCTCACTTTTTTTCTGGTGCAGGTAGAGCATCTCTCTTTCATCTGTCATCTCCTCTGAGATGATTTTGTGAGGCAGTAGTAGCTACACTCTGCGTCGTCAGTAGAAACAACCATTAAGGTGCAATACTGCCACCTCCTATGTTGGAGTGTCAAGCAGATTGCTGGATTAATTACGATATTATCATTGGTTTGGTATTATCATATCAAGATTTTTCTTAAGTATCACTTATCAATGCTGGTATATTGCGACACCCCTAGCTCCATTCAAAATGTAATTTGCTTTATCAAAACTATAATGCATTATTGTTTGCATCTGTAGTAGGGATGCACGATTAATTGCAATTTACATGAAATCGCACTTAAACCGATTTGGCTTATAGCGATTATGAAATCACAAAGGCTGCGTTTGTGTTTTTACGCGCAGTTTGTCATTGATGTATGACTCTGTAAACACTGCTCCATCTGAAAGCACTACGAGTTTGAGTCACTTATGTGTATTTGAAATGCATTTTCCAAACATGAGAAGCATTTATGAACCTCTTGTCCAACAAAAGACAACATTTAATAACATGCTTTTATTCCAAACTCACTTCGTAACGACAGTTGAGCATCCTTCTGTGAGATGATGTGGCTTCTTACATAGAATAAGGTAGTCGTGTGTAGTCATGTTTAATCAATCAAAGCATTTCAATCTTCTGTTTATTCAGCTACAGATAGTATGATGTGTGTTATCATACTTCTGCGGCGGGGTATATTTGGCGTGTTTGTGTGAGAGCGCCCTCTGGTGTTCAGATGAAACAGCATTTACTACCGATCAGCGCGCATAAAATATTCGCAGCCTTTGTCAAATCGCGTGCGGTTTCATTGCGATTAATCGTGCGGCCCTAAACTGTAGTGATTAGATTAGATTCCGTAAGAGCCTTGCAATCAGATTTGCTTTAAAAAAAGTTTGCTGTGTTTTTCTGCCGTGTTTGAGCACATGGGTTACAGGTCTGTGTTTGGCCGTTATTTAAATGCATTTAATTTGGCTTCTCAAAATCCTGATTGTCTATGATTGGTTACTCCTAAAGTTGCTGTTTAATTGGGCGTTTCCTCACATGGGCCGGCATAGATGTGTATCCCTGTTTGAATGTGTTAGTGCTGCTCCATGGGTGTGCTGTGAAAACTTCTATCTTCTTTTCCCTTTCTAATCCTTTTCAGTCCTATTATAATTTCTGATCGCCCTTGAATGTCCACATTTCCTTCTTCTTTGTTTCTCTCTTGTTCACATGTGCTCCTTTGTGTCTTTATTTTGCCTTGTTTGCCTGATTTATCTCCTTTTTCATCTCCTTTTTCCTCTCCTCTCCTCTCCTCTCCTCTCCCCTCCCCTCCCCTCCCCTCCCCTCCCCTCCCCTCCCCTCCCCTCCCCTCCCCTCCCCTCCCCTCCCCTCCCCTCCCCTCCTCTCCTCTCCTCTCCTCTCCTCTCCTCTCCTCTCCTCTCCTCTCCTCTCCTCTCCTCTCCTCTCCTCTCCTCTCCTCTCCTCTCCTCTCCTCTCCTCTCCATCACAGTCCTGGATGCAGTCCTGACTCTCTCTGTTCTCTGTTTTGATGTAATGTCTAGCTTTATTTGCAGCTTCTACAGCAGTCTGCATCCTCTGGAAATGCGCTCAACAATCTCCATCCAATGTCAGGTGAGAGTCTGAAGTGCTTCGCTCCACTCAGACCCACTAAAAAATGATAGCGACTGTTAGTTAGCCACTTTCTCAGATGCATTGCAAACCCATAAAATCATTGGTTCTGACTGCCTATTA
Organism: Scardinius erythrophthalmus; assembly: GCF_964197995.2. Taxonomy (NCBI): domain Eukaryota; kingdom Metazoa; phylum Chordata; class Actinopteri; order Cypriniformes; family Leuciscidae; genus Scardinius; species Scardinius erythrophthalmus. Next base: position 37,592,773 of record NC_138222.1, read on the forward strand.
GCTTTAGGACGATAAAAGGAAGTTGTGCATGTGAATGATGGAGAGAAGCAAGTGTGTGGTGTTGTGTAGTTCTTGATGTTCTGGATGGTCTGTGATCTGCGGCAGGTCTGAATGCCATGCAGAATCTGGCTGCATTAGCAGCAGCAGCGAGTGCTACACAGGCTACACCCACAGGTAGCAGTGCTCTGACCACCTCCAGCTCCCCTCTCAGTGTCCTCACCAGCTCAGGTATGCCCTCCGGACAGCCCGCTCAATCTGCCTGGGACGCCTACAAGGGTTGGTCCCGCTTTTTAATCTCCTCCTGTTCTTAACTTTTGCTTCTTATCAGTCTGTGAAATAGAACCGCTCTGAGTACATGTGAACATGTGAACATATTTCTGTCCAATAGCAAATTTCACTTTACTAAGTTCAAAACATTGGAGCTTTGAATTTTAAGTAAAATTTGTTTATGCCTGATGTTAATTGCATATGTAGAAACGTACATTTACAGCATTTACTAATCTTGGTTAAGTAATTGTTCGTTGGTAATGACAGCTAATGTTGACAAATTGAACCTAAAGTGTTAGCAATTTCTCCAAACAAAAACTACTGTGTAATGTGTTTAAAACATATCTTGCTGTTCATGCATCAGTCTGCCCACCTTGACTCTTAATAATCCCCATCATTTGCTTTAAAGTGCTGTCTTTATTTGACTTATTCACTTTTTGCACTCTGAAATACATGACTTCTCTCATTACCGTCTGCTGTTTCTTCTCAGTCTCATTTGCTTTACGTGTCTGTGCAGTGAGAGCATGTGAAATGTGAATTGGCAATATGTCTGATGGATTAGTAATGTGTCAAACCTGGTTCTTGTTTTCTCTCCTCCTCACAGCGGGTTCCTCTCCCACCTCCAGTACGAGTAATTCGGTGAACCCCATGGCGTCTTTAGGTGCTCTTCAGTCTCTTGCTGCGGGCGCTGGAGCAGGTCTCAACATGAGCTCCCTAGCAAGTAAGAAAGAAGAAACGTTCACCGTTTTTGCTTTTGTATAAGGTCAGGTGGTGTTGCTAAATATCCGGTTTGTCCATGTTATTAAAATGCATCTCAGGTGATGTGGTCACATCAACAAAAAAGGAGCACATAAAGTTACTTCTACATGTTTAATTCTTTTACCATTGTCTGGAACACATAAGGATGCATTTGTTTTTACAGTATCAATATGATTTTTTACTTTCTTTGCCTCGTTTCTGCCATCTCCTTCTCTGAATGCGGTTTCTCTGTCTCAGTAGTTTTTATGTGTCTGAAAGCTGAGCTGTGTTTCTGTTTGCGCAGGCATGGCTGCTCTGAATGGTGGTCTGGGCAGTGGAGGTCTCTCTAACGGCTCGGGGAGCACTATGGAGGCTCTGACTCAAGCAGCCTATTCCGGAATCCAGCAGTATGCCGCTGCCGCACTGCCTAGCCTCTATAGTCAGAGTTTACTGTCCCAGCAGAACGTTAGTGCCGCTGGCAGCCAGAAGGAAGGTGAGTACATGGAGGTCTGATGAGCTTTGAGCAGCTGTTTGGGTTGGGAGAGTGAAAGCCTCTGTACAAGAGAAACTGTGTGTGTGTGTGTGTGTGTGTGTTGATGTGGCTTTTGTGATCACCATCTTAAGGATTCATTCTTGTTTTAAATATGCTGCAACAGCAAGTCCCAATCAGAGTGCGGGTAAGACATCATAATCACTCTCCACAATGTCCATTTTCTACATTTTGATTTGTTTAAAAGTATGTGGAGATCCATGCCAGCAACTCTGCCAATGAATTCAAGAAGCATTCTGGGTTAAATACAACTTCAAGCCTATCGGAATCATCTGTGGCATGCTTTTTTATGCTTGTGTTTTATGACCAATTGTTATAAATGTTGAAAACGAACAGTTTCTGTAGTTTTGGAAACCAGGATAATTTTTTTTCAGTAGTATTTGTTGAAAGTTCAAATGCATTTATTTGAAATAGTAAATACATCTATAATTTTACTAAAGATTTGTCACATTTGTTTAATTTAATGCTGATTAATTGCTAAATTAAAGTGTATATATACTTTAAATAATACTGACATTAGACTTTTGAATAGTAGTTTATATTAGACCTAAGAAGATTATTCATTTAAGATTAATAAACCATTTTGTTAAGTAAAGACTGTTGGATATTCCTAAAAAATGTAAATGACAATATTCGTCCTGAAAGCCCTCTTTCCAGATTTCACATGCTGTTAGTTCAGCAAGGCCAGATTTTTTTATGTGCGGGGAAATAACGGTCTATATCAGCAGGTATCAATAGTCTATTTTCGTCATTCAAAAAGGGATACTGAAACTAGGACTGCAGATATACAAACCGTAACCAAGCAGCACTTGCTTTCCATTTTGAATATTACTGGCGCTGATCACTTTGTTTATTCCTCTCCGCTCATGTTTTTATGAAAAGTTTTGTGCATTCGAATGCAATCTAAACAGCCAATCAGAGTTCTCTCTCACTGATGATCAACATGCTGAATTGGCCCAAAAAACCCAACGGCATCCGACTAGAGCCAATGGTGCGAAACACAACAAAAAACTGAGCCAACCGACGCTCAAAAACGGCCCGGCTTGGTGTGTCCTGGCCTTTAAAGGGACAGCAGCTTAATAAACCTGCTGCTGTGTTTTTAATGTTAATCAAACAACAAAGAAATCATTCACTTTTTTTTTTTTTACAGTTTTTTGCTGTACTATCAAAATTGTAATAGAGAATTGTGATATTTCACTGCTAAAGCAGCTCTAAATATGTGCTGTGTAAAGGGTTAGTTCACCCAAAAATGAAAATTCTGTCAGTAATTACTCACCCTCATGTTGTTCCAACCGCGTAAGACCTTCGTTCATCTTCGGAACACAAATTAAGATATTTTTGATGAAATCTGAGCTATGTCTCACTCCTCCATAGGCTGCTATGTGACCGAAACTTGCTGGCCCAGAAAAGTTATTAAAGAGATCGTTAATATAGTCCAAGTGACTCCAGTGGCTCAATCTTAAGTATATCAAGCGACGAGAATACTTTTTGTGCGCAAAAACAAACTAAAATAACGACTTTATTCCACTTTTCATTTCCTTCTCTCTGGGCCTCTAGTTGGTTCGCGTAGTCTTTTTGCGCACAATGCGCAGCGCGTCTGTGTTACACGTCACCACGTAGGCTCACTATTGGCCGACGCCGGTCATGTGTGTGATGCGTGATGACGTGCAATACAGACGCGCAGCGCAAAAACACTACGAGGCCCAGAGAGAAGGAAATGAATAGTAGAATAAAGTCGTTATTTTTGTTTGTTTTTGCGCACAAAAAGTATTATCGTCGCTTGATATACTTAAGATTGAGCCACTGGAGTCACTTGGACTATATTAACGATCTCTTTAATAACTTTTCTGGGCCAGCAAGTTTCGGTCACATAGCAGCCTATGGAGGAGTGAGACATGGCTCAGATTTCATCAAAAATATCTTAATTTGTGTTCCGAAGATGAACGAAGGTCTTACGCGGTTGGAACAACATGAGGGTGAGTAATTACTGACAGAATTTTCATTTTTGGGCGAACTAACCCTTTAAATGAAAGATAAAATAGGATAGAGCAATAGAAATAACAATGAAAGTAACAGGCTTGTACAATACATTCTAACAATCATAATTAAGCATGTAAATAATTAAAGGGAAGAAATATTTGCTAAACAAATTAAATCAACGAATATGTTTCATATTATTTTGGTTTCTCTGCCTAAAAATTACAAATGCGGTGAAAATACAGGTATACCAAAAATGAAGGTATTGGCCTCGTTCTGGAAAAAGTGGTATCATCAGTGCATTACTAGTAATTATGGCAGTAACACATAAACAGACCTAGAAATGCATTCCCACATCAAAAGAGCAATTTGCGCAACTGTTTTACTGAATTGAATTAAAATGCTATAACAAAATGCAAAATGGTTGTATCAACTTGGGTCTCTATTTTCTGTGCTAATCTGCAGCATGCTTGAGTTGTATTTAACACAGAATATTCTTTTAGCTAGGCAAGGAGAATAAATGATAAACCTAAATTTAAAATAAAAGGGTTGCTAGGCAGTCAAAAGTTATCTTTGTTTCTCTTCTGTTTTTCTAAAGGCCCTGAAGGAGCAAACTTGTTCATCTACCATCTGCCACAGGAGTTTGGTGATCAGGATTTGCTGCAGATGTTTATGCCTTTCGGCAATGTTATCTCTGCCAAGGTCTTCATTGACAAACAGACCAACCTTAGCAAGTGTTTTGGTGAGTCGAGTGCTTGTTTTGTCTTCATTTTTTAATTCCGACATCAGAAACCAGCCTTTGATGTATATTCTGAGCCGTGGGTAACTATAGTCCGGTTCTGTTCTTTTTTTTTTTTTCTTTTTTTCTCCTTAAGGCTTTGTAAGTTACGACAATCCAGTTTCGTCCCAGGCGGCCATTCAGTCAATGAACGGTTTTCAGATTGGAATGAAGCGGCTGAAGGTGCAACTTAAACGATCCAAAAATGACAGCAAGCCATACTGAGTGCTTTTACTCTCAAATGGACTTGTTTTGAAAATGTTTTTCTGGTAAGTGGAGTGTGACGTTGGAAAGTTATAATGACCCCACCCACCCTTAACACCTGCCTTTCCTAATCCTTTTACTTCTCTGGCCTTTCCTACATATCTTCTCTCTTAACCTTAAAAACAAAGACAACATGCAAATTGTTAGCATTATGAATTTGTTCCAAGGAGAATTTTTTTCCTTCTTTTTTTCACATTTATATATCTAATTGTTTTGTTGATCTTTTGTTTTCCCTCAAGTCTTATTATTATTATTATTTTTTTTTTGGTGCCATATTACAAGTTTGCTGTGTATAAATCTAAATCTTGCGTCAAAGGATGTTGCACAATGAAAGCCAGCCTGTGTGACTGCTTTCAGTCCCTTAGACTTTTGATCATCACGGTCTGGCCCCTGTAGATGTTCTCCTGTGTTTACACTAGACTCTTGTAGTACATTCGGACAGTGTAATGCTGATGCCTCCTACAATGCTGCCTTTCTTGAAAATGAAGGAGGCTTGCTGCATCGGTGCAAAAGATAATCAATCAGTCACCTGAATATTGTATTGAGCATCTGGAAGGTCAGGCTGCACTTCACTAGACTCCGTTTTCATGGATGCCTTTTTATTTAATTCATTTATTTATTTTACTAATTTATTTATTTATTTATTTTAATGTATCTGTGTCTTCACAATGAGGGTGATGTAACATTGCTTCAAAGTCTGTTTTATGTATTCTGTTGGAGGGCTCAGCTAACAACAGTAATGATGATGCTTTTTGCTTGTTTTTAATTCACATTAATATTTTTACATTCTAAAGAGACAAACACTAAGCAAGGGTATTATATCACATGCTGGTTCATAGATGGTGGTTGATATTTCAGTATTGCTAGTTTGCTGGAGATGCTACACTTACTCTCAGGACATTCTCACCATTCTGTCAGACCAAAACTACTTGCCCATTATTCTACTCACCTGGTACATGATGAAATAAGTGATGGAGTGCTTCATTTCAGTTCATGAATCCTTTCTTAAAAGCCTCAAACAAAAATAAGATGATTTTTTTTTTTTTTTTTTTTATAATTCTTTGGAAGTTGCTGAAGAATCACAATGGTAGCACATATGGTTTTAAAATGGCGTTTGTACACAATCCACACAACATGACTTTTATTTTGATGGTCATTATCCTACACCTCAATTCAAGAGGTTGGTCTTGAAGCTTTTAGCAATATTTGCATTCTGGAAACGAGTGAGAGATAATGTTGCCAAGAACATAAAGAAGGAAGGAAGTTTACAATTTCTGAATTCACGGCCGCTTAATTGTCCGTATGAATTAAGTCAATTTCAATAAGTATTATATTCTCAGTGTTTGCAGGTGGTCTCCTGTACCCTGGTACATCGAGACTCCTCAGACTCACAGTTGACCTTGTGATCGTGTATTTGAGTTACTCCATGCAGCTCACTTTAGTTGACCATGGCAGTAAATTAGTGTTCAAAACGTAATCAAATGTTAATGCCAATCTGAGTCCTGCAGGGTCGTGAGGTAAGAAGATTGTTTTTATGGAAATTGAGAAGAAATCATTATCCAGATAGTGTATATTACTTAACTATTATGCCTTTTCTATTTTTATAGAGGTTTTATAATATTGCCTAAATAATTTCTCTGAATTAAAACGGTTGTTTAAAAAAAAATCACTCAAAAGATTCAACAGTGTTTTTGTAGAATCCTTGTGAAGTTTTGTGGATACATTCACCGATTGTTAAAACAACGGATGTGTGGCCCTTTTCACTAGATTTAGTGTCATCTGTTTAGTCAAAGAAATTGTACCAAGAGCTTTTTTTTTTTAAAGTCTGAAGCAGATCCACGGTTCAGTCTAAAGTTCTTACTTAATATCTCTAAACTAAGTACATTTACATGTGCAGTGGCGATGCTGAAATGTGCTTTTATCAAAAGTCTTTCGTTTATTTCCTCACAGCATAACTTGAGCCCGGAGTCGCAGTTAGTAAAAAATAAGTGAAATTAGTGTTTTTTTTTTTTTATTGTTGTTGTTTGACATTTACCTCACTATTGTCATCACTGTTTGAAACGCTTGTATTTATTAATGGTGCTTTTTATTTTCACTGATTAATTGCAAATAAGCCAATTCTTGTTAACCTCACAATCTTTCTATTTTCATCAAGTACGGACACACTTCCGACAATCCAGGTGAGGAACCGTGTGCCACTCTTGCGACTTGTACAGATATGCCGGTCTGTATGCCTTTGAGTTAGTTTCATGCGTTAGAGACGCTTTAGACTGAACCCAGGTGTGAAGCCCCTCTTGAAGCGTTTAGATGCTAGTGCAGGGAGTCCCCAGTCCCTGGTCTGTGCCTCTGTTCAAATAAACACATGCATTACAAAAACCATTCAGCGGGAGACAAATGTGAAGGCCTCGGACATGTCCGAGTTGCACCACGAATCACCATTTTGAACAATCCAAAGATTCTTGTGAACTTGTTCTAGGCAGGGATTTTTGTTTGTTAGACGGAATCTTTTCATAGTTTTGTTGCTTTTTATCCAGAGCAGATTGACTGGCGTTTGTGTGAAGGTCTGCGGATTTGCGCACCTTAAAACATCTCACAAGTGCAGAGTAGTTCCACTTACGTGCCAAACACATCAAGTCTTAAATTTCTGTACACGTTTAACGATGATACTCTGTTACTCGCTCTGTGTCCCATCATGTTGTTGTCCTTCACGGAGTTCAATGTAGCTAAACTGTATCCATTTGTGTTACCCATGGCAGGTGTTTTGTGAATAAGAACCAATATGAGCAGCTCCAAATATGCATTATTCCACAGTCCCACACAATTCAAAGTTGAAGCACAAAATAAAAAGACTTTCACTGAAAGAGCTGAAACATTGAAGCACAATTTTTCTTTTTGTTTCTCTCTCTCTCTCTCTCTCTCTCTCTCTCTCTCCCTTGGTCTAAAATCAAAATGTGGTTGTGAGAAGTTCAAATGTTGCTGTCGAGGACAGTGTCGAGTTGTCGTAGCTGTAGTAGGCAGGTTGTGTTTAATGTTATTCCCTTTGTTCACTATTGGCATGGTGCTTACTTCTCCCTCTTTCTTCCCACTTTTCTTCATCGTTTCCTGTGTTGCATTCAATGTTTTGTGTTTAGATCATGTGCATCTTTGAACCCCCCCTCCCCCCCATGTAAAAATAATCATTCATGATTTTCTTTTTCATCCCCTCTCCTTTTTCCGTTGTGCTTTAACCTAGGTTTGTTATTCGTTTTTGTTTTTGTTTTGTTCTAGATATCTTCGTGCCCGTTTGTCATCGTTTGCCTAGCATGTCGATGTGACGTCAAAAGTTCATCGTCCAGTCCGTTGTCCTCTTCGCTTCTCTGACGCTTGAAATTTCACACTTGACCTTTTTTGTTAACTTTTGACGCTTATTGATTACTTATTTTGTTTGTTTCTTTGTGTGATGTTCATTTCTGTCATTTGTGCTGCCAATAGGGAGCGTTAGAAAGACTGCTAAAAGTGTAAAAAGTTTCATGAAAATTGTTCTGAGCAAAGAGTCTATTTTTCTAGAACGTACAAACATAACCACTAGATTTTTGCAGAAGTTTTTAATTTTCATTTGTTTCATTTCTCAGATTTATTTTCTTTATTGGTTTTTATTGTTTCAAGCAGTCTTCCTAGCGCTTCTAATTGTTTTTTTTAGTTTGTTTTTCTTCTCATAGCAGCCATTCAGTTTATAGAATCACTTTTGTGTGTTCAAGTGTGGGTGTGTTTCCCTTTCTCTCACTTGTTAGTTCTAAAACTTTTAGAGGATGTTTTCGTCACATTTTGCTGAAATCGAGGATAAACTTTGTAATTTTGTGTTAGGTTAGTTGGCATGATGTAATTTTGGGAGTTTTTATTAACAGAGTGACATTACAATAGACACTTGAATTGCCTTTTTTCTTCTTTGTGTGTCGAGCCAACATAGGCACATGTTTTTCATTTCCTTATTGTGTGAAAATCAGGATTAGCTGAAATAATGCATAGAATGAGCAGAGTTGAATTTCTTGTCACAGGTAAATATTAAGCATGCATGTTATTTTGTAAGTGCACTGAAATCCTCAGCAAAATGTGATCTAGTTCTGTTTCAAAAAGTCAAGATGAATAAAGTGGTGCCAAAAGTTGTGCATGTTGCTGTTGGTTACATTTGCAGTATGTTTCACATCATGTTTATGGCTCCTGCTACAATGACACGTGCTCATTTTGATGGTTTAAGATTTTTAAAAACAATACAATGTGTGTTTAGTTAACTGGTTAAAGTGAGTTTTAAATGCATTCTTGTTACAAAAACTGAAGTGGTTTTCAAATGAGCCCTTAGATATAAATGATTGTGCCTACAACAGCAAAAACACATGCTCTTCTTAAAATGTTGTTCAGTTAATGAAATTTTTTAGTAACCATACAGTTGGTCTGTTTTACACTCAGCTTGCAGGCATTTTCCCCCATTCTGGCATCTGTACAAGTTGTGAAGTTCTGGACTGATTGGTAGAGCTCAACTACAGCTTTGCCCCCTAAACCTTTAGTTTGGGGGCAACTCTCTAATGTCCAACATGTCTACATGGATGAAGAGCTAAAATTTTTTTTTTTTTTTTTTTTTAAGATGTATTGTGACAGATTTATCTAATTGGGGGTTGAGGTGGTTGTTTTCTATTTAGATTTTAAGCTGCTGTTTTGTGAGTTTATATGTATTCTGAGAAAATTTCCTGTGGGATGTTTGTCATTACTGGTACAGAGTGATTGTATTTAACATTTAAGATTTGTACAGATTTTGCCTTTTCTACTTCATAAGTTGTTTCACAATGTAAGTCCCAGTAAGTAGAAGCATGTAGACTGTAACACCATGACCAAACATCAACCTGTACAAAATAACCAAAACCACAAACAAAAAAAATCGACTCCACAAAACAGCCTTTAACTGAAGATGTTTTCTTTTTCTTTTTTTTTGTCGTTTTGTCATTCAAGTTGTGTGGTTTTCATTGGAAGTGTAGAGAGTGCAGAATTTATTAGATGTCTGAAACAAGTGTGTTTGTATTAAGTTGGTTCAGGATTTTATGCTACTGTCTCTACAGAATTCTAGAAAAGTGGACACCTACGAAACAGTCATCTGGTAGTTTCTTTAGTTCATGTATGATTAAACTGTTTGAAAAGATTCACACACATTGTCTGAATTCATTTGTTTTTTTTTCAATTTAAAAATGCTAGAAATGCACATCATGCTTTGTTTTTTAGTCAAATGATTTCACTTTTCATTGTACTTAAACATTTAAATTTAGGGTGATAATTCTAGCCAATATTTTTAATAAATATGCAATAGTTTCTAGTCAGATTCATTGTAACTGGTTATTTATATGCAAGCCATAGACCAATCAGACAAATTATACTATTTGTACACTACTTTTTTAAGTTGTTTTTAGAATCCTGTATTCTGCAAACTCAACGCATGGAAAAGCTGACAGCGCTGTACAATGCTTCAGTAACAGTTCTGCTTTACCATCTCATCTGCAATAAAGAACAAATGTGTCAATTCAAACTTGAATACAGCTATTGAACGTTCAGAATGTGTTTGCGTCATATGCCCGATACTGTGTTGTATTACAATATAGACAATAACCAGAACAATCCACTTTAAGAGTATATGATCAAGTTCAAAAATATATTAACAGTCAACAAGGAAGTCATTGTGTATTTTCTTTATGACACAAAACTTAAATGGACCATATACCAAACTACATTGCATAGGTTAAGGGACACGTCAGTATGTAGAAATCAGCTAATTATACATCTAGGCTTTGTCCATCATTCCTGCCACCATGGGTAGTGACGGGTAAGTGTCAGAGTTTACTGTTTTTGGAGGCGCCACCCACATCTTCACCGCAGAGGGGAGGGAGGTGGTTATACTTGGGCCTGATGTTCATATGGATAGATATCGAATATGGATCCTGACCGACAATGCGGTGCATGTTTGCACTGTTCTGCTGGAGCTCTTCAAGGCTTTTCTCAATTTTAACCACACCACCACTCTTTCCAGAAGTGTCCACTTTCTCTGGGTACAGATCGTCCCCTAGGTATCAGACGAGGGGGGGAAAAGGCTCAGTTTTGTGCAAGTAAGTTCCTTACTTAGTCACAGCACTCTATTATCCCATCAAGAAGCAACATTTAGCAGACAGCTGAAGGAATTTATTATGTGACAATTACCTGGTAAAAGACTTGCATAGCAGCCATGTGACACCAGGTAAATAGGCAGCCACTGCTCACACCCCTCCAAAGACCTCTGCCAGGCAAAGCGATGGAGATCTCTGAGAGCTGGGAAATGGCACATTCGTCCAAGGTCGTAGTACTGAGGTGGAGCTATCCAGATTTCCTTTGATTTGTAGCTGTGCAGCACTTCCGAGGGAGTGGACCACTGAGAGACAAGGCAGTTATTTCCCAAACAGTCAAGAATCGGTTGTTCTCATCAGGGCGAGACTGAATGACCTATATGGGAATGGTCTGGCTTATGAATATTAATTACGTTCCGTGACGTAAAGTGGGCGCAGCATTCCTGGCGAATGAGCGCTTAATGAGTATTAATAGCCTTATGAATATTAATGAGGCCATGGGTGGACGCTCCAGCCAGGAAATGCATTGACATTAACGAGCAAAGTCTTTTCAACTAGCTGGACACAAATTATTAGTCACGAATGCAAGAACTGATCAAATACACGCTCAGTAAGTGTCTGCCAAATACAATTTTAAATGTACTAAAGGTAACTAACGTTATACCATTCAAAACGCACCTTAAAATGAACGATTTCCTTCTCGTCGTGAAGCGTATATGGAATCTCGTGTAGGCAGCAGATGTAAAATGCCGTGTCGTAGCGCCTCTGTTTGCCGTACACGCCTATGGGTGTCAGCCAGTTCCCCCATTCATGCAGAGCCCAGATGTTGGGCAGACACCGCAACTCCCTGCACATCTTGATAAAGTTTGCCGGGTTACTAATAACCAGAGATCTCCACTTAGACAGCACGTCTTTACTCCACAGTCCGCTCGATCGGGTCAGTGCTGGCTGGGTGTCACTGTTATAAGCATCATCTGTGTGCACGCGAATCCCGCTTTCCTCGTGTTTGGGAACCGCCAGGAGCACACCTGACTCCTCAAACGTCTCTCTCACCGCACAGATCCTGAAAGCCACATCTCCCGGTATCGGGGATCCCAGCTGAGATCTGTCAGTGGCAAAAATGGGTGGCCTGGTCGCCGGCGGCTGCTTCACAACTCCGATGCCGTAGTTGGGCGCTTTCGTAAAGGCTTTAAAGATCTCCTGCCACTCACTGGAGAAGTCAGACGAATCCACCAGCCCTCCAGGAAACACGTAGGCATTGGGCATGAACCCGCTGCGACCGCTCCGTTTCAGCAGTAGCACTTGATAGTCGAAGGCAGATTTGTGCGCTACATCAGTGACTTTTCCCAGATCTGCTTTAAGAGAGTCCGCACACGGAGTGCGTCTCAGCCCGGCCGCTAGGATCACCGTCGCCGCCTCTCTCCAGTGTTTCAGCGCCGTGTTCATCTTGCTCCCTGTTTACATGATCAGAGCTACGCTGGTATCTTATCCGGAAACTTTCGACATCGGTCGCGTGAAGGACAGCAGCACAGGGAAAATTATAGTCTATTTATTTTGTATTTGGTGATTGAGCGCCATCTACAGCAAGGGAAGAACTCTTGTTTCTCCTTGCCACAATCACATCAGGGGTGCGTTTCCCGAAAGCATCGTTGGCCAACTATGGTCGCAAGTTCCGTTGTTACCAATAGAGTTCAATGGACATTGCGATGAACTTGCGACCATAGTTGGCCAACGATGCTTTCGGGAAACGCACCCCAGGACGTTTGTTTCTATTATACTTCACAGTTATAATCGATTGATTTATGATTGGATTGCTACCAAGTTCAACAATACCTATAAAATCCATGTGTAATGGCCACAAACAACTGTGTTATTGCCTACGTCAATCCCGATAAGCGCACCAGTATAGCCCAACCATTTAACATGTCTGGCAGTTAAAAATGATTGCAGAGTAGGCCTAATGTAAAACTTTAATAGCCACTGAATTGAAAACAAACAGTGAACAGTTAAAACGTGTGCATATAAAAATAGGCCTCAACAAAATCATCCTCATAGCTTACAGTAGGTCTGTCTTTAAAAGTTATAGTTAAAAATCAATTCACCTGTGGAGAAAATGAATGGGATTTTTTACTAGTAACTACAATTATAATAGGCTACTTAAATACTTACATTACTACAATTCTTCTACTGTGATTAAATGAGTCTGAGTCAATATGTTAACACAATTAATAAATTTGAGTTCAGTAAACGTGGAAAAATAGCATTGCTATCCTGAAAAACAAGCTTGCATTTAATTACACAATAAGTTAGATGAACTGGAAGTTGTCATAATTTACAGACACTCGTGGAAGTGATATGTTATTCTTTAAAGTAAAAACAAATCCCTGTGACCTGGGAAAGGCTTGCAATACATTGTAAAAACAATGGATGGTCTTGCATTAGGAATCAAAGAAAAATCTGTCCATATGCAGCCGTGTTCCCTTTAAGGATCCTTTATCCACATTTCCACGGATCAATCTGTTGTCCATTGCAGGCTATTATGTCTGTGTCTTTGCTCCAGTTTGACATGTGTCACTCAATCTTTTCAGGTGGAACGACTTGCAGTAGCAGCTGAAGGTGCATAGTGAGTGGCCCTGTAAGCGTCAACAGGTCAAGTTTAAGAATCTAGCATTTGGGAAGAGTTACTATTTAAATGTTTCTGGTAATTCACTGAAAACAGCCTTAAAAGTTATTATTCAGAAAACATATATTTATTGTACATTTCAAGGGTCAGGACAAGCATACATTTGTTCACTGTAATATATCTAAATGTGCGATTTCCAGCTACTTACTCATGATGTGGCGAGTCCAGCTGAATTTGTAGTAAATGAAGGGTACATATAAGAGAAGACCGCCGACTATGAACACTGTGCAGTACAGGTACTCCCACTCAGGCTTGTCTATGATGGGAGCGAGAACTAGGTAACAGGACACAATCACCACCAAAGCAGGAATGACTATCGGAACCTGAGAGGAACAAAAGGCAAACATTTTCAAGTTGGGTATAGTCATTTTACAATAGATTAGATTTATGGTAGATTCAGTCAATGCCATTGAGCTAAATATCGAACACATTCGAGAATAGAAACTATATATGGGCAATATAAAATACAGACAAAATTTGAGACTCAGAATGGTTTACTGCAATAGCTAGATAGGAAATAACCAATCCAGAGGTCACACCTCTTATGCAAGTACTAAATGAATTCATAAACAAAGGAACTTGCTATGATTAACATAATATATGAAAAAAGATTCTCAGATTTTCACTTCTGTTTTAGCTTCTACTCTAGCTTACTCTTGAAAGTTGCCTTCGCGTTTATTGTTGGGTCTTATATGACAAATAGCTTATGATCTTCATAATTTTAAAGTTGCTTTGGATAATAGCATCTGCTAATTATTACTATTATTATTTTTAATCCAGCCACTTTATGCTGTGTCACCATACGTAATGTACTCTAACCTTGACTGGTCTCTGAAGATCCTTTCTTGTGAATCGCATAACGATGAGCACAAGGCATGTGAGCCCATAGAAAGCCCACTGAGCAAAACTGAAATAATTGATGAGAGTGTTTATGTCTGCTGGCATGATGTAGATGATTGACAGGAAGCCCTGCAAATCACATACAAGAAGAAATCAAATATAATGTTAATGTGTGTCATGGTTGATGTACTATGGCAAAATTAGTGATAAGCCTTGTCCAAAAAGTGTTGAGGATGGAATATTACATGAGACTTACATTAAACATGAGAGCTGGAGAAGGTGTGAAACGTTTCACATTGATGTACGACAAGATCCTAACCATGTGACCCTCCCGTCCTGCCACATACGTCAACCTAACGGGTACAAACAGACACAACAGACAGTGTCAGCCCAGAAAACAATTTTTAGCATACACTTAATCCTGTGTGCAAATTTCTTTGAAACAGCTGAAGTTCCTAACCTTCCTGCGGTGAAACAGCTCCCATTGGCTGCACCAAAAGTGGAAAAAACCACAAATAGAGGCACAACCCATGATAATGGGTACAGCACTCTGTCACCAAAGGTCTGCGGAGAACCCAATGATTTAGTCAAATACAAAGATCATTGCACAAGCATTTATTAACTGACAACTTTTTTCTTTTTTATAAAGAAACTGACAAGAAAGGTACTCAAACCTTTTTTTTTTCTTCTTTTTTTTTTGGCCGATTAAACATTTTAGAACTAGGGAGCATACTTATTTTCTATAGAAATAGAGGTCTGGAAATCACAGATTTAAAATTCCCTGATATTTCCAGGTTTTCCATGGTACTGGGAACTATGACTACAATACACACTCACCACAGCAACAGCAGAAGACTGGAGAAGTTCAACAGGGGTCATGACAGTGAAATATGCTATGTTGACCAATATATAGCACACAGTAACCAGGGGAATCCCAATCATGATAGCCAGGGGAAGATTTCTGTAAAAAAATACATAAAAATAATCCTAATCATAAATAAGTAAATAAATAAACATATCTATGAAATGAATAAATAAAAACACAAAAAAAACAAGACATTTTCAATAATACAATAATGATAAATATCGTATAAATATCATATCATATAAATATCATGATAAATATATACTGTATAGTATACTGTACTGTGCAAAAGTCTTAGGCATGTTATTATTTTCACCCCAGAAACGCTTGAAGAAACCTTCAAGCCTAATAACTGGCTTAAAACCTTTTTTTGTGTGTAAAATACTAACATGCCTAAGACTTTTGCACAGTACTGTATATATATATATATATACATACAGATAATATTGTAGCTAACAATACTATAATATTACAGATTTCACATGTTTTAGAAAAACAGAATTGGAATTTGAATTTAGAACATTTCAGTCTCACTTGTATGGATTTTTCAGCTCTTCTGTTATGAAGTTAAGCTGATTCCTATGAAAAAAGAAAAGAGAACTTTGACATGAATTGCCATAGCTGACTTCTGGTCTTATACACGTTTTTCTCAGAATGGAAAAAGCCATGGATAAAGAGTGATCTGGTGAAAGTCCACACAACTAAAAATAAATCCTACTGGATTTAAGGTTTGACAAGCATTCAGTTTCCCTTTTCATTATGTAATGATACTTCGCTTTATCATTAGACGGTGTGAATGGTTCCCAGGGCTGAGAGCACACTAGAGCGTTGATTTTTTGAATCTACTATAGGCTTATTAAAGTTTTTAAAAAGATGTACACTGCTGCTTAACATTAGCCTCATATGCCACATGTGCAACATTATATGAGCTCCAAATTACTTTACCATCCGTCATAAGCCCAGAGACCATTGTAAAACGCAAGGCCAATTGCTCCAAATGATGTTGTTCCCCCTGCAAATGGGTCTCTAAGATTTTGTGTATTGCCTAAAAAACAATTAGAACACAATAAAAAGACACATTTTATTGATCTTTCATTGAACATTTACAGAGGTCTACTTATCTAAACACATATCTACGCTATTCTCTGGGCATAGTCTACGATGAGTCATCTTTCACAACATAATCAAAAGATATCATTTGTTTATCTGTTATCAAAATGTTTTTGATCTCAGTCCCTTCAATTGAATTATACGATGCTGCTGTCCTTTTCAATGTCACACAAACCAGTCAATAAAAAAATTGATATCGTATAAGATAGGAGTCACTAAAACAGATCTGGCAATGAGATATGAGGTCGGGTAAAAGCAGGCTTGATTGTTTTCAGGGAATAGAGAGGTACCTTGAGCCAACAGAACGATTCCTGAAACCACGATAATGACAATAATCAAGAGTTTGGCTGCTGTGAAAAAGTTCTGCACTCTGGAGGCCAGCTTCACACTCAGACAGTTGATGAGTGTGATTATTACTGATGAGAGAACAAAGTGAGGGTTAGACCAAAATAATGTCATTGGAATATAAACAGGGCCTAGACTTGTACGTACAGATGCAAGCTGCAGCCAGGCATTTGGTAACCACTTGAGGAGGAGTGCATCCTGGGTAAAATGGAGCGGAGGCGTACTCGGCACAACTCAGGGCAATGATGGCAAATGACGAAGGCTTTAACACGATGATCGTGGTCCAGGAATATAGGTACGCCGGCACTGGCCCAAAGCCCTCCATCAGGTATGGATACTCACCACCAGACTTCATGATCATTGTGCCAAGCTCGGCATAGCAGAGGGCCCCTGCACACACACACACGCACATAGTTTCCCATTAGTTTCTCAGTGTTCAAGTTGAGGTCAATGAGTCCATTACCAAAAGGTCTTCTGCAGGCAGAGTCAGTATTAAACCAAAGAGGATTTCTGTGTCTTGGGAATTTTCCTGAACAGTATGTGACTTAAAAAGACTGACTGGGGGTTTCTGAGTGAGTGAACATATCTGATTAACCTCCTTGACTTTGCCCAACTATAATCTCAGCAGAAAGTGCTGGATAAAATAAAGATTTAGTTTAGATTTACATATTTGGAACACATAATGCGGTAAGACAAACAGCTGCAACGAATGGAGCAAATTAAAAGAGTAACACTTTACAAGGTTCATTATTTAATGCATCACGTATCATGAACTAACAATCCTGGTTGATGTTAATTTATTTAACATTCAATTTGTCAGAAATTTGTATTACTAGGCATTTATGTAGTATGAACAAAAAATAAGTCATATATAAATTAACATTAACCTTGATTATTACAAAATCCTGTTCATTGTTAGTTTAAACTACTTAATGCATTAACAAACTGAGCCTTATCGTAAAGTGTTTAATAATTAATAAACAAATTAATAAAGCAGCAACCTTTAGACTTTAAATTATGTTACAAACTATAAAAAAGGTTATATTTTGCATACATGGTATATGGTAAGATATCAATAAGCAAAAACAAATATGACACGATGAGGTGATTGTGCTTAATCTCATCCAGTAATCTTTGTTATAAGGGGTAATCAGGCTTCTCAAGGCTTTTGTGCAACCTCATCATAGATTATGTCTTTTTTGTGTGGATACTGACCCAGTGTAGCCAGTAATCCGCACGCCGCCCACACAATCAGACACGGACCCACGGCTCCAGTTCCCTCCAGCACCGCTTTGGGAGAAATGAAGATCCCGGAGCCGATCATTGTTCCCACTATCAGACAGATGCCACTTACAAGACCCACCTGAGGAATTCAGACAGGCTTAAGGTTAAAGGGTTAGGGATTGGTTTAACTGATAATGTAATTAAGTTAACGTGATAATAAAATTAGATTTGATACCAAATGGGATGTCGGCTGATTTTAGAGATTGTTTACTTGATCTGATCTGCTGGGTACCAGTCGTTTATGCTCATTTGATCTATTTTTACATTTAGGTTACCTTGGCCATTAAAGTTAATCCTTAAAACACTCATAATTTAGCAAATCTCTTCATAAACGTCCTTTTTTTATGCCGTAGGCTTACATAATAATGAGGCTTCTATTTATATTGCCTAATTGTTTTCTCTTAATATATGGTCAACATAAAGAACAAGGGTCGCAATAACTACTTAAAGCGATTCATATTACCAGACCTTCCATGTCCTTATGTATGCAGATTTACATATAACTTGTTAAACTTGTCATTAATGAGAGCTAAAAAAGGAAGGGATTACACTGTAGTGATGGTGACAGGCACTGCCAGGTTAACCCACAGTTAAACCCTTCACACACCTTACTCGCACGCCCACATGCATCGACTCGGACGGAAACCATTGATCATTAAACATTTTTCACATTCTTCTGTGTAATATGCCTCATTCTCTCATACTCACATCCTGACGCAGAACTGCTGCTTTTGGCTGCTTTTTCGTTTCCAAAGGCTCTGGAATGCTCCCATTGTGAGTGTTCGCTTTTTTCAGATCCTCATCCATCATTCACAGGGTCAACAGTTCAGTTTTAACTTTGTGCAGTCAGCCTGAATAAGTACAGACACAACTATAATATACTCTTTCTTATAAACCTAATTACATTTATTATGATGATCAGTTTAAAAAATAATAATGATTAAAAAGGTCAAAAATGACTAAGCCTGAACCTGAACTAAAAGACAGATAGAAATCTAGGCAATATAGCACTTTTATTCTTGTTGTTTTGATGTCTAGTGTAGTTCATCATGTCAGATTACCTCAAGCATCCTAAAGGCCAAGTTAAAGTTTAAAGACATTATAATGCTTTAAGTGTTGCTGATGCAGGTGAATGAGCCTGAAACATGTTAAGGGCTCTCTGACAGATCTTTTTATTTAAACACATAACATCTGCTCCACTTGCACTTCAATTCAGATCATTTTGTCTCCTAGCAACTGCAATACAATAGTCAAAGGTTCAGTTTATACTATAGTCAAGAAGCAAAGACTAGAATTGGCTGCAAAAAAATGAGTACATACTGCTGTAACCTCAGTAGAAGAATCCACATACATTATTTATTTACCATTTAAGTTTACGATTAAACTTCTCTTAAAAGTCCATTTATTTGTGCATTAGGTAGTCAAATCAATTTTGTGCAAATAAAGTCATCTAAAGACCTTTGCCAGTTTTAAAGAACTTGCATTCTCATTCTACACAGATAAGAAAATATTGTATCTTATCTACAATTAAGATGTCCACAAGCAGCTACTGATACTAAATCTACTGAAAAAATTGATTTGTAGACCGTCAAAAGTCAATAGGACCATCTGTGCTGCCATTGTCTTGATGGTCCATTATGTAACCCTATAAATACTCTCACTTACCATGAAGATTTACAGTGTAAACAAACACACATCAATACTTCAGTTAAGATGACTGTTTCCTTTTCTGCCAAACATTTATCATACTTGTAGAAAATATTTACTCACAATAAACAAGTCCCAATATTGTAACAAAAATGATAATGCATTGAATATATTTTTCTGATTGAACATTTTTCAGGTGCAGTTAGCAAAGACAAACTATTGGTTAACTCAAGCTTACTTTCTGTGCCACCAATTCCACCGTCACAAGAGAATCATGTCTAACTCGAGGCGTGAGGCGAAAGACAAACCTGCAATGCTTTCAGTTTTTCCAGCAGAAAAGTTTTGATCCATTTGCAAATTCATGTGTTTAATAACCAACAAAAGTGGGTGGAACCTTCAATGTTCAGTTATTCTCCTGGCTGACCGTGATTGAAGCAAACACGTGACAAGAAGGAGGAGAGGGACCAGGATTGGCTAGAGGTGAGCAGGCTCTGACCAACACAATACTCCTTTGAAAGAGACACCTGATATGGTTTGGTTGGAAAGAGGGGGTGACAGTGTGAAGCCAAGGATTGACCAGAACACAGAACCATCTCAGATCAAAAGCACTGCCGATGCAACTCAGTGCAGGCCATTGCTTAAATAAATAAATGGCCAACTTGAAGTAGTGGAAGCTCCATGATCTCCATTATAAATACATTTCACAGCCAAGAAGAGCTTCTCTGATTGACTCGTCTCTTTTGTCGAGTTCAAAAGCTGGCCAATGAGATGTATCTCGACTTTCAAAAGGAGTCAGGCATTTAATAGCTTGCTGCGGTATTAAAAATACTGATATGAAAAGTACTTTTCTCACTTTTCCTGGCAATTTACAGCATTTATTATTCTAGTATAATGTATAATTCATAAATGTACTATAGCTTATTGTTATTCCTGTTTGTTTGAAATACATTCATTATTGTTTATTTATGCAACTTGAATTGTTGCAAATTGTGTGTAGAAATGAGCAATGAATAATAATAAACACTGTAAGAGGGTTGTTTATTGTCAGCTCAGGATGGCTAATACATGATATATTAACATAACGCAATGTTAATTGTAACCGTCTACACAAATGACAGCACAGCTCTAACTTTCCAGCAACTTGCTATGTTACTATGTAACTACTCCCAGTGTTTCAACAGTTCCTAGCCTCCACATACTGAAACCTATGGACACTAGTAAAGACCAATACAACCCAACACAAAATGAGACAAACAGCATCACTTCTCATTGCCAATCTTCAAAATGATCAACATGAGCTTAAATGTCATGGCTGAATGACGCATCACAGCAGTGATCTACTTCCTCCACAAGCAACATTATTCTCGTATACTTCCAATATTTATTCATCAAGGAACTTCCAAGGACATGCAAGCCAATGGCAGGCACCCTTAGATACAAAAACTACACAAATACACTATATCAACAGTGCACTCTTTACATGATTCCTTACCTTTAGATGGGCTCCTTCTTATCCCAAACTCAGATCTGAAAGCTATAACAGCAGGAATCGCACGCACATTCTGGGTGGCATCTGAGCAGCTAACAATTAACCCGACCCTGTCACAGTGTGGACATCCTTCTTTCACATGCAACACTGAAACCCAGAGAAACATCTCAGACAGACTTCACGTTTATGCAGCTCATTCTACACCTGATGACCGAACATTCAGAGAGAAAATCACTTCAAAATGAATTTTCCCAAACAATTTCATTAACTAATATGTATATATTAGTATTAATATGAGCTACATTTAAGGATTTATTTTTAAATGTCTAAGTGGTGTTAATGTTTTACTGACCTCATAAAGTGACCCATGCCCATGTTTTATTGTTTTATTTAGTTTCTGGTGGAGTGATTTTTATTACCCATCAGTTACAGTTAAAGTCAAGATGCTAGAACGATTTGAGTATGCACCAGCCTTATTATAAAACCCAGTAATTGTGGCTCAATAGATGAGAAAATTCAATTCAGGAGTCAGTTTAAATGAAAGGGTTTCATTTAGTATAAAACGGAGAAATGAATCTGCCACCACTGGCAAAATGAAAGAAAGACACTATATGAAAGGAAATCCCATATTCACATTTATATTGGTTGCACAATAATAATCTATAAAGTAGCTAATGGTAAAATTTAGTAAGGGCCGGCCTACAGGATGTGATGAAAGTGAAGACATAACAGTGACATAATGTTATTAAACTGGTCTGCATTAAATCACATGAAGTCATGGTAATAATAGCTTGCTTTAGAAAATCTACCCTGGTGTTGCTGAATGAAAGGCCCCCACTGGCCCTTCACAAGAGCATGCCAATAGAGTGATTGAGCGCTTGAAAGGGACCAAGCTGACCTTACAATGAGATGCTAACCTAGATAAGGAACAACCTACAACTCTAGACCGGCATCCCAGAGGACAGGTGCTAAACTTTAAAAAAGCTTTTCCAGGGACTTTAACTGTTCAACAGGATCTGTAAATCCTCAAAGTCTGAGTATCTATTGAAAAGGTGGCCTGTCTCAAAATCTGTCATCAGAACGTTACAGATCAATCAGGCCTGTGTGCATTTTTCTTTATATTATTCAATAGCTGGTCCTTGTGACTGTAACTGTATTTCCAGTTACTCCTCAGGCTTTTTGGCATTTGTTTAATTGATTTAATAACAATGTCCAGCAGATGGCAGCACTACTTTTCGTATCTTCTATTAGCCCCACTGATGAAACAGGCCAACATCATTTTTGATCGGGCCCAATTCTGTCATTCTAATGTTAATTATTTTAGTTGTAGCCTACTGTTGTATTTCCTCATTTTGGATTCAAGAAGTCAATTTTAATGAGGAATTCTAGGGATACAAGTGAAAAGCCTTAAACTTAGGATCGAAAATGTTTTTCTATTCTCAAAACTGATGACTAATGTCCCGCTAGAAAAGTGAAAGGGTGAGTAATGTAGGCTACATTTACAGAATGGGGGAGAATAAGACAGGCAGAGAGGGGTGTACTGTGCTGTGTGTGTGTGTTTCGCTCACTGGTTGTGAGAGAGTTCGAGGCGCAGCGACGGTATGATATCCTCGTCATTTTTCTCTCCTGTCAGAACCTCAGTCCACTGGGTCTGTGAAAGGCAACAAGTGAGAGCTATAGACTTCTTCACATGCTCATAAGCATACAGACACTCTTTCACACACAGATAGTGTTTTTCTTCCACTTACTGTGATATGCTGTAGCTCTTTGCAGACAGTCGTCCTAATTTCATCCTAAAAAAATAGATTCCTGATTTATAACATACCAAAGCACTTCAGGTCTGGTTTGTCTCTCCAGTTCACGGGGTTCACATCAGAAATTCGTATTTGTTATTTGATATTTGTTCTTAAAAAATAGCCTACATCTGTGAAATAAACAACATTCTACCGCAGTCACATATATTATAACAAACATGCTCCGATGAGTAAAAATCAACAAAACTAAGATGTAACCACTAAAGCAATTAATCAATAAACAGTTGACTATCTGAAATACTACACAACTGCTAATCTCTAGATCCTACTGCTAACCAATCAGTGCTCTATTTCTTGCACACATGTCATGCACGCGAACTGCAGTTCTGTGACACCGAGCAAAACAACAGACGTCATGAGTCCTGATTGAATGAGGTTTGTTTTGGGCATAGTGATTGCTGGGTTATAATTTTGCTCTAAAATAGTGCTGTGCCATTATGGAGAGAAGAACTATTGGACTGTCCTAATTGTGCTGCAACAGTCAGACAGGCACTTAAAAAAAAAAAAAAAAAAAAAAATCGATGAGGTGTATGCAATAGCCAGGCCCGGCTGCAGAATGAAATGACTGAGGGGGCATGTGAAATTGTTAAGGGGGCTTAACTTTATACCATCAATGTATACCAAAAGTAGCGATTCATTTTGAGAAAAGTAGTGATTCATTTTGAGAAAAGTAGCAATTCAATTTGCGGAAAGTAGCGATTCTTTATTAGAAAAGTAGCAGATTCATTTTTGAAAAGTAACGATTCATTTTTGAAAAGTAGCGATTCATTTTTGAAAAGTAGCAGATTCATTTTTGAAAAGTAACGATTCATTTTTGAAAAGTAGCGATTCATTTTTGAAAAGTAGCAGATTCATTTTTGAAAAGTAGCGATTCATTTTTGAAAAGTAGCAGATTCATTTTTGAAAAGTAGCGATTCTTTTTTTAAAAAAAAGTAGCGATTCATTTTGAGAAAAGTAGTGATTCATTTTGAGAAAAGTAGCAATTCAATTTGCGGAAAGTAGCGATTCTTTATTAGAAAAGTAGCGATTCATTTTGAGGAAAGTAGCGATTCATTTTAAGGAAAGTAACGATTCATTTTTGAAAAGTAGCGATTTTTTTTTTAAGAGGGTTAATACTTCTCAATGCTTCTTCCTGTTTCAAAGTTAACGAGAAAGCGCAATTTTTCCCCCCAAACCACTTATTTAATTGGTTAAGGTTACAGTAGATGCCTTTCCATTACAGATTTGCGCAAAGGTTTTGTGATATTTTCTAAATGTCGATAAAAACTATTGCAAAATGACAGCGTTTCCATTAACCAATGTGATGCGAACTAAAACGTCATTTTTACCTCTTGCGATAAGTCATTCCAAAAATCATGGCAACGGATCTTTTTCTATCTAGTCCATTTCAGTGTTTGATGGCCGACCACATGGCCTTCAATATTTGATCTAATTCACTTACATGTGATTATTATTATTCATTATTACTATTATTTTGTAAAACGACATTGCTACAAATGCTGTTAACTTAGCATAACTCTAAGTGTATCTTTTACACAAAAACATAAATTTTGTTGCAACACTACATCCAGATTCTTGCACTATATCACACATGCACATTTGTAAATAACATTTACTTTGAATTGTTTTCCATGAATCATTTTTTTTTTATTGCAGAAGGCATTAATGTCAGCATTCAAAAAGCAAACAAACAAACAATACAGGACAAATACAATAAAAGAAAGATGCAGATAAAATAAACTGCTTTAAATTTTCCAGGTAAAGTAGGTATGCCTAAAAGCAGCTTTCAATTATGAAATTGAATAATCGAATGAAAAAAATAAAACTACATATTCTTCACTGTATGAATAAAACATATACTCTACTAATTCTTATTTTAGGCTGCTTTCACTTTAAGAACTACAGTAATGTGCAGATCCAATATACACACCCAAGAAAAAGATCATTTGGAGTGTTCACATATGGGCCTAAAATCACACGAGACAAAGCAGTGATGTCTAAGAATTTTAACTAATATTGACAAAAAAATAAATATATCTCCCAACTGGATATGAATCTAAAAAGGTAAGATCAGATGTTTTATCAGGCTATTATTTATTTATTTTACATTTAAACAACTATGCGTATGGTACATAGAGGGCCATCAGACACGTAAGAAGAAACATATGAAAGAAACATTTTTAGATTTTGCTCAAAGTAATAAACTACTAAAACAAACAATCTAATAATGAAAGATCTCATCATGATTTATTATGAAATGCTTTAAATGCTAAATTTATAGGGAAAAAACAAAACGTCTAATGTTCATGCTTAACTTGTCACAAACCTGGTTTATCTAAACGGTTGGAGTTTATGACAGAAAAAAAAAATTGTATTTACTGCGTTCTTCTTGTTAAAATAACCGTGCCTTCTGCAGCTCTTAAAGTGGTGCTTTA
Organism: Scardinius erythrophthalmus; assembly: GCF_964197995.2. Classification (NCBI taxonomy): domain Eukaryota; kingdom Metazoa; phylum Chordata; class Actinopteri; order Cypriniformes; family Leuciscidae; genus Scardinius; species Scardinius erythrophthalmus. The sequence goes on from NC_138222.1 coordinate 37,617,975, forward strand.
AGTCTTTAGCAGGAAAGAGAATGTGCATGGTTTAGAAATGGCTTGAATGAAGCGTGTTTGGCTCTAGATAAAAATATTAGAGAATGTAGTGCCGAAAGATCATTACCATAAACAACCATGAGCGCTTGTGGTCTGTTGTTTTGATGTGCTGCTCACTTTAATCTCTAGAAACGGTCAAATGGCACAATTATCTATTGGTTTGGATGGAACCAATCCAGGGTCTGCCATTTAAATACCACTGCCCTAAGCAAAGCTTTTATCACTTGTTTCTGCTTCTTTTTTGCATGTGTTTTGATCCAGATATCCGGTACTCTTTCAGAAGTTGTGTAATAGTGCCCCTAAAGTATAAGTTAAAACACGGAAAGCAGGAAAATTCCATCAATGGTTGGGGTACATGAATTTAAAAAAGTTATGTGCACAGATAAATAATTTAAAATAATAACAATAAACTGCAATATTCCCTAAAAATAAGAATTGTCAATTTTGATTTCATGGTGACTTTAAGGGTGCTTTCACACTAGCACTTTTGTTGCGCACCCGGGTTCGAATGACGTCAGAGTTCGTTTGGATGATGTGAACGCTGTCTTCCGAACTCGGGTGCGCACCCGCGAACCGTACTCGAGTCCGCTTAAAAAGGTGGTCTGGGGTACGGTTCATGTGAACTCGGGTACGGTTCGCTGCTGATATGAACGCAATCGAACCAAACCGCGGAAGTGAACCGCTATTGTTGACGTATAATGTGTCTTCGGCGGACAGCCCGCTGTCTTTGAATCGTTTTCAGAATTTTTGCGGCAGACAGACGCAAGCAGGGATTAAAGTGAAAAAAATTCTTCTGACTGAAATTTTTTTTTTTTAGGCCAAGTCATATTCCTTTTACTTTTTAAATAGTCGAGACCAATAGCGTTTTAAGGGGAGACGTTTTAAACCGCTTTTATATTGCCAGTAGGCGTATTTTAAAAGCTATATTTTAATCTATGAAAACCAGGCATGGAACATACTAATACAATTAATAATTTGCATATATATATATATATATATATATATATATATATATATATATATATATATATATATATGCAAATTATAACACGTTTACACAAAATTTGTTAACACACAAGTAAGTTACTTTTCCCCTTTACTTAACATAAATTGTAAGAATATGACTAATAGTAAAGACTTGTGCTAATAAATACAGTGCTATGCATAAGTGCTATGCTATAAAATTCGGAAAGATCCTCCACTATACCTTTAAGTTCAATTTCCAAAAGATGATTTTTTATTCCTCTTTTTAGTCAACTTTAGCATGGGTGTCTAAACTTATGCATAGCACTGTAAACATTAGGCCTAGGCTAAAGCTATTAAATAGCAGTCCCAAACTAGTTTTTGTTAATACAATGTTGGTATGAGCCACTACAGTCATTTAAAAATATAAAAAGTAACACAAAGAAAAATAGTAGCATTTTGGGGTTATATGGAAACGACAGTTATCATGGTGAATACACAATATTAACAATAACTGTTAATGAAACATGGAAACTGGTGAATAGAATGAGAATCATACCTGCATTACTTTTATTTCGTGTAATTTACAACGTAACGGCGTTGCATGCTCGTAGTTTCTTTTGCACTTGATCAGTGAAGCAATACAGCGCGCGCCGCTGAATTTGCGCGTGCAATTGAGTGTGCGCTACGAGAACAGGATAACGGCTGACAGGACAAGAAAGTTCGTTTTTCTGAGGTGAAAAACTTTATTTCAGCGTACACTTATGTCACTGCCTGCCTGGTAGTTCCTATTGTGCTGGGTTTTCTGAAGTAACGTTAGTCATGATTCGCCTCTCATAACATATGCTCTAAACACGCACGCAGTGTGGAAAAGGAGGAGCGGGGGCGCGGGGAGCAAGGATCACAGCGCAAATTTGAACTATATCGATGTGATATGGTCTAATTCCATATCGCATTTAAAAAATATATCGATATATTTTTTATATCGATATCGCCCAGCCCTACCTGCATTATAAGTGTGTCACTGAAATATAGTTCCCTTTCGTAAAGGGAACTCCCGCTGCATCGATACTCGATACTTTGGGGAATGCCTTCGGCATGAAGCGTCTGAAGTCAACTATGGAACTATTCCAATCTTGATTGGTGCAACGTCACCCGTGACGTCGCATGTGACGGTGATCCGGAAGCTACAAAAGGGTCACAGGAACCAGGAAATGTCAGCTTCTGGTCTTCAGCAAGCGCTCTATGTCATCTTGTCTGTTCTCTTTGGTGTTGTTTGTCCCGTGAAAAGAGTATTATTTATGGCGAAAAAAGAGAAGCTATTCAGGCAGTGTGCGTCCCCTTGCCCACGTTATTTAAGCGAGGATGACACACACACGCTTTGTGTAGTTTGTCTGGGAGTGGAGCATGCACGGGCGGTGCTCGAGGGCGCTGTCTGTGCAAACTGTTTTCAATGAAAAAGCTCCGCTCCCGTTTGAGCCTGTTCGATCAGTTAGATCAGGCTCGCGTTTCCAGTGCATCAGGTCCCGCGTCTGTTGAGGCAGCGCGCCGCTTGTATGCATGTGATTCGCACGTGGGGCTGGCATATGATACTGAGACGGTTGCGACCCTTTCTCAGTGTTTATTAACCAGCTCCACTGGTCTCGCGCACGGTTCGGAAGCCCGCGCTGCGGCTTCTTCCGACCGTGTTAAAGACACAGCGTTTGATTTATCTGTCTCCGAGGAGATAGATATTATCTATTAACACTAAATCACGTGGATATGGGGATTCGCCACCCCATATTTCCGTTAGTGAGGAGTTGCTGGAGGTTGTAATCAGGGCAGTGGTTAAATTAAATGTTAAATGGCCATATAATAAGCAGGAAGCGACTAAGAAAAATAAAATGAATGAGCGCTTCCTGCAGACCCAGTCACAATCTCCGTGTCAGAGCCTTCCCTTTTTCACTGATCTCCATACTGAGGTATCAAGATCGTGGAAAAATCCATTTTCATCTCAATTATTTTCCCCCATGTATATATTTACTCATCCATTAGGGAATCTAATGAAAATGGTTATTAGGTGATGGCTCGGGTTGAGGAATATTTTGCGAAATATTTTCTCCCCGACATTGCGTCACCCCTGATAGCTCAGACACTTCCCTCCAAATCTCGTACATCGAATTTGTTAGGGAAAACATATATGGCGGTTATTACAGGCATACCCGGCTGACCTCCTCAAGCAGGTGGATTATAACTGGGAGGTCTCACTCTATATTACTGAATTTCGTATAGTAGCTGACTTATCTCTCCATATTATTAAAGAGACGGCCCGTGCTATTGGCCGTGGCAGCACTAGTCGTCTCAGAGAGACATTTATGGCTTAATCGCTTGTGGATCGGGGAGAAAGACATGGCTTTCCTTCTCGATGCTCCACTTTCACCTTCTGGCCTCTTTGGTGACGCGGCAAGAACCGTTGTCGAGAGGCTTCAGGAGACAGAGCGACAATCAGCTATCCCCAGTTGTCAGTCCAGGTCTCATGGGGTTGCTGCCAGGGGGTAGCCTCATGGGACAGCCGCCAGCTCCTCATATTTTGAGAGGGTTCCCTCTTGTGCCCCCCCGTATAAGGCTTGGGGCCAGAGGAAACATTCTCGCACGAAGCTCTCCATACCGAAGACAGGTCTGAGGACTGTCTCTCGGGCTAAGACGGCTTCAACTAAGAGGTCTTGTCGTAACACGCAGACCCTTATGGGCGTTCCCCCAGGAGAGCGAGTACAGTAGTCTAGCCCCCTTATGCAGCCCTTAGGAAATCGATGTTCGCTTCCCGCCGCCGATGGCGCTTCGGGACACATCGGCTTCCAGCGAACACAAATCGCAGTATCTGCCCGAAGACGTTGCGGCACTGTCGAGTTCGCCGCCTCTCAGGAGGTCTGTAGAGAGCATATTTCGGTTAGTTCCTGCCAGTTAGCTGCTTCAGGTCACCGAAGCCATTTGGAAATTTATAGCCGAGGCCAGTCTCGAGGGACTGGTCCCCATAATGGCATATTTAGACACCCCGAGGGGTCTTCAAAATACAGCCTAGGGGGTCCTGCTTACAGTGGAGTTAATATACAAATATTATCTACTAAGGGTGGTTCACATGTCGGCCAGCCCAGAGCAGGGTCGGTTTTTGGAACAGGAAGTCTAGTCCCTCTTAACACAGGAAACCTCAAAGTGGGCTCTTCCTTGGTTTACGGGAGCCCAGGTTCTACAGCTGGCACTTCATAGTTCCTATGAGGGGGGGAGTTAGGCCTTATTTTGGATCTCAGGGTACTGGATCAACCTCCGAGGGGGTTCAGATTCAAGTTACCGACTGTCAGTCAGACCAGCTCCGAGGACTGGTCTGTCTTGATAGATCCACAAGCTCCTTAACTCCTCTTTCCCTTCTAACCCCATCACAGGAAGTTTCCGAGATCCGCTTTTGGGGGGAAAAGCGCATCAGTTCTGGACTCTTCCAGTCGGCCTAGCCTTATCCCCTCGCACCTTCACTAAATGTATGGACACGGCCCTTGCTCCATTGAGACTTCAGGGGGTCCGTATCTTATAGATGACTGGCTCATTTTGGCTCAGTCAAAAAGAACTAGCAATTCAACATCGAGATGTTGTTTTGCGCCATCTGAGGTGCGTGGGGTTGAGACTCAATGTGAAGAAAAGTTCCTTAACTCCTCTTCAGAGGACTACGTCCCTGGGAGTAGAGTGGGACTTAGTCAATGCGGGCACAATTGTCTCCTGCTTGTATAAATACTATCTTAAACACAATGAAGAGTATTAGGTTAGGCCAGGCTATCACTGTCAAACACTTTCAAAGAGTTTTGGGTCTTATGGCTGCAGCTTCCACGGTAGTACCCTTTGGTCTGCTCCATATGAGGGCTTTGCAGTGGTGGCTCAGGAACAAGGGATTTTCTCCTCTGGGAAACCCTTTTCGTACGATCAGAGTTACGCGCAGATGCCTTCGTTCTCTTGTCGTATGGAAGAAACCATGGTTCCTGTCTCAGGGCCCGGTTTTGGGAGCACCATGTGAGAGAAAAACTCTGACCACGGATGCGTCCCTCACGGGCTGGGGTGCGGTTATGGAGGGCCGTTACACCCGAGGTACTTGGAAGGACCATCATCTCACATTGTATATTAATCGCTTGGAGATGTTGGCTGTATTTTTTTTTTTTGCCCTGAGGCACTTCCTTGTAGACCTCAGAGGCCATCATGTTCTTGTTAGGACAGACAATATGTCAGTGGTCTCTTATATCAACCGCCAAGGAGGTTTGAGATCTCGCCCTCTTTGTAGACTGGCGCATCAAATTCTTCTTTGGTCCCAGGACAAATTTCTCTCTGTCAGATCTATTTATATTCCTGGGGTTGAAAATATGGGAGCAGACATCCTGTCGAGGCAGGGGCCGAGGCCCGGGGAATGGCGGCTCCACCCTGAAGTGGTTGAGCTTATATGGAGAGAGTTTGGCCGGGCGGAGGTTGACCTGTTCGCTTCTCATGAGAACTCTCATTGCCCGCTCTGGTACTCTCTCTCACATCCAGCTCCTTTGGGCTTGGATGCCACGGTACAGATGTGGCTGAGGTCACATCTGTACACTTTTCCCCCGATCGCTCTGCTCCCTGGGGTTCTAGAAAGGGTCAGGAGGTACGGAGTGAGACTACTCCTTGTAGCTCCGTACTGGCCGGCCCAAATTTGGTTTTCGGACCTTATTAGTCTCTTGGAGAGTCCTCCATGGAAAATTCCTATTAGGAGAGATCTTCTGTCTCAGGCTGATGGTATATTATTTCATCCCCGACCAGAGTTATGGAGACTATGGGTCTGGCCCCTGAGGGGGTCCCACCCATAATTAGGTTGCCCTTTCCACCGAGGTGGTCAGGACATCCATACTAGAACCCCACTCTACTAGGAACTATACAATTAAGTTAGGGAGGGCATTGAACCCAGTTTATTACTGCCCACTGGCTTCAGTACTGGTGTTCCATCCCGCTCTCTAACGGGATCTCCTGTTCATGCTTAGGGCCTCTGTGGCGGCCTCAGTGCCCTCCGCAAGCCTCTAAGGGTGTTCTCGAAAGGACGTTCCCACTGAAACTCCATGTTCCTGTAGATTGGAGGATGAATCCTTTTCTTCCAGCCTATTGGCATCAGGCTGATGGGTTATCCCTGGCACCCATCATGTCCTGTGGGTGAGGTATACGAATATATATTTGAGATATATAAGTATATATAGGAGAATCTATTGAGTCTGCTTCCTGCTCGTCTTACTCTCTGGAAGAGTGGTGGTCGTGCCCCCTCTTACTTGCTAGCGTGGGAGCCACTCAACGTTATTTTTGCCCTGTACTGAGGTACTTGTAGGCAATGTTAAGATTCTTCAGGTATTCCATCCTCCATCGCATGTGTCGGATGGTCAAGGTCATAGCCTTTGAGGTTCCTACATTAGGACTCAGGCTGAGAGGAGTCAGTCCATCTAGTTATGCATCAAGGGTTAGGAGCTATTCCCTTTATTAAGAGTACAGTTGGTTATCTAAAACCACTCATATTTGAAGTACAAGGTGCGCTTCTGCCTTCACCTCTCATCTAATATTTTCTACTGTCTGGGGCTCCCAGCCATGAGGTCAGTCGAGCCTCCGGCTCCAGACCTCCCCTTCTTGCACCAAATCTTATGACAAGCTAGTTTGGATCTGCCCTCTACTCATTCTATCGTCCGTGAGTGTACCAGATGCTTTATACCAGGGCGTTTTTACTCTCAGTGTGGCGGCGTGGGTATTCGTTCCCCAAAGTATCGAGTATCGATGCAGCGGGAGTTCCCTTTACGAAAGGGAACGTCTCGGGTTACGTATGTAACCCTCGTTCCCTGAGTAGGGAACGAGACGCTGCATCCCTCGGCCACACTTTTCGCGCCCCTGAGAACGACTTGCTTTGACCAATTAGAAGCTAACATTTCCTGGTTCCTGTGACCCTTTTGTAGCTTCCGGATCACCGTCACATGCGACGTCACGGGTGACGTTGCACCAATCAAGATTGGAATAGTTCCATAGTTGACTTCAGACGCTTCATGCCGAAGGCATTCCCCAAAGTATCGAGTATCGATGCAGCGTCTCGTTCCCTACTCAGGGAACGAGGGTTACATACGTAACCCGAGACGTTCTACCTCAGCGCTCAGCTGTAGCCTGACATGCACTTTCCGTGAGCGGTAATTGAAAACCCGGAGTGGACTATGAGCGGAGTGATTACAGAGTGCTTAGAGTGGAGAGAGGAACGTGCTTTTGCTCCACTCCAGGCTTTGATCACATCCCCCTCAGCAGGGTGAATACACCTCGTCTTTCCTTAATTTAAGACCTATTCAAACTAAAATTAAGATATTTATTACACTATTTGAGAAATGAAAGCCTATTTACGGCCTTAAAATTATGAAAAGTGAATTTAAGACTTTAAGGACAGACTGGAACCCGCAATGACGGAAATCCGTCATGGACTTGCTGCAATTAACGGAAATCCGTCGTAGCGACGGAGAACTTTAATCCCTGCGCAAGAGTGTTTCTGTATGTCTATGTTTAAAACAAAACCAAAGGTTAAGAAAAAGAAGAAAAAATGTCAACCGAGCAAGTCTATCCATTTGGGCGCCTTTTCATTCGCGGTTACCAAGCAACACCATTACGCCAGCTGCAGCCTGATGACGCAAGTGTACCGCTGTTCGGATAGAAATAATATAATGTGAACACAGTCCATCGGGGGCAGGGGGGAGCAATCGAACTCGGGTTCGGAACAGGCAATCGAACCAAGTGTGAAAGCGCCCTAAGATAACCTTGACATGTTTACTGATGAGGCAGTATATGCATAATCAAATGGAGTTACTGTTTCCCTCAAGAAAAATTGACTGTTTTAGTAATTTGGAACAGCAGAGACTTGAGCTCACTGCGGGTCACGAGACAAAAAAAATCAACAAACAGAGATGCTAATTATATTATTGTATACCGTACTTTGTCCTTATTATAGAAAATTATGAGGGACAACCTTAGACAGTGCAAACTCGAGAGAGAATGAGATTTCTGTTGCTCAATCCTTCATCAAATGGCTTGTGCAACAGAATTTCCTGTGCATCCACTGCTGGAACTGCTCTGTCACAAATGCTTTCTGAATTTAGCTCAGTAGCTCAATAAACGCTCCATCTACAGGATAATCATTATTAACAATCGAGAACACTGTGATACACGTATATGCTGGGAAAAAAACATCAAAGCACATTTATCAAGGTTAACAGAAAGAATGGTTGTGTATTTAAGGGCCTTATGTATTTTAAATGAAAACACATTCAGCATTCAGGTAAACCATGAAAATGAATTCATGAACTTAAAACACTTATTAAGGAGAATCCGGAATGATTAGGAATCCTGTCCGCTCTTGTCACTCTCATCAGATGACGGATTCTGGTGCTGGTCAGAATCGGAGTCATACATGGGGCTGCACTGTAAAGGATGTGGCAGACGACTCTGTCTGGAGGTGAAGGGAGGGGGCAGTGAGCAGGACAAATGATCCTCTATACGGGGGATCCTGGCAGGAGACTTGCCGGAAGTGCTGCGTAGGGCTGGAGCCATGGTGGCTGGACTTAGTGTACTGCTCCTCAACACCACCTCTCTCAAGCGCTGACTCTCTCTGGTCGCTGCCTCCCAAACCACCTCCAACTCACCTTCCACTTCTCTGAGAAACACACAGAGAGAGAGAGAGAGAGAGAGAGAGAGAGAGAGAGAGAGAGAGAGAGAGAGAGAGAGAGAGAGAGAGAGAGACAGAGAGAGAGAGAGAGAGAGAGAGAGAGAGAGAGAGAGAGAGAGAGAGACAGAGAGAGAGAGAGACAGAGAGAGAGATTGTTTAATTTGCAGTATGGATAGGCTTTCCTGATTCAAATATGTGCTCTCTTGTTCCATCAAGTGCTCTAAAAAAGGGAGAATGTCTTGCTTCACACTCAAGCAAACACACACAAGCATTCAAAATACACATGAACACACAAATTTCTGTGACCTTTCAGTCATTTTCTACCCTCCAGTCAATAGCATTGGATTCGCTCACCAGGATTCTGAGGGCTCAGCTGTGCAATAATAACAGGTATTAACTGGAAATGTGCTGAAGCACAAACATGAACAGAGCGAGAGAACGAAGGAGATGACCGAGCGGCAGAGATGTGTAAGCTGTCGTAATGATAGATCAATTAGCCCAACCATCTGTTGACGCACATCCTCACTTCCACATGCATACATGCATACACACACAAACACACACACACACTGTGTGGTTTATGACAAGGTTTATGACAATGACAGTCTATCTCTCTTTGTCTCCCACTGTGTGGAAAGTGGCGAGTCATCTCTGTAAGTGCCCTTTACTTTGCGGGATTCTGGTCTGTTATTAAGATGTGTTTTTAAGCTGCCATCTTCTCCTCTACCTGCCTCAACACACAGCATCTCTGACAGTCTTAAGCAGTGTCGAGCAGACTTGTTCAAACTCATCTCCTCTCACACTGCTTCAGACACCACGTACCTCAGAAACAGAATGAAACATGATGTTTGTGTGAATATTTGTGAGTATGTTAGATAGACGCTATGGGGATGCCTTCAGTGTAATCGGTGAAGTGAAAACACTCCAATTTGATTGGTTGACGATAGTCCGTTACGCCAATAGTAGTAAAAGGTTAAACAAATTGCAACAGAAGCAAACTCAACTGATTTTGAATCCTCAATATGTCCTGAGTAAGGAAAAAAAAGCCCAGAAGAATCCCATTAGGGGAAAGTTTAGAAAAAGACCCAAATATATCCTATTCATTCTTTTTCTTATGTGAATAGGGTAAACATTTGAACCTTTAGATATCACAATGGAAATTACTGAGTTGATTACTTACATCAAGACAAACAAAAAATGTATTACAAGTTTTTTTAAATTGTTTGTTAACATGGACAAACGGTGTATAATCTAATTACGTATGTGCTAATTTGCATAAATACCACAACAAATCTAAACATTGGGTATAGCCAGGTGAAAATGACTTGTTGAATCTTGTTGACACATAACAGTAAAATACTTAATGTTAAGGTCTGAATGGAACCCATTTAGGCTACCCATGAGCCAAACCGCGGAAAATTCCACAGACCCAGTATGAATACATAGTCAGGAAAAAGTACTTTAGAAACCAGCCTTTATTAATTATTATTGCAGAGATGGGGTTTGGGGCTGGGTCCGTGGGGCTAATATCCACTAATTTCCACGTTATCCCTGGTTTCCGCTCGTACTGCCATAGTAACCATGGCGACAGACGTGGACAACTGCGTTACGTCTAGCCCATATTAGACGAAACGCAGAGTTGTTGTTTACGCTGAGCTCACGCTATTGTTGTTTCGTTCAAACATTATGGACCATGGCAAGCAGACTTTGGGACAAAACGAGGATCAACATCAGCGTGGCGTTTTCGAGATGCCGAGAGCTCCAGGTCCGTAAAAAACTTGCAAATGTAGAGGTGAGCAAATGTACATAAAACTAATCAATGTTATATAGCTCAACATGATGAAATGTTAGAATATGATAGTGTTGATCTAGCTTACTGCTAGTCCTACGGTAGATCAGTAAAATTTTAGTGCTTCAGCCCTGACAGTTGTACCTAACACTGCATAGATAACGTTACGCATCACGGACAAGCCTAACGTTACATTTACCGAAAAAATTTTTTTCATGACCATTAGCTGTAACATCAATCTGTCAATGAACTAACGTATACATCAGTAAACACACAGCGTTCGTATCTCACTACTCTACCCTGCCAGTACATACAAAGATAGATCAAAGTGACATTACGTTAACCAACCATTCAGAAACGTCCTGTTTTCCAACTCTGGTTCAAATTGATACGGTTGCACAGTGTCCTCAGAGACTCCCGCTGCCATTCTTCAAAATATAACGTTACCCTCAACTGTTGTCAAGGCAACACTCCACATGTGCACTTAAACGGCCTGCTGAAAACAGAGCTGTTTTTGACCAGGTTAAATTAGTGTTTTCTTACAATGCTAATGAGAATTTTTAATTAAAATATATTACAAACTTTTAATTTAGACCCTAAAGAATCATATTAGCTTGTACAAAAATGGCATTATATGACCCCTTTAAAATTAGAAGTTCTACAGAACGAATTCTACAGAAAATAATTTAAACATTAAAATATTACAGTTCAAATGTTTGTTTCTTTAGCTATAACCTAGAAATATACGTAAATGTCATAGGTAACACTTAGCTAACTTTCATGAACTACACTCACCTAAAGGATTATTAGGAACACCAGTTCAATTTCTCATTAATGCAATTTTCTAATCAACCAATCACATGGCAGTTGCTTCAATGCATTTAGGGGTGTGGTCCTGGTCAAGACAATCTCCTGAACTCCAAACTGAATGTCAGAATGGGAAAGAAAGGTGATTTAAGCAATTTTGAGCGTGGCATGGTTGTTGGTGCCAGACGGCCGGTCTGAGTTTTTCACAATCTGCTCAGTTACTGGGATTTTCACGCACAACCATTTCTAGGGTTTACAAAGAATGGTGTGAAAAGGGAAAAACATCCAGTATGCGGCAGTCCTGTGGGCGAAAATGCCTTGTTGATGCTAGAGGTCAGAGGAGAATGGGCCGACTGATTCAAGCTGATAGAAGAGCAACTTTGACTGAAATAACCACTTGTTACAAACGAGGTATGCAGCAAAGCATTTGTGAAGCCACAACACGCACAACCTTGAGGCGGATGGGCTACAACAGCAGAAGACCCCACCGGGTACCACTCATCTCCACTACAAATAGGAAAAAGAGGCTACAATTTGCACAAGCTCACCAAAATTGGACAGTTGAAGACTGGAAAAATGTTGCCTGGTCTGATGAGTCTCGATTTCTGTTGAGACATTCAGATGGTAGAGTCAGAATTTGGCGTAAACAGAATGAGAACATGGATCCATCATGCCTTGTTACCACTCTGCAGGCTGGTGGTGGTGGTGTAATGGTGTGTGGGGGATGTTTTCTTGGCACACTTTAGGCCCCTTAGTGCCAATTGGGCATCATTTAAATGCCACGGCCTACCTGAGCATTGTTTCTGACCATGTCCATCCCTTTATGACCACCATGTAGCCATCCTCTGATGGCTACTTCCAGCAGGATAATGCACCATGTCACAAAGCTCGAATCATTTCAAATTGGTTTCTTGAACATGACAATTAGTTCACTGTACTAAAATGGCCCCCACAGTCACCAGATCTCAACCCAATAGAGCATCTTTGGGATGTGGTGGAACGGGAGCTTCGTGCCCTGGATGTGCATCCCACAAATCTCCATCAACTGCAAGATGTTATCCTATCAATATGGGCCAACATTTCTAAAGAATGCTTTCAGCACCTTGTTGAATCAATGCCACGTAGAATTAAGGCAGTTCTGAAGGCGAAAGGGGGCCAAACACAGTATTAATATGGTGTTCCTAATAATCCTTTAGGTGAATGTATATGCATTATGGAATATACATTTTTATAGCATGTATTAATGTATCAATGTATTAATTAAGGTTAACAGATAAAATAAAAATTACAACTCAATTTAAAATGTATTTAGTAAATGTTGAAATTAACAAACTAACAATGAACAATACAACAACATTTATTAAAGGAGAACTCCGGTCAATTTTAACATTGAGCTCATTTTTTTGTACATTTGGAGTGCTGTCAATACAGAGAACAACGACAAAAATCGGTGTTGTTCTCTGTATTGACAGCACTCCAAATGTACAAAAAAATGAGCTCAATGTTAAAATTGAACGGAGTTCTCTTTTAACCTTAGTTAATGCTAAAAATGTAATCTTATTGTAAAGTGTTACATTTCATATAAATCCCAAGAGTCTGCTATGCTTAAAGATGGCCATCTTTAAATATCTGCAAAGGCCAGAGGATTAAAATTAAATAAATGCATATAACATGTATAGTCTCTCACTTTATTTGCTTCTATATTAGTAGCTTATATTAGTAATTAGTATAGTAATGCTTACTATATTTTTGTCACATTGTTTTAACCGTTTGAGGTAGCCACTACTAATTTTAGTCCACTCTATTTGTCCCCTATGCAGCTCTGGATGCAAAATTGTACGCGCAGAGGTGTTCCCATAGCGTCACTACTTTTGACGCAGCATCTTGTTTCCTTCTCAGGGAACCATGGTCGATGATCACAGTGACAGTGAAAATATATACATTTTTTTCTGATTAAATTGTTTCTGTTATTGAGGCATTTTGGGCGGTTCCTGATGTCTGATTGGTTAGCGTTAGGACAGCATGCAGTCCAGAATGACGAAATAAAGTGAAACTATGGATTTAAAATTGTGTAGTGATGCCTGGAACTTCATGACTTTTATCATAAAAATACAGTTAAATGCAAGATGTGCAGCACCAATCTACCATATGCATAACATTATAATGAGAACACTACTGAAATATAATTATTTGTGCTTTAGTTGGCCGTGTATCAGTGCGTTGTTACAGGAAGAGCGCATCCACAACGGTAGTTGCACATTCAGACAAGCACGGTCAAGTTTACGTCCGTATTCGCATCTTTTTGGGCAGATGTTAAGTTGTAATATTACTTTTATATTGTATACATTATAGATTAATCTCATATACTATGTAGCCTATGGTATACTATGCCATGTATATTCACGTAAACACAGTCGATGTAAGCACTAGCACTGTGTATGTGTGTGTGTGTGTGTGTGTGTGTGTGTGTGTGTGTGTGTGTGTGTGTGAGAGAGAGAGAGAGAGAGAGAGAGAGAGAGAGAGAGAGAGAGAGAGAGAGAGAGAGAGAGAGAGAGAGAGAGAGAGAGAGAGAGAGAGAGAGAGAGAGAGAGAGAGAGAGAGAGAGTGAGTGAGTGAGTGAGTGAAGAACAATGCACAGTCTGAAAGGGGTTTATGCTCCTCAGGTGGTAACTCAACCTCACAATGAAAGCCACATTTAATTCCACATTGAAGCCTATTTATTGTTTGTTGCATAGGCTATTTGTTTTTAGTTGTCTATGGACCAAACAAAGATCCCATTATTGAAATGTTATTGAAAAAAAAAAACCATTTTCTGTTTATAATATTCTATCTTTTTCTTGTTGCTGTGGCTCTTTTGAGAAAATGCATAAACCAAAAATGAAAAAAAAAAAAACATCTCTTTGGCCAGGGTGACCTGAGGGTTACGGTGTGGAACAACGCCCTGACGATGCTTCCTCGGGCCACACCCCCCTCTTTGCGCACCACAACCCGTGAGCCTCCTGAGTATGATGGCAGGGCCATCTACCGGCATTCCCCGTGTCTCATTTGGGGCTTCAGATGACGAGACGATGTTGATCGCCGCATTGCAAGGTGGGCTGGAGTCTTCAGAAGATGAAGATTCGGCTGTAATGCCGCCTTCGGGTGTGCCAGCATTGCTCGAGTCCAACCCGGAATTGACAGCCAAGCTTTCCCGGGCTGCCGCGAGCATCGGACTAGAGTGAAACCCTCCACCCTGTCCTGAGCGCTCGCGGTTGGATGATTGGTTCTTGGGGGCTGCACCCGTCAGCGCAACCCCCCCCCCCCCCAGTTCCTTTATTTCCGGAGGTGCACAAGGAGGTCACGAGATCCTGGAAGGCCCCGTTGTCTTCCCGTGATCGTTCGGCGATCTCCTCCGCCTTCTCTACCCTCAACGGGGCCTCGGCTAAAGGATACGCTGGGAATCCACCTGTTGAACGCTCTGTTGCGATGCAACTGTATCCTCAGAGTGCTTCAACATGGCATGGTGATCCTAAGCACCCCTCCAAGGCATGTAGATTTTTGTCTACCCTGGTGGCGAAATCTTACAGAGCTGCAGGGCAAGCAACCCCCTCACTGCATACCATGGCCATCCTTCAGGTCTACCAGGCCAGGATGCTCAAGGATATGCACGGGGGTAGAGCTGACCCAGGGCCCTTTGATGAGCTGCGTGCCGCCACCGACCTTGCTCTCTGGGCGACGAAGGTGACCGCACACTCCCTGGGTCAGGTGATGTCCATAGCAGTGGTCCAGGAGAGACACCTATGGCTCAACCTGGCCGATATATGAGAGACTCCGAATGAACCCGTTTCCTCGACTCTCCCATATATCAGGCTGGCCTTTTCGTCTGCGCGGTCGAGGACTTCGACTAACAGTTCTCAGCCGCCCAGAAACAGACTGAGGCCATTAAACATATACTGCCCCGGCGGCCAGCTGCTGCCTCCACCCAGCCGCCGGCACAGTTGCCTCAGTCTGTTCGCTGGCGAGGGAGCCCTTCTGCGACTCCAGCCCCTCCCGCTCGGCCTCAGCAGCAGCCTCCACCTGGGCCGCGCCATGGAGGTGGTCGCAGGAAGGCGCCCTAGTCCGCTTCAGCCCTGCAGCCCACTAAATGCCAGGCAAAGTGTCGCTCCTGACACAGACAGCTCTGAGATGGGCTTCGATTCTGTCGAGGAGGTGGTAGCAGGGCAACTCCTTCCGTCAGTGGAGGGCCGGGGGAGAATCTTTTGTCTTTTACCGGCCGGCCAGCGGCCCCCTAATGTGGTTAAAGACAGAACTGACTCCCCCATCTCTGAGCCCCCAGAGCGTGCGGATGGCAGTGTGTGCCGCTTACGAGCCTCGCCACTCTCGTCCCCCTCTGTCGCCAGAACCCTGTCAGAGCAGGCCCTGTCAGAGCTTGTTACCACTCTGCAGGCTGGTGGTGGTGGTGTAATGGTGTGTGGGGGATGTTTTCTTGGCACACTTTAGGCCCCTTAGTGCCAATTGGGCATCATTTAAATGGTCTCCTCTGTCAGGACGCGGCTTATGTCCGTGCCCCCACACTGGGACGCTCTGCCTCCCGCTGGTTCAGTTCTTGTGAGCCTAGCTAGAGTGTCCCAACCCTTTCCCGCTGGCTTGTGAGAACCATCAGGCTCAGCTATATCTAATATGCGATTCAGTTTGCGATTTAATTTTCGAATCTGTTCTGAGGCAGGTTTGAGTACCCTATCACCACAGGTGGTGGCTACCATCACTTCCGCTAGGGCCTTGTCTACTCAACATGCCTATGTGTTGAAGTGGAACCTCTTCATCACCTGGTGCTCTTCTCGCAGAGAAGACCCCAGAAAATGCCCGATCAGTGTCGCGCTTTCCTTCCTGCAAGATGGGTTGGAGCGAAGGCTGCCTCCCTCCACCCTCTAAGTGTATGTTGCCGATATCGCCGCACATCACGATGCAGTTGAAGGTAAGTCTTTGGGGAAGCATGACCTGGTCGTCAGGTTCCTTAGAGGAGCAAGGAGACTAAATCCTCCTCGCTCTCATCTTGTACCGTCTTGGGACCTCGCAGTGGTGCTATCTGCCCTGCAGAGTGCTCCCTTTGAGCCTCTGCAATCAGTCGAGCTTAAGTTCCTGTTAATGAAGACAGCGCTCCTGGTTGCATTGGCCTCCATCAAGAGGGTAGGGGTCCTGCAGGCAATTTCGGTTGACGAAGCGTGCCTGGAATTCAGGCCAGCTAATTCTCACGTGATCCTGAGACCCCGGTCTGGATACGTGCCCAAGGTTCCCACCACTCCCTTTCGAAATCAGGTGGTGAACCTGCAAGCACTGCCCTTGAAGGAGGCAGACCCAGCCTTGGCACTGCTCTGTCCAGTACGCACCCTCCATGCTTACGTAGACAGAACGCAGTGTTTCAGGACCTCAGACCAGCTCTTTGTCTGTTATGGTGGGAAGCTGAAGGAAAAGGCTCTCTTCAAGCAAAGGTTGTCTCACTGGATAGTGGACGCCATTGCTTTGGCATACCAACAGCAAGGTAACCATGTCCCCTTGGGGTTCGGGCTCACTCCACTTCGAGTGTAGCCTCCTCTTGGGCTCTAGCGCATGGCGCCTCGCTAACAGACATCTGCAGAGCTGCAGACTGGGCGACACCTAACACATTTGCGAGATTCTACAAACTCCGAGTGGAGTCAGTGTCCTCTCGTGTAGCTGGTAACTAGGATCTGCTCAGATGTCTTTGCTTGCTCGCCATTCCATTCCTCGGATTGGATATGTGCAATATTCTCCTCAGGTGAGCTGCCCAGAGAAGACATGTGTTCCTCCAGCACTGTTGACATCAACGCCAGAATTATGCCAGCGGCAGCTTTCATGTTGGCTAGGTGCTTCCATGTGCATGCCACTGTAAACCTCTCTGAGCGTGTGTCTTTCCCTTGGCAAGCCACCTTGCCACCCCTGGGGTTGAAAGATTCCACCCTGCGAGCTGGATACCCCAGTGTTCTCCATATGCAGCCCGCACTCGGGTCATATGTGTATTCTTAAGTCCTCCCTTTGGGCAGGCATTGTGTTGCATATTTCTGCTGAGATATGCTTCCCAGTGTACCTTGGTATTCCTGTGTTAAGTAGGAGTCCTTCGTCCATGCTAGTCTCACGACAAGGAGCTCACAGTCACTGATGTAACGTCTCCGTTCCCTCCTCAGGGAACGAGGGTTACATATGTAACCGAGACGTTGCCCATGTCTTTGTCCATGGTATGACTATGAGGGAGGCTGGGCAACGAGTACAGCCAAGCTTGAGTCGCTTCACTGCCGCCTCGATCATAAGAAACTTCCGGGAGAAAAACAGGTACAGTAGATGTACTTCAGACTGCTCTCTATTGTAACTTTTGAGTGCAGTACACTGTGATGTTACAACACATACATGTACTGTAGCTGTTGCACTATAGACCCCTTTTCAGTTGGTAAACATGGTGAAGTTTTTTTGTGGGCGGAGCTTAGGTGGTGGCAGAATGATCCCTCACTAACATTAGTTTGCAAGTTTTGTTAGCTTGTTTTTTAATAATGACTGGAGAAAATCCGATTTTATCTTAATGTGCAAGGTCACTCACTGTCCAGGACCGCGATTGTTATTTGAAAAAGTTAATTTTAACGGACATCCCAGATTGGCTGACCCGTACACGCTCAGTCAATGAATGGACGATCTGACAGGATTAACGTTAACGCTACCTCCGGTTGAGTGGCCTGACTTCTACACCTACCTGATAGAGAAACTGAGCGTAAAGAGAAACTGAGGGCATATAAATCTTTAGATGCCTATAACTGTACTAAACGGTCACGTACAAGACTTGTGTGGTAGCCTACGATCCGCAGTTCTGCCTAGCCAGCGCCAAGGCCAGACAGAAGACGACAATGTAAAGAGTGACATTATGGTGTAATTTTAACGATGTGAATATTTTCTAGAAATAAAAAATACAGATACAGCATATTCATTTTTTAACTATGTATTTGATTACCCTTTCTTACCAGGTTCTTCAAAAAGTATAGTCACAATCAATCAAAACAATGTATAAATTTATTGCACCAGTGTGTAAGACTATGTTGTAATGTGTGTGTTTGTGAGGGCATGTGTTTGATGTCTGAGGGCAAAGTTTAGTTTTTCAGCAAGAGTGAATGGTTTTAAGTGTAGAGCTTCATTTTGGCCAGAAAATAGAAATTTGGGGAATTGGGTGAGACGTTATGGATTTGTGTTTACTGTTTTGAGAATACATAGTTTCAAAAAATGCATTTAAGCAATCGAGAAAAACTGTAACCCGCTAGCAAAGTGCTTCAGTTTAACAGTGTTCAACTCTTTAGCATCAGCTCAAACAGCAATGCCCAACATTATTAACTATGATTGGACTTTGGTGACATTCATATTCCTTTTAGATGTGTCTTTTTCAAACATATTGATATTATTAATAACCCAGCAGGGTTATTTTTTTCCATCATATTTTTTTTAACAGTAAGCCTATGTTTTAATTAAAATAATTTTTCGTCATAGCTTTGAAAACGTGCAGGAATGTCTGGAATCACTTGATAAAGTAGATGAAAATACAGTTAAGTGGAAGTTGTGCAGCACCATGACATAATAAGAACACTATAATGTTGTGAATTCTTTATGCTTTAGTTGCCAGTGTTTCAGCGCGTTGTTATGGGAAGAGCACACTCACACAAAACTTTCTGGCAAGCACTTAACTTAAAGTTCACTTGCATTTGGGTGCTTTTGTGCAGATTCATGTTGTAATGTTATTTATGTTGTGTATCTAGGATATCTGATTAATCTCATATGCGTCATATAGAACTAGCTTCAGTTTACTGGTGTTCATTCACTCTTCAGCTTCACCTAAAGCAGCTTTTTCTTTTAGAGGTTTCTTTTTCGAAAACATGCATTATTGATAATCTAGCAGTGTTTTTTTACAGTCATATTTTCATATTTTGATAGACATATTTGCACGTTATAATGTTATAATTTGAGTACTCATCTTTGAGATCTATCAATATCGAAATTGCCCATCCATACTAAGCATACTGAAACAAACACACTTCTGTAAAATTCCTCCTTGGAAAAAACAATCATTCATTCATGTGATTGCTACTATCCCTGCTCTTATTCATGCTAGGCTGCATGGATGGACAGGGAGAACAGAACCATATCGCCAATCCAAACTGTATGCTAATTGTCAATCATCTTTGACTTTGTCCTGAAAGATATTCAACCTTGGTAAACACAAGAGACTTTTTTCAAACACATTAAAAAAATCTTACTGATACCAAACTTCTGAACAGTAGTGAATATATAAAGTTCTTATTGTTAAAACTTGAATTATAAACAATAATAATAATAAAAAAAACATAAATTAATCTAAACAGCACATCCCTCTCTTCTCTGGTTGGGATTTTGAATATAGTCAATATTTTTGTGTTAAGAATCTTTGTCGGAGGAACCTGGTAAATCATAAACTAGTGAAGACGGAGAAGACGGAGAATGTGGGCACTATGTGCTCAGACTCTGGCTAGGCCGTTCTCAGCGCAGTCAAATTTAAAGTCTGCCCACCATCAAAATTAAAGTCCCGCACAACAACACGGCTTACGTCACTTCAGAGTTCAAAATGGCGGTGCGAATGCAACCAGGAAAAAGGTTCTAAGGGAACATTTAGTTACCGGGTAAAAAAGCCCCTATTAACACACAACTGAGAGTCTCATAAAACAGCAAATAGCTTTACTCTCACCAGCACTCCATTTCTAGACCCTTAAGCTTAAACCTCCATTTCTGATTCAAACTCAAAAATGTTTAAAAAAAATCCATATTTCAGTTTAAGACAGCGGATTTGTCCTAATACTTCATATTATACATCATTTTGTCATTGATGTGTTGTCATATAGTGCCTGGCTGCTCTTTTTACATCCTTTCAGGTAAATAGTTCTATTTAATTTAATGTATATTTTTCGTCTAGTTTTCAGGCTTACTTGAATACCTAATCAGATTCTCACCTCGAGACTCTTTTATTTCTCCTTGTAGGTGCCCTTTTCCTCTCTCCTTCCTCCTTTCTATTCATCACATATTGTGCAGTCTCAGCAAAAACCAAACAAGGCCTTATCTATGCACACAGCTATCCTGCCTCTGTCACCTTAGAGATTTATAACAGAAGAGAGAAACAGAGAGAGAGATTGCTGTCAGTGGGTGGGTCAGCTGATCAATAGTGTCAGACAGGGGAACAGACAGTAGGACAGACAGATGCAGAGACGGCAGAAGTGAGGGGCAAAAAACCCCACAGACAGACAGATCAGCAGTGGAGACATGTCTGACAGACTACTACCACATCTGAATGTATAAGCCCAAATGGTATCATCAGACTTATTTGCATTTTCTGTGCTGAAAATGGAGCTGAGAATGGAGCTGAGAATGCTACATGCAAACTAGTAGCTGAAAGCATCATCAAATTATATGATAAAACTTTAATATTAATGGTTGCATAGTTTCTGATCAGTGCACATCAACAATCCAGACAGGATGCAGGAAGAAACATTGGTAGAAACTGTTTCTAGGTTAGTGAATGACATTTTTTCTGCTCTAATATCCTCCTTTTAAAATACATTAAGACAAAATAATAATCATTTAGATTATTTAATTCAATTCATGCTTCCTGCATGCCCTTGTCTCACCATCTAATCGATTGCTAGTGTTTGCTTTTGCTCTCATTCTCATGACCCAGTTGCCAAAAGAGAGAAGGAATAGGACCAGAGAGACAGGCACGAGTGGGTGTGGAGAAAAGAAGTGACACGTCTGAGTGCTGAAACGTCAGGAGATGAAAGATGAGAGAGAGCCCAGTATTGACCAGGCTGGTTTTAGCATCAAAGTCTTCAAGAAGAGATTAAAAAGAAATGAGAGAGACGGGAGAGTACTTTGTAAAAGCTGCACTGGGAAGTAGGTTCATGGGAGCAGTAGTAATTTGAGTAATGAGGTTGTGGTACATTCTGCTGTGTCACTGTATGTAAAAGCCACTTTGAATGATGCCATACATTTCATCTACGTCAGATCAACCAAGCTGTAATTTACTGGTGAACAGCTCATGTCAGAGATAGGAAATGTTGACTTCATGCTTGGTTTCTTCCTCATGGGGTTGCCTAATGCTTAAAAACCTGGGCTGGTAACCATATGTAGTCACCTAGTCTATTGTTTTTGAGAGGGCACCAGTGGGAGTCATGGCGAGATAAGATATAAGATGAGATTATTAGACAATTGTCCTTTTTTTCCTCATACTGCACCATATAAAAACCATGACCCTAAAACCGTGATAAAAACCGAACCTTGATACAATTGAACCGTTACACCCCTAATATATGTACACACACACACACACACACACACACATAGTATATATACAGTATATATGTATACATCTAGCTGATATTCTTCAGGTGAATCTTATATTCATAATAACATAATCAATTGACTGTCCGCTGAGGAAAGCGATATCTGTCTTTGTCCGTTTAACAGTTAAAGGTGACCTATTATGCAAAATTAATTTTTACAAGGTCTTTGAACAGTGTAAACAACAAGCCTATAGTTATAAAAATCCACCTAATACATTTTTTATAATCCCCATATTTGTTTACTGTTAGTTGTAACGAGTGTTTTTGTGTAATTCGCTGTGTATGTTGATAATGAAATGTGTGTGTACATACATTATATATAGGCTATATAAGGGGATGTAACGATACATATATCGAGATATCGCGATATACAAATGCGACGATATGTATCGTTAATATAAACGATATGATTCGCGATAGTTAGTTTTATCCAAGGCTCAGCTTACTGTATTTATAAGGTAGAATTCACCCCCAAAAAATTATTTTGTCATCATGTACTCCCTCTAATGTTTTTAGAGTTTCTAGAGTTTTTGTTCAACTTCCAAACACAAATGAAGATATTTTATATAATACCTGAAAGATTTCTGTCCCTCCATTTAGTGTCCATTCCTCTAAAACTTAAAAGATCCAAAAAATTTCATAAAGGCATCGTAAAAATAATCAATCGAGTGGTCTTATCCAAATGGCGATGGCTTTATATGATGAACAAATTTACGACGCGCATACTGTAGAAAACACGGACGTTCAAATGCGTGTGTGACGCGCGAATACAACATGAGAGTGAGTAAATTCAGAATTGATATTTTTGAAAGCATGAGATCCCACCCTCCCTTCAGAGCATCTCCAAAGCCACGCCTCCTCCAAAACACATGAGTGCACACAGTCAGAGCAAAGTTTGCAAAATGTCACGAGAGACAGCATTAAATTATCTCTGTCTCAAAGCACATAACATTACAATAATGAACAAGCTGCAGATTCATTTTCGGCGTTGTTGATGTTGCCATAGAAATGTATAATTCTGAGTCCAAGGACGTGAACAGCTCAGAGTAGAACCAAGTCAAGGCAAGTCATTTCACTCGGTAGCCATATTTGAAAGGCCTGTTGGGCATGCAAGTGCAGCTCCTATCTCTTTGAATGGAATTCTCCAAGACTGTTTGCCAAGGTTACGATTAAATTTCATATTTGAAATCAACAATGAAATCTGACAAAAGTTGTCTAATAAATTTTGTTTCTAAATGCTCAAATCATGACAAAAACAGCATTTTTCAGGCTAGACCAAGCTAATGCGCAGACCAAGCGTGCATCTCAGGAAACTGACTGTTTCTATAAGAACTGGGCTTCGGCAGTGAAGCGATGACTTTACCAATCGGTGATTGGCTCTTTTCTTAAGAAGGCGGGACTTATTCCGCCATATAGCGCATTGCACTTTCTCCCATTCATAGTAATAAGAGTGCACTGTCTTTCTGTATATAAAGTCTTTGGTAGAACGGATCATTTTGGTTCAGGAGGAACTGTAAAAGGTGTCTGATGTTTGTTAGCGGTGCTCGTTGACTGTCTACACATGTGATGGGTGACCTTTAATATTACTCAGCATTTGAATGTATAATTACAATCTAACAAGGACAAAATAAACCTTAAAATAAACCTAAAACAATAATATTGTGAAATGTCATAAAAAGTAAGAAAATACAGTAAACCTACAGTACATAATTCATCATATTTTACTTTTTGAATGTTCACTTTCTGATTATCATTATACATTGATGTAACCTTCAATTCAGTCTCATAGTTTCAGTAATTAATGTGTCATTTATTGGTGCTTTGGTTTACTGTGATGGGGAAACAGTTCCATCAGACTGAACTTTGCTTTCTTGTCACTGAATTGCTGATAGATTATTTTATACACTGATTGCTTCTGATAGCTTATTTTATGCAACTGACAGTTGACAAAAAAATGTTTTTTTTGGCTCTGTTAAAAAAAAAAAATTTGAAATTGAAATGTTAGTACATAGCAATTAAAGGGATAGTTCACCCAAAATTTTGTAAAGAAGATATTTTAAAGAATATGGGTAGCCAAGCACTTGATGGCTCCATTGACTTTCATAGTATGCAAAAAAGGTGTGAAACAGTTTAAAAAAACAACAACAACAACAATGTTTGGTTACAGACATTGTTCAAAATATCATCTGTTTGTGTTCAGCACAAGGAAGAAATTCATACAGGTTTGGAATAACTTGAGGGTAAGTAATTGATGACAGAATTATTTTTTTTGGGTGAACTATCCCTTTAACACTTTAAAGACAATATAAAGTTTTAAATAGTTATAAAATAGTTAAAAAACAGTATAAAGTGGGTAATTTTTTTCTTTCTTAAAACACCTAATTCTACTAGAGGCTTCCCTACATTTGATTTCCCCCACATTCCCAGTATATGACATGTTGCTGACTGTATGGTGGAGAGCACTGAGAGTACCTATTTTAATCATTTTTATTGTTTATTTCAATATTTCCTCAAAATCAATAATCTCAGTCAGATATTCCAACCGCAGTTGCAAGTCGCTTTGGTTAAAACATCTGATAATTGACTATATATGAATATTAGTATTTATAATAAGTATTGAATATTAAATTATTATATCCTGTGTATCTGAAACATCTCTGTGACTGTATCATAGATTTCAGAAAAACAAAAATACCTATGGATATGGGAATATTATTGTACTAAAGGGAATATTATACTACTAAGTGTTAGGTGTTAATCTATTAAAATCACATGGTCTTGTTAATGTACAATAGCAAAAGAATCAACCACAGCATGTGCTTTATATAATTTCCAATATAATCTACATTTTATAGTCTCATCCGTTCATTTTATGTCTGTACATTACAAAGTTAAATTAGGTGCACAAATGGCCACTCAGCAGCGTTAATCCAATTCACACACATACGGCACTACTAATATAATTCATTAGTGGTGTGTAATGGATTACAGACTTAATGAGGGATGATTCAGCCATACAACTGGAGCGGATCAACATATAGGCCAGCACATGCACACACATGAACACAAACCTACACTCACATGTGTGAGAGAACAACAAAGACTAAATGTTACTGCAAGACAATAGCGGCCATAATTCGTGTGTGATAGACATGTTTAGCAATGTCATCATATTTAATACTAAGACCAATATCTTCTACGCTGAGTGTGTGGAAATTAAATCAATGTTTCATCTGACCTGCAGCACTGCAGAGCAACATACAGAAACTATGCAAGGTCTCAGCTCACATAAAATGGCTGGTAGGCAAATTAACGTTTTAACATGTCACGACCCGTCTGTACCCAGAGAAAACTGAGCGTCATTAAGTGCGGTAGGGTCAGGATGACAGGGTGAGATCAGGAGAGCTACAGGTCTTTAATTGCATTAGAGTGTCTCATTACTTGTGTGTGTGAGTTTCTCTAATGACGAAAAAATCTCCAGATACAATACACATGAAAACTAATCCCAAGCAGAGAGATGCGAGACGTATGCTGATGCATTTGTGTATTTTGAGCTGTCAGTTCTGCTAAAATCACTAACACCATCCTGACCTACACGGTACAAAAACCTTTTGTACAAAAACTAAACTATGCTTTATTAGAGGATGAGGAAACTTGTCAATCTGTAATTTCTAAGATTCATTTCTTTTTTAATAAAGCTCAAGCTGAAAATAATTTTGGTTCTAATTGGGAGCTATTAAAATACAATATTAGGTTAATGTTATTCAAAGTTGGATCTCAAAAAGCAAAGCAATACAAACTAGAGGAACTTAACATTGTTAAAAGAATTGTCTGTCTCTCCTGCATCCCCTTTGAAAATGTATTTATTCCAGAAATTTGAATTGGCTGAACTTCAGAACTCATTAGATAACTTATATATATGTAAAGCAAAGGGTGCTTTTGTTCGTTCAAGGAGATGGATGGAAGAGGGAGAACGAAATTCCAGTTATTTTTTAAAGTTAGAGAAACAGCGTAATCATCTCAATTATATAAATAGTCTTAACATAAATGGAGTGGTTTTAAAATATCATAAAGAAATTTCTAATTATTGTGAAGAATTTTATAAAAATCTTTATCGTTCTAGACACTGTCAACAAAAATTTGATTTATTTTTTAATTCTCTTGACTCTCTTTAATTCCATATTTCCAAAATGTATGATATTGGCAAAAGTCTGTGTTAATCTCCTATTCAAATTAAAGATATTTCTGAGGCGATCGATAAGCTGAAACTTAATAAATCTCCTCTGTCTTCTCCAAGTGTATTTAGAAAGCCTACATAAGGGAACTCTCCCAAGCTCTATGACTCAGGGTGTTATAAATTTGATCCCTAAACCTCAAAAGGACCCTGCTCAACTTGAAAATTGGCGACCTATAAGCTTGTTAAATAGTGATTACAAAATACTAGCCATGATTTTTGCTATAAGTATTAAATGTGTTTTAGATAATATAATTGATGACTTTCAGTCAGGTTTCATGAAAGACAGACTTATTTCAAATAATATTAGACTTGTTCTTGATATTTTAGATTACTCGGATCTGATCCCTGATGACGGTTTCTTGTTTTTTTTTTTTTTTTTTATAAAGCTTTTGATTCTGTTGAGTTTCCTTTTATTCTTAAATCTTTGAATATTTTTGGTTTTGGCCCCAACTTTATCAATGCAATTCAAACTTTGTACAATAACGCCACTGCTTCAAATAAATTACAGCATGGTACTACTCATACATTTAATATAGACAGAGGTATCCGTCAAGGCTGCCCAATATCGTCGTGTCTTTTTCTGCTTCCTATGCAATTATTAGCCATCCACATTCAAAATAGTAATTTGAAAGCTATCTCTATTGCAAACCGATCAATATTAATCAGCCAATTGGCTGATGACACAACTCTGTTTTTGAAAAATAAAGATCAAGTTTCTGTAGCCTTAAATATAATTGATCACTTTTCATCTGCTTCTGGCTTAGTTCTTAATATTAATATTCACAAATGTGAACTTTTATCTATTAAACAGTCCACTGATGTTAAAGTCTGTGACATTCCAGTCAAATCCTAAGTTAAATACTTGGGTATAATCATATGTAAATATCAGAAAAAAAGATCAAAATTGAACTTTGAACCTCTTCTTTCTATTCAACGCAAATGTAATTCTTGGTTATGGTGTGATCTGTCTATAACAGAGTGCTGCTTTCCAGAGCAGATGGGTTATCTCGGGTTATCTATCCTGCAATGGCTCTGGATGTTTCTGTGGAGATTTGTAGAAATGATAGTAATCTTTGTTTGGAAATCTAAAAATAATTGAATTAAAAAGAGTGTTATGATAGCTGACCGTACAATGGGTGGTTTTCACTTAGTGGACTTTTCCACTCTTAATAATTCTTTCAAGGTTAAGTGGATAAAATCTTTTTTGAACAACCCTACATCTTTTTGGAATATTATCTCAAATCATATTTTCAGTTCAGTTGGAGGTTTTTTCAGTTGTTTTTCTTTTTTTTTTTTTCTTCTTTGTTGTGCTGCAACTATGACAAATTTAAACTATTAAAATACCTTTAACTCTTTCTAGTTTTCATAAACAGGCTTTAATATGTTGGTCCCTAATATAATATAATATAATTATAATTTTTCTCCACATAACTATTTTATCTGGAACAATCAAAATATTAAATATAAAAATAAATCTTTTTTTTTTTATAATTGGTTTGATAAAAATATACTTTTAGTGAGTCAACTTTTATATGAAAGGAATGTCTTGCTCTCTTATGAACACTTTATACTTAAGAATTCTCTTTTCCAGTCCCCCAAGAGAATATGCCATTGTTTTTGGTGCAATTCCTGCTTGTGTGAAACCTTTAGTCAAACCTGACCCTAAAGGTCCTTTATGCTCTCCACCTATTTTTGACAACACTAATCTATTTGTTGATCAATATCCTCTCAGTAGCTTGTCAAACAAGACAATTCTTAACAGAGCTCAGATTTCTTTACCTGCTTGTGTAAGTTTTTGGAATAACAAATTTGATGATATAGAATGGGAAAATTTCTTTTTTTCAGCAAAACATTTTTTTAAAGTGGCTGAAGTCTCTATTAAAATTATTCACAATTGCTACCCAGTTAATTATAAATTTGCTAAATTTAATAATAGTATTTCCCCCTTGTGCTCCTTTTGTCATCAGTTTGATGAGACAATTATTCATTTGTTTTGGGAATCTGTGTATTGCAAAAAAATTTGGGTTGACTTTTCAAACTTTGTTAAAATGTATCCATCAAAACAAATTTTTTTTGGTGACTCTCTAAAATTAGACCCTTATCATTTTAAATTTGTTCTTAACTTGCTACTTTTTCTTGCCAAATTTTATATTCACAAGTGTACATTTTCAAAGAAAACTCCTTCTTTCTTATTTTTAAGAAAGATTTTGATATATATCAAAATGCTTTGAGGAACTCTAAAAACTCTACTGCTTGTAAGAGTCTGCAATGGTGTAAAAAAAAAAAAGTAAAAAAAGGGGGAAGACTATATCATTTGACAAAGCGCTCATGTGTAATTTAGATATGTCCATTAAACTTCCCTTTATTTTCTCTTTTCATTCTCTCTCTAAATGTTCTGTTCTCACTCACAGTCAGGTGACATTTCAGTATATAACCAAGCTTTTTATCTCTATTTCTTACACACAAATCTCTGAGCACACACAATAATCTCTATATGATTGGAAGCAAATGTTTCAGCAGCCTACAAAAGCAATATGAGCAGCAAAAGATTAGCCAGATTAGATCTCTCTAGATCCCCATGAGTTCCACCTTTGGCCCACACTTGAACACACACTTTTTCTCTCCCCCCCCACACAGCATTGCAAACTAGCCCATAGTTGGAGTGAAATCCTCCAGAAATAAAGGGACAGTTCACCTGAAAATGAACATTCTATCATCATTTACTCATCCTCATGTCACTCCAGTCCTCTATGACTTTCTTTCTTTTGCTCAACACAAAAGAAGATATTTTTAAAAATGTCTTCGTTTTTGATCATACTATAAAAGTCAATAGGGTTCAAGGTTGTTTTGAAACACACTGACTTGCATTGTATAGATATAAACACTTAAAACTTCAAAATACACTACTGTTCAACAGCTTGGGGTCAGTAAGTATTTTTTTTTTTTTTTAAGAAATTGATACTGATCAAAAGTGACTGAAGACATTTATTATGTTGCACAAGATTTCTATTTAAAAGAAATGCTGTTCTTTTAAACTTTCTATTCATCAAACAATTCTGAAAAGAATTGAATTGAAAAAGAAAATATTAAGCTGCACAACTGTATTCAACATTGATAATAATAAGAAATGATTCTTGAGCACCAAATCAGCAAATCAGAATGATTTCTGAAGGATCATGCGACACTGAAAGCTGGAGTAATGGTGCTGAAAATTCAGCTTTGATCACAGGAATAAATTACATTTTAAATTTGAAAACAGTTATTTTGAATTGTATATTTCACAACCTTGCGGTTTTTACTGTATTTTGATATATAAATGGAGTCATGAACATAAGAGACTTTCAAAAACTAAAGAAAAAGCTCACAGATCCAAAATCTTTTAAACAGCAGTGTGTATTATTTTGTGCTCCACAGAAGAAAGTAATATATGTAAGCAGCAACATGGGGTTGAGTAAATGATTTTTAGTTTTTAATTTTTATGTCATTTTAATACCCACTGAGAAAGCTCATGAACATGGTATATATAAGTTTTAATATATCTGCCATTTGTGTGTATGCAAATTGTTTGTATTGAAAAGGTCCCATGATGACCCAGTTGAGTAAGTGTTTATGAATCATTCACACATGAAGAAGCCTACAACACAGGGAACAAGATAATAATTAGTGTTGAATCATTACACCTTTGAACATCACAGTGTTAAAAGAAATCAACACACAAACACTAGACCAGAAAGCATGTCACCACAAATACTTATAAAAGCACTCATGAAGACAGAGAGGAAGAAAGAGTGTGTGATGGCAGCATTATGAGCTGTGGTGATACAGTAGCCATATCACATCACATACATGATCATTTGTAGAATCACCACAAGTTTTACAGCCAAATAATGCCACATCTCTTCCTGAAAAACAGCCCCTCCAACACTGAGTTTGGTGTAAAAAATTAAAGTGGTTGAAGCAGATGTGTGAACAGCTGCATAGTAAGAGCAAGTTAGAGCATAGTTAATATTAACTATAAGAGCATAGTAAGAGCACAGTTAATATTAACAAAGGAGTTGTCATTTCCTTTTCATATTCTTCACAATGTCAAACACACATGGATAAAAACAAATTCTTCTGAAGGAGAAGCATATGACTGACATATCAAAGCTGACATTTAAAACCCTCACACTCAGGCTTAGGAAGGGAACTGACTTCAAAATGAGCTTTGATGTAGGGTTAAGAGAGAAAGAGAGAGAGAAAGAGAGAGATAAACACATTCAGTCAAGTCTGTCCAAATCTTTAAAGGTGACATATTATGCCCCTTTTCACAAGATGTAATATAAATCTATGGTGTCCTCGGAATGTGTCTGTGAAATTTCAGCTCAGAATACCCCCAGATCATTTATTATAGCTTGTCAAATTTGCCCTTTTTTGTGTGTGAGAAAAAAAACTTGTGTGTGTGTCCCTTTAAATGCAAATGAGCTGCTGCTCCCGCCTCCGTTCAGAAAAGGGCAGATCCTTTACACGAGCTTCGGATACTCCGGCAGTAACAAAACACGTGAATTTCAGTCAAATTTCAGAAATAACCAGTAGCGGGGTGCAGTCGTATATAGAGACTTACGAAGAGCTTGCAACTTTTAGATGCACCTGGACGTTTCTGAATGGTTAGTGGATACATTTATGTAGTTGTTGTGGAGTTACATTGATTTGTCTAATCGACTTGTATGTACCGTCATGTTTAACTTTACACAAGTTGACACAGTTCCCTGAGGTCTTTATAAGACAGCTGTGAAATTTTTTGGTCAAATAGTGTTCTGTGCTCGTCTGTGCAGCCAACGACAGAACAGTTTGCATGCTTTGCTCTAACTTTTGCCATTGCGTTAGAACTGGTTACACTGTTGTCGCTTGCGAAAACCAAATGGCAGCGATGTGGGTGGAAACGTGCAGATTAAAGGGATAGTTCACTTTGAAATTAATTTTTGATATGTTTTAGCTTACCTCAAGGGCATCCAAGATGTAGGTGTCTTTGTTTCCGCAGTAGTTTCAATTTTGATATTTTTAGGTCAAACCGTTCTTGTCTGTCAGTCATATAATGTAGGTCGATGGTCACTGTATCAAAACACAAGCACAGAGTCCAAATTAAAACAATTCCCCATCGTCCAAATTAAACAATTCTCCATCGTAAGTACACATTGACGGCCTAAGACACGAAACGAGCGGTTTGTGTGAGAAAACGAACAGTATTTATATCGTTGTTATCTCTTGAAAACAGCACACGTCTTAACCCTCTGAGGTCTGAGCTGTTTTCTGGGCCCTGGAGGTGTTCTGACATGCTCTGACATTTGTGGTTATTTCTGTTACTTGTGACATTTTCATGGCTAAAGTCTAATTACACTGTATTCAGCACAAACTCTGCTACAATAATATATCAGCAGAATGTATGTAACAGTTTGTAGTTTTGAGATAATGACATTTATGCGTGGTTTGTGAAAATACAAAAATAAATTCTCACTGAAATAAGGTCATGAAACCCATACTGATTATTTCTTCACAAGACTTTTGAAAATTGTATCACGTAGCCTAGAATATTTGCTCTAAAACTATGTGAGAATCACCCTGACTGCTCATTCAGAGAAGACAATATATTGATTTAAAAATTTTACGACGTGTTTTGTGTTAGAAAGCAATATGCGAAGAGGCGGATCACCTCATTAATATGAAAGCTTTCCACACCTGAGAAAGACAAAGAACCTCCCTAATGGCCCTATTAGGAGCTTATCAGGGCCCATCATTCTGACCACCCTTGCACAAAGAATGAGGAGATTTAAAAAAGAATGGCTTTTAAAATTGTTTGGATTTATTTACAACACAACATAATCCAAAGATACACAACAAAAAAGCACTTATTGAAGAAAGAGACCTTTGTGCCATTCCTAAAAACATTGTACATACCTTTCATTTTCTAAGGTGTTTGATTTTCACTTTACCATGTTCATGTACAGAGACATGTACTGTGAATGTTGAAGTCAGCAGGACTCAGTGGCATCTGGGCCCTGAAAAAAAAAAAAAAAAGTGAACATACTGATATCAAGAGAAAGGCCTGCACGATTTTGGGAATACATTTTAGATTTTTCTTGTTAAAATTGCTTTTTAAAATTCACAGAATACACACACACACTCACACAAATGTTTCCAACAATATATAATGAACACCAGGTTTGTTGTGCCTTGTAGGTATAGGCTATGCGCAGTGCTGCATAAAATAATAACAATATAGCAGCCTATATATTTTCAAAAAGATTTCAGTAACAACTAAGCTAGAGAAAAATATATTGATTATCATGTTACTTCAAATGTTTCCATTCGTTATGATGATATGAAATGAGATAATAGTAAAAACATGAAGCCGTTTGGAGCGTTTTGCTTTTCCAAAATATGATACATTCAAACGCGATCGCGATCAAAAATATGATACATTAAAACGCGATCGCGATCAAAAATATGATACATTAAAACGCGATTGCGATCAAATATAAAACATTATGGTTAGGCCTACCATATACATAGCCTATCTACGTTTGAGCAGATATCCACAAACACAGTAACAGTAAACACGGGTCTAAATATTATAATATTCACCATATATCTAGCAACAGTTCAACTGCAATGTGAAATTTATGCAACAATAGCAAACTAATATGTAAGAATTACTTACCTTATCTTTCTTGTCTTCAAATATCGTTCTTCTTCTTCTTCTGATGTAAATCCAATGTAAGCTCAGGCACGTCTTTCAAACTCGACGAAAAGTGAAGTGAAGTGTTTTGTTGTTGAGGTAATGAGGGCGATCGCGTTCCATGTGGAGATTTGCATGTGAATATCTTTTGCGCGAGTGGGCGTGGCCGAATTAAAAATAATTAGGAAGCGTTTGAGAAGCTGGAAATCTTGTTGGTTTTATACAAATTACTTAAACAGAGAATATTTGTTTTCGTTTTGAATCCGATCATTTAAAAGTACACACTTAAATGTTTATAAAGGTGTATGGCTCATAAATGTGTGACAAGTATTCGCTGAGTTTTGTTTCAGTTTATAGACGTGCTCAAGAAAAAAAAGTTCACCGCGACGGAGAGGCAGAACGCACACACTGTTTATTTTCTTTATTTTACAAAAGCACAATGTTTTGATTTGATTGGAAGTGGACACATACAAAAGTAGAAATACCACAGATTCTTTTTTTATATTTATTTTTTCTGTATGACCATAAATGACGGAGAAATTTAAGTTTATAGTGCTACAATGTGGAGAAAATCCAGCAAAACGCGCCGGCGCGTTTGTCGACCTCAGAGGGTTAATGATCTGACGGCGCGGGCGGGTATAGATGTATATACATAGATGTCGCCTTGGCTACTGCAGTTCATTGGAACGAAACCGTAGCCAAGCGACATCTAGTGTATATATCTATACCCGCCCGCGAGCGGGTATAGATGTATACACTAGATGTCGCCTTTGCTACTGCAGTTCTTTGGAATGAAACCGTAGCCAAGGCGACATCTATGTATACATCTATACCCGCCCGGGCCGTCAGATCATTTGGACTTGTGCTGTGTTACAAGAGGTAAAAACAATATAAATACTGTTCATTTTCTCACACAAACCGCTCGTTTCGTGTCTTAGGCCGTCAATGTGTACTTACGATGGGGAATTGTTTAATTTGGACGATGGGGAATTGTTTTAATTTGGACTCTGTGCTTGTGTTTTGATACAGTGACCATCGACCTGCATTATATGACTGACAGACAAGAGCGGTTTGACCTAAAAATATCAAAATTTAAACTACTGCGGAAAAAAAAGACACCTACATCTTGGATGCCCTTGAGGTAAGCTAAAACATACCAAAATGTATTTTCAAAGTGAACTATCCCTTTAAGGGGCGGTAATATTATAGTAAGATCCCCTTCCTACATCAGAAGGGGAGCGAAATCTGATCGGCATATTTTTTCCATTACCAAAACAAAGTTACTGGGTTGTCACTTTTTCTGTGTTGGTAGATACACCAGGGCCCCAATTATAGCACTTAAACATGGAAAAAGTCAGATGTTCATGATATGTTCCCTTTAAAGCAAAAATTACAACTGCGTGGTTCAGTTAGTTAGTTAGTTAGTAAGTTGTGCTTATGTCTGTTTTCTATGTCTGTATAATAGGCATATACACAGTCATACTGACACACAAACATTGATCCACTGCAAAGTAGTATGTTCTGCAGAGCATGTTACTGAACTTTATAAAAAATGATGACTTATGATGTATGACTTACAACAAAATAACAAACAACAGCTCTTCTTTGTACTATAAACAGCACCAGAACAACCTTGAAAATGCTGCTCTATGAGTTGTAACATAATATCTATAGGCTTATATCGGCCCTGAATTAATTTTAAAAGGTGGAAAGGACGTTTTTCAAGACATGGTAAGAAAATGCAAAAAACCTTTTTCCTTTTAACTAGATTTACCTCTTCTGCTACAAGGCTGCCGTGACATCTGCAAGCAAATATAGATACACAAACATAGAATTTTGTACTATTTAGAAAGCACCAAAAAAGTCTCTGCTCTTCCAAATAGAGCATTATAATGTATAAAACCCAGTTTTGCTGTTTGAGTAACATTATAAAAAAAATAACAAAAGGTTACAGTACCGGTATATATATAAATGGTAAATGCTTAGGTAAATGATAAATGATCAGTGCCCCACTGATTCCAGTTTCTGAATTTAACATATTTATATGAGTTCAGTCAGAAACAGTAAATTTCCTAGAAACCCCCCAAAAAAAGCAAAAAAAAAAAGCAAGAATAAACGGTATACAAGGCCAAAAGAGAGAAAAAGCAAATGTAATTATGAGAGCTCAAAATTACGAGCACATGGAACATTTAGACAGATGAGCCTGCAGCTGTGCCAGCTTGTCTAGAGCCCCTCCTCTCTCTCTCTCTCTCTCTCACTCTCTCTGCTGTCTGTTATTGGTTTGTGCCTTTGTGACAGTAGCTCCCTTTACTGCTCACCTCTTCTGCTGCATCCCTCTATACACAGAGAGCAAGAAGGGGAGAGAGAGAGCGTGTGTGTGTGTGTGTTTGTGTGTCTGTGTGAGAGGATTACCTCTTCTGCTGCAGAGCTCCGTGCAGTTGTTCCTGTCTGTCTCTTAGTTGGCTCTGCAGGTGCCGGATCTCTCGTTGATAACTCGCTGCTTTCCCCGCAAAGTCTTCCTCCTGTTCGCGCAGACGCCGACCCAGCGAATATACACTTGCTGACGCCTTCTGCTTGTACACCTAGAGTGGCCGAGAGAGAGATATGAAAACAGTTGCGCTGGAAAGCACAGAGGAACGGTGGAGTACCACTTAAACTAATAAATAATCAAGGGAAAATAAAATAACTCAAACAACCCTGGAGGAGCCAGAGACAGAGACTACACAGCACGGTAAGACTAGAAAGAGTGCTAATGTGTGTGTGGAGACATGTTCATCTGTCTGGATTAGATCATGTCTAACCAATGCAGGAAAAGTGACAAACTATTATTACCTGTCTCTCTTTACAGGTAATAATAGTTTGTCACTTTTCCTGCATTGGTTAGACTTGATCTAATCCAGACAGAGCTGAAGAAAAGGGAGGGTATGGGAGCAACGAAGAAGGTCTGAATTTACAGTTTAATAAATGAGGTTGTTAACATTTATGAGGAAATATTTTACCTCCAGCTGGTTACCTTGTGGATGACAAATGAACCCACATACACACACACAATAAAATAAAAAAACAGGTTGAAAGAAATACAGTTACTGGAGATGAATGAAGCAGAGATCTGATGTTCTGGGATACTGCAGTGATATGTTGAACCGCAGACTCAGGGCAGATGCATTACGGAGAGGAACAGATGTTGGCCTGTCTGCTGCTAAAACAGATGTGAGCTATTTAGACAAACAAACATGCACATTTGTGCAGCTCCTGGGGTTTCTAGGGAGAGGCAGCCTGTTGATATAACTCATCTTCACATTGCAAAGGGCAGTGAAACAATTACAGCTACATGAGTAAACGTGAGTAGTCAGATATGCTCAGTCCATAAATGCCTCATCATAAATACATGACACCGGGGAGGATATGAGACAGATCTCTGAGAAAAAAAATGAACTGCAAAGAAAAACCAAGAGAGTCAGACAAATGGATAGGGCAATAAAAGGAAAAAAACGGAGCGACAGATAATTAGATGCTGAGAGTTGTTCTCCTTGGTAACTGTTGTTAGGCACAATTGTGATTTCCTTCAGAGATCAAAACCCAGAGGGAGGAATGCAAGAGTGAAAACTAAATAATATCCAGAAAGAAAATTTCCATGCATGTAAACGTGAAAACACATACGCATGCGTTTAGAGAGCTGATTAGCAATGGTAATGTTTTTAATGGACACCCTGTGTTGTTATATCAGTTTCGAGCAGAGAATGAGCATGTGTGGAGACAGTGGGATTGTGTGTGTGTGGAACAGAGGGAGAGATTTGACTGTACTCTGTGGGGTTTTAGAACACATAGGGTCCAACCTTTCCCTCACATATGGATCTATAACTCTCCACATAAACAAGTCTCAGTCAACAGCTCTTTCAGTGCATGTGTGTGTGAGCAATCAATTACAGCAGTTCTGAGTCTCTCTGGTTCTCTCGCCCCTTTTTCTTCTAGAGATATTAGTGTTGTCTTGATCGTGTTATAGAACATCTGAGATGACACCAGACAAACCACAAAACCAATAAGGAGTACCAGAACTAACATTGCAAACAAGCGTGCCAACATGAAGCGATTTCAGTGACTTTGGTGGATTGCAATGGGTCATTTGCACCATCATAAAGATGGTGCTAATGTGATTTCAATTTGTGACATTTTATTTATATGATAGTGACATATTCATTGAGCTTGTGATAGCAAGCTTCTGGCTATACTGCTCTTCATGCCATGCTTGCTTGCTTTTGTAATTCCCTCCAACATGGTAAATCTGTCAGTCGGAACTGTTAGCAGCATCGTCCATTTGCTGTTTGGATATTTCACTTCTGTTCTAAGTTCTTCTGTCTTTGGAAAGCTTTGTATGCTCTTCTGCACTCTGCTGTCCATAATGGAGCTTTTCCATACAAAACTTTCTCCTAAGAGCTGTTAAGGGATCATAATGCTAAGTCAAAACTCAGACAGTGGTCAGAATGAGGCTAAACACTGTAGGGAATCATTTGAGAAGTTCAATCTGTTAACTGTAAAATCAAACAGGGGTCAGATTCACTTTTTTTTTTTAACTGATCAACTCAAAAAAATGTTGCAATTCTTGGCGCTCTCTCTCTCTCTCTGTATGAATGTGCTTTCAAAAATGATGTCGGAATTATAAACTGACAAAAAAAGTTGTCAGGCATAATCATGACCGCCCATTGTTTACATAATCTATTACTGGTGTCACTAAAGACTAATAATAATGGTAATATGTATTATATGGAGCTAGTGTTATGTTGTAATGCTTAATATTTTAAACAACCCAATAAATTACATTTGGGAATTTAAGACAAGTTGTAGGTTATTCTAATTTTAAGAGGTTATTTACGATAATCAACATTCTTGATAACAGGAACATTCTTTTCAGGAATTCAAATTATTTTTAAGTTTTTGACTTTGACAATCTTCAGGAAAATGATAACATTCTTAAGAAATGTTTTATGGGAATACAAAATATTCTTAACTTTATCCTTAAAGGAGAACTCCGGTCAATTTTAACATAGGCCTATTTCACAAAATGGCGACCGAGACCGGAAGTAGGGTAACGATACCCTAGAGTTTACCCTACTTCCGGTCTCGGCGGCCATTTTTGTGAAATAGGCCTATTGAGCTCATTTTTTTGGTAAATATGGAGTGCTGTCAATACAGAGAACAACGACAAAAATCGGTGTTGCCTACACCGTGTTATCCTCTTTTTAAAATTTGCACCCTGTTGACTTCAATGGGGCAAGTTTTAAAACTGCTTTTAGCCTCTTAACATCCTTGATGTGTCATTACAAGTGCACAGAAAATGTGAGTGATTCCTTCAGAGTGATCACGGGTGAATCTGACTGCAGTAGATGTGAAAGATATGAATAAAAATGTTGTTATTTCAGCCAGCGCACATACCCGTATTTACATCCTGTTTTCAGCCGAAGTCCACAGTAGTCGATTGTCGAGTTCACGCGCATAGGTTTAGTTACCTATGATCACGCGTGTGAACTCGACAATCGATTACTGTTTTTAGATTTTAAAAAGAGGATAACATGGTGTGTAGGCAACACCGATTTTTGTCGTTGTTCTCTGTATTGACAGCACTCCAAATTTACAAAAAAATTAGCTCAATGTTAAAATTGACCGGAGTTCTCCTTTAAGTTATAAAATAATTAGAAAATAGCAGTTAAAAAGAAGATTCTTAAAAATGTTTTATGAATCTGGCCCCAGGTATATTTCTGAATATGAAAAAGATTTATAAGATTTTGGTGTGTAGTTTCTTTTCAGATGACTAAGCTTTTGGTTTGCCAAATGCCTCTATAGCTTGTTTAACTTGGTTTTGGATTTTTCAGCCTTTTCAAAGAAGGTAGTAAATGTGTTCAAATGTGAACGGTATGGGCTAAACCACTTTAATTAGGCTTGTCCATGTATAGACAACAAAAGTTTAGACATCTGTTTAGTATGACTCAATGAACGACTCCATCGTAACATGGTGGTTGCTCGAGACTCCTGAAGTTGGAAAAGTTTTCATTAAGGCTCATGTTCACTGCAATCTCACTGCTGCTTTTTACCTGAATGCTACCCACCAGTCTAATACTGAAGTGGAAAAGAATTTATTTACAAATTTAGCACCTCTACTAAATTTGATATAATTCCCTTGCACTTTTCTAATCATGCATTACAAATATTAAATAGATTTCTAAACACAATAAACACATACTATTCTGCCATTCTGTGGTTATTATATATAATGCACAATATCTATATATTCGAATATATCTGCATAACTGCAAATAATAGAATATAGATATACACTACCGTTAAAAATTTTGGGTAATATTTCAGTAATGTTTTTTATTGCTTTTCAAAAAGTCTCTTAAGCTCACCAAGACTGCATTTATTTGATCAAAAATACAGTCAAATTTGTAATATTGTGAAATATTATTACAATTTAAAATACTGTTTCATATTTTAATATATTTCAAAATGTAATTTATTCCTGTGTAATGGCAAAGCAGAATTTTCAGCATTATTACTCCAGTCTTCAGTGTCACATGATCCTTCAGAAATCATTCTAATATGCTGATTTGCTGCTCAAGAAACATTTCTTATTATTATCAATGTTGAAAACAGTTGTGCTGCTGAATATTTTTGCAGAAACTGTGATAGCTTCATTCTTTGATGAATAAAAAGTTTAAAATAACATTATTTATTTGATTTTTGTTAACATTATAAATGTCTTAACTGTCACTTTTGATCAATTTAATGCATCCTTGCTATTAAAAAAAGTATTAATTTCTTTAAAAAAAAATCTTACTGTCCCCAAACTTTTGAATGGTCGTGTATATTATAATCACAGAATGGAAATACTGTTCTGTACTTGAAACATGCAGATTAATCATATGCTGTAATGAGCCTGGAGGCCACTACAGTAAATCAACTGTTGTAATGAGTTTAGTTCAGCAGCTGATGTGTCACCAATAATGACTTGTTAACGTAAAGACTGCTGTGATTGGGGTCTCTGATATGTGGTAGGGGGTTTAGACAGTCCAAGTAACTAAAGCAATCAAACCAAATTTTTCTTTTGAAAGACAAATTGTTCAGAGGAAAAAGTGTCAGATTGAGGTCAGTTTACTGAAGAATACAGAGATGAACATGAAGGTTTGCTTTCAAATGAAAGTTGAAAAGACAATAGTAAAACGGTGATGGAACTGAGTAGGTTGCATTTACAATATGTCCTAAGGTCTGAGAAGTATTTTCTACTGAGAAGATAATTTATGTCACCAGTTTCAAAGGTGATGGGAGACCTTGATTAGATCGTAGGAATCCCATAGTGTAGTGAATGATATCTCATGCCCTGTGTCTGAATGTGCATACTTCCCAACCTAATAGTAGGACAAAAAACAGCAGGCCTGGATCTAGAATTTTTTTTATGGGGTGGCATGCGGCCTGTGAGGAGTGGTAACACCTAAGCAAACAAGCATTCAATCATCTACTGTATATATATATATATATATATATATATATATATATATATATGTTTTTTTTTTTTTGGATCAGTAACATTTTTAATGTTTTTAAAAGAAGTCTCTCATGCTCACCAAGGCTGCATTTATTTGATTTAAAAAACTGTAATATTGTTAAATATTATAACAATTTAAAATAACTGTTTGCTTTGTGAATATAGTTTGAAATGTAATTTATTCCTGTGATACAAAGCTGAATTTTCAGCATCATTTCTCCAGTCTTCAGTGTCACATGATCCTTCAGAAATCATTTTAATATGCTGATTTGATGCTCAAAAAATATTCATTATTATTATCATCAATGTGTAATTTTTTTTGGGATGAATAGTTTTATTTAATTTATTTGAAATATAATTTTTTGTAACATTATAAATGTCTTTACTGTCACTTTTAATCAATTTAATGCATCCTTGCTGAATAAAAGTATTGATTTATTCCATCTATCATATTGAGTGTATAATGTTTGAGTGTATAATGTTACAAAAGCTTTCTATTTCAGATAAATGCTGTTCTATTGAACTTTCTATTCATTAAAGAATCCTGAAAGAAAAGGAAAGCTGTTTTCAACATTGATAATATTGATAAAATCAGAAAGGTTTCTTATGTTCCAGAACTCAACCCTTCCTCCACCTTAGCCTTTGTTTTCTCCAGACGTTTTGGTAGCACATTTTGAGAGAAATGCGCCCGGCTTGGTAATGCATAACAGGGCTCGAGCACACTAAGTAAATACTTTAACCCCTCGTTTTCAACAACCGAAAAGGGGCGCACATGCTGATGCGGTGGTGACGCGTTCATGTAACATGTAAGGGTGGCACTGCCAATAAAGCACCTAAAAGCTGTCACAAAGAACTGGCAAAAGTAATAATTATGAATATGTCAAATATAGCAAGGAGACATTTTAATTGTTTATTAAAGGGGTGGTAAAACACGATTTCACCTTTCTAACTTTAGTTAGTATGTAATGTTGCTGTTTGAGCATAAACAACATCTGCAAAGTTACAACGTTCAAAGTTTAAAGCAAAGGCAGATATTTGCTTTTAAAGAAATCAATTTCTAAGAACTACAGTAACGGATGATAGGGACTACACGACATTCCTGTGGGCTTGCTGACATCACTAAGCCCAATATTTACATAAACCCCTCCTCTGGGAACACAATACATAGAGGGGGCGAGGCCATTTCATGTTGCTTTGGAGAAGAGTTGTTGTGGTAGTAGAGAGTCGTTGCCGCTATGCCATCGAAACGCTGTTATTTTCACCCAGATTGCAGGTCCACTTTGTTCAGTCTTCCTAAGGACAGTTACAATTTATTTTTAACTCGGTCTCTCATAATTATAATCCAAATGTCGCTCTCTGTGCTGCACATTTTCCGGAGGAAAGCTTCCTCAGTTTACACGAGTAGATGCAGGATTCACATAACGGCTTGTCCTGAAAGATCGAGCAGTTCCAACTTTAAAAACAGAAGCTGTTGTTTACGAGCCACAACCTGTAAGTATGATTTTTTCGTTGATGTGTTTTCCTGTAATAGTTTGTATTGTTGATTGTACATTGTAGCGAGGAAGTAAACGAAGGACAACGCTGTTTGTCTACACAAACCAGTCAAATGCCAGTCAGTTGTTAAATGTTTGTCTACACAAACCAGTTGTTAAATGCAAACGTTAATTCATACTTATCCGACAAATACATACAAACTTCTGTTTAATGTCACCAGCGCAGCGAACTTGGAATGTTCGTGGTTGTTGTCGTTCATGTGATCACTGTAAATTATTCTTTGATTATAGCTTTTATGTATGGTTTATCTACAGGCATGCTAAATATGGTTTGTGTTTGATTTGGCTACTGTTGTAAAGCCGATGTTTAGTGTTCGTATTGGGTTAAAGGAGAACTCTGGTCAATTTTAACATTGAGCTAATTTTTTTGAACACGAGTGAATCTGACTGAAGTAGATGTGAAAGATATGTATGAAAATGATGTTATTTAAGCCAGCGCAAATACCTGTGTTTACATCCTGTTTTCGGTTGAAGTCCAAAGTAGTCGATTGCCGAGTTCACGCGCATAGGTTTAGTTACCTATGATC
The DNA here is from genome assembly GCF_964197995.2 of Scardinius erythrophthalmus. Taxonomy (NCBI): domain Eukaryota; kingdom Metazoa; phylum Chordata; class Actinopteri; order Cypriniformes; family Leuciscidae; genus Scardinius; species Scardinius erythrophthalmus. Next base: position 37,660,241 of record NC_138222.1, read on the forward strand.
ACGCGCGTGAACTCGGCAATCGACTACTTTGGACTTCAACCGAAAACAGGATGTAAACACAGGTATTTGCGCTGGCTTAAATAACATCATTTTTATACATATCTTTCACATCTACTGCAGTCAGATTCACTCGTGTTCACTCTGAAGGAATCACTCACATTTTCTGTGCACTTGTAATGACACATCAAGGATGTTAAGAGGCTAAAAGCAGGTTTAATACTTGCCCCTTTGAAGTCAACAGGGTGCAAATTTTAAAAATAGAATAACTCGGTGTAGGCAACACCAATTTTTGTCGTTGTTCTCTGTATTGACAGCACTCCAAATGTACAAAAAAATGAGCTCAATGTTAAAATTGACCGGAGTTCTCCTTTAATAGTTCTGGCGACAGATATTTAGCTACAATCGTTTAAATATACAAAAGTAACAGTGTCATATAGCGATCACAATAGATCTGCAGCCTTAAAAAAACAAACAAACCTTTCTGAAACGTCCTTCAACAGCCGTTCTTGAACAGGTTCTGCTCGATCCTCTCCACTAACATTCTCTGGGTCTGATTCGGGCTCAAACTGGTATGGCAATATTAATGCCGTTGTTTACTGAAGCACAAACTACCGGTAAGGGTAAGGGGCGTTTCCGAAACAATGTGTACTTGGCGGTTAGCGAATCACAACACACTGGGCCAGCTAACCAATCTGAGCCCATTGCGTATTTTTGAGGGCGGGGCTTCATAGAACCAGGAAATCATCCGACCGTTTTTACAAGGAGGGACAGAGCAGTGTAGAATAATGGTTAAATATGTGAAAAATAATGCGATTTTTTAAAAACGAAGCATGAACACATGTTACAGTGCACCCCACAAACACAATCAAGCCTTCGAAAAAAGGTGTTTTACCACCCCTTTAATAAACAAGTGTTTTCTGTGTCAGTGTCGGCTGCAAAGATGAAGTTGACAATGCTGACTCGCAATCTTCGCAGTAGTGAACCTCGCACAGTTCTGTTCGGACTGTTGTACTGTTCGGACGCTCTTGCTTACTGCTCCGCGCTTTGCTCTATCGCTTTTACATTTTTATATTTTATCTCCTTTTATCACATAATTTTAACTTCTCGCTTTGCTCTATCGCTTTTATATTTTTATATTTTATCTCCTTTTATCAACTAATTTTAACTTCAGCAAATCAGCTCAGTGCTCAAATGGCAAAGCTTGGATTACTACAAAAAAGCAGAATTCTTTTATCCGACCAGCCTCCCACTGAAAGCCATCAGCTTACATTCCGGGGAAAGGAAAACACAACTGCCTACATTCAAAAGGATAAGAGAGAAAATGCCTCTTCTGGTTCAAGAATCTACTTGCTGCACAAACTGCCACAGACTTTCACAAGGGATTGCAGTTCTTGAAACAAAGTTACTTGCGGGACACCAAACCAGACGGAACACACAACAGAGCCTCAGCATACAGCCGGTGAGTCCCATGAATCTAGTGCTCCTCGACAGGCCATACTGAGTGTAGAGAAACAAGCCGTAACTGATCGACATACAAATCGATGGCACAAACAGGGAGCGAGACCCAAAGGCACTTGAGACAGATTGTCACGAGCATCACATATTACCGCAGTAGCATCCTCTACCCCAGATACGGCTCTGACAAGGATTGCAAACACTGGTTTCCTACCACCACCTATACACCTTGAGAACAGATTTGAAGTATTAATGAATGTAGATGTGGAATCCCCAAACGTGATGAATGTGATCAAACAAAGATCGAATCAGCCAGTAGTTAACACTGATGCTAACTGGCGCTTAAGGTCGAGCAGACAGCGGCACTCAGCTCAGAGCGCAGCCGAGCACAGGACTCTGATAGCAGGTGACTCCATAATCAGAAACATGAGCAGGGATACAAGTATGTGCTGCCTTCCACAAGCAACAACTTCCAATGTAAACACGGAACTTCAGAACATTCTGATGAAACATAAGACTGCAAATCGACTTATTCATGTGGAGAAGAATGATACTCATAAAGAGCTGTCAGAACTCCTTAAGAAGGATTTCAATGAACTTTTTGAAACACTTAAAAAACTGAAAGTTCAGACATTCACCAGTGGACCACTCCCAGTAAAAGGAACAAAAAGGTTTTCACGGTTGCTTGGGCTTAATACATGGCTGCAAAAAAACCTGCAATGTAAAAGGAGTGAACTTCATTGACAACTTCAATCTTTTCTGGAGTCAGAGACAACTGTTTCAAACAGGATGGCCACCACCCAAACAAACTTGGTTCAAGAGTGCTAAACGACAATTTCTACTTCTCCCTCCATCATCCTTCTGCAGTGTGTGCCAATCCACTCAATCTGAACGGCACACACACACCTGGACACAATATGAATTACCACAGGAAATAACACAAGGACAATGATAACACCATGCAGCCACAACAACCTCTGCTCACGGACACAATCTCAGCTGAGTCCTGCCCACAGAGCTCACCACAGACAGACTGTGAAATATTAGAACTGCTCCAAGCTTCAGCACCCAAGGATGACTTCCTGGAAAACAGCCAGGAAAACCAGGACAACATATCAGTCTCTGATAACACCAGAGCAACAGCCCCTCTCACCAGACACATTGGTGACACAAAAGACACAAAAAGTTAAAAGGGTAATTGATGATATTGCTCCTGTGAAAGTCAGGAAGAAGAGTGGCAGACAAAAAGCACCTTGGAGAAACTCAACAGCAGTGCAAAATATGAAAAGACAATGCAGAAAAGCAGAGCGCATGTGGCGGAAGACAAAACTTGTAGTCCATTATAACATCTACAAAGACAGCATCCATGCTATCAATATGGAACTAGGCAAAGCTAGACAGACTTTCTTCTCGAATATTATAAACACCAACTTAAACAACACACGCACTCTTTTTGCTACTGTAGAGAGACTGACAAACCCCCCAAGACAGATTCCCAATGAATTGCTCTCAGACAGCAAATGCAGTGAGTTTGCTTCCTCCTTCTCTGAGAAAATCAATCATATCAGAAAGGTGATCAGCACATCCTTGAGTTGCGCTGGGGTCAGACAGATCAGACCATAACCTGAGAAAGTAGATACTATGTCTGATTTTGAAGAAATTGATGGCAAAATTTTGGAAGAAACCGTACAGCACCTTAAAACATCAACCTGTGCCCTTGATGCACTTCCCACATCTTTTTTTGTGTGTGTGTTAAACTGTTAGAAGCAAATCTCCTAGAAGAGGTAAACTCCTCACTTCTCCCACAACTCCTTGAAAACTGCAGTTGTCAAGCCCTTCCTGAAAAAGCAGGAATCAAGCTTTTGTAACATTATACACTCAAACATTATACACTCAATATGAGTGTATAATGGGGGATAGAATAAATCAATACTTTTATTCAGCAAGGATGGTGATAATAGAAAAAGAAATTCAGAAAGAAAGGCTTTGTGCTTTTTGTTTGAGGTCTCTGTGAAGGTTTTAAAGCAGTCTTTTAGTGCCGTTTTCAGAGTTATATGAACAGACGTTTCAATATATTGGTATTAAATCATAATGCATTTTCTGAGAATTTATATTTCAAGTTTTGACAGCAAATGTCACGTCCATAACGCTGGAATTGCCCAATTTTAAAGAATTTATCCTCAACTAGTGTATATATACATACATATATATTAGGGTGCATCAAAAAACACAATTCTTGAATTTTGATATGGCTGGGTGCTAAAAATGTTCCAATATATGTAGAAACAACACATGCAAAATATTTTTCCAGTACATGATGATTTAGGGGTGCCACCGCACATCTGTTTTTTTTTTGATAAAGTGCTTAACAGATCTGAGGTAAACAATACTACAGCTCAAGAAAACTGAGATGATCTTTCTGTTTGAGGTGATCTTTCTGTGTTTGGTATGTATTATTACATAATTACTATCATATCTGTAATTGTGTCTTTGTATACTTATTTATCATAAGTCATTTAAGTCATATTTATAGGTATTTGGTGCTCATTACACCTAGCTAACGTTAGCTAGCAACAGTTTGCTAACCACAGTTAGCTATCTATGTTAGCTAAGCTATTAAGCTTAACATCAACAGTATTCTAGAGTGGACAATATCATATTCAGAGTTTACAGTGGGGAGAACAAGTATTTGTTACACTGGCGATTTTGCAGGTTTTCCCACTTACAAAGCATGTAGAGGTCTGTAATTTTTATCATAGGCACACTTCAACTGTGAGAGACGGAATCTAAAACAAAAATTCAGAACCTGTATAAAAGGTCCACACACTCAATCAAACACACTCCAACCTCTCCACAATGGCCAAGACCAGAGAGCTGTGTAAGGACATCAGGGATAAAATTGTAGACCTGCACAAGGCTGGGATGGGCTACAGGACAATAGGCAAGAAGTTTGGTGAGAAGGCAGCAACTGTTGGCGCAATTATTAGAAAATGGAATAAGTTCAAGATGACGGTCAATATCCCTTGGTCTGGGGTACCATGCAAGATCTCACCTCGTGGGGCATCAATGATCATGAGGAAGGTGAGGAATCAGCCCAGAACTACACGGCAGGACCTGGTCAATGACCTGAAGAGAGCTGGGACCACAGTCTCAAAGAAAACCCTTAGTAACACACTACGCCGTCATGGATTAAAATCCTGCAGTGCACGCAAGGTCCCCCTGCTCAAGACAGCGCATGTCCAGGCCCGTCTGAAGTTTGCCAATGACCATCTGGATGATCCAGAGGAGGAATGGGAGAAGGTCATGTGGTCTGATGAGACAGAAATAGAGCTTTTTGGTCTAAACTCCACTCGCCGTGTTTGGAGGAAGAAGAAGGATGAGTACAACCCCAAGAACACCATCCCAACCGTGAAGCATGGAGGTGGAAACATCATTCTTTGGGGGTGCTTTTCTGCAAAGGGGACAGGACGACTGCACCGAATTGAGGGGAGGATGGATGGGGACATGTATCGCAAGATCTTGGCCAACAACCTCCTTCCCTCAGTAAGAGTATTGAAGATGGGTGGTGGCTGGGTCTTCCAGAATGACAACGACCCGAAACACACAGCCAGGGCAACTAAGGAGTGGCTCCTTAAGAAGCATCTCAAGGTCCTGGAGTGGCCTAGCCAGTCTCCAGACCTGAACCCAATACAAAATGTTTGGAGGGAGCTGAAAGTCGGTATTGCCCAGCGACAGCCCCGATACCTGAAGGATCTGGAGAAGGTCTGTATGGAGGAGTGGGCCAAAATCCCTGCTGCAGTGTGTGCAAACCTGGTCAAAAACTACAGGAAACGTATGATCTCTGTAATTGCAAACAAAGGCTCCTGTACCAAAAATTAAGTTCTGCTTTTCTGATGTCAAGTCATCTTCATTTATATAGCGCTTTTAACAATGTAGATTGTTTCAAAGCAGCTTTACAGAGATAAGCGTATAATTTAAGATAACAGAGATTGTTTTGGCTTTATAGCAGTTCTTTATTTATTTGATGTATCAAATACTTATGTCATGCAATAAAATGCAAATTAATTAGTTAAAAATCATACAATGTGATTTTCTGGATTTCTGTTTTAGATTCTGTCACTCACAGTTGAGGAGTACCTATGATCAAAATTTCTATATGCTTTGTAAGTGGGAAAACCTGATAAATATGCATTGTATCAAATACTTGTTCTCCCCACTGTAGATGTCTCATGTGTATTGAGAGTAGCATTGTAGTTGTTACAGTAAATTAACAGGGTAAGGCCACATGAACATGTCCCATTGACCTCCATTCATTTTGTCTATAGGACAAATGAATGGAGAATCTTGAAAGTTGAATTCTGAGAAATACCCAAGTTGCCCAAAGGGTTCAAACAAACAACTTTTACTTTGATAACCCTATAGAATATGTTACTGTATAAAAGTTCACTGTACTCAACATTTCCAGGTCAACCTTTTGCCAATTAGACTAAAAATTGCACATTTTTCGAAATTTCGCCAAAGTTCATGTGTTAGGTGGCACCCCTAAATCTCAATGGAATTCCTCAAAACTTTGCAAAAGTCATTTTTATGTTAATTGGAACAAAATGCAATGCCAGCCAAATTGATATTTTGAAATTAAAATTTACCATTCAAATTTGATGCACCCTAATATATATATATATATACACACACACATATATATATATATATATATATATATATATATATATATATAGACACGTACATTAGAGTCAGAATCAGAATGAGCTTAACTTCCAAGTATTTACACATTGAGAAATCTGTCTTGGTGAAAGAAGCTTCCACAGCACAGACAGAATAATGGCGACATGACACATCATAAAAATACATGTGTCTTATTGTGCTTGAATGGTTTAATAGCACTTGAATTAATGATAGCGTGATCATATACTGTAGCACAGCCAAAGAATGACGGAAAATTTGTTTTTTACTTAACGCGTTAAACTGAAAAAAATAAATGCATGCGTTAACGTGTTCATTTTGACAGCCCTAATAGAATGAATAAATATAAATAGTTAGGGCTGTCAGTTAAACGCGTTATTAACGGCATTAACGCAAACCCATTTTAACGGCATAAATTTTTTATCGCGTGTTTAACGCGTAGCAAACTTTGTAGGTTTTTTTTCACATGCTTTTGCAACAACTAGTAACGTTAAAACTACAACACCACCGGATCTAGCTAGACCGGAAACAAAACAACAGGCACGCCGCACACACTTGCTTTGGCTTGCGAGCTGGCCAAAGAGTGGCCGAGAAGCCGCGTCTAGGACAACTTGTATCGCACATCGGACGAGCATTTTCTCAGTTTATAGCCAGCAAGAAAAACACAGAATGGCGCCGCCGGTGTGTGTACACTCATAGAGAATAATGTGTTCGAATTTTAAACATGAGGCGCTGCACTTCGCTTCTTGTCCAGTGTGCGACCCCCTTTAACATTACGTTTTGAGTGGATGAATGATGAGCGCGAAACGCCGAAATGGATGCCAATAAGATTCTGAATGGAAAGTTTAATTTTAAAAAAGTGGTCAAATGGTTCAATTGACAAGACCAAAGTGATCTGTGTGTTTTGTCGTTGTGAACTGAGCTATCATCGCAGCATGTCCAGTCTGAAATACCACTTGATGGCCAAGCACACATACAGCTGATGCGAATTCTCCGCCCCCTCGTCAATATCAGGACCTCGTCAGTATTTCTTTCACCCTTTTATTGATGGACAGTGTTACATTGTGTTAGAGATTATTTGCTCCAAGTGAGAATGTTAGTGTGAAATTTAACACTACAGTATATGCCAATGTTGTTTTCAATAAAAAACATTTGCACAAAGCAAGCCGATCCACTTTTCCATGTTGATAAGAGCATTAAAATGAGAAAAAAATAATGGGACAAAAAGAAATCAAGAGACATTTAGAATAGATAAAAATGTGTGATTAATTGCGATTAATCACGAATTAACTATGACATTAATGCAATTAATCGCGATGAAATATTTTAATCGTTTGACAGCACTAATACATACATACATACACACAGGTGTCAGGGTTCTGCCCTGACAGTCTTGTCAGTCTTGTCTCTGTTCAATGTATTTGTCTTGTGCCTGAGCACATGGCTTTCTTTGTGTTGGCCATTTGCTCCTCTTGTACCACCTCCTTGTTTCCCTTTACCACACCCCCTTGTTTAGTCCTTGTTTCACTAATTGTGCTCACCTGATCCTCATATGCTCTGATCCATTTATATTGTGCTCCTTTCCCTCATGTCTTTGCTGGTTCGTTGCCTGTGTGAGATTTTTGCTCGTCTACTGATCTTTTGAGACAGTGTTCCTGCCAGTTCTAGTTTTTGCATTTTATTCTTTTGAGTTTGCTGAAGTCTAGTTCTAGTCTTTTGCTCTAGTTTTCTCAAGCCTTATTTTTGGTTTCTATTTTGATTTTTTTTTTTTTTTTTTTTTTTTTTTTTTTTTTTAGTTCCAGTTTAGGGATGGGCAAATGCAGGGCCGGCGCTCCGCACACGCACATCACGCACTGCGCGTAGGGCACCAAGTGCTTGGGGGGGCACCAAAAAATCTGGGTCGTGAAAAAAAAGAAGCGTTTTTTTTTTTGTGGTGATTTTTGTTTTTTTTGCAGAATCTGTTAGTTTTACAAGCCTCTGTATGTTTGAGATAGCAGTATTGGTATATTTAAAAGCGTACATTTTGATTTTGAAATCGGCTTGTTTTTCGGAGATTCTAGCACGCAGTAGGGGCGTGTCATTGTCGGTGTGTATTTCCACTGAATAAGCCGGCGTGGCTACTTATGCAGCGCTCTGGCCGGCTCTATCTGATTTCAAAATTCAATGACGATGGACGCAAATAACATTACGATGTCCAGCAATCGATTTAAATAGTAGGTTACATGGGGTTTAATTTGTCGTTTAATGAGATGTAGCCTAATACATGTTGTCAGTCACAATATATAGATCCGCCATCAAAATTAACGTGTATCTCAGGCCATCCTTAAAAATATTTTGGTTTGCAGTAACAGCAAAAAAAAAGAAAAAAAGGGTCGGTAGGTAGGTCTATATTTTTTTATATATATAAAAAATAATATAAAAAAGTATATTTTTTTAATAATAAAAAAAAAATCGGGGACGGGGGGGTCTTGAGAGAACATTTTTCACCGATGTCTAGGGGCTGTTTACACCAGGCCACTTTGCGTTTTCTCAGATCGGATTGCAATCTGATTGATCAAAACGATTCAATTATTTACACCTGGTTACATAGATGTGTGTTGTTGTTTTTTTGCGGATATAACCGATCTTTAATTCCCGCTATATGCAGATTTAATGCAGTGCACCGAAAGCAACAGTTATTATTTTATTGGTCAACAGCTAAAATTTCTGAATCAAAGCCCGCAATAAGAGAAAGCGGAAACAGCCCTGGTAAGATCATTTCGTTTCTTTACATTTAATGAAGATGATCGTGTGTTAAGCGTCTGCGACTTACTTTCACTTTGATTTGCGATAGCACGTTGATGCTTAGCTTCTCATCTGCGGCGATGCGTGTTGCAGTAGCGTCGTCATTACTGACTAAAACATGACATGTAGCCTATATAACACGCTTTCACATGTTTATTTTTTAATAAACCATAATCAACAACATATAAAAATTAAATAATCTTTAGAGTAAAGCCGCAGCCATCATTACCAAGCGCGAACCATTGACAGTGAATGAAACGGAGCGATCTTAGCCTGCAGGCCGTGTGACATGCGTAAACCTGGTGTAAACATAATGACGCGCCACGAGTTTTTATTTAAAAGAAAGAACGTAGCTTATGTTTGTATGTATGTCTAAGCAATTTATATTCACAATACTTAATAACTAATATTATTTTATTGCATTTGTATTAGTTGTTTGAAGAGTTAAAAAAAAATTGGTCGGTCTTAACGCAAGTTTACAACCGGCAAGTCGGTCGGACTAAAAGGGAAAATAAATAAATAATTGGGTCGGTACTAAATTGACAGGGTCGGTCGGGTTACGGCAAACAAGAATATTTTTAAGGATGGCCTCAATGGTCCAGTGGTAGAGCTTTCGCCAGCCGTGTCAGAGGGTGTGGGTTCAAAGCATTTGAGCAAAGCATTGGGGTACCACCAAGCATTTGTGCCTAGGGCACCCAAATGGCTAGCACCGGCCCTGGGCAAATGAAACCTCATGAAGCACTGAGGCTTTCCCTTGATTGTTCCGGGAAAAGATTCAAAGCATCATGAGTGTCGAAAACAGCGCCATCTTGTGGCAGGTCAAATTTATAGCAGCCATATACCCAAGTGCGCAGCGCTGTTGTTTTATCTATTAAGCACAAATAAAAGCCTAACAAACGCTAAATGTTCAGTTTTCTGATAATATAATTCACATATTAAAGTGAGGCAGTAAATTAAATGTAACGTTCCTGTCCTCCATCCTGATCCATCCTGGCTGCTGCTCCCTAGACCAGGCAGTAGGCATGTGCCGGTATCAAATTTTCATGCTGCGATTAATTGATTGAGCTTTTATCACGGTATACGGTATTATCACTGTATTTTAATTGCTATAATTATTAAAGGTTAAAAATGAACAAATTAAATTAAATATAATTAGGTTTTCATTATAATAAATTATGACACAAGTAAAAATATAATACAAATGTAATATAGTGCACATATTTAGCAAAATACTCCTCTCTATAGCTATCAGTCAACTACGTGTTGGTCATTAAATGGCTTTCCTGAGGTAAATGTTACGTTCTGTGACATAATTGTTCACCTGCAGTTTTATTGACCTCTTTCCGTGGTTGCAAAACACTGATTGATCGATATTATGTATGAGGCATACCTTTCGGTAAGTTGTACTGTATCTTTAAATAAAAAGTAACAGATGATCGGTTTACTTGAACTGATGCGCTACTACAGCGATCTGTCACGTCACATTTACAAGCACCAAAACGGTATTTATTGTCTGAATTTCGTAATAAAATGGACATGAGAGCTGAGAATTTTCAAAAGTAAACTGCTCTGTCTAGTCTGTCGATGTCAGTGTCCTCTTTGCTCCGCGATTTTTCTCTGAGCGAGAAAATGAATGTGTGGCGCGAGAGCGTGTGAAAAGTGTCGATTGCGTGAGTCTCACACTGAATGCGTAGAGTTGACAGCCCTGCTTTTAGAAGGGGGATAAATCGTCGGCAGCGTTCCTCCTTCCGCCGTGCTTCTTCTCCATGTGAAGATTGTTTACATTAGACTAGAGTGCGCACTTCGCCGCATGCACACAGCGCTTCATGTGGGGATTGTTTACATCACGAGGCTGAATCCAGCTTCTTATTCGCAGCTTCTTATTGACGCTATCCGTTCCACCTTAAATGACGCGAACTTCCGCGTTTGATGGCTTCTTATTGACGCTCAACTTAGGGACCGTGCGGTTTTTCTCTTTCGCGTTTTTTACCGGAATTGTGTTACGTTTGTGTCTATTTTCAGAATAAAAGTATAATAAAAAATGTTTAAATGCAAATAACACTGATATATAAGCGAAAATGGACTGTAAAAATATAAAGGCACATACGGTATTCTTTAATTATTGTACATTTCATCAGCTCAATTTAGGGACCATGTGGTTTTTCTCTTATTTACACTTTTTAGGGACCCTGTTTATTGTAGGCCTATCTATTTTCCGAAAAGAATAATACACTATTTTGAAAGGTAAATAACAAATAATAATAACATAAAATGATTGTAAAAAAATATAATGAGGCCTATACATCAATCTTTAATTAGGCTACTGCAAATAACAGAATTTGAATGTATTTAAAAATAAATATATTGAATACTTTTTTTTTTCTTTTTTTTTAATTATTATTACAAATTAAAATTTCACAATAACCAGAGATTATGCTCCAGCTTGGATCCAGACCCTTATGAGGACTTCAGACACATTTGAAGAGATGAAACCTACTCCTGCAAGGACTCCAGAACATCAAACATGGATGATTATAAATAAATAAATTATCATTTTATCATTGCTTTAAAATGCACATTAATTTAGCTTAAAATGCATGAGTTTGTAAATACTAATTTGTTCTATCTTATAACTACTTTATATCTCATAAAATCCTACTGTGGTTTTGTAACAGAAATCTGCATTTTCTATAAAGCTGCTTTGAATTATGTATTGTGAAAAGTCTTATACAAATGAATGTATGTATAAATTAAATTGAACTGACTTGAAAGAGCCATTGCATTGTTACTGTACATTTTAAAGGTATGGACCCAATCTGACAACAATGCACTTTACACGTCCAATAATCCGCCTAATGTATTTTCTGCCCAATTTGCGGCGCTGTTTCTCAGCTGCCTCAGAGGGTGCGTTAAATTGGACATTATCCCATTATAATAGAGCTACTACTTTAACGAAAAACAAATTTTAAGCACTTTTTACTGTGGAATTATTTTTTTATGAAGCTTTAAACTTCACACAATGTCCAATAATCCGCCTAATGTATTTTCTGCCCATTTCGCGGCGCTGTTTCTCAGCTGCCTCGGAGGGTGCGTTCAATTGGACATTATCCCATTATAGTAGAGCTACTCCCCTAACGAAATCCAAATTTTAAGCACTTTTTACTGTGGAAATTTTTTTTTATGAAGCTTTAAACTTTACACAATGTACAATAATCCGCCTAATGTATTTTCTGCCCATTTCGCGGCGCTGTTTCTCAGATGCCTCAGAGGGTGCGTTCAATTGGACATTATCCCATTATAGTAGAGCTACTCCTCTAACGAAATCCAAATTTTCAGCAGTTTTTACAGTGGAATTATTTTTATATGAAGCTTTAAACTTGGTACTTTACACAATGTACAATAATCCGCCTAATGTATTTTCTGCCAATTCGCGGCGCTGTTTCTCAGCTGCCTCGGAGGGTGCGTTCAATTGGACATTATCCCATTATAGTAGAGCTACTCCCCTAACGAAATCCAAATTTTAAGCACTTTTTACTGTGGAATTATTTTTTTATGAAGCTTTAAACTTTACACAATGTACAATAATCCGCCTAATGTATTTTCTGCCCATTTCGCGGCGCTGTTTCTCAGATGCCTCAGAGGGTGCGTTCAATTGGACATTATCCCATTATAGTAGAGCTACTCCTCTAACGAAATCCAAATTTTAAGCACTTTTTACTGTGGAATTATTTTTTATGAAGCGTTAAAGTTGGTACTTTACACAATGCACAATAATCCGCCTAATGTATTTTCTGCCCATTTCGCGGCGCTGTCTCTCAGCTGCCTCAGAGGGTGCGTTAAATTGGACATTATCCCATTATAGTAGAGCTACTCCCCTAACGAAATCCAAATGTTAAGCACTTTTTACTGTGGAATTATTTTTTTATGAAGCTTTAAACTTTACACAATGTCCAATAATCCGCCTAATGTATTTTCTGCCCATTTCGCGGCGCTGTTGTTCAATTGGACATTATCGCTTTATAGTAGACCTACTCCTCTAACGAAATCCAAATTTTAAGCACTTTTTTCTGTGGAATTATTTTTTTATGAAGCTTTAAACTTGGTACTTTACACAATGTACAATAATCCGCCTAATGTATTTTCTGCCAATTCGCGGAGCTGTTTCTCAGCTGCCTCAGAGGGTGCGTTCAATTGGACATTATCCCATTATAGTAGAGCTACTCCCCTAACGAAATCCAAATGTTAAGCACTTTTTACTGTGGAATTATTTTTTTATGAAGCTTTAAACTTTACACTATGTCCAATAATCCACCTAATGTATTTTCTGCCCATTTCGCGGCGCTGTTTCTCAGCTGCCTCAGAGGGTGCGTTCAATTGGACATTATCGCTTTATAGTAGACCTACTCCTCTAACGAAATCCAAATTTTAAGCACTTTTTACTGTGGAATTATTTTTTTATGAAGCTTTAAACTTGGTACTTTACACAATGTACAATAATCCGCCTAATGTATTTTCTGCCAATTCGCGGCGCTGTTTCTCAGCTGCCTCAGAGGGTGCGTTAAATTGGACATTATACCATTATAGTAGAGCTACTCCCCTAACGAAATCCAAATTTTAAGCACTTTTTACTGTGGAATAATTTTTTATGAAGCTTTAAACTTTACACAATGTACAATAATCCGCCTATTGGATTTTCCGCCCAATTCACGGCGCTGTTTCTCGCCTGCCTCAGAGGGTGCGTTAAATTGGACATTATCCCATTATGGTAGAGCTACTACTCAAACGAAATCCACATTTTACGCAGTTTTTACTGTAGAATTCTTTTTGTATGAATTTTTGACCTTGATATGTTAAACAGAGCTTGACTAGATACTGGCTAAAGACAGTGAAAACATGCTTTACACAGGTTGCAGTGAGAACACACAATCAATCATTTATTGGTACAGGTGCATCTTAAATAGAACATCACATGGCATGGACACATGACAAACACAATAATTGGGAGCATACTCATTAACCAATCAATCAATTAACATGACACATTACACAATGCACAAATACGCCTCTTTGTGCATTGTGTTATGTCCTCTGAGGCGGTGAGAAACAGCGTCGCGAAATGGGCAGAAAATACATTAGGCGGATTATTGTGCATTGTGTAAAGTACCAAGTTTAAAGCTTCATAAAAAAATAATTCCACAGTAAAAAGTGCTTAAAATTTGGATTTCGTTAGAGGAGTAGCTCTACTATAATGGGATAATGTCCAATTGAACGCACCCTCTGAGGCAGCTGAGAAACGGCGCCGCGAAATGGGCAAAAAATACATTAGGCGGATTATTGAACATTGTGTGAAGTTTAAAGCTTCATAAAAAAATAATTCCAAAGTAAAAAGTGCTTAAAATTTGGATTTCGTTAGGGGAGTAGCTCTACTATAATGGGATAATGTCCAATTTAACGCACCCTCTGAGGCAGCTGAGAAACAGCGCCGCGAAATGGGCAGAAAATAAATTAGGCGGATTATTGGACATTGTGTAAAGTACCAAGTTTAAAGCTTCATAAAAAAATAATTCCACAGTAAAAAGTGCTTAAAATTTGGATTTTGTTAGTGGAGTAGGTCTTCTATAATGGGATGATGTGCAATTGAACGCACCCTCTGAGGCAGCTGAGAAACAGCACCGTGAAATGGGCAGCAAATACATTAGGCGGATTATTGGACATTGTGTAAAGTACCAGGTTTAAAGCTTAAAAAAAAAAATTTCCACAGTAAAAACTGCTGAAAATTTGGATTTCGTTAGAGGAGTAGGTCTACTATAATGGGATAATGTCCAATTGAACGCACCCTCTGAGGCAGCTGAGAAACGGCGCCGCGAAATGGGCAGAAAATACATTAGGCGGATTATTGAACATTGTGTGAAGTTTAAAGCTTCATAAAAAAATAATTCCAAAGTAAAAAGTGCTTAAAATTTGGATTTCGTTAGGGGAGTAGCTCTACTATAATGGGATAATGTCCAATTTAACGCACCCTCTGAGGCAGCTGAGAAACAGCGCCGCGAAATGGGCAGAAAATAAATTAGGCGGATTATTGGACATTGTGTAAAGTACCAAGTTTAAAGCTTCATAAAAAAATAATTCCACAGTAAAAAGTGCTTAAAATTTGGATTTTGTTAGTGGAGTAGGTCTTCTATAATGGGATGATGTGCAATTGAACGCACCCTCTGAGGCAGCTGAGAAACAGCACCGCGAAATGGGCAGCAAATACATTAGGCGGATTATTGGACATTGTGTAAAGTACCAGGTTTAAAGCTTAAAAAAAAAATTTCCACAGTAAAAAGTGCTTAAAATTTTGATTTCGTTAGAGGAGTAGCTCTACTATAATAGGATAATGTCCAATTGAACGCAGCCTCTGAGGCAGCTGAGAAACAGTGCCGCGAAATGGGCAGAAAATACATTAGGTGGATTATTGTACATTGTGTAAAGTGGAGAGTTTAAAAATTCATAAAAAAAATAATTCCACAGTAAAAAGTGCTTAAAATTTGGATTTTGTTAGAGGAGTAGCTCTACTATAATTGGATAATGTCCAATTGAACGCACCCTCTGAGGTAGCTGAGAAACAGCGCCGCGAAATGGGCAGAAAATACATCAGGCGGATTATTGGACATTGTGTGACGTTTAAAGCTTCATAAAAAAATAATTCCACAGTAAAAAGTGCTTAAAAATTGGATTAAGTTAGGGGGGTAGCTCTACTATAATGGGATAATGTCCAATTTAACGCACCATCTGAGGCAGCTGAGAAACAGCGCCGCGAAATGGGCAGAAAATACATTAGGCGGATTATTGGACATTGTGTAAAGTACAAAGTTTAAAGCTTCATAAAAAAATTATTCCACAGTAAAAACTGCTGAAAATTTGGATTTCATTAGAGGAGTAGCTCTACTATAATGGGATGATGTCCAATTGAACGCACCCTCTGAGGCATCTGAGAAACAGCGCCGCGAAATGGGCAGAAAATACATAAGGCGGATTATTGTGCATTTTGTAAAGTACCAACTTTAAAGCTTCATAAAAAAATAATTCCACTGTAAAAACTGCTGAAAGTTTGGATTTCGTTAGAGGAGTAGCTCTACTATAATGGGATGATGTCCAATTGAACGCACCCTCTGAGGCATCTGAGAAACAGCGCCGCGAAATGGGTAGAAAATACATTAGGCGGATTTTTGGGTGTGTAAAGTACCAAGTTTAAAGCTTCATAAAAAAAAAATTCCACAGTAAAAAGTGCTTAAAATGTGGATTTCGTTAGAGGAGTAGCTCTACTATAATGGGATAATGTCCAATTGAACGCACCCTCTGAGGCAGCTGAGAAACAGCGCCGCGAAATGGGCAGAAAATACATTAGGTGGATTATTGGACGTGTGAAGTTTAAAGCTTCATAAAAAATAATTCCACAGTAAAAAGTGCTTAAAATTTGGATTTCGTTAGGGGAGTAGCTCTACTATAATGGGATAATGTCCAATTTAACGCACCCTCTGAGGCAGCTGAGAAACAGCGCCGGGAAATGGGCAGAAGATACATTAGGCGGATTATTGGACATTGTGTAAAGTACCAAGTTTAAAGCTTCATAAAAAAAATATTCCACAGTAAAAAGTGCTTAAAATTTGGATTTCGTTAGGGGAGTAGCTCTACTATAATGGGATGATTTCCAAATTAACGCACCCTCTGAGGCAGCTGAGAAAACGCGCCGCGAAATAGGCAGAAAATACATTAGGCGGATTATTGTACATTGTGTACGGTACCAAGTTTAAAGCTTCATAAAAAAATAATTCCACAGTAAAAAGTGCTTAAAATTTGGATTTCGTTAGGGGAGTAGCTCTACTATAATGGGATAATGTCCAATTTGACGCACCCTCTGAGGCAGCTGAGAAACAGCGCCGCGAAATGGGCAGAAGATACATTAGGCGGATTATTGGACATTGTGTAAAGTACCAAGTTTAAAGCTTCATAAAAAAAATAATTCCACAGTAAAAAGTGCTTAAAATTTGGATTTCGTTAGAGTAGTAGCTCTACTATAATGGTATAATGTCCAATTTAACGCAACCTCTGAGGCAGCTGTGAAACAGTGCCGCGAAATGGGCAGAAAATACATTAGGCGGATTATTGAACATTGTGTGAAGTTTAAAGCTTCATAAAAAAATAATTCCAAAGTAAAAAGTGCTTAAAATTTGGATTTCGTTAGGGGAGTAGCTCTACTATAATGGGATAATGTCCAATTTAACGCACCCTCTGAGGCAGCTGAGAAACAGCGCCGCGAAATGGGCAGAAAATAAATTAGGCGGATTATTGGACATTGTGTGAAGTACCAAGTTTAAAGCTTCATAAAAAAATAATTCCACAGTAAAAAGTGCTTAAAATTTGGATTTTGTTAGTGGAGTAGGTCTTCTATAATGGGATGATGTGCAATTGAACGCACCCTCTGAGGCAGCTGAGAATCAGCACCGCGAAATGGGCAGCAAATACATTAGGCGGATTATTGGACATTGTGTAAAGTACCAGGTTTAAAGCTTAAAAAAAAAAATTCCACAGTAAAAAGTGCTTAAAATTTTGATTTCGTTAGAGGAGTAGCTCTACTATAATGGGATAATGTCCAATTGAACGCACCCTCTGAGGCAGCTGAGAAACAGCGCCGCGAAATGGGCAGAAAATACATTAGGCGGATTATTGGACATTGTGTGAAGTTTAAAGCTTCATAAAAAAATAATTCCACAGTAAAAAGTGCTTAAAATTTGGATTTCGTTAGGGGAGTAGCTCTACTATAATGGGATAATGTCCAATTTAACGCACCCTCTGAGGCAGCTGAGAAACAGCGCCGCGAAATGGGCAGAAAATACATTAGGCGGATTATTGTGCATTGTGTAAAGTACCAACTTTAAAGCTTCATAAAAAAATAATTCCACTGTAAAAACTGCTGAACGTTTGGATTTCGTTAGAGGAGTAGCTCTACTATAATGGGATGATGTCCAATTGAACGCACCCTCTGAGGCATCTGAGAAACAGCGCCGCGAAATGGGTAGAAAATACATTAGGCGGATTATTGGGCGTGTAAAGTACCAAGTTTAAAGCTTCATAAAAAAAAAATTCCACAGTAAAAAGTGCTTAAAATGTGGACTTCGTTAGAGGAGTAGCTCTACTATAATGGGATAATGTCCAATTGAACGCACCCTCTGAGGCAGCTGAGAAACAGCGCCGCGAAATGGGCAGAAAATACATTAGGCGGATTATTGTGCATTGTGTAAAGTACCAACTTTAAAGCTTCATAAAAAAATAATTCCACTGTAAAAACTGCTGAACGTTTGGATTTCGTTAGAGGAGTAGCTCTACTATAATGGGATGATGTCCAATTGAACGCACCCTCTGAGGCATCTGAGAAACAGCGCCGCGAAATGGGTAGAAAATACATTAGGCGGATTATTGGGCGTGTAAAGTACCAAGTTTAAAGCTTCATAAAAAAAAATTCCACAGTAAAAAGTGCTTAAAATGTGGACTTCGTTAGAGGAGTAGCTCTACTATAATGGGATAATGTCCAATTGAACGCACCCTCTGAGGCAGCTGAGAAACAGCGCCGCGAAATGGGCAGAAAATACATTAGGCGGATTATTGGACATTGTGTGAAGTTTAAAGCTTCATAAAAAAATAATTCCACAGTAAAAAGTGCTTAAAATTTGGATTTCGTTAGGGGAGTAGCTCTACTATAATGGGATGATGTCCAATTTAACGCACCCTCTGAGGCAGCTGAGAAACAGCGCCGCGAAATGGGCAGAAGATACATTAGGCGGATTATTGGACATTGTGTAAAGTACCAAGTTTAAAGCTTCATAAAAAAAATATTCCACAGTAAAAAGTGCTTAAAATTTGGATTTCGTTAGGGGAGTAGCTCTACTATAATGGGATAATTTCCAAATTAACGCACCCTCTGAGGCTGCTGAGAAAACGCGCCGCGAAATAGGCAGAAAATACATTAGGCGGATTATTGTACATTGTGTACGGTACCAAGTTTAAAGCTTCATAAAAAAATTATTCCACTGTAAAAAGTGCTTAAAATTTGTTTTTCGTTAGAGTAGTAGCTCTATAATGGGATAATGTCCAATTTAACGCACCCTCTGAGGCAGCTGTGAAACAGCGCCGCGAAATGGGCAGAAAATACATTAGGCGGATTTTTGGACGTGTAAAGTGCATTGTTGTCAGATTGGGTCCATAACTTTAAAATGTACAGTAACAATGCAATGGCTCTTTCAAGTCAGTTCAATTTAATTTATACATACATTCATTTGTATAAGACTTTTCACAATACATAATTCAAAGCAGCTTTATAGAAAATGCAGATTTCTGTTACAAAACCACAGTAGGATTTTATGAGATATAAAGTACAGTTATAAGATAGAACAAATTAGTATTTACAAACTCATGCATTTTAAGATAAATTAATGTGCATTTTAAAGCAATGATAAAATTATAATTTATTTATTTATAATCATCCATGTTTGATGTTGACCTTGCAGGAGTAGGTTTCATCTCTTCAAATGTGTCTGAAGTCCTCATAAGGGTCTGGATCCAAGCTGGAGCATAATCTCTGGTTATTGTGAAATTTTAATTTGTAATAATAATAAAAATAAAAATAAAAAAAGTATTCAATATATTTATTTTTAAATACATTCAAATTATGTTATTTGCAGTAGCCTAATTAAAGATTGATGTATAGGCCTCATTATATTTTTTTACAATCATTTTATGTCATTATTATTTGTTATTTACCTTTCAAAATAGTGTATTATTCTCTTCGGAAAATAGATAGGCCTACAATAAACAGGGTCCCTAAAAAGTGTAAATAAGAGAAAAACCACATGGTCCCTAAATTGAGCTGATGACATGTACAATAATTAAAGAATACCGTATGTGCCTTTATATTTTTACAGTCCATTTTCGCTTATATATCAGTGTTATTTGCATTTAAACATTTTTTATTACACTTTTATTCTGAAAACAGACACAAAATAACACAATTCCGTTAAAAAACGCGAAAGAGAAAAACCGCACGGTCCCTAAGTTGAGCGTCAATAAGAAGCCATCAAACGCGGAAGTTCGCGTCATTTAAGGTGGAACGGATAGCGTCAATAAGAAGCTGCGAATAAGAAGCTGGATTCAGCCTCGTGTTTACATCAGAGTGCGCGCGTGTTTCGCATAGGGTGACCAACCGTCCTGTTTTCCCAGGACATGTCCTGTTTTCACGTCCTGTCCTGGCCGTCCTGTCTGTTTTTTATAAAGTGATGAAAATGTCCTGGTTTTCATTATTTTTCATTGGGCCATTAAGCGTGTACTTTAAATATACGCTTGCCTTTGCACACAAAACATATGAAACCGGCTTCGGCTTCGCCCCGTCTTGTTATAATCAGCGCGTTCCTCAATCCGATTCCGCAGCGGCAAGCAGAGAGCACGTCAGAAAACAGAGGTGTGTGTGTGTTCATCTCAGCCTCATTGGTCTGTCACTGCTTGTCATTTCAAATATTCTGACATTGACCAATCAAATCAAAGTAGGCGGGCTTTACGTTCACAGAATTTTAGCAGCGTGACTCGACGCTTCAGTTTGCGGTCAAGTGCGAGGTAAGATGTAAGTAGCTAACAGCGTAAAAAAAAGCCCAAATGTAAATTCACAGATGATTTACAGAGAAAATTCCTGCGTTTTCATTTCGGTCGGGATCCGTGCAAAGCAGAATGCATGAACAGCAAAGCTGGCACGCACGTGTCAGTGTCAAATACAGGTGCTAGCGACCTAGAAGCCCACATAAAGAAAGTATAGGCTACAAGAGAACAACAGGAGGATTGAATTTTTTTTTTTTTTTTTTAAACTTAAATAGTGTAGTAGATTTTTTTATTTTAGCAGTAGATTTTTAACCTATGCTTATGGCAATGAAAAGAAATAGTGTCATCATGTAAAAGGTGTTAAAAGCTAAACCTTTTTTTTAATAGTATTCTATTTTTGCGGGCCAAACATTGAATGGAAAGGATGTATTCCTTTATGTATTAAAGTACAATAACATAGGTTGTGGCCTATGTCACAACAAGGTTGTGAATGCATTTGTCAAGTATTTTTTGATGCATTCACCCCAGCCACGCCCCCACCCCCTTAACCACGCCTCCTCAAACCACGCCCTGCCCATCAACCACGCCCCCGTCCTGTTTTCTGAAAACTAAAATATGGTCACCCTAGCGCAGCATATACACAGTGTTTGTTTAAGCGGTTGATGGAAAATAAGCTAATGCACGTTCTATAAATATAAATTCTGATCTATTATTTTTCACGGTATTTTGAAGTGCCCGCGATAACAATATCGTGCATTTTCATTACCGCGATTTATCGGATTACCGAATACCGGCACATGTCTACCAGGCAGTAAGACAGATACAGCTGCAGTTGCAGCTCAAAGTTTCCAGCCTCTGGTTCCTCAAACTACTGCCTGATTTCCAGTGTTGTGATTATATGGTGCTACTCCAGCTCCTCGGTTCTCCTGCCTAGCTTTGCCCGGGTCGGAGCTCATCTGTCTTCCCTTTCTCCTGTTGACTGCCCTGTCCTACTGTTTGGATCATCCTCACTCCTAACCATCCCTATTGTGCCTTGTCTTGTCAATAAAATTCAATCCCTTGGTCATTCTGCATCTGGGTCCTCTTTCTCCATAAGACTGCTGTGACAAAGCCTGACAACAGGGCTTGATATTAACCTTTTTGCCCACCAGCCACTGTGGCTAGTGGTTTTCCAAAGTTACTAGCCACTCAGCATTTTCACTGGCCACAATTTTGACCTCGATACCATGGGGAAAAACTGCCATATAGATATTTTTAATAATATCTCATAATTTGGCAACAGGTATATTAGGCTGCTGTCACTTTAAGACCAAACGCACTGATCCATTATACTGTTAAACATGCATTTTCTTGCTCAACTGTTTATGTTCACTTCAAACATAACTGACTGTGTTTACATGAATAATCGCAAAGACCAGCATTTTGACATTATTTTGTGTGTTTTCGACTGTTTAGGCAAAAATAACTAAATTTAGTACTGAGAGGCGGCTTTATGTGCGCGCACTTTGGGTGTAAGCACAACATCTGTGGGAATGAGTACAATTATGTGTAATTTGTGCAGTCCCACGCAGAAATTTAAGCCCTGTTACACCAACAATATTCATCCGGAGCAAACGAAACGAGTGCGTGAGGGGAGGTGGGTTTGTGCGTCAACTTGCTGTCAGAGAGATCATGAGAGAGCGAGAAAGAGCAGCTGGTATTGTGTATCTATTCTGCCGAAAATGAGTATTAAAAGCATTTCAGTCCCAGTCCCTAGTTTGTCCAGATGTTGCAGGATGTAATGCAGCCCCATGTTGACCGCATCATCCACAGACCTGTTTGCTCGATAAACAAACTACAGGGGGTCAAGCAAGGGTCCAGTAATGTCCCTCAGGTACGCTAACACCAGTCTTTCACCAGACATTAAGGCAACAAGTCTGTAGTCATTCAGTCCATTGATTTTGGGTTTATTTGGGATGGGGATGATGGTGGAGCATTTGAAGCAGGAAGGAACTTAGCACAGCTCCAGTGATCTGTGTGAAGATAGGGGCCAAGATATTGGAACACTGTCTGGGCCTGTTGCTTTCCTTGTCTTGTGCCTTATGCATCAGATAAATAAGTGCGCAGCCATCTTTAGAATTTTGTTTTTGAACTTCAGTTGTTGGCATAAATATTCTATGGCATTTATATATATATATATATATATATATATATACAGTGCAATGCATAAGTGAATACACCCATGCTAAAGTTGACTAAAAAGAGGAATAAAAAATCATATTTTGGAAATTGAACTTAATGCCTTAATTTAAAAAATTAGGAAAAATCCAACCTTTAAGGACACCAATTTTCTTTGTGAATGAATAATGTATCGTAAATAAATAAATGTTCTTCCTTAAAATACATGGTGCATAAGTGAGTACACCCCTATGTTAAATTCCCATAGAGACAGGCAGATTTTTATTTTTAAGTATTTATTTTTTTAGGATACTATGCATCCTGATAAAGTTCCCTTGGCCTTTGGAATTAAAATAGCCCCACATCATCACATAGCCTTCACCATACCTAGAGATTGGCATGGGGTACTTTCCATAAGATCATCTCTCAATGCAAATCAAACTAGCTTTTAGGCTAACTGAAATAAAACCATGCCAATCTCTAGGTATGGTGAAGGCTATGTGATGATGTGGGGCTATTTTAATTCCAAAGGCCAAGGGAACTTTATCAGGATGCATAGTATCCTAAAAAAATAAATACTTAAAAATAAAAATCTGCCTGTCTCTATGGGAATTTAACATAGGGGTGTACTCACTTATGCACCATTTATTTTAAGGAAGAACATTTATTTATTTACGATACATTATTCATTCACAAAGAAAATTGGTGTCCTTAAAGGTTGGATTTTTCCTAATTTTTTAAATTAAGGCATTAAGTTTAATTTCCAAAATATGATTTTTTATTCCTCTTTTTAGTCAACTTTAGCATGGGTGTATTCACTTATGCATTGCACTGTATATATATATATATACATACACACACATATTATACAGTCAAATTCCTAAAAAAGAAATTGAATCGCGGCTTAATGACCATGGGAAAATCTGGGTCCTATGGCCAAACCACTAACATAGAACATACTTTTTTCTTTTTTTTTTTTTATCAGAACAAGGTACATTGAAAATATTCAGTGACAAACACTATTAAAGGCTTGGCTTTTTCAAAATTTTCACCTACAGATTCCCATCCCAACACAACACCCCAGATGCTAGAAAAAAAAAAAAAAAAAAAAAAGGACTAAAATAAAGTAAGGAAGGAGGGGAGGGGGGTCCTCAAATTACTTTAAAGAGTGAGGAGTATATTCTTCTCAAAATAGTTTATTAAAGGGTCCCATGTTTTGTAAAATGTTCTGGTTGATCCCCTGAGAAAATATTTAATTTTTTCAGTTTTTAGAAACATCATTAGATCACCAAGCCATGATGACATATTAGGTGGATTGTGTGATTTCCACTCTAGGAGAATTCTTCTTCTAGCTATTAATGTGGCAAAAGCCAGGGCATTCTCTTTATTTTTATCTATTTGGAAGTCGTCACCTCTGACTCCAAACAGAGCCATTATTGGGTTAGGGTGAATTTTTAATTTAAAAGCTGAGTTTAAAACCTCAAAGACTGAAAACCAAAATTGTCTCAGTTTAGGACATGACCAAAACATATGGGTTAGATCTCCCTTTGATGCCTTGCAGCGGTCACACGTTTCATCTATATTTGGGTACAGTTTAGCCAATTTTGTTTTACTGTAATGAATATGGTAGAGAACTTTCATCTGAATCAGATTGAGTCTTGCACAAGATGAAGTCCCATTTACTCGATCAACAGCTCTATCCCAGGTGTCTTCAGATATGTCGATTCCTAACTCTCCTATCCATTCTGTTTTGATCTTTTCTATTGATACATTTTTGAACGACATGATCAAGTTGTATATTTTTGAAATAAATCCCTTAAGGTGTGAAGGGACCCTTAGAACTAAATCTAAACGTGACTCAGAGGGCAATTGTGGAAACACAGAGCAGTGGGCTTGGATAAAGTGACGAACCTGAAGAAATCGAAAAAAATCTGAGTTTTGAAGACTAAATTTTTTAACAAGATCATTGTAACTAGCAAAAGTATTATCAATAAAAAAGTCACTACATTTAACTAGGCCTAGGTGTTGCCATTGCTTGAAAGTAGAGTCTAGATTGGCAGCCGGGAAAAGATGATTCCCTTTCAAGGGAACTCCCGTTGCGTCGAGAATGACGCTATGGGGAACGCTTTGCGTGATGACGTCTTGAAGCACATGTAAAATAAGTCCAATGGTGTGGCGGAACGTCAGAGGCGGGTGACGTCACATACCAGGAAACTATAAAAGCCAGCCCGAAACAGAAAACGAAAGCTTTCTGAGTCTTCAGTTGCGCTCTGTGTTGAATCTGTCCCTGTTATTTGGTGTTGTCTGTCTATATATATATATATATATATATATTTATTCAGTTATGGCGAGCAAGCAGCAGTATCGAGTGTGTGTCCATCCCTGCCCGCGTTATTTAACGGGAGGTGACACACACACTCTTTGTGTTGTTTGTTTGGGAGAGGAGCATGCCCAGTCAGCACTCGAGGGTGGTGACTGTGTGCATTGCTGTGCGCTTCCACTGCGTACGCTCCGATCCCGCTTGGCTCGGTTCAATCCCGACCACGTTCCCCAGGGCTCGGGTCCCGCCGCGGCTGAGGCTCGGCGGCGATCTCAGACCTGGGGTTCGCAAATGGATCTGTCAGTGGATGTTGAGACGGGCTCTGCCTTATCTCAGCCTCTTACTGACAGATCCAGTGCCTCTCATCAGGGTGTGGAAGCACGCGCTGCGGTTTCTTCCCCCCCGATGGAGGCACCAGTACTGCAACTATCCAGCTCTGAGGAGTTGGATGTTGTGAGTATTTAAGCTGAGTCTGAGGATTCGCCACCTCAGTCTCATGCATTTGAAGAGCTGCTTGATGTAGTTACTAGAGCAGTTGACAGACTATCTATTGAGTGGCCAGAGGATAGGCAGGACGTTCGTTCGAAAAGCAAACTTGACGAACGCTTCCTGCCATCTCGTGCACAGCCTCAGCGCAGGAGTCTTCCGTTTTTCCCCGATCTCCACACCGAGGTGTCGAGATCGTGGGGGAAACCAGTTTCATATAGAGTTTTTACACCAAGCACATCCCACTACTCTTCTATTCATAAATATAAAGAGCATGGTTATGGGGAGATGCCGAAGGTGGAAGAGACGCTCGCGAGCTATCTCTCTCCAGCAACGGCATCTTCCTTGAAGACTCCTACACTCCCCACTAAACCAGTAAAGTTTACATCTTCCCTGATTCATAAGTCGTATGCAGCCGCTGGTCAAGCTGCAGCGTGTCTGCATACGATGTCCCTTATGCAGGCTTATCAGGCGGAATTACTGGGTGATTTAGAGGAGGGCGGGGGTATTGGTCCTGACACGGTAGCCGAACTGCGCAGGGCCACAGATTTGTCTCTCAGGGCCACCAAGGAGACCGCTAAATCAATCGGGCGGTCTATGGCAGCCCTGGTGGCCACTGAGAGGCATCTGTGACTCAACCTGAGTGACATCAAAGATAAAGAAAAACATGTTCTCTTAGATGCTCCGGTTTCTACTGTTGGGTTATTTGGAGATGCAGTGAACAGTGCTGTAGCTAAGTCACAGGAAGCTTCAAAACAGGCAGCTGCACTTCAGAAACTTCTCCCCCGCCGTTCTTTCTTTGAGGCTGCTGAGCGGGAGCAGCCTCACTCCTCTAAAAAGAGCGCTGACCATCGTGCCACTCAAAAACAGAGTGTGTCCTCTCGTGCTCCCCCACAAAAATCTCGGGGACACGGAGGGCGCTCTCAAACCCAGCAGCCCTCGAGGGGTAGAACGGATCTGCGGACCGTTATTACCGCCAAGAAGGCTGCTGGGAAAAAGTCCTGATGTCCGAGGGCTCAGGCCAAATGAGGGTAGTCCCCCCCGAAGCAGAGCGGTCAACGCCTCTTTTTACGGTGCCCGTCTCTCTTCGGTACCCTCAGGGGACCGTTCTGCCAACCCTGCCGCCTCCGGTGTTACAGGGCGCAGCGGTCTCCGGCGAGCACATATCTCAAGGACCACCCGGAAACGTAGTGGCCTCGGGATGCCCGCCCCCTCCGAGGAGGGTGTTAGAGCAGTCTGTTCGGTCGTTCCCTGCCGGTGCGCCGCTACAGGGCGACGAACTGACTACTCAACAACAAAATCCAGAAACCAGTCTCGAGAGGCTGGTACCTTTAGTAGAATCTCTGACAGCGTGGAAGCTACTGTCAAATGTTTCTCGTTGGGTCCTGCAGACCGTGGAAAAAGGGTATCAGATACAATTCAAGAAACGCCCACCTCGGTTTATGGGGGTCCTGCCCACAGTGGTGGGTCCCGAGCAGGTTCTGGTTATGGAACAGGAAGTGAACACTCTGTTAGAGAAAGGGGCCATAGAATATGTACCTCCCTCCAACAGGGAAACCGGGTTTTACAGCCGGTATTTCATAGTTCCGAAGAAGGACGGGGGATTGCGTCCCATTTTAGATCTTCGAGTTCTGAACGAGTCAGTCATGCAGCTCAAGTTCAAAATGTTAACATTGAGACAGATCGTGCCACAGATCAGGTCCGAGGACTGGTTTGTCATGATAGACCTCAAGGACGCATATTTCCATATTTCCATCCGTCCGTGTCATTGGAAGTTCCTGAGGTTTGCTTTCGGGGGCAAAGCATACCAATATCGAGTTCTTCCATTCGGCCTAGCTTTATCACCCCGCACTTTCACCAAATGCATGGATGCAGCTCTGGCGCCCCTGCGCCTCCAGGGTATTCGCATCATGAACTACATCGACGATTGGTTGATTTTAGCTCAGTCGCATCAGTTGGCGGTTCAACATCGAGATGTTGTTCTCGCCCACATGAAAGAGTTGGGGTTACGGCTGAACGCCAAGAAGAGTGTGCTTTCTCCACTCCAGAGGACCACTTTTTTAGGCGTAGTTTGGGATTCAGTGTCGATGCAGGCGCGCCTGTCACTGCCACGTATAGAGTCCATCCTTGCAGCTGTGAAAAGTGTGAAGCTAGGCCAGCTACTCACTGTCAAACAGTTTCAGAGACTGTTGGGTCTCATGGCAGCAGCTTTCAACGTGATACCTTTTGGACTGCTACACATGAGGCCCCTGCAGTGGTGGCTCAGGACCAGGGGGTTTTCCCCGAGGG
This sequence comes from Scardinius erythrophthalmus, assembly GCF_964197995.2. Taxonomy (NCBI): domain Eukaryota; kingdom Metazoa; phylum Chordata; class Actinopteri; order Cypriniformes; family Leuciscidae; genus Scardinius; species Scardinius erythrophthalmus. The sequence continues at coordinate 37,688,058 of NC_138222.1, forward strand.
GCAACCCATTTCGCACAATCAAGGTCACGCGGCGATGCTTACGTGCCCTGGTTATGTGGAAGAAACCTTGGTTCCTGTCCCAGGGCCCAGTGTTGGGAGCTCCTTGTCGTCGCAAACTGCTAACGACGGATGCTTCCCTCACGGGTTGGGGAGCGATCCTAGAGGGTCGCTCATCTCAAGGTCTGTGGGAAGACCATCATCGTTCCTGGCATATCAATCGCCTAGAGATGTTAGCTGTCTTCTGGGCTCTGAGGAGCTTCATCACAGATCTCAGGGGGCACCATGTGTTAGTGCATACAGACAACACGTCGGTAGTCGCCTATATCAACCACCAAGGGGGTTTGCGCTCGCGCCCATTATCAAATCTGGCACGCCATATCCTCTTGTGGTCCCAGGGGAAGTTGCTGTCACTCAGGGCAGCCTACATCCCCGGGGTCCAGAATATAGGAGCAGACACTCTGTCGAGACAGGGGCCGAGGCCCGGGGAATGGAGGCTCCACCCCGAGGTGGTGGAGTTGATATGGAGGGAGTTTGGCCAAGCACAAGTGGATCTGTTTGCGTCTCGAGAGACGTCTCACTGTCCACTTTGGTTCTCCCTCACGCATCCAGCTCCTCTGGGACTGGATGCTATGGTTCAGACGTGGCCGAGGCTACGTCTGTACGCTTTTCCCCCAGTGGCTCTGCTCCCGGGAGTTCTGGAAAGAGTTCGCAGGGACCGGGTTTGCCTGCTTCTTATAGCCCCACGTTGGCCGGGCAGAGTATGGTTTCCCGATCTGGTATCCCTCCTCGACGGGCATCCTCTGGAGTTACCCGTCAGGAGAGACCTTCTGTCCCAGGCAGGGGGTTCAATATTTCACCCTCGCCCAGAACTGTGGAACCTGTGGGCTTGGCCTCTGAGGGGGCCCAGCTCATAGAGTCAGGTCTCTCAACTGAGGTCGTTGAGACCATTCTACAGTCCAGAGCTCCCTCCACGAGGAAACTTTATGCCCTGAAGTGGAGAGTCTTCACTTCTTGGTGTAGTGACCGTCGGTTGGACCCAGTTAACTGCCCAATTGGTACAGTGCTGGAGTTCCTGCAAGACCGGTTCACGGCAGGTCTGACCCCGTCCACTTTAAAGGTTTATGTGGCGGCCATAGGTGCTTACCACATTCCTTTGGGTGGAATGTCTGTGGGGAAAGACCCTTTGATATCTCGTTTCCTTCGTGGCACTTGGAGGCTGAGGCCTGCAGTTCGCTCTAGGGTTCCGCCATGGGACCTGTCCATTGCATTACAAGGCTTGTCCCTGGCCCCCTTTGAGCCCATTGAGGAGGTTCCTGAGAAGTTTTTAACTCTGAAAGCTCTTTTTCTCCTTGCTATTTCTTCTCTCAAGAGAATAGGGGATCTTCAAGCATTGTCGGTTGCTCCGTCATGCTTAGAGTTTGCTCCGGGTATGGTTAAAGCGTTTCTTCATCCAAGACCGGGTTATATCCCCAAGGTCCCCACTAATGTGGTCAGACCTGTTGTTCTGCAGGCCTTCTGTCCTCCTCCCTTTCAAAATGCTGACCAGGAGGCTAATAATTTGCTTTGCCCTGTGCGGGCGTTAGACGCGTATGTCCACAGAGCTGCCCTGTGGCGTAAAAGTGATCAATTATTTGTGTGCTTTGGGTCCCCTAACAAAGGAGGTCCAGTGTCTAAGCAAAGGATGAGCAAGTGGGTGGTCGAGGCTATCTCACTTGCTTATGAGGCGGCTGGGCAGCCTTCTCCTTTGGCTGTCCGGTCGCACACGACGAGGAGTATGGCGGCCTCTAAGGCCCTTATTTCAGGAGTTTCTTTACAGGACGTCTGTGATGCGGCAGGCTGGTCCTCACCGCACACTTTCGTCAGGTTTTACTCTCTGGATCTAGACTCTGCTCCAGGGTCTCATGTTTTGTCTTCCTAGTGCTGCTCTCCAGATTACACACTGGACAGACATTCGTAGCTATGGAGGCGTTGGTATAGACGTTCCCCATAGCGTCATTCTCGACGCAACGGGAGTTCCCTTGAAAGGGAACGCCTCGGTTACGACTGTAACCTCGGTTCCCTGAAGAGGGAACGAGCGTTGCGTCGCCTTGCCATATCTCCTTCATGCCTGTCAGCTCGACTTCAGACTTTTACGAAGCTTTCGTTTTCTGTTTCGGGCTGGCTTTTATAGTTTCCTGGTATGTGACGTCACCCGCCTCTGACGTTCCGCCACACCATTGGACTGATTTTACATGTGCTTCAAGACGTCATCACGCAAAGCGTTCCCCATAGCGTCATTCTCGACGCAACGCTCGTTCCCTCTTCAGGGAACCGAGGTTACAGTCGTAACCGAGGCGTTATTACATATGGGGTTTTCCAAGGAAAAATCTGTGAGTTGAAATGCTTGTCTGAACTGGTTATATATTTTGAGAGTCGAAATTACAACTGGACTTGAGGAAAACTGCGATGGTGAGAATGGTGACTTCATTGTAATTAGCACGGCAAGTGATGTTGACTGGCATGATTTAGCTTCCGCTGCACACCAGTCCGTATGTGGAGACTGAAACTAATAAACGACTTTTTGTAAATTTGCTGCCTAATAGTAATTTAACAAGAGCCAATCCTCCATCTTTTTTTTTGGTCTCTCAAGAAGCTCTCTACGTATTCTTGTTTTTTTGCCACCCCAAATAAAGGAAGACAGCAATCCATTAGTTGACTGAAAAAAGGACTTTGGCAGAAAAATTGGAAGAATCTGAAACAAATATAATAATCTGGGTAACACATTCATTTTAACACAATTGATTTTACCAGCTAGAGACAAATATATAACACTCCATCGTTGGAAGTCAGATTCAAGTTTTTTAAGTATGGGACTGTAATTTGCTTTAAACAGACCAGTGTATGAACGAGTAATATTAATTCCTAAGTATTTAAATCCTGATTTTGATATGCAAAAGGGCAAATCTGTATCCATAAGAACATACTTTTTTAATGGTCACGGAGTAAGTTTAGTCAAATGTAATACCTAAACTCTTAAAAATGCGATGCAATAAAATAACCATTTTGGGTGCCCCAAAGAACCTTTCGGTCAACAGTTCTTACAAGAATACATATATTTTCTTTGTGTGAAGTTCATTTTAATAATCTGAAGAACCTTTTCCACTATAAAGAACCTTTTGTGCAATAGAAAGGTTACATATGTGTTAAAAGTCTTCAGTGAAACAATGCTATTAAAGAACATTTTAAAGTGTGTACTCAGAATATATGTAATTTTGGATGCAGTATTTTTGCCTTTTTTGTTGAGATAATATTTAAGAATTGCGAAATTTACTACAGAGATAAAAGAATATATTCAACTGAATACAGATGTTGCAAGGTAAAATGTCAGATGTTAAAACTGGAAAATAGGCTTTGGAGTGTATGCACAGTCTAAGGTTTGTGTTTTTTAAAGCATACAAGGTCCCTTGTTGCTTTGCACATTGATCAGGTCTACTTCGGGGTGTGAGCAATAGTAATGTTTATAAAATGTTTACATTGGCGCTTTTCCACTGCATGGTACGGCTCGGTTCGGCTCGGTACGGTTCGACTCAGCGCGGAACGGTTCGGCTCGCTTCGCTTGTCCACTGCGTGGTACAACTCGACTCGGTACGGCACGGTTCAGTTCGCTTTAGCTCGGTTGCTTTTCCACTGCAGTTAGTACCGCTTCAAAGTGGGTGGGACTGATCGTTATAGTTGTCGTCTCTACTACCATGACACCATCATATTAAATGCGAATTTTTCATTCCGTGTTTCCCCATCCACTCCTCGGCAACCAACGAGAGGAACGTCTGCACCTCGTCCACTGACCACGATTCAGCCATTTCTTTTTTTGAAGTTTATACTCTTTTTTTTGAAGCAAATACTTTTAAAACAGGTTGGCTGTTGTCTACTGGCTATTTAAATCTAGCGGGTTTAGTGTCTCGTGTCGTAAATATAATGACGCTGGTAGTGATGATTCTGTCAGACCAATCAGTGATCTGCAGTGTTTTCACGTCACATTTTAGTATCGGTACGGTACGCTTAGAACCTCAACAGAGGTGGTACCATTTAAAGCGAGCCGAAGCGAGCCGTACCGTACCATACCATGCAGTGGAAAAGCGCCAAAGCGTGCCGTACCGAACCGAGCCGTACCGTACCATGCAGTGGAAAAGCGCCATATGTCATTTGTGTATAATTAAAAGCCAGGGACATTTGTGCATATGTATGTGAGCGTTATATGCAGTTATTGGCTTCTTTCAGGTGTGCATCCCTTTCAGCTCGACTGTGAACTACAAATAACCCTCTTTTTCAGTAGAAAATCCCCAAAATGACGAAATAAAAAAATTATAAATCACTTGTTCCCTCAATCTATTCCCCATCTCACACGTAGCTTCCACTTAGACACCAAACCTACAGAGCATGTTTTCCTCAAATCCTGGTTACAAAAGCATCTTTGAAGCCAGGGATCCCACTACGGTGATTGTGAGTTAGGCCTGCAACAAACAACATGCACACAGTACACACAGAATCTACCTCCCTTAGGGACTTGTTACTTACAAAAATACTTGATCTATGACATTTTCACTCTGCCTGCCCTGTTTGAGTGAGGAGGATAAAGACTTTTACACCTACAGCACTGTCATTAAGGTTGTCTTTTAGATCATGGAGATCTAGTTTGTATGAGATGTATGGTACTGCTGGGAGATTACAGAAAGATAAAACTGAATGAATAATCTGATTGGAGTTTCAGTCCTCTAGTCTAGATAATACCACTCTACTCTAAAGGTATTAGTGAGTAATCTTTAAAATACTAAAATCCTCAGGCTTGATAGATACTAAACTTCTTTCATACAGTACCTAAACAAAATAACCTAACCCCAGGTGCATCTGCTCTCTGACAGACTGATACAGGTAAACAGGTTGATAGGATGCTGAACAAAAACAAACCAACAGAGTAAGACAACACACACAGTTAATGCAACTGAAAACTGCAGGGATCACAGGTCATTTAGGAAAGCACAAGATAACTGTACACCTTCAGGATATAGGAAGAATGCATTCTACTTTACTTTTAAATTTTGTGAGTACAGATGGGAATTGTAAAAACATTGAATGGTTCTGGTTCTGATTCCTTGTATGTTTCCAGTATATTAATGGTTTTATTAATGTTTTTAGTACATTTACCAAATAAATATTTAAAAAATCTTGGACCTATTCTCAGAGGTGGCAGATATGCAATCCAAATACTGACCGTAACAATATATTAAACAACAGTAATTTAACAAAATCAAAAATGTAGTACCATATTTCATTCATTAATATTTATAAAATACTACTGACAAAACAGATAATACGCATATTTTACAAAACATTGAACAACCATAAAGCTATTTTAAATCTGCATGTGCTTGATTCTCTAAAAAGAATAGACTCATTCAAGTCATTCGTTCGGGAATAAGGCTGCACTGGTTATGCTGTTTGTTTTTGATTTACTAAAGAGCAAACCTTATTTGTGAGGGTATAAAACTCACTGACTATATACACAATCAGTTAAACAAGTATGCCAACACAACAATGGCAACTATGAATTCATTATCTTTACTCATATACAGATGAACAGATACGCACACATATGCAATCCACATAACATGGCATGCATTCAACCTCAAGCATACAAATAAATATTTAACCTCTTAACAGAGGCTGATGAGCAGGAACAAGTGTTCACCTGTGTCTATATGAAGATAGGAGTATAGGAATAATGACATGGTCCTAATCAAATTGCCTGATATACTGTGCGGATCCAATTATTTTGGCTGGCAGAATAGATTAGCAGCACAGACCTGCAATCTGCTTTTGATCAGGGTCCAACAAAAAAACACTTCTACTGTCTTCTGAAAAGCTCAGTTCACTCTATCATCGTCTCTATCCTTTCATTCCATTACAATCCCTCCATAAAGGGAAAAAATGTTACTGCAATACTTCAGCATTTCAGATTCTCTAACTGTGCAGAACTCGTTGTAAGATGAATCCAGTCTCATTTTCTTTAAGATGACAGTAAGTAGCAAAAATTGGACAGAGCAAGCAGGAAACACTTTTTCACTGCTGTGCTCCAGTTGAAGATATAGCACAAGAAGAGTGTACATACTGTATATATGCACCCTGAGCCTGATTCACAGTTAAAACATCTGTGAAATGACAGATGATTATGAGCAGAGACCAGGTAAATTTGTGATACCGATTTTTAATCTCAGACAATACTAAGCACTCCAGCATGCTCTCATTCATTCAACTCTGTATTGATCTATGAGAGCTATTACTATCACTGAGGTATTTCTTGATTTGTGCCACTTTCCTATAATTGAGTGAAATGCACTGTTATTTCCTGTGCTCTGAATCCCTACCCTGAAACTGCAAGAATTAAAGAAGTTACATAGACATTATTGCCTGTTCATAACATTTGCTGTCCAACCAAATTAGGTAAATTATCACATTCAGTAGTTTGCAGTATAATATTATATTGAATACTGATATTATATTGATATATTGAATCTCACACAGTTATGAGATGATGAGTTCAGTCTTGTTTATTGAGAAAATTAACTTGACAATATGATGATAAAGGCTGAAAATACAGATTTATTTGGTTTCAGGCTTGACAGAATTATCACCCTCTTTGGTTTAACCCACTCAATGCCAGACTTTAAGAGCAGAGATTAAGAACTAATATAGAATACTAATATATATACTATATACCTTGAGTAATGAAATATTAACAAATCTGCATCTGTCTTAAAAGCAGATCCCAGCATCCAGTGAGCTTCCTTTTGTAGCTCACTATTCTTTGGTATTCATAATCATCATCTATAAATGATTGAACACAGCTTTAAAGGGGTCATGAACTGGATTGTTTTATTATTTTATAATGTTGCCTGGGGTGCCCTTATAATGTTAGTATGATTTTTACATCAAAAATTGTCATAATTTATAAATAAAAGCCATTTTTCCAAGCCTGATTTCTGCCTCAGATTTGAACGCTCCGTTTTAAGGGGCGTGTCTGCTGTGAGACTGCAGTGCAATCGCCCACTGCTGTGATTGGCTGACATGCTTGCATATGAAATAGCTAGTATTACATGAACTCTCTCGAAAACTTTTACTTCGTTTTTACTATTACAGCTATCGAGATAACAAATCGTGAAAAGTATCGTTTAAAGCATTATATTTAAATCTATTCCATCACATGAAAGGTTGCAGCATGATGAGCACTGAGCAGATGACAGACAGTCTGTTGATCGCGTGAATAAAGATCTTATCATTGCAACGCAATTTTTGCACTCTCACAAATGCTTACACCAAATCACAATGCAAACACGATGTGAATACACAGTAAGAGCTTCGTTGTGTAGTGTAACAGTGTCATTATTTCATCACGAGTTTGGTAAGTGTCCAGATAAGCTCTCGCGGCTCGCGCTGTGCTGTTTGATTGACAGCTTGGGCGAATGGAAAGGGATCGTTCTTTGATCGCTTTCTGTACGTTAATTTAATAACAGTTTAAAAAAGATTATTTTCATAATACTACGAGAAATTATGTGAAGTTGATCGTTTAGTCACTGATGCATAAACAGTATTGAACGATTTTAAGAGAAAGATATCTGAACTTGAATAATTACACATCAGAAATCACTGATCGCAGATCAGGCATTAGAGTACACATGGTTACTTACATGTTGCTGGCAGATCCGTGTCGGGAAATTGTGATCGACTCACTGATTTAATAAAGTTTAACCATGCTGGAATCCTAAGGAAGCTTAATGCAGACTGTCTTCTTCCACAAACAGGCGCTGCACAATATTTTGTAAACCGCATGTTTATTGCTTGGAAGTAGCTCGATCCGGTTTAGCAATCATCATGTCGTCCTATGTTATTTAGCATGTTTGGGCGAATCGGTGGGCGGGGCTAAACAGGCCGTGTTGAAGTAGGCGTTGATCTTCTTTTGTGGAGGCGGTGTTTTATCCTCTTTGACGTCATTGTTCCCCACTTTGAAAAATGAGTCGTTTGCTGAGCCTGATGTCTATAAAAGCTTTTATTGGACTAACAAGGTAGTTTTCAGTTCTGAAACTTACAGGATATTATTATAGTATGATGATCTCTTATATGTCAAAAGCTCAAGGAAAATTTGATTTCTCAGTTCATCACCCCTTTAAATAGCATTGCCTTATCGTTAAAACAGATAGGCACTCAGAGTCCCTCTTTCCCCCCTCGCTCTCACCCTTTGTATCTTGCATATACAAGATGGTCTAATTGATTTTGGATTCTCGGGTCTCTGGAGAGCAAGATGAATGAGGCGACTAAGTCTAAGTGATTGCACTTAAAAGCAACTTAATGAACTGTGCATGTTGCTGTGTGTGACGTAATGGACTCTTGCTGACATTCATCCAATAAAGAGCTTTGATTCACTTAGCTGATCACACACTGCACATCTCCTGGAGTATGATTACTAGAGATGCTAAGAATTTACGCAATATACAGTGTGAGCAAAATTAGTGCTTTATTTTTTTTTATCTTAAAAGTCATCATTTACTCACCCTCATGTTGTTCCAAACCTGTATGACTTTCTATCGTATGTGGTGCACAAAGGATAAAACACTATTGAACAGAATTGGTTTTCATTCTATGGAAAATACAAACAGGTATTGTATTAACATGAGGGTGAATTAAGACACCCTCTTGACACCCCCTTTAAGAGAATCTCTTATACACTACCGTGACTGTAAAGACTTCTAGATTGTTACATAAAGATATTTTGTAACAATATTTCTATTGTTCTATTCTATTCTATTTTTTACACTGATAAAAAAAAAGAATAATTTTTGAGCACCAAATAAGCATATTAGAACGATTTAGAAGGATCAAGTGACATTGAAGACTGGAGTAATGGCTGCTAAAAATACAGCTTTACATCACAGGAATAATTTACATTTTAAAACATATTCAAATAGAAAACAGTTATTTTAAATTGTAATTATATTTCACAGTATTATTGGTTTACTGTATTCTTAATCAAATAAATGCAGCCTTGGTGAACAAGAGACTTCTTTCAAAAACATTCCAAAAAACAGACTAGGTATGGCATGGGTAGGTTGCTGTGGGCACATGTGACTCAACCGGCTAAAGTAAATGGCAATAAAGGTATTGCTGGGTTGAAATGACAGATTTCTCGATTTTAATTGATTCTCATTTTGATGAACCAATATTGATAATTAAATCCCAAGAATTTATTTTTTTGTCAATACTGTTTTCAGTTGTTTTCATGTGTGAACAACACTTCATTAAACATTATTTTTTGCTGGCCTCCCATCCAATAAATCGCAGTAAGCTTTGTGCTTTGTTAATTTTGATATGAAGCTAAGTCTCAACTTTCAAATTCTGTTACAAAATTCTCTGTCTGTTGAGAGAGTTTTCCAACACTAATAGTGTTGTTTTTAACATACAATTTCGTTTTAGAAAAACACTGTAGCAACATTCTGATTAAACCTCTGCCAACTCATCCTTCTACTAACAGATTTTTCCAGGAAGATTGCTGCGCCAAGTACACATCAACATGTTGCTCTCCTGAGTGACATAAAATGGCCCGTTACATTTATAATTTATATTCATGACATTCATTAGGCCACCATTTCAATGCTTTCTGTGAGATACAATTACAGTGACAAAATTGCTTTTGTCCACTTAAGATACAAATGAGCTTATTATATTAGATTTGAAATGTAAAATAAGAACACAACTGTCCTCTGAAAAGCATGTTAAAACGCCATATGGCATTACGGCCAGGAGAAAGGGAAGGAGGGAGAAAAGAACAGAGGAAAAAGAAAAGCTTTCATGCTCCAATACACATTGGATTCACAAATACTGCAGTACATTACCATTACTGCATCAATCAATGCCTTTCTCATTCACACTCATTTCTAGCAAATATTCATAATAGTTAAATTCGTGTGAAGGTTTTTATTTTAATCACACTGATTAAAAAAAATTATGATACTAGCGGTATAACGATACCCTCATGTCACGATTCAATACATATCACGATACTGAACTGACGATACGATATTACTGCGATACTGAAGACATTGTAAAAGGTAAACAAAAATGTACTGTTGATTAAAATGCAAAATTTTATATTATATTGTGAGTGTAAATTAATAGGCTCATTTTTTTTAGACGAATATGCTTGCGCTCTGTCACTGACTAAATATATTTAAAATAATGTAGGCCACTTTTTACTGTTAAAGACATTTGGCATTCTCAGGACACACAAATATTCCCCCATTGCATTATTATACATTATATTCAACATTATATATAGTAGTTTAATGTAGTACTGACACTAAGACTCTGTAAACTTGAATTTTTTCTCACACAATAATTTTTATTTTGGGTGAATTTATCACAATACATATTGTCATTATCCACGATACATATTCTTGCATTTTTGTATTGTGATATATTGTGACACGATATATTGTTACACAATATGATACTGTAACAAATAACAAAGCATGGACTGAAAACAATGACTCTGTTAACTGGTAATTTGAAAAGGCTCTGCTAATACAGTTTGAACCCTAAACAGCCTACAAGCCTGTTTCTTTATTGGGCTTCTATTGACAGCCTCTGCTGGAAATATTTTTCTATCTAGCAAAGCAAACCATATTCCTCTCAGAAATACAATTATGCACAGGCATTGTTGTTATTAATAATAGAGAGAGGTTTGTATGATTGAGGAGCATGTTCTTTGCCCAAAGGGCTGCTATTTTATTCCCCTAACAACTGGCATCTCTTTCTTCAGTATGACAACGGCTGGGTGACATTAGGGAAACAAAAACAGTTGGCTCACCAAGACAATGAAGCAAAATCGTTACGTCGATCCCACATTTCTTTTCGTAATTAATTTCACAAACAGTGATTAACAAAGCAGCCTAATTAGGCCTTTGGAGAGTTGCAGACTAAATGAGACATTGAAAACATCCATGTGGCACAGTAGGACTCTTCCTATGAAGACTTAATAGCATGGGTGTTGGTATATTACAGTGACACTAACAATGTACTAATGCTTGATTGCATAACACACTGTAGGAACCTCTTCCTGTATGAAATCACCAACAGGGACTAAGCCAACAAATTTGTTTACTGTTGTCAATGTCATTAATTTTTAATGACAGCTCATTTCAGCTAGAAATGAATGGTGATATAAACACCTTCTGCAATCAGTAATGTAATCAACAACTAAAATAATAAAGATCTAATATGAATTAATTAATAATATTAAACATCCGGTAAACTGCTATTAAAATTGGGGAAACTTTAAGTAGGGTAAGATGGGGGCAGTTGCCCTCTTTAAGAATAGTGTGCATTTATTATTGAACTGTAACATATTTAGAGATGAGATTAGCATGTATAAGATTACGATGTCACGGTTGGTTGGCAAGTTGAAGATCTATAAGCAGCAATCATACTTTATTTATACAAGCACATTTCAAACCTTGAAAACATAACGGTTAAAATCAGCATTCTCCAAACTTTCAAAACTCTGTACGAACCCTGTGTTACAGGACACAATTAAAAATCATGAAAGGGGGCTATCTTGCCCCACTACTGAGATAAGATTACCTATTTGGAGTAAAATTACTTTTTTATTTTTGAAAAATACTATATGTAAAATACATATGATTTCGTTGTTTCATTTTTTTTTTTTTAAAAGGTACCATTAATGTACAACTCTAAATAAAAAACTGTATGCATTTTGACAAGTAAGTTGTTATAATGAATCGTACAATTTTTAATTTGTTTTGGTGATAATTGTGATAATTACTAGATTAGATCATTAGATTAGAACACCAGCAACAGCACTGGGAACCACTGGGAACATTCTGCCCAAGTTCTTTTAACCTCAAACATAAATAATATTTGGTATTGTACAAATCTAAATGAATTAATGTGTCCACAAATCCCCCATTAACAAAAAGACAAAAACTGTTAATAAATTTACAGATCACTATTATGTTCAGATGAAAAGTCAAAATTAACAAAAACATCAATAAATGTATTGAAATTTGATGTAGTGGCATCTGTAGTCAAGAGACCTTCTCACATTTCATCTTGAAATAAAAAATGACCTTATACCGTATATCCCTGTATAAGTGCATGTTGTCGTACACTGTGCTAAAACATCCTGTTCTTGTTTCCTAGAGCATGAGGCCACGATGAGCTGTGCTCAGGCTGGACCAGAGGAGGGCTCTGCTAATGCCAGCATTAATACTAACACCAGCCTCAATGGCACCACCAATGACGAGTTGGAGTGCAAAATCTGCTACCAGCGCTACAATGCACACAACCGCAAGCCCAAGATTCTGGACTGCCTGCACCGTGTGTGTGCCAGATGCCTCAATAAGATCCTGGACATTGGGGACGGCTCAAGCTCCATCAGCTGCCCTTTCTGCCGTCACGAGACACAGGTCAGTGAGTACGAAGTGGCCGGGCTGCCAGATGACTCAAACATCATGTCCCGTCTGGCCGTGCGTGACAAGTCCTGGAGCTCGGACCACAGTAAGGAGGTAGTGCTGACACCAAAGAGCTTGTCCTCCAATGATAGCCCATCCCACGACTCCTCTAACTGCCTGGTCATCACCATCATGGAGGTGCAACGGGATCAGCAGCGCTCGCCCAGTCAAAATGGCAGCTCTGATTACTACGGTGACCACAGTTTGGACTCAGTGTCCGTAGCATCCAACAGCGGTGCGGTGGACCCAGACGCACTATCTAAGTTCTGCAATCATGTGCCGCGGGTATTGGTGTGGCTGTTGGGCTTTTTCTACTTCGGTTCGCTGCCACTTGGCATCTATTTGCTGGTGATCCAGAGAGTGACTCTTGGGATTGTGTGTGTGAGTCTGGTGCCATCCAGTCTCACAGTCTGTCTGGTCTACGGCTTCTGCCAGTGTCTGTGCCAGGGCATGTGCGACTGCTCTAACAGGGGGTGACTGGTATGAAACAAGCCACTGAAAATCAGGCTACTTCATCTCACCACATTGAGAGGATATAAAAATAAGCTCTTGGCATCTGAATATCCTTGTTGCAAATCAAATGCTATGTGTACCTTCTTGCTTTGAAAGGATGTGTACAAGCATCTGTGATAAGAGGATAAGTCAAGCATTAAAGAGGAAGGTCAGTCTGGACGAAACACTATTAGCTTAGCATAGCTTCTGCACACACCCTTCAAGCTCATTTTGAAGTAAAAAAGCTGACCTAAGAAAGTTCTCCATGCCGATCAGATGATGATACATGAGTGGGAGTTTACCAAAGCGGAGAAGATGGACTTTATGTGTACAGCCAGGCAGAGCAAATGGGCCAAAAAGAATAAAATTTTTATTGTGGTTGATTCTCATTGCTGTGAAATAAACAGCCATGATTATCAATGAAAAGGCTCCATGAGGTGCACTTACAGGTTAATAAGACTGGAAAAGTCTGTCTGGTTAAAAACTTCTACTGTAGGTATTACAAAGTGAAGGGGTGGCTAACCACTGAGGTATGAGGGTGACCTTTTAATAAAGAGATTTGACCCATGCTGTTGTTCTGTCCATCTGTTCAAAAAGACCCTCCAGAACAGGGGGGATTTTTACATAGGATAAAAATCGTTAATAATCAATAATGAAAATCATTGACAACGAATGTCATTATTAATTAGTCAAGTCTGCTGACCATGCACGGAAAACTTCGGCCAGTGGAGTCAAATTACAGCACTGAATAACTAAATGCGTCTAAAAATAGTGGAGAATAGTGTGCAGAGTGAGCTGCTGCCGGATAGGTGCGTAATCCAAGCTGACCAAAACATGAGAATTCTTTATTTTAAGCTTCAAGCTAATGCATACAAGCGTAATGTTTAATGCAGCTTGCCCTGTCGGGTGCTTTGACAGATGCATGTGCTATTTAATAAGTGAGATATTTTCCTCAGAGCTAAACTTGCATTATACGGTTAAATCTGAAATCTGAAAATGTTACAATTTCACACGAGTATTTCCACTTAACTGAATGAGCGATGGCGCGCACATGTGCGTCAAACACATAGAACACAGTAGAGAGGGAGACGATTAATATTCAATGCAAAAATATTCTGCTGTTGGACATTAAATGTAGGTTTAAAAGTCTACATGTAATCAAGTATTTTATGAGAGTAATAACTGTAAAGGAATAACAGCATGTAATTGAGTAAAATTTAAGACGTTTCTTACATTTACAGGATAAAGAAATGACAGTAACAGAACATCCCTCTAATCGGTTAACACTGAGTTTGTGTTTTTGTTTAAGGGTGGGTGATATAGCCTCAAAATCATGTTATTTCAAGAATATTTGCGATAATGATATTTATGACGATATAGAAAAAAATATATGGAACGTTTTATTGGTGATTGCAGCTGGCAGACAACCGCATTTATTAGTGCAAACAAAATGAAGGGCATTTTCCATTCTTTTCCAGCGAGTTTTTTAAATTACATTTATCTCACTTAAATGTTTGCTCACTCATTGTGTTTTTACAATGGCGTAATTTTGTTGTTAAGAGTTTACACAACACAAGGAAGCTTGATTTTAATCTTTGCATTAAATTGAAAAAAGTAGCAAAACTTAATACAAAATAATAAAGATACAAATAAAGAGAAAAGATTTTGGGTAGGTCTAACACTAGTATTCAGAAATACTACAGAAACTGAATAAAGTAATCAAATGTAAAATAACACGGATAGTCTTTTAGTCCTGACTAAATTAAATACATAGGCTATTAATTCAGATTTTTTACAGTCTAAGGTGTTTTTGGGTCCTTGAGATGTTTTGACATGCCCTGACATTTGTGCTTTTTTCAGTTGCTTATAAACATATTAATGGCAAAGGTGTAATTACACTCTATTTAGCACAAACAGGGCTACCATGATATGTGAGCAACATGTATGTACATGTTTGTATTTTTGAGAGAATAATGTTTATGCATGGTTATTGAAAAAACTAAAAATTAAAGTTTCTGAAATAAGGCCACAATACACAAACTAAATATGTGTCCACAAGACTTTTGACTAATGGATGTTGTCACCTAGAGTTTTTGCTTCAAAATGATCTGAAAATCATCCTGCCTAATCATTCACATAAAACAATACATTGATTTAAACTTTGAAAGACACGTTTTGTTTGGAAAGGCAATATGATAATAATGAATAATGAATAATGAATGAATAATGCTCTGATTCACACCTGATATACATAATGACACATGACACATAATGAGCTGCATAATGAGCCTTTTATTCAGGTGTGTCACTAAGAGTACAAGTAAAGAATGTGAGGACTTATTTTGTATGCATGCAAATTGTAAAATATCCAAGGTGAACATTTCTAGTAACTATGCAGTTAATTCTCATACTGTATTTTCAGAAAGTTTTGGAATATATCCTCTCCCCAAATGTGTCACTAATTAAAAACAATAATAAATCATTTAATGAGAAGGCTTATATTGACCCATTAAGATGTTGCTTACATCTACCTTGTAATAGGGGTGCAACGGTACAGATAGCCCACGGTACGGTCCGTACCTCGGTTTTTGGGCCACGGTCTCGGTTCAGTTTCGGTACATGTTTTGTGTAGAAAGAGACTGCTATTTCATCCCAAAAATATGTTTTATTTTTCTTATGAGCATAAACAGAATGTCACAGTAGGAAGAACATCAATGTATGGAATAAATTAACACTCTAGTCTGTACTGAACAACACTAAGTAATACAAGCTCTTCAACTATCACTTATATGAAATACAAAATGTAAACAAACACACTTCAAAATATTCAAGTGGATCCCAATTCCAAACCTTGATAACTGGTATATGAAGTGATCAATGTGAAAGAAAAAGTGCACTTTTACCTTTAACAAACATAAATTAGCTTGTGCTTTGAATAAAAAAAAGCAGAGCAAAATAATATAATAAAAAAAATACTGCTTTCAGGATACAAAGTGCAATGTTATTTACTCATCCACTATTGAGAGATTCTTGTGCAAAAAGAGGAGTCTATCAACACTGTCTGGTGCAAGGCGAGACCGGTTGGTTGGCACTAACGATGTCCCCAGCAGTGGAGAAAATTCTCAACTTTTCAGAATGCCGCAAGCGCACCGTAGGTCACGTGACAAGAACCAACCAGAGCGCAGCTGATGGTTGCTTTAGCAACAACAGACGCCTCCGGAGCGCAACCGCCCTAGCGCTTTGGAAAAAGGAGAACGCGGCGCGCCTAGCGTTTTCTACGCGTTTTTAGGCGTGATATGTGAACGGCGCCTAAAGCAAAAACTAAAGCCTGTTTTATACTTCTGCGTCGAACTGCCGCCGTAGCTACGTCGTAGGCTGTGTGTAGCACGCGTACCCTACGGCGTACCCTGACGTGCACCTCTCCAAAAATGTAACAACGCGTCAATTCTACGCGGACACAAGCACGGTGATTGGTCTGCCAGGACCCCTCCCTCGGGGTTTCACATGCTCCCTAGGTGCGCGTCAACGCGGACAACGACACAGAAGTGTTGTATTACATCTTTATTCAATGTTTAATTTTGTTTTTCCACTGCAATAGTATCTAAACTGATAAAATTGAGTAGACTGATTTCAGGTGATTATTGAGTCTCCAGCAAGAGTCTCCATTCCTGCCAGACCTGTTTTCTCTATTGTGTTTTAAATAAGTCAGATCACTTGATTCTCACCTTTTGGAGCCCAGACGTTGAATCGTTAGGTTGATTGACTTTCACCTTTTGTCTTTAATGGCTCTGGGATGGCTCTTGGAATTGGAGTTCCTGGCTAGTATCAGCATGTGAATAGTTATGCTGATTCAATTGGACTCAGAGTAGGGTGTGTTCCCACTTCATTTGCATGCTTTATTCAGAGTTCCCGCCTCTATGTAATCCCTCCCCCTTGGAATGTATATAGTTACTATGTATAATGTTTTAGTTAGATTTTGGTTACTGCAGCTCACGACAGCTCGTGTTCTCAATAAAGAATCCTGCTGAAGAAACAACCAAGTCTCCTGATCTTTCGATTCTAATTTCACAACAACTTGGTGCCGTGACCCGGATGGAGAAAAAGGAAACTCAAAGAACTTCAAGCTCAAAGACCTGAATCCAGATTGAAACAGCAAGCTCAACAAAAGATCTGCTTTCCAGACTGAATCTTTTGGAATCCAGAGCGAAGCTTCCAGCTAAACAAAGATTACCAGACTGAATTTTTCCAGCTTCCTCCAGATTGAAACTTCAAGCTCAAAGATCTCAAAGCCTGACTGAGTTCCAGAATCTTCCTGTACAACCAAGGGTTGGTGAGTTTCACTCCATTCAAAGAACCGCTACAGACCAGTATATGTGTTTATCCTCTGTGCCTTTCAGAGAAGAGTTAACAGACAGCTGCAGGGTTTTGTTAACTAAGTTATCCTCTAAAAAAAGTTTTGTTTAGAGATGAAAGATACCCTCTGCCCGTCAGGGAAGATTAACATTACAGGTTAATATTGTGTACCCTTTGCTTTAGGCAGAGAAGAATTAGCTTTACGTGCTAGTTATTTTCGGTTGATCCTCTGTTTTTGTAGGCAGAGAAGATTTTAGCATATGTGCTAATATTTTGGTTTATCCTTTGCTTCAGGCAGAGAAGAATTAGCTTTACGTGCTAGTTATTTCGGTTGATCCTCTGTTTTTGTAGGCAGGGAAGATTTTAGCGTAAATTGCTAATATTTTGGTTTATCCTCTGTTTTTTTTTTTGTAGGCAGGGAGGTTAAGTGTGAAGTGTTGGTCATTTGGAAAGTTAACAATAGCTGATGTGTTAACAAGTGTACCCTAGAGAAGTTTTAGTTTTTTTTTTATTTGTGTGGTAACAAAGAAAACTCACAGAAATGTTTAGAAAAAATGCCAGACTGATCCCCACAACGGAAAAAGGTGGCTTTGCGACTCCATCGTGGTCAGAAAGTGAATTCAAAAATATGTTAAGAGAACAAATGGACCTAATAGTCACTGAAAAAGTTAGACAGGAACTAACTCAGAAATATGAAATTCACCCAGACAAAACTTGGTCAGTAGATGAGTGTAAAAAGGTGCTTGGAGCAAGCATCCGCAAAAACCATATGAAAGCCATTATTTGTTGCCACCGAGAATATGTTTTAGCAAAAGCTACAGAACAGTCTAAGCGCAACTCAGAGCTAGAGAAACAGGTAGATGAGCTACGTGCTAGAATATCTTCGTTGACTAAGAAATTGAGCCGCAACAAAGCTATAGAAAAAACTGATGTAGAAGTTAGTCAGCCAGATAACATTTACCCTGACTTACAAGCTTTTTTTGAAACAGATGTAGCCATCCAATCAGTAACTGATAAGCCAGTAGATTCAGTGAAGGTGTGTGGCGCTAGGAGAAGGTCTCAGGGAATTGAGGGAACTGAAAATGTTCCTGCCAACTCTTCTGTTGTCCAAATACAAGCTTTTGCCAAAGCGCTAGGACCTAAAGATATCGAGAGACTATCCCAGAGTTTACCCTCAGCACGCACAGAATTTTCTGAATTTAGGAGAGCATTGATAAGTAAAATGCGTCTTTACGACATGTCGTTGCCGGAAGTCACACAGCTGATGTCACAAATTCTAACTGAATCTGAATTCAACAATTTTGAGTCTGCTGTTACGTCCGAACTGCAACATGCCAGTAAAGGCGATTTGAGAGAAGGTGTTTTGAAAATCCTAAAGAATCTCTTAGGACCCAAAATAGACTGGTCGAAAGTTACTAGATGTGTACAAAAGAAAGAAGAGACTATAAGTGAATACACTGAAAGATTTTGTCAGGCAGCGGCAACTTACAGTGGAATAGTGGAGGATTCTGAAAGTGTACTAGATGATAGAGGAGCTCTAAGCCGAATTTGGGCAGATGGTCTTGTTGCTGAGTACAGAACAGCCTTGCCATTCCTAGATATTACGTGGGCTAACGGAACTCTCAGAAGTAACCTAGACAGGTTAGCTACATGGGAAAGAGATGCTGATGTTAAAACCCAAGTGAGAATAGCAGCAGCTACGTTTAACCCAATGAAACAAGACAATAGATGGACTAAAAAAGAAAGTTCATGCCACTACTGTGGAAAACTAGGACATTGGGAGAAAGAATGTAGGAAGAAGTTGCAAGACAATAAAAGAAATAGAATGCATAATTCTGCTCCTTCTCAACCTGCCTACAACCCGGACGTAGTTCAGCCAATGTCCACTGAAACTTTAGGACAGTTCGCGCAGGCTCTTCTAAAAGCACAAAAAGAACAGGAAAAAAACTAATTGTTGGGGCTGTGAGTAGCTACCTTTCCCCTGTAATCCATCATAATGACAAAAGAATTTTTGTGAAAGGTAGCATAAAAGAAAAAGAGATTGACTTTTTGCTTGATACAGGTGCAGAGATTACAATAATTCCTACAAATTTGGCTAAAGGTTTAGACATCCCGTACAAGAAAACCAAACTTTCTTTAACTGGCGTAATAGGTGAAGATTCTGTTTTGTATGAAACCCCGCCCATAGAGGTACAATTTGGCCCGAAAACTCTGACGACAAAATTGCTATGTGCTCCATTGAATACAGGTGCAATTTTAGGCATGGATCTCCTGAGACAAGTACATCTAAATTTAGACATGTCCTCAGAATCTGCTAGCATTAAAATTTCCTCAGCACACGTTTCTACCAATAATGCAATCCCTCCAGAGTATGCTTTCTTACTGAATCATCCAATTTGGGCTAATGACAAGGATGATTGTGGTTTATTGACCGGTGTAGAACCAGTCAAACTGACAGGAACTCCACCCCCGGTTACCAAACAGTATCCGATCAGTAAGGAAGCCATACAGGGAATCAAACCTATTGTAGAAAAGTTGCTGACGCAAGGAGTGCTAGTTAAAACCAACAGTCCCTGTAACTCACCCATATGGCCCATCAAGAAATCCAATGGGACATGGAGACTCACCATAGACTACAGAGTAGCCAATAAAAACATTGATAAAATCACCCCGCTAGTGGCAGATCCGTCTACAATTTGTAATGGCTTACCATTAGATTGTAAGATTTTTTCAGTAATTGATATGTCTAATGGATTCTTTTCTGTACCATTGCACTCTGACAGCCAGCCATGGTTAGCTTTCACAGTTGACCATGAACAATATCAGTGGACCCGATTGGCCCAGGGATTTCAGAACTCCCCGACCATACACCATCAGGCTGTCAGACGTGATTTGTGTGACCCAGAATGTCCAGTAAAACAGTCCACTATGATCCAATATGTCGATGATATTTTGATTGCCTCAACAGATCACGAGGTACATCAAACTGAATTGGCAGCATTGTTGGACTATTTGCATAAAAAAGGACACAAATGCAGCTTTCACAAAGCTCAAATTGCTAAAAAGCAAGTCACATTTCTTGGTCAAACAATTGGTGCAGGAAATAGATCTATTACACAGGATCGAGCGGCTTCAGTCAAAGCCATACCTCCGCCTACTACCATCAAAACACTACGCTCATTTTTAGGAACAGCAGGTTACTGTAGACCGTGGATTGAAGAATATGCCTCGATTGCTCAGCCTCTATATGACTTGTTGAAAGGCCATGGTAAAGATTCAGATATTGTTTGTATGGAAGAACTTCACCTCAAAGCATTCAATGATTTGAAGAGAGCACTATGTCAAGCACCAGCATTAGGAATTGCCCAAGCTGATAGACCCTTTGTGCTTTATGTTCATGAACACTTGGGCTTTATGACTGCATGTCTAATGCAAGATCATGGGGGCAGTTTACGTCCAATTCATTACTATTCTGGTAAACTTGACATAGTAGCTCAAGGTATGGGACCATGCCTCAGAGCAGTACAGGCAGTTCATCTAGCGCTTCAGGCTTCATCAGTAATGGTGTTAGGTCAGACGGTAAATGTAAGATGCCCTCACACAGTGTCCGCACTAATGAATCAAGCAAAAGTCACTTCTGTCACTTCCTCTCGTTGGGGAAATTGGTTAACTACTCTCACAGCCCCGAACATTGTTTTACAGCGTGCACCAGTCACGAACCCATCCTCATGTATGATGTCTGCAATGACTGAAGTTGGGTTAGAGGATGAAGGCGAAATGACTCATGATTGTGTTACGCTTACATATGCAGTGACAAGTGAAATAGCAGAAACTCCCATAGAAAATGCAGAATTTGAGTTGTTTGTTGATGGTTCAGCTCAAGTAATTGAAGGGAACAGACGAGCAGGTTATGCAGTAACGTCCACCACTGAAGTGGTTGCTTCAGGTCGTCTTCCAGATCATTTTTCAGCCCAGGCTGCAGAACTGGTAGCTTTAACTAGAGCATGCACACTAGCTTCAGGATCAGTTGCAAATATCTATACAGATTCCAGGTATGCTTTTGGGGTTATTCATGATTTTGGTGTCATTTGGCAAACCAGACAGTTTCTAACTTCTGCTGGATCCCCCATTAAGCATGCTGAATTAGTGAAAGATCTTATGTTTGCCATGAAACTTCCAAAGAAATTAGCGGTGATCAAAGTGAAAGCACATCTCACAACTAACACTACAGAAGCTAAAGGTAATGCTCTTGCAGATGTAGCAGCTAAACAGGCTTGTTCCTATGTAACTGTACAAGTGTGTTCAGGTAGTACAGCACAGAAGACAATTCTGCCTCCTGAATCTATCATTGATTTGTACAAAGATGTTCCTCTATATGAAGCATGGACATGGTTAGACAAAGGAGCCACCGTTGATTCATCTGGCTGCTGGACCAAAGGGGAGAAGTATGTTGCTCCCGAATCACTGCTGCCATATTTGGCTCAACAAATACACAATTTGGGTCACAGTGGTCCAGCAACGATGAATCACAGGTTCTCAAATCAATGGTGGAATCCAAAATTCAGAAATGTAGCCACAGAAACAGCCAAAAGGTGTGTTACATGTCAGAAAAATAATGATGTACCAGCAGCCATTACACCAGCAGCACATACCCCAGCTCCACCAGGACCATTTCGTCATTTGCAAGTCGATTACATATCGTTGCCTCGTTGTAAGGGAAAAACTGACGTTTTGGTAGTAATAGACAAGTTCTCAAGATGGATAGAAGCTTATCCAACAGGGCGTGCTACAGCTGCACATACCGCTAAATGTCTTGTCACTGATTTCATTCCCAGATGGGGATTACCAGATTGCATTGACTCAGATCAAGGTACACACTTCACAGGACAGGTTGTCAAGGAGGTGTCTAGAATGTTGAAGGTTAAGTGGAATCTGCACTGCCCCTACAGGCCACAAGCATCAGGACAGGTTGAAAGGGCAAACAGAACAATCAAAACCAGGCTAAGCAAAATGCATCAGGAAGGAGTGTCATGGGTGGAAGCATTGCCAGCTGTACTGTGTAGTATGAGAGCGTCACCTAACAGATCAGTAGGACTGAGCCCTCATGAGATTATTACAGGACGCCCAATGCAGATGCCAGGTGTGATTGACCTTAGAAATGCTGATGTTCACATTGCCTCAGATGCCCTGATCTCTTACTGTGAACACCTTACAAAGGCAGTACAGAGTGCCAGAGAGAGAGTTGAGACATGTTGGCAGACTCCACCAGAGGGTGGACACACAATCGTCCCAGGTCAATGGGTCATGATAAAATCATTCGGACACAAGCCGTTAGAACCTAAGTGGCATGGACCACATCAAGTAATGATGATTACAGCAGCTGCAGTGTTGTGCCAGGGAAAGAAAACATGGACTCATGTGTCACATTGCAAAGTGGTTCCTCCCCCTACAGGGATAGGATAGGACACATGGACCAGTGAGGCGCCCAGGGGAGAACTGGAAGCAATAGGCTTTCGGGGGCCAACCCTGCGGTGAAGATTCCCTTATAGGCCCTTCCCAACCATAGTCCATCCTCACCTCACTGTTCCTTTTTAGGTGTCTCATAAATTAAGAAATAGGGAAAGAAGGAACCACAATTTAGCAGACTCAGATTGAATAGAGGATACAACCCTAATGTTTGTAGTCTTTATAATGAATACTGGTCTGTTGCAGTTGTTCTTTGTTTGTTTGTTTTTAACCACATGCACTGACCTACACACCTGCATATACCCAACCTCCAGAAAACAACTAGACCAACTGCAGAGACTACAACCAACACAGAAGAAAAAAATAAAAAATAAAATAAAAATACACAACGCAGAAACTCATCTACGGGAACTTCAGTCATCCAGCATCATGATCAAGATTGCCTTAATACTAACCATCATGGACATAGCGCAAAGTGTAGACCCCAGAAACAACATATTCTTAGAACTGATGAATATGTCAAGAAATGCCTTGTTTGCTGGAAAGAACATTTGCATGCCACACGCACCTTCTGTAGGAGCAGGAATCCCATGGGTTGCACACCCTATCTCCAAATGTGACACGTGTACCTTATTCGATCATCATACCAGTGGATTATTCAACAAGGATACATGTCACAATGTAACCATTCCTCCAGTTTCTCAGTGTTGCATTCCTGGACTACCATCCTGCAACCTAACTTCAGCTACTCCCATCATGACAGATCTACTCCTGCCAATGATGTTCCACTGGTGCATAGAAAATTATGCTCCAGCATCGACTCCACTGGGTGAAATTCCTCGTGAACGTTGCAGTTTTGTGATTGAAAGAGGAACAGATGAGTCTCATGTGTACGTCACTACTACAGAAATGAAACAGGAAAATTATTTAAACAAGTGTCTCTCCAGGAACCCATCCCTACCGAAACTTTTTGCAATAAATCAGTTGTGTATGATTCCTCCACCAACTGGCACTTTTTGGCTATGTGGAACTTCTGTCTACAGCATCCTACCCAGCCAATTCAAAGGCAGGTGCACCCTGGTGTATGTTCTGCCAGCTATCAGAGAAAATACACACTCCACCCCAAGCTCTCCACAGTTACATAATTCAGCTCCTTCTACCAACAAAGATGGCTGCATTCCAGGACTCACTTGTGTTCAAACGTGGTGGTCAAGAACTCTTGGAGCTTTAATCCCATCGTACGGTGTTATGCAGGCTCTCGATCAAGTCAGAAGCCTGTCAGATTCTGTACAGAAATTGGCCAATGATACGGCTTTGGCCCTGGGCAACATCACGAACACTCTCGCTTCGCACAAGATAATGATCTTACAGAACAGAGTAGCCTTGGATTACATTCTTGCAACGCAAGGAGGAGCCTGCACCATTATCGGCCCTGAATGCTGCACTGGGTTAATGGATCCAACAGAGAATTTGAACAAAATCCAACAAGACATTCTTGATCTTTCAACAAAATTACACCAGATGACTGAAGACAATTCTTCATGGTTCGGAAACTTGATTGGTAAACCCTGGCTGTGGATTAAAGAAATAGCAATTGTGCTGTTGTTTCTCCTACTGGCGTTCTACGTATGCGTCCACAGTATCAAGTGTTTCATTCAACAAATGACTCACGCCTCGAACGAGAACATGACTGGTCCGACCATAAAAGAATATTACCCGTAAGAACTTCACGGACCCTAATTGCATGTTTGTTTCTGTGTCAACATGCAATAGTGTCAACATGCAATGACAAATGAACAACACAGAACATGCTATGCGCCTGTAACGATCAAGTTACAAGAATGAACTTTTAAGTGTTTAAATTTGTATTTTTGTGAGAGTTATTAGAACTCTCAAAGGGGGAAGTGTTGTATTACATCTTTATTCAATGTTTAATTTTGTTTTTCCACTGCAATAGTATCTAAACTGATAAAATTGAGTAGACTGATTTCAGGTGATTATTGAGTCTCCAGCAAGAGTCTCCATTCCTGCCAGACCTGTTTTCTCTATTGTGTTTTAAATAAGTCAGATCACTTGATTCTCACCTTTTGGAGCCCAGACGTTGAATCGTTAGGTTGATTGACTTTCACCTTTTGTCTTTAATGGCTCTGGGATGGCTCTTGGAATTGGAGTTCCTGGCTAGTATCAGCATGTGAATAGTTATGCTGATTCAATTGGACTCAGAGTAGGGTGTGTTCCCACTTCATTTGCATGCTTTATTCAGAGTTCCCGCCTCTATGTAATCCCTCCCCCTTGGAATGTATATAGTTACTATGTATAATGTTTTAGTTAGATTTTGGTTACTGCAGCTCACGACAGCTCGTGTTCTCAATAAAGAATCCTGCTGAAGAAACAACCAAGTCTCCTGATCTTTCGATTCTAATTTCACAACAGAAGTATAAATTAAAACCAACACATTGCCTACGGCGTATAGGCTCCGGCGTAGGTCCGACGCAGAAGTATAATGAGGCCTTAACGGTGCGTGTCCACTACAGCGGCAAAACTCCGCTCAGTGCCGCTGGCAACGCTGTAACGTCTCCGCTTTGGGGTGTGTCTGTTGCGAGTGTGTTTAATCTAAGTTTTTTTCAACACACGGACACTATAATCATCAGCGATGCACGCGATTACATTTAGAAATAGACAAGCTTTGTTTCCAAATGCACCAAGCAAAATATCCTTTCAATTTTATAAACTTTTATAAACCCAGCCAATATAATCACAATGAACACATCCAAAATAAAATATTTAACATACTGCAAAGCGTCTAATTTGTAAACAAAATGATTTACGCACTAAATCCAGCATAAACTCCGACACAATTTGCATATTTTTAAACTCTCGAAACAGACGTCACATCCCGAACCTCACAGCAATTGGCTGCCGACCGCGTTTTTCGCTTGATATTTGCATAAAGTCGAGAACTGACCAACCTTTTGACTCTCTCGGTCGCTCTCAATGCTTTCTCCGGTCCGCTATCAATCCCAAAATGCACTGCGCGAGCGTGAAGCTCGACTTCCATAGGAATGAATTGAAAACGCTCGCTCCGCTCCGCTCGCTCCGCTCCGCTCGCTCCGCGCCAGTGGACACACTACAGCGGCAAAACTCCGCTCAGTGCCGCTGGCAACGCTGTAACGTCTCCGCTTTGGGGTGTGTCTGTTGCGAGTGTGTTTAATCGAAGTTTTTTCAACACACAGACAGTATAATCATCAGCGATGCACGCGGATACATTTAGAAATAGACAAGCTTTGTTTCCAAATGCACCAAGCAAAGATATCCTTTAAATTTTATAAACTTTTATAAACCCAGTCAATATAATTACAATGAACACATCCAAAATAAAATCTTTAACATATTTATAACAACTGCAAAGGGTCTAATTTGTAAACAAAATGGTTTAAGCACTAAATTCAGCATAAACTCCGGCACAATTTGCATATTTTTAAACTCTCAAAACAGACGTCACATCCCGAAGCTCACAGCAATTGGCTGCCGACCGCGTTTTTCGCTTGATATTTGCATAAAGTCGAGAATTGCCCAACCTTTTGACGCTCTCGGTCGCTCTCAACGCTTTCTCCGGTCCGCTGTCAATCCCAAAATGCACTGCGCGAGCGTGAAGCTCGACTTCCATAGGAATGAGTTGAAAACGCTCGCTCCGCTCGCACCGCGCCAGTGGACACGCACCGTAAAAGGATCAGCGCGAACTCAATGGCAAAACCGAAGTCCCGCGGGACACGAGGGTAGATTGTCCCGTGCAGGGCTGACCGAACGGTCCGGGATTTTACCGTGTACCGTTGCATCCCTACCTTGTAAATATATTTTTTGCTATTTTATTAAAAAGTTTTCACATGTAAATCAACAACAATTACAATTTTAACAATATTTCAAGTGTAATCTTTCTTTGTAAAAGTATACATTTTATCATACGCATTTCAAAGTTAAGGATTCATTAGTTTGTTTATTGGAACAAACACTATAATAACATCTTAGCTGATAATTCAATATACCTAGTTTATTTTTGACAAAACATCACATACTATATATTTAACATATGAGCAGAAATTGGTGAACAAAAGCTTATTTGATGTGACAGTAGTCTTTTTTACAGTAAAAACTTTATAATCTATCCAAAACTAATCAATGAAATCTTGTCTAAACATTCATATTTCGTCTGTAACATATCGTTTTTATGATATATTAGCATATAAATGTTAATTTGCAGTTTAATACGTTGCTTATACAAAGACATTTTATTTCAACGTATTTCAGTCGATTTTTACTCATCTCAGTAGCCTATATAGTTTGGTAAAAGCTAAACGGCACAGATGCAAGCTGTTCTGTAGTAAACAACACCACGCATCTGTGCAGTTCATTCATTCACACACAGACACGCGATTCATATTTAAACAGTCTTTTTGCGGTTTACAGACACTATTGCATATCACGATTAGAACAAAACACTTAAGAATAAAGAACTTACTATTCACAGTCCTCAGCTGGATCCGTTGCTCCTCGAAATTAAACTAAACCAGCACTTCTGAGGTAAATTTCCCTGGATTGTTATTACAATAGTATTATTCCTCACAGCCTCGCAAGACGACCTAAAGTACATGAGTCTGATTAAACTTGGTGTGTTTTATCAAGCTGATGTGGGCGTTGACATTTGCATGGATCATCATACGCCTCAGATCATTTGCGTCTGAATAGTGCGCGCTCTCCTTGGGCGTTTACATTAGCAGTTAATGAGCTATAATGAGCGCTGAACTGAGAACGACTAACATCTCTCTCTTTTCATACAGATTACATAAACTGAGAATATTTGTTTTTTATATAAATTACTTCATTTAAAAGAAGAGAATTCAAGCTTTATGCCTGTGTGACTGAGTATTCGCTGAGTTACAGTTCATTTTCGGACGTGTTTCAGAATGGAACATCGCCGCCTGTACCGATTGGCCAGTGCAACCCAATTTGAGAGACGAGAGAGAGAAGACACATGCGCCGTGTTATCGTGGACGGTTTGATATGGCACACCCCTAATCTTTATTATTATCTTCATTTTTAATGTAGAGATTTAAACTGTCATTTTGCTATATAACTCATATAATATAGCATAGATATATTCACTATATACTGTATGTGTTTTCATAGCATTCAATTAGCACGTTTGTTTGAAGGACAGCATTGGGGAGGATGTGGAATAGTGTGTTTTGACAATAAATAAAATAAAAAGAAAATTGGGCTTTGACATGAAAAAGAAAAGATCTATAACGCGGAGAAATAATCGTTAGTTGGAAATCAAAACCAATCATAACCAATCTTACACTACAATATAGTTTTCTCTCTCACTCTCTCACTGACATCATAATGTGAAAATATCCCTTTGAAATCATGACACAAAGTTAACTGGTGTTCCACACTTCCTGGCCAAGCTGACATGATAAAATTGCTCCTGGAATTCAATAACAGAGCGCAAACTGTCTAAATAACACAACATGTGCTGTCGTGCAGAGTGCACTAGATGAGATCTTATATTATATAATATAATATATATTATATAAACCTTTGATCTGAGCCTAAACCTAAACCTTTATCTAAAATCTATATCTTTAAAGGCTCTAACAACTACAGCTCTGTAACCCTTCACTCAAGCCAGTGTTTCTTCTCCCTGCAGGTTCTTTACGGGGCCTTCACCTTGAGTTCCAATGAGAGCCATTCATCATTCTGAACTTGAGCTAGAGACAGAGTTTGAATTCTGCCACACACAGCTTACTCGGTCAATACTACAACAATAGACAGCACCTTGGGTTTGTACTGAATCAAAACCGGAGCTGTTTTCAAGCTCTCTGCTGGCCAATGAATAATTTCAGAGAACATAAATGTGCTACAATGAAAACAATAAGAAAATTTGCATGAACTATGGTTGGTTTAACAACAATTTAATTGAACTCAGCTATGAGAATGTATTTATGAGCAATCGAGAATCAAACCACCTCCTTATCAGTGCTCACCACATTCTCTAAATGTAATTCAACAATCAGGGAAGGATGGCAAAACCATCCTGTCATCTAAAAACACCCCACATCATCACAAAATTCCATTTAGGACTGTATTTATACACACAATCAAATATTCAACATCTTTTTTTTACTGCCATTTCAGGCAAATGTGCTGCATGAATTTTAATAACCTGTGAATAATTTATACACAATATTCTCTCCTCTTGTGGGAACTTTCACATCCCTCCTTTTCACAGACTTGTTTCTTCTTCTCTTTCACCCACCTCCTCATCTCTCTCATTAATTCAACCATCCATACAATTATCCATTTCTGGTTCTTTATGAATCCTTCATTGTTTTGGAATCTGCTTAAGTAGATACAGCTCTGTTCGTCCCACAACACACACACACACACACACACACACACAAGCAGCGCCTGAGGTCTTAGTCACACTGCTCTTCTACTACAGTCAAATCTGAAATCTTAATTAGTGGCAATGGAGTGAGGGTTGTCGGTGAACGAAAGTGTGTGTGTGTTGTGTGTGTGTGTGTGTGTGTGTTGCAGCTGTAAAAGGAGGTGTGCTAAGCCATACTAAGCAGCCTAATTTATACAAAGTGGATGTGTCTACAGATCTGGGTTAATGTCCATTATGACAGACAACAAACTTGACAACGCTCCTCTAGCCACATGTCAGGTTTAATTCATCGATCCCTTTTCACATCACAAGCTCTGCATCTTGCTATATTTTCAAGACAAATCATCTACAGTTTTTGACTGTGCAAGGAACTCCACACAACTATTTCGCATAATTGCATGTGTTTAGATGTTGGAGCAGTGAAAGAGAATGATATGGTTTATTGAGATTGTCACTGTTACTAACTTCCCAAGGGGCCTTGTGAGCAGGGCTGAAAGCTGATGGGGTGAAAAGTGGTAATGATTATTGGGTCCCCTGCAATTTCAAGACAAGACATGTCTGTTTTTAAAATGGAAATCAAATGTTTAGAATAAAAAATTGCATTCAACTTTTTATACTTTTCATTATTGAACACATTGAAACAGGTTTTAGTGTTTTATATAAAATAATATTTATTGATTTATTAATAAAATAATATTAATTCATTTATTTATATTTAAAAGTATACGTGTATTTAAAATAATAAATTGTATAAAGTAATAGCCTACATAACATATTTTTTAAATAATTTAAAAGGACCTATTACTATTATATTTTCTTTTTTTACATGAAATCCCTAAAATACTGAACAAGATTACAAATGGGAAACTGTCCTTGTCTTAATGGAGTTATCACTAGATGATATCACTTGAAAAGAAGCAGTCAGAATAAGCAAAATATAAATGACTCTTACAGCCATTCATATGCTGGAACACACTACCACACAAGCAATTTTCTCCTAGCCCATGCGTGAAGCTCTTCTATTTTCTTAAAAGATCACGCACACCATCTCATGCAATCTATCACATCACTTCACCTTGAGAGAGCACAGGAGAGAGCGAGAGACTCAAAAATAACCCTAAAAAACACAATGCCTGCAACTGCAATGGCCTTCTTTTAGCCTCTTTCTTTCTTACTTTCTTTCACTCCCTCTGTGATTGTGTTTAAGGTTTCAATTTCCAATATATATTGCAAAAAATGTAATTGCTGTCTGATTTCACTATAGGGCCATATCTTATTTATTTTCCAAATGATAAGAAAATAAGTGATTGCTTGCATCTGTTCTCAGGCACACAGAGACACACATAATACAGAAGCAAAACCGCCTGTAGCTTTGCACACATACTGTCAGAGCTCTCAGGAGCTATAAAGACTCAAGTCAGCCAATCTCCTGTGCTCCTGCTGTTACTATAGAGACAGCTTGCATCAGGATGGAATGAAGGAAGCATGTTAGCTTGTGTGCACAGAAAAGAACTCACATGCCGGAAACAGAAAAGCCCTTCTGCTGCTGGAATAAGACACTGAACTCAAGTAATTCAGCTTATTCCAATTCACATATCACAAAAAATAACAAACATTTACAAAATAACAGACATCATATATACGATCTGTATATATAAAGTGCTATATAAATAAAGGACACTTGACTCATTACAAAATTCACTAACCTGATGTCATCAGAAAAGTTCAAGAAGTGGAATATACACTCGCCAGCCATTTTATTAGGTACCTCGCTAGAACTGGGCTGGACCCACTTTTCTCCAGAACTGCCTTAAAGGCACACTATGTAGTTTCCGTTTTTCTGAAACAGCGACCCCTCGAGTCGCTGTGGAGTACTTTATTTAATGTTACTGTCAAATACCACTCACGCAGAGCCGTCTCTGCACTCTTCCGACCGCGCTTTCTTCGTCAACTCTGCCATGATTCATGTCTGAAATGCATGCTAGTGTCTTCCATAGAGGCTGTTTTATAATATGTTGTTGATGTATGTGACGTCCTGCCGTAAAGCAAGTCGTGATTCTCGCGAGATTTGTCGGGGCGCCACCTCTTAAACTTGCAT
The DNA here is from genome assembly GCF_964197995.2 of Scardinius erythrophthalmus. Lineage (NCBI taxonomy): Eukaryota > Metazoa > Chordata > Actinopteri > Cypriniformes > Leuciscidae > Scardinius > Scardinius erythrophthalmus. The sequence continues at coordinate 37,719,472 of NC_138222.1, forward strand.
TGCTGGTTTTGCCAGCAACCCCCATTTTGGTCCATATTGACATGATAGCATCCTGCAGATTTGTCGGCGATTTGAGATCTCGTGATTGTGGAGGCCATGAGTATACTGTATTAATTGTTCTGTTCAAGAAACCAGTTTGAGATGATTTGAGCTTTGTGACATGATGTTGTGTTATCCAGCTGGAAGTAGCCATCAGAAGATGGGTACACTAGACATCCCACCCTGCAAAAACTCACATCCAGGAGATGGCATACCTCCAACCATCCCTTATATATAATTTAATATAATTAATATAATAGTAACGCGTGTATGCAGACAGACAGACGAAAACAGAGAAGAATAAAGTTCCAACACAATGTTTACGAATAACAATCCAAACAGGCAGAGATGTTCACACACATATGCATCAATGAGACCGGACAAACTCAAAGGGGAACACACAGGAACTTATATATTAAAGATAATGAGGTGATAAACTAGACACAGCTGACACAGATTAACTAATAATGACGGTAACCAAGGATACTGATGAGTGACGTTAATCAGAACAAAGACACACAAATGAACACAAATTGAAAGTCCATGAAAACGAAACTAAACTGAATGTAATATAATATAATATAATATAATTGTGGCGAGGGGGGCGTGGTAAAGCGAGGTCTGCAGCGGAGGAACGAGTGCGGAGACGAGCGGTGATAAGGAGGTCAAGTGCATGATAACTAACACCTGTCTCTAATTCCAGTAATTGGCGGAGAGACGGGATATAAGCGCCCTGCAGACCTGGGACAGGGAGAGAGAAAACATGCTGCACTGATTGTGTTCAACGCGGTTTATAATTTTGAGTTTGTACGAGGCAGTGTGCTATAGAGGATTTATCTTTCTATATTTGTTTTGGGAGTCAATAACGACGGTTTACTCGTCACTCAGACTTCTTCATCATTTCTATCTGTGAACTTTCTACAATAATATAATATCATTTGTGTCCATACAATACAATATGTGTGCAGAAAGTGAAAGTGATGTAGAGTGTGACGATATAATAGGAAATCCAAATGCAAGTGGTCACAGGAGACGCATTTGAAACGCATGATAATACCAGGTGAAAACGGTAATGTGTCTTGGCTGACCATTTGTGATCGGATAACCGAAAACGCATGATATTGTATATAACTTGCAGGCGTCAGGGAGCCACTATCAGAATGCGAGAGACTCCCAGAATTCCCGGGAGAGGTGGAATGTCTGGGTACACTGTGGTCATAAAGGGATGGACATGGTCAGCAACAATACTCAAGTTAGCTCTGGTGTTAAACAATGCTCAGTTGGTACTAAGGGGCCCAAAGTGTGCCAAGAAAATATTCCTCACACCATTTCATCACCACCATCAGCCTGAACCGTTGATACAAGGCCATTTCATGTTGTTTAAGCCAAATTCTGACCCTACCATCTAAATGTTGCAGCAGAAATTGAGACTCATCACACCAGGCAATGTTCTTTCAATTGTCACCTCAGTTTCCTGTTGACAAGAGTGGCCCCCGGTGTGATCTTCTGCTGCTGCATCTGCTTCAAAGTTCAATGTGTTGTGCATTTAGAAATGCTCTTCTGCAGACCTTGGTTGTAACGAGTGGTTATCTGGTGTGAACGGGCCTTTACTGTTGCCTTTCTATAAGCTGAACAGTTGAACAGGTGTACCTAATAAAGAGACAGGTGAGTGTATATTTTATAAATAAACAAAATTGCCACTGCATATTTAATAAAAAAAATCAAAAAAAAAAATCAAAGGTTATTTCAAATAATTTATTTAGATCATCATAGTGTAACGGTGGTGGCCGCCCTAACATAAATAAATTCTTTTAAAGAAAAACTTTGGGCGCCAGACAATATTAAAGGGGACATATCATGCTAAATCCACTTTTTTAGCCCTTAAATGCATTTTGTTGTATATTTGGAGTGTTTAGAAGTACAGAAAAGTTGAAATTATTCTATTCAGGTGCTTCGTTGATATCTTTATATTCTGTTTTGGCCTTATTTTTCAACCTGTTCCGATTTTTCTGTTATCTATGACGTTTTGTGAACTATTACGTCACAGTATTTGCAGCGGAACTGCCAAATAAGGACATTGACTTCCAGCCCAACACTTCGAGCAATCCGCCATTTTTATTTCTCGTTGCAATTTTGTAGTCCAAGCTAAAAGATGCAGTTACGAGAGGGTAAGTTAAAATGTTCGGTTGTTGGATGAAGTAACCCACACGCTTCATTACACGTCTAATGTAGATGAACTGCCGCGCTTGTGACAGAGAGAGAGACCCGGTCGCGCGCACGCACTCTCTCTCTTCGGAGCCAGGCGAAAATGTAAACAAGACACCGTCTCCAAACTAGACGCTGTCTTGCTCTCTCTCCCTCGCACATATTAATTAAAATAAATCGACACGGTGGTAAAAGGTCGGAAGACCAAAGTTTCATGTGTAAATACAGTACACACCATTGCGATACATCCATATGAAGACGTTGTTCTGCAGGTTCGTCGTCTTCATTTTCATCTCGCTCCGGCTCCGACTCTGGCTCGAACATGTAAGGCTGGCTGGACAAGTCTTCCGTTGTTGACATTTTGTTAATAACGTGTGAATAAAACGTTTCTGTGCCGCTAGATAATCGTATCTCTGCTATCAGACTACAAAAATGGCCGAACGGGGTGGAGTTGAACCGAGTGTGACCTCTGCATCCTGGAGAGGGGGCGGGGTATGAAGTGTCTCAATTGTATTTAAAGAGACCGCACCAAAACGAGTTGCTCTCAGACGCACATCAGAAAAGGGGTAGAAAAGGGGCCTGTGGAGCTATAATAATGAGGAATTCAGACCCAAGCATTGCAGTTCCACTTTATATAGACTACAAATGTATGATTTATATGTAAAAAGGAACGATTTAAAAGCATGATATGTCTCCTTTAAAGGGGTGGTATAACAAGATGTAAAATAAGTCTTTGATGTCCCCAGAGTGTGTATGTGAAGTTTTCTCAAAATACCCCACAGATATTTGTATACAGAATGTTAAAATTGTCACTTTTTGAGAGTGAGCAAAAACGCACCGTTTTGTGTCTGTTCCTTTAAATGCAAATGAGCTGCTGCTCCCGGCACAGAGGGCGGAGCTTCAACAGCTTGTGTCCTTTTACCTCACACAGACATGCACTGAAAATTTCAAAAACTTTTAGCCTTTTATGTTAAAATCGGATTGAGACAATGACGGAGAGACTCAAGTAGGGCCCTATAATTTCCGCGATCATGGAATCGCGGACGGAATCGCGGAATTGGCAAATTAACGCGGAATCTAGAGTGAAAGCGGAATTTTACATATTTGGAATAAAATTCTGTTTTTGTGTGGGAGAAAAACGTATGTCTGAGGAAAATCACATAATACTGAAAGAACGAGCAGAGAGAGGCCCAGTCGCGCGCGCGTCTTCAAACTGTCTTGCTCTCTCTCACTCCCTTGCGCTTATTAATCTAAATCAATTGAGAATTGACACAATGGTAAAAGATCGGAAGAACGAAGTTTCACGTGGAGCATTCGGATATTTTTTTCCTGAATTAGGCTACCGCTGGGTGTGAATTGTGCAAAAAAAACTTTTTTACCTTGCCTTCTTCTCTGAAAAGCGTTCCGCCCATTCAGCTGACATAAAAAACACTTTCAATAAACTAAACAAGACCTATCCAATGATGAAATGTTTTCTGTGTTGACAAATCTTGTGCGATGTCCTAACTGCCGGTATAATCACACAACGCGTACAAGTCTGCTAATGATACGTCCAATTCGCGAATTAATGACTCCTTTGAACCGATTCACTTTAATGAATGGTTAAAACAATCTGTCCAACATTGAATCGGTTCGGTGTATAACAAAATATCCATTTATTTAGGTTTCATTTATTAAACTCTAACTAGATCAGTTAACATTAACTATTAATAAACTGCACTTCTACAGCATTTATTAATCTTTATTAATGTTAATTTCACCATTTAGTAGCCTACATTATTTAAATGAAAAGTTGTATTTGTTAACATTAGTTAGCTTAATGCACTGTGTGAAGTAACATAATAAAAATACAGGGTTAGGGTTAACTAAGATTAACAAAGATTAATAAATACAGTAACAAATGTATTGCTCGTGGTTCATGTTAGTTAGCCTAATACATTCACTAATGTAAACAAACCAAAACACATTTAACACCTCTTAAAATGAGAATTTTGTTTGTTACCTCAATAAATTTAGGGTCATTCCTATTTTATTTGTGTACATTTTAATCATTAACATTAAAAAACTGTTTTTACGACTAAAATAACAGTAAAGGGTAAAAAAAAAACCGAATTCCCAAAAATTAAAACGGAAAAAACGGAATTTGCAAAAATTAAAACGGACAAAACGGAATTTGGGAAAAAATAAAACGGAATTTGGGAAAAAATAAAACGGATTTTATAGGGTCCTACTCAAGAAGAAGTGACAACATGTAGAATGCAACAGGACATTTCTGAATGTTTAGTTGATAAATTTATGTAGCTTATGTGTAGTTATCTTCTAGTCATTGATTAGCATATTCTGTCTTGATAGTCTATAAATCGTGTTCAGGGTTTATGTAAATTCTAGGGTTGGTAACGTCACTAACCCTGGAGGAATGTCGTGTCTACCAGCCGTTTGTTGTAGTCCTTAAAAAGCAATTTCTTTAAAAGCAAATATCACCCTTTGCTTTGAACTTTGAGCGTTGTAACTTTGTAGATGTTGTTTATGCTCAAACAGCAACATTACACACTTACTAAAGTAAAAAAAGTTAAATCATATTCAACCAACCCTTTAAACCTGTCAAAATTTAAATTAACCCAGGATAGCAAAAAGTAACCACCTGTTACACACATCAAATCACAGTAATAATCCCAGAATAATTCAGTTCACAAGGGATATTTATTCTTCAATTATACAGGGGCGGTTTCCCGGACAGGGTTTAAATTAAGCCAGGAGTAGGCCTTAATCTAGAATAGTTAATCGTGTCTTAAAAAATGTCTTTCTGTAACACAGATTAAGTATGGATTAGTTACACCTGGACTATGGAGTCCTGAACTAAAATAAACATATATATATATATATATATATATATATTAAATATTATTATACACATATATACATATATATATATATATATGGGGTCAGTAAGATTTTTAATGTTTTTAAAAGTAGTATCTTCTGCTCACCAAGGCTGCATTTATTTGATAAAAAAAAAACAATAAAAAAAAACAGTAATATTGTGAAATATTATGACAATTTAAAATGACTGTTTTCTATTTTTATATATTTTAAACTGTAATTTATTCCTGTGATCAAAGCTGAATTTTCAGCATTATTACTTCAGTGTCACATGATCCTTCAAAAATCATTCTAATATGATGATTTGATGCTCGAGAAACATTCATTATTATTATCAATGTTGAAAACAATCTGAAAGCATCAGATTTACAAGCGGCCATCTTTCCACAATAATCCATCACTCTCACTACTGGCAAACCTTGCATACAAACAAATGGACGACGCGTCTTTTCCAGGTACAGCACACTTCCCTATATCAAACTTCTTTCTGTCGTTAATTGAAACACTCCACACATTCACGCAAAGGGAAAGGGAAAGTGAAAGTAAAAAAATTAATGTTGTGGCACAGATTTTCTTCACTACCACAATAGGGGTTCAACTGACAAATGTTTAGGAACCTCTGATTTAGAGGGACATCAGAGGCACTTAATCATTACCATGTTGCAATAAATCTGAATTCAACAGATTTTCCCCAAGCAATAGTGATGAAAATGAAAAAAAGGTCTACATATTGGCCTGCTCATAACCCATAAATCACCAACAGCTCATCCATTATTCAGCTACCTGTACAAGAGAATTAAAGAAATTTCATACATCATAACTATGTAGGATTTATGTGAAAGCAAATATATGTATAAAAAAATATATACCTGTGTAGTAAGAAAAGCATGGTTATATAGTATATTCCTCAGCTGAATGAACTGCCATTGCCTGTGGTCCTCGAGACACAAATGGACCACATGATATGAATGACCACATATATCTCATGCTTTTGTGAGTGAGTGTGTGTGTTTCTAGAGCAGAAACGGAAGAACAGAAGCGTATGGCAGTTTGTTTAGCTGAGCATAAGGAGAATGCCGTTCTGACCCCTAGGGAAGGAACCACGCCAGAACACTTGTCCTGACTAGCACTGTAGCTCACAAATACTTATACAAAGTACACAGACACAGAAACCACTCTCAGGATACAGATTTACTACTATAAATGTATGCACTTTACCCTCAAAAAAGCTAGTTTTCTTGTATTGCTCTAGTCCTAACTTTAAAAGCCTTGCTCAACTCCAAATAACCAATAAACATGTCAGTGTGAATATGACTCACACTGCTTATGTCTATATGAAATGGGTCTTACTATGTGTTTTTTCATGTTTTGTGTTCTAGTTGCTTGATCTCACTTTCTTGCACCAACTTGTGCTTCTCTATGAGGCAGTGATTCGTTGTTTTCTGCATGTATTTACTCAGCGTGAGTCTAGCATCTGTTCTGTCTAATTAGCCACCAGGAGACGGACGAAGATAGAGAGACAAACAGAGAGTGGAGGAGAGATATAGAGAGATATAAAGAGAGAGAGATGAGAGTGGAAGAAAGTAGGAAGAGAACACAACAGGGTGGAAAGAAAAATGGTGTAAGGGACAGAGAAAGTGGCTGAGGAAATAAAAACAAAAAAGTAAAAGAAGTGTGACAGACAATCATAGGGGTCTGAAAAACATACACTGAAATATTAAAGGGATAATTCACTAAAAAATTTACATTTCTGTCATTATTTGCGCACCATCACGTCATACCAAACCTGTGATTGTATTTCTCTAATGAAACACAAAAGGTAAATTGTACTGGTTATTCTCTTCCATGCTATTAGTCTCCATGACTCCATGACTGAGGCTTTCAGGCTTCAAAGACACCATAAAAGTATCATAAAAGTAGTCCATACTTGTGGATAAATGAAAAAGTGCAAATAATCCAAGTCATCTGAAGTCATAAAACAGCTTTTTGTGGTGAACAGATTGAAATATATCTTGTTATTCACTGATAATCGTACCGTCAAGTGGGCTGTTAGCTGCTGTAACCGGAACATTGAGTCAGAGAGTCAACTGGATGAGGTCTAATTTGTGAATTAATCATTCAAAACAGTTCTGAGAACTTCATCAACTGACTGGCTGAAAAGACCTGACTCACAAGAACGATTCACTCACAAATCGGACATCACTACTGTATGTGGACTACTTTTACTATTGGCTACTTTTTTGGAGCTTTTTTCATTCATTGTTAATTTTCTATGGAACAGAGCGAGCAGCAAGTCTTGATAATTTACTAATTTTGTGTTCCACAGACATAGATTTGGAACAAAATGAGGGTGAGTGAATAATTGTTTTGAAAAACTATTCCTGTAAGGTCCACAAAGGCTTCTCTTAAATCATGTTAATTGTAGAAAACACAGGGGCAGACTTAGAGGTTTGGGGGCTCTTAAGCAAGTCCAAGTATGGGGCCCCACCACACCAACTATGCACCTTTTTACCTTTGTAAAGCTGTTTTTGCTGTCTCTTTCTCAAAACACTCAACCTTTTTTTCTACATTTGTAAATAAACTCTATGTCAAATCTTAATGGAATACAATCTATTTTACAATAAATTAACTCTCCCTCTCCCAACAAGCTCACAGCGCTCTTTGTCTGACAGGTGTTTTGGCCAGAAAGCAGGGTCGTGATTCATTAACACTGCATCTGTGCTGTTTGCATCCATTTTGCATTGTTCGTGGGCTACACTCACCGGCATATTGTCATTTTCCAGAACCGGGAGAGAGGTGAAACTCATCCCTGTGTCTGGCGGGACGGGTGGCTTCAGTGCTGACTGTGTTGGCAAATAGAAAGCAAAACACTTTGGGACTTGGGCCCCAAGCACCTGCTAAACTTGCTTATTATTGCTTATATATATATATATATATATATATATATATATATATATATATATATATATATATATATATATATATATATATATATATATATATATATATCATTTGTATTGTCATACAAACAGTCATTGGGCTCTATCTTGCACCCAGCGCAATTGACTTTGTACACCGACGCATGTATCATTCCTATTTTGCACCCGTGCATAGTGGACTTTTCCCTGCAAAGAAGCACGTCGGTAAACTAGGAAATACACTTGCGCTCCCGGGGCCGGTTCAGCGCAAAGAGGAGGCGTGTTCCGGCGCAAACGTTCCCTGATGCTATTTTGCAGGTTTAGAAAACAATTGCGCCACTGACCAGGAAAAACCTAGTCTAAAGTCAGTGGCGCGTTGCGCATGTTATTCAAATGCTATTTTAAGGGCGCATGCTTGGCCATAATCAATGTAGTGTGTGCACAACGCGCATACACTTTGATTCTCTAATCTACACAGAAGCAGCAGTTTTAATTTTTGCAAATCATACATTATTACAATAGATAGATAGATAGATAGATAGATAGATAGATAGATAGATAGATAGATAGATAGATAGATAGATAGATAGATAGATAGATAGATAGATAGATAGATAGATAGATAGATAGATAGATAGATAGACAGACAGACAGACAGACAGACAGACAGACAGACAGACAGACAGACAGACAGACAGACAGACAGACAGACAGACAGACAGACAGACAGACAGACAATTTATTATAAAATCATACATCTAGCTTACACATTTACCCAAATTATCATACGCCTGTTTAACCGAAGTTAATTTGGGTGGGTTTTTCCATCTCCAATGTAACTTCTCTCTCTTTTACGGCCGTGACGAGAGCGTTGCTCTCCTCGGCTGTGAACCGCGCCTGGCAAATCCGCCGTTACAATAGCAATCCGCCATGGAAAAAGCGCGTCTGCTCTTAAAGGGAATGTGAGATGTCGCTCTGATTGGTTTATTTCATGTTACTCCCAAACCACACCTATGAATAATGAAGCTACTTCAGACCAACCCATTTTAGATTTGCATCGGGCGCAAGAGTCATTTATCCCGCCGGTATAATAGCAACAGTGCCCAAGACCCGCCCACAAAGTTACTTGCGTTTTGCGCTTGATACTTGCGTTTCAGATCATTAAAATAGGGCCCTCTATATCATATTATTCTATCGGGCTGTTGAATCCTTGATTCTGGAAAAGAGGGATGGAAAAGAGAATGAAAATATGAAAATAAGAGAGGGAAAAACAGAGCACTTCAGGAGAGATGTAAGGACTGTCCTTTTGTTCATCTGTGATAAAACCAGCCAGTGGTGAAGAAAATAATCTAATCCATGCAATATCACAGCTCAGTGGACTGCACAGTGATTTTAAAACTGATAACAGTCCACAAAACAATCACAGCACAGGCAGACAGGCATTCAGTTGCAGAAGAAAGATAGAAATACTTGCATTAATTTTCTTATTTACAATGCAGAGGTCACACACACAGTTTCCTTGCCGACTGCTAGAGTGTTACAGTACATTGCGTCTACACTGTAAGTGAGCAGTTTTGTTTTGCCACACCACTTGCTGCCAGTGAAAAATGCTTTACAGAATATTCACATGCATTCTCATAAATCAATGGCATACATGAACAGCTTTAATGTGGCAGTAAATTATACTGTATAGCCAGACCCAGACAGAAACCATGTGTGCATAACTTCTAAAGGTCCTTACACAATTCTCGTCCGAAATTTTTGCACGTTAAAAAATAAATACGACCTCACGTTGTGTCAATCACATTTACACACTGCCTCCGAAATTTTCGTCCGTCATAAAAAAAATTGGATCGGGTTCGATTTTCTGCATTGTTCGCATCCGTAGCAAGCATTTTGAGAGGTGTTTTGACAATTCAGAGCCACCAAATGACGAATATATGGAACTTTCAGACTCAGTGTGCAAGGACCTTAAGTTCAGAAAGCTGCACACATTTATGCCAGTTATTCACAAAGTTCTAGACATCCTCTTGTCCACTGTGTAAATGTTTATAAATTTTATCTGCTTATTCATTCTACTGCCAATAACCACACAGCACTCTATGCTCACATTTTTTTGTGTGTAGCTCATACATCATAGGCACTATCTGCATTTGTACAGCATAAAATTCACCTTTATAGCTGAAAAACAGCAATTTTGAACTGTTTTGTCCATTGCCGCAGAAATAAACAGGGAGTGGATCTCACTCAAGGGAAATAAGAAAAATATAGACTAACACTTTCATTCAGTGCCGTCCAATTACTCCATCCACACCGATACAGGCAGCATCTGAACTGAAGCGCAGTTAAAAGAGAGGGGGAAACATTCACTCTGCAACTAAAATAACACTCCATTTGAAATGTTAATTATAGACCTGCTGAGTGTGGGGGGCTTGTGTGTGTCTGGATTGACCTCTTATTGGATATGTCAAATGGGCAAGGTCCTTAAATTAGGATTTGTGTGTGCGTCAGCATTTTCTCTGTCTTAGACACTCTGTCTCTGTGTTGAATGTTTTATAAGTGTGTTAAGGCAAAGCCATCAATGCTAAAACTAACTCCTGGCCCTCAACCTTGGTGTGTGAGTGTACTGTATGTCTGCTTTTTTTGTTTGTGCCCCATGACTTCAAAATTTTTAAGATATTTTAGAGGTGTATAACTAGAAAAATGTATACTCATTATACAAATGCCCTTGGAGTTATACAATTGTATTAATTTACATGACTTTTCCAGGTCAATAAATCACATTTTTAAAATTAAACTGCCTTAATAAAAACTCATGTTTTTCAAACAGTGGGATCTCTGATTCTTCAAAGAAAAAAACAGTTGTTGAGGAAGTTAATTAAAATAAGAAATATTATTAATATGTTTAGTTGCTTTGGCTTATTTTAATGCTTATTTTGTCTTGTGTTTAAACCAATTTAAGCCATCTTGAGGCCTCTTTGGATGTTTCCTGAAGCCCCCTGGTTAAGAACAACTCTAATTTCTATTCAGAATCTGAAGCTCATTTTAAGGACACAACGCCTTTCAATTGCAGGCCTCACCTTTACTTTTTCCTGCAGCTTTCCCAGGCTGACAGTGCTTTCTATGATGCGTGTGAGGACGCCCTCCTTGTCTTTCTCTAGAGATGAAGCCTGAGGATGAAGAGAGGGAACAGGAAGGGTTACACAGCTACAGGGAGGTAGACAGAGGAAGAGGAGGGACATTGAAGACAGAAATCATTGAAGAGAAGTTTCAGGGGCAAAAGCCGGGAAAAAGAGAGAGAGAGAGGTGCCAGTTACTTAGATAAAAGTGTGAAAATAGCAAAGCAAGAGCAGCAGAGCAAATCTTTAAAAGTTTGACTAGATTTAAGGGTAATAAAATTCTGTTGAGTTCAAACATTTCCCCCGAGCAGCAGTGAGGCTCACTGTCTGTAAAAAGAGGAGTATAAAACTTTCACTATCCCTTAGCTTGAGGCTCTGCCTTAAACACAAAAACTGCTGTGGAAAGATTCGACAGAGGGTTTGAATGTAAACTCCTAAGGCAGATGAATTCCGGAAGTACAGTGTGTCCTTGGCTAAAGCATGCTTTGTATGTTAACAAACTACGAGAAGTAGTGTATTTGTGACGTGGGATAGTGTGAACTGGTGGAACTGGGTCACACTTAATTCACATTAGCATGCTTTTCCTTCCTGATCTACTGTCTGTCACTACATCCTGTCATGTATAGTCATTAAAGTCATCTTGAAATCATAATTGACCTTATTTACTTTGTTAGCGCACATTACTAGTCTTGAGGTAAACAATTAATCTATGCAAGTTAATACAAAAAAAACATAAAAAAAAAAACTTTAATCAAAATGTGAAAATTTGCTTCCGCTATGGCGGTTGGAATGGCGTTTCTTTTCTGATGACGTCAGTTTGACGGCTTGGGTAACCACTTCCCTCCAACCGACAGTCTGCGAGAGTGAGGGATGGAGAGGAGGTGCGCTAAAGTAAAACCCTGCCCTCTATTCAATATTCTGTTTCACTTGGAAATACCTCACAACACTGAAGTAAAGTCAGTTACAACATCCGATTCACTAGGACTTTAAGTCCCTTTTTATTGGTAGAGGAGCAATAATAACCTTCGTCTAGGGAAGCACGATATAGACCACGTATCGATATCAGACGATAAATGGTCATTTTTAATGTTATCGTTACCGATCCGATAAGAAAATTAGGCCGATATATCAAAGCCGGCAGATAATTTACCTCAGTTGAGAGATACACGGCATGTTTGCCATGATGGTTTTGAATGATTGGAATTACTTTGAAAAGGAAGATACAGTTAAGTGCAGCATGTGCAACACAAATCTGTCACATAGGCTTCATTACATTATAATAAGAACATGACTGTAACGGAATATTGTGAATTTTTGTTCGCCAGTGTTTCAGCGCGACGAGCGTGTTGTGGCGGAAAGTGCGCGTCTATGGGTTTAAGCCTTCATGACAAGCACAGTCAAGTTCGCTTGAGCATTCGCAGCATTTTGTGCCATTGTAAGATGTAATATGTTTATTTTGTGTAATCTAATCTAATATAGGATGCGTGTGGTTGAGTAAATGAACGATGCAGTAAAGCGCTTAATTGTACCGATGATAATTTTTTATCTTTAGCGTGCGCAGCTCAAACAGCAATGCATATTTATAACTATAATTGGGACTGTCAAATATAGGCTACATGCCATTAAAATGAGAACACTATTGTAATAATACGTTGTGAATTCTCTGGGTTTAGTTGCCGTGTTTCAGCGCGTCGATGTGGGAATAGCGTGTCCAGAACAGGGTTTACACGTTCTAACGAGCACAGTCAAGTTTGATTATGCATTCACGTCATTCTGTACAGATATAAGTCGTAATATTAAGTTTATGTAGGCTAATATAAATATCTGATAAATATTTTCCGCCGCTAGGGGTCGCTAACCTCTTACAATAACAAAGGCGTTTGTTGATGACGCATAAGCGGAATTATGGAACTTGCCATCATGCCGAAGGATCTAATAATGTTTATGGATGAGTGAATATATTGATGTATTCAATACAAGATACAACTTTGGATCTTAAAAATGTCTTATAATATGTGACCAGTCACGGAAAGTAGGGACACAAGTCGGTTCTGGGGCATTTTGAGTTATTCACATATTCTGAAAGTGTAGTATTCAAGCTTTCCAACGATGTATAACACATGGAAATCTGATAATATTTGGAGAAGTTGTGGCCATTTGAAGGTAGGCACTCAAAAAAACTGAAATGGTAGAAATCTGCTTCTAAAGATTGGCAAGTTCTCACGCTTCTGAGAATGACAATAGGGCTCATTTACATCTCATTTAGATAAGTCATACCCCCTGTAAAGCTCCCCCGTCTCCCCCTCCCCCCTGAATGTACCAATTCTACAAATTCTCTAAATAAAACATCTCCAGTTAACTGGCAGAGCATTCATTTAGTTCGTTTTTTAAATAAGATACTAGCGCTGAAATGTGTTTTTTTTTTTTAATCAAGTGATCAAAGTGCTCGTTGCTGCTGCGATCAGTGGCGCAGATACAGTGTTTACTCGTGTGGCTCGCGCGCACACTGCATTGTATTCACTCGACGCGCGCTTCAATCCGTTGCGGATACTCTCTATTTGTTCTGTTGAAATAACAAAATAATTCAAACGTTTGCATGTCCCTGCTTGATATACAACCACTGATGAACATAATCGTTTTGAAGAGAGAAAAAAAAAAAAACTTATTCAAGGGCGGATTCGAACTCTCAACCTCTGACACGGCGGCGAACGCTCTACCACTGTACCATTCATATGCACATTGACTACATTGGCGGATCTATGTGTTCACACTGACAACATGTATTAGGCTACATCTCATTAAACGACAAATTAAACCCCATTTTAACCCCATGTAAGCTACTATTTAAATCGATTGCTGGACATCGTAATGTTATTGGCGTCCATCTTCATTGAATTTTGAAATCAGATAGAGCCGGCCCGAGCGCTGCATAATAAGTAGCCACGCCGGCAATTCAGTATGGAAATACACACCGACAATGACACGCCCCCTACTGCGTGCTAGAATCTCCGAAAAACAAGGCGATTTCAACATCAAAATGTATGCTTTTAAATATACCAATACTGCTATCTCAAACATGGAGAGGCTTCTTCGTGATCTCAACTTACAGATTCTGCAAAAAAACGAAAATCACCAATTTTGAAAAAAAACCCGCTTCTTTCTCATTTTGCTCGAAAGTTGTGCTGCCGACTTGTGTCCTTGGTTTCCGTGACGGGTCACATATGTTGAGCTTAACATTAACTAAGAATTATAAATGCTGTTAGAAGTATTGTTCATTAATTGTTGGTTCATGTTTTACTAATGCTAACAAAATAAAACTTTATTATAAAGTGTTACCATTTTTAATAATGAAAGTTGGCCATAGGAGTGTAAAATGAATTAAAAAAGTTAAGGAATCTTACATTGGTTGAAACTAGGCTACTATATTGTATATGTTTGATTTACGTTGAAGTGTTTGGGACATGACTTTTAAATGGTGAGCCTTTTGTTTATGTATACAGGCTACCAAAGTTTATCAAAATTTGAATTTAGATTTATCGGCCAATATATCGATTATCGGCTTTCAAATGTAAAGAATTATCAGTATCGGTCAAAATTTTCATATGTTTGAAATTACCTAAAGCATTATTCCCTACCTCCTTCTGAATTACTAGAACAGTAATTATTCTAATATTTTTTCATTTATTTAACAATAAAAATTATACTTATAACTTATACGAACAGTCCTCGTGGATGCCAATTTTCAACTGGTACATTTATGAAAAACACAAGTGTAACCTCTGTAACCGTCTTATGAATCATTTTCTCTCCTCAGCAATGTTGATGATTCTCAAAAAGCAACACTTTTCAGCCATATTTAACGACTATCATACACAATCTTTCGCTACAATTCCTAAGATGTCAAGACTGGTGAAGAAATTCTCTGTCTGACTAAGCTGCTGCTGGAGTGCACAGATCAGAACAAACAAGAACCAGAGATCAAAACATATGGTGATGTAAATAGCAGCTCACACAGCATGTGTGTGAGTTTCTGTAGAAGTACCATGTGCATGAGCTGGTCTCTTTCATGACTGGTTTTCTCTGCTAGTGTGACGATATTGGCAAGGTACTGATGAGCGATGAGCTCTTTCTCTAAAGAGTCTTCAACCTGTTGCTTCAGGACACTTGTACGTCTCTTAGCCTTCCTAAGGAGGGAGAGAATGTAAGAGGATGAGACATGAAAGAAAATCTGAATTAAAAACCTTAAAAAAGTCAGCATCAAGTTTAAAATAAAAGGACAAAAGGACTTGGACAATTATAAAAGAAAAACATTAGGACATCAAATTAAGAAAAGATATCAAAGATTCTGCTCTATTTCTAGGTCACTCACTAATAAAAGGTAAATAAATATTTTTTTTTAATTATTTGTGACAATGACCTTGTAAACACCTTGGTACAAAAGTTCTGGATTGTAGCTTGAGTACTGCGATTATTAAAGCTATAGTGCGACAACCAAATACTAACACATTCTGTAATTCATGATAATATTCTATTCCATGTTTCACTAGCAAAGCATGTTCTGCTGATTTTTTTATTTATTTTTTATTAAGGATGCATTAAATACATCAAAAGAGATTAATAATGTTACCAAATATTTCTAATTCTAAATAAATGCAGTTCTTTTGAACTTGCTATTCTTAAAAAAATCCTGAAAAAGAAAATCAGAGTTTCCACAAAAATATTAACCAGCATAACCATTTTCAACACTGACAATAATAATAAATGTTTCTTGAACAGCAGATCATCATATTAGAATGAGTAATGGCTGCTGAAAATTCAATTTTACCCTCACAGGAATAATTACATTTTAAACATATTAAAATAAAAAAAAAAAAATTATTTTAAATTGGAACAATATTTTACAACATTAATGTTTAACTGCAGCCTTGGTGAGCACAAGATACTTCTTTAAAAACTTAAAAAATTCTTACAGATCCCAAACTTTTGAACAGAAGTGTATAACCAAAATTAAAAATGTATGTTTCATGTCACCATTTACATTTATTCCTCATTCTCGCCTTTATAAGCTGCCAACTGAGTGGTCTAAATATTTCAGCAAGCAGTTCCCCTGCATCAGAGTTTATTGGTATTTGTTGTTTGCTTGATTTAGAGTTTCTTTCTCATCTCTCCTCTAACACAGCTGCTGCTATTACACTTCCTGTCTGTTCTCCTTTGGTTTCTGCAGCACCTCTGGCCAAAATAATCTGTCTCTGCTTCTATGGCCTATTACTCATCTGGATCTGCCTCCTCCCAGCTAAAGATGCTCTTGAAGTCAGAAACATTAAATCTCAGAGACTACTAAGATGTAATGTTCACAATATTTTCCTGAGCAGTTTTTTCACCCATACTGACAGACCCCATAAGACATTTCACCCATAAGGCCAGAGAGTGCATCTCATTCCAAATTCAGAGTTTTGGTATCAAATCATTGTTAGTTGATCTTAATCCATCCATCCAACATTAACCAGAATAAACACCCTGGCCCTGACTGAGCACACAAGGCTTTGAGAATATTGCAAAAACGAGTCTCTTCCACACTTCACCCACACATACACACCATAGAGAGAGTGAGAGAGACACGAACGCAAGAAAGAAATCTGCAGATATTAAAAATATCTTCTGCTTGTTTGCATTTGTATGTGCATGTGTCCACCTGTTAGCTTGCTGTGAAAGCTGTAGCTCTGTTTCCAAGTGTTTGATTTCTGTGTTAAGGTTGGTTTTGTCTAGCAGCAGAGTCTTTTTCTCCACCTCCAGCGCACTCACACGAGCCAGCAGCTCTTCAACCTCACAATTCTTCACCCTCTCATGATCCTGCAGCTGTCTGAAATGCAAACACATACGTGAAAAGCTTATAGAAAAAACAAAAATCAAGGTTAAAGCATGCAGTATATTCACCTTTACAAATGGAGCGCATTGCTATTCCAAGTTGCTTCAGTAATCTTTGTTTATGTTGTGCTTCCTGATATGGTCTCTTGCAATACACTGACACCTAAAGTTAATGAGGCTTCACTATTAGCAGTTATCCATTATTATTTATTATTCAAAAAGTAAAAGGGAAAGCGTATCTGTTTAGAATAGCTTTTAGTGACCTGATTGTTTGATTTTTTTTTTTTGTATGTTTGATCAGTTTGTGTGTATTTTTGCATAGCTTTGTATTTTACTGGCTTGCTTTAATGCTGCACGGTGTCCTTGAGTGCCTTGAAAGGCACCTATAAATAAAAGCTATTATAATGTATTACTATTATTTAATGAAGAAAGATACCACTGAATACCTTTAAAAGAACTTACTGTAAGGATATTGTATTGTATTCAAACACACATGTATGTTGTATGTCTACGGCAAGTGTGTGTGCCTGTCCCCTGAACACACTGAAAAACACCGCCGTCTCTGTAGACAGACCAGGCTCCACAAATGGCAAGAAAAACAAACTGGCCCAGCCTGGACCACAAAACATAACAAACAGTGTTCCAGCCAATAACCGACAAGAATGATTTGGGGGTGGGGGGTTAGTGCGTGTGCACATGAAGGGAGGTGTGGGGAGTGGAGGAGAGAGAAGCATTAAGAGTCCTAAAAACGACTAATGTTAAAATTTTATATTCTTGAGAATTTTGATATGGCCGACACAAGATGTCCTAACAACGATTAACGTTAAAATGGTATATTCTTGAGAATTTTGATATGGATGACACACGACCAAAGAGACGACGTTCCGATAAACAAATAACAAAGAATAGGGAAAAGAAGAAGGAACGTGCGAAGTCCAGAATTTACATCGGAAAAGTGTTCAAAAGGTGGCGAGAACTGAACTGTAAATTCAGTAATTTCACTTAAATAGCAATGAAAATTACCTATTAATTGTCTTTTAAATGAAATTACTGAACTTAAATATACAAGCTTGATAAAAATTTTAGAAGAAAATTTCAGATGGCACTTAGAGGCTTCTGCATCTGAACTCTTCATATACTTATACCAAAATGTATTTGAAAACGTTTATTTTATGCTATTTATTTTTCAATAGGGACTACCTTCCTTCCCTCAATACTCAATACAGAAATCCTCTGCTGCAAACCCTCGCATACAGCAGATCAAGAATAGCAATGAATTACTCTCCTTGATACTTTTCTGTCTGTTTGTTTTTATTCAAAGCTTTTGCCATCCAGTCTTATTCCATTAAAATGAAATGCATGATTGGTACCTTTTAAGTTTGTCAGTCACAGCATTGTGCTCAGCCAAGCTCAGAGAGTGTTCTAGAGCCAAGCGCACTCGTTGAAACTCTGTCTTCAGGGCACGGTGTTCTTTACACTCCACCTCTAGCTCTTGTTCCAGAGCCTGTTTCTCTGACTCCAACAACATCACCTGTTTCGAGACCTTACACACTACACACAAACATAGAGGTGCTTTATATTTGAGTCTATATGAATAATACATGTGCAGTATATGCTGAATAAAGACAGGAACATGGTGAAGAAGACACAGATTCATTATAAAGAAACAAATGAGATCTCCTCAATATCTCAGAGATGTCAAAAATCTCATAAATTGTTCTCACATTTACCAAGAAACCAAAGTCTGCTAACAAAAGTCAGAGATTTTATTAAGGATTAAATTTTCTGGGCTATGTAATTCACATTTATTTTATAACTCTTACTCTTAACTCTTACAGTATGTCAACAACAGCCTATTTTGTATTTTGAATGGCTGTCAATGTTTGTATCATTCATTATCATTCAGTATCAAAAATTGTTCTAATAGTGATTGCAACGATATAGCTCCTCCATGGCATTATTGCTATGATTGTGATGTGGACTTCCCTATTCCCACAGAATTAGAATGATTAATAAAACTTTATAGCTATAGTTAACATTAAAGTTATCATCCTTGGTGTGAATGGGCATTAACTCTAGGAGAATAGCAGAATCCACACCACAACAATAATGATAATGACACAGAGGAACAGTATCGTTAGAATTATTTCAGATTTTTCCTTCTGCTTCAAAGCACTCACTGAGTTATGCTGACCTCAAACGTCATGGTTCGGTTGCATCAACGCTAATATAGTTATTATTATAGTTATTGTTCTTGATATAGACAGGCCTTAAGATCCACCCCAAACTCAATCCACTGGTTGAGCTGGTTGAGATGCGCAAACAAACAGCAATATTTTGATGTGCATACACATTTCAGGGGGAAATCAATCTATGAAAAGCTTATTTATCACTGCATATAAAGCTGGGTTGGGAGTTTCCATGTTTAAATTGATACTTAAGAAATACATTTCATCTCTGGAGCGGCAAAAAAGATAACTTTGCAATAAAATATTCTCCATTACATAAAAATATCATAGTAGTAACTGTATCTGAAATCCACAGCATTAATCCACAGCTGTTTTTGTTGCGTTAACAGCTTTGATTAGCAGTTGTTGTCATTTGAGACCACATCTGACTACACCACTCAAACTCAGACAAGATATTTTTTTATGACTCTTGGGAGACAAGAAAATAAACAGAGAAAAAGATCCAAGAGTATTAAGAGGAATGAGGAGTTTATACTGTACGTGTACCATACCTTCCTGTGTATGTTTGCTGTGGGCTTCTTTAGCTTTGGCATGCTGTAGTTCCAATTGCTCCATCAACACTTGATTCTCCTCCAGCACCAAGCGAGCCTGCTCCTGCAGTTGCCTCCTACACACAGCGCACACACACACACACACACACACACACACACACACACACACACACACACACACACACACACACACACACACACACACACACGTGTGAGTGTTTGAATGAACAATGAGGTTGGGAACAGGGACGAGAGATCCGTCACTGACAAAGATGACTGTGAACAGCTGGCAATTAATACAGATAAAGACAAAAGCTAAAACCTTTCCAGGACATTCAAATTAATTAGTTAACACAAACACACGCACAAATTGTTCAGCTCAATGACAGGATTTAAATGCAGAAATTTAGAGAAAGACAATAAGTATTGTAGTGCAGTGCTGTGTTATCTTTTCGTTTTCATTTAGAAACAAAATTTCGTTTAACAATGCAGAAAAGACTGTTCTTCACATTCACAGTTACCAACCACACTTTGTAGGCTATTTGAATCAAGCTGAAATGTCTGACTGTATGTCTGACGTGCTGATGCAAACACTGCTCCCATGGCAACATAGACCTAAAACATGCTTTAAAAACAACCCATAACAACCTGAAGGAGAAAAAAAAAGGGGAAGAATATTTGTGCGGAGAGTTCTTTAAAGTCGAGATGAAATGGAAATAGATACATATCTTTTCTTCAGTATTGTGATGTATAGCCAAGTAAACAGATTATTGTTCAAGACAAAAATGTAGAGTGGGTCTTGGTTCTTTCCATCAGTTGTTGATGATTGGATAGAGGAAGATTTGTGTGCAAGCTTGCCATTTGTTTGTAAGAAAGGGGCAAGTTTTAAGCAGATTAAATTATTGGAAAATTTGCATAAGTCACTGTGGCAAGCAGGGTGGGGCCGAGAGCCGGTGGCGCGAGACTCGAGTCCCACGGAGGAGCCCCAGAAGCATAAAAGGAGGAGTGACAAAAGTGCAAGACGAGAGAGGACCAGGCCTGGATATTTATGTTGGTATTTTTATTATGTTTATATGCCGCAGTAGTCTGTGAGGGGCAACCGTTTTACTTGTTTGTTGAGTTTATTTTATGATTAAAGTTACGTTAATAGTTTGCTGGTTCCCACCTCCTTCTTCCTTAAACTTTAAACATTGTTAAAGTCACCAAACAGAAGTTTGTTATTTCATCAGAAGATCAACTTGATTTTGATTAAACATAACAAGGTCAAAAAAAGAAAGAAAACGTATGCATTGATGAGTTTATCACAATATGACCAATAACATGCATTTGGAAAACAGACGAATGGGTGAATATTCATTTCTTGTCAACTCTCTTGTAAACAGTTTTGACATAACACAGTAAATTGTAAGCTGCATGTGATTCACTAAAAGGAACCGGAATCGGTTGCACTGCACTGGTTGCACTGAATACTTTTATTTCATTACAAAAGACTGATTCATAAGAGTCATTCATTTGGCAATCAGACTACACTGGTTGCATCCTATAGCTGTGTCCCAATTCAGGGACTGCATCCTTTGAAGGCCGCGTCGGCCGCGCACTTCGGAGGACGCACAGAGACTCGTTTAAAGGGGAAAGTATAGCCGACTGCATCATCATGCGTCACACGCATCACACACATGACCAGAGTCGGCCTATAGTGAGCCTACTTGGTGACGTACAACCCAGACGCGCTGTGCTGTTACACTACATTAATTCATTCAAGGCCCACACAGACGAAAATGAATAGTTGAATAAAGTCGTTATTTTGTTGTTTTTGCGCGCAAAAATTATTCTTGTCGTTTGATAAACTTGTGGTTGAGCCACTGTAGTCACTTGGACTATTTTCACAATGTCTTTACTAACTTTTCTGGGCTGGTAAGTTTCAATCCCATTGAAGCCTATGGAGGAGTGAGCCAGCTCTCAGATTTCATCAAAAATATCTTAATTTGTGTTCCGAAGATGAACGAAAGCCTTACGGGGTTGGAACAACATGAGGGTGAGTAATTACTGACAGAACCTTCATTTTTAGGTGAACTATCCCTTTAAGGGAATATCAGATATTTATTTCTTAGTTTGCAACCCTATAAATGGCATATATCCTTACTCTGTGTTAACACATCCTCACTCTTATTCTCATAACTTCAGCCCCATGACCGTCAGCCATAATCAAACAGGACCATGGGGCACTATCAGTCCTGTGATAAAAGCATGGCTAGCGGAGCGAGGCATGCCTCAAGGACAAGATGCCCTGTTTTTGTTTTCGCCCTCAGGATTATTGCATTCCCCTGGACATTTTTCCTTTATACCTTTTTCCTCCTAATTTCTTTTAAATATAATTCTCTGAGGAAATGTCAGCATAAGTCCATTGTTATTTCATTCCTAGGCACAAAAAACAAACACATATACACACACTTTTACATTACATAGAGAAACACGCTCAAACTCACCATTCTTTGTTGCTGACAGTGCTGCTTTTGTTAACCTGAGCATGAAGTTTCTCGTTTTCCTGAATGACCTCCTCTGCACGTGCTCTAAGACTCTGTAGTTCGTTCTGTCAGGAAAAAACATAGGCTACATTTATATTGCCATGGAAAAAAACTCCACAAACTGCTAAACTACTTTAAGTAAGCTTATTGGTATGCATGAACGTCCTCTGGTGCATTTGTAAATGTATTCACCTCACCCAGAGATCATCTGAAACTTCAGCACAGCTGCACAATGCAACAACAAAAAAAAGCAAAAAACTCTGTTCTCACCAAACCGATGCTTAGCAAGCTCTCAAAACAACAGCTCGACACAAGAATGAAGAATTTCAGGAGAATCTAGGACATTTTGTACGTGAATTTGTCTTTGACTTCAAACATACTTGAATATAACTATGAATGTGATTAATCAACCCTTGACTACTGAGAGAAAAATCAATATCTGTCCTTTAAAAACATAAAACGTGACTCTAACTGGAAAGATCTTTATATTCAAGGCAGGTAAGTGTGGTGGGAGTGTTGGGTGTACTGCAAGTGTGTTAGAAAGAGAGAGAGAGACATAGATCAAGTGAAAATAAGAAACGTGCGTGTGTGTGTGTGTGTGTGTGTGTGTGTGTGTGTGTGTGTGTGTGTGTGTGTGTGTGTGTGTGTGTGTGTGTGTGTGAGAGAGAGAGAGAGAGAGAGAGAGAGAGAGAGAGAGATAGAGAGCCAAAGAGTCAAAGACAGAAACTATTAGAAAGATATTATTACACAGATCCTATAATAAATTAGTTTTCCTCCATCAAAAACTTCATCATATTCTCATTTTATGTCTCTCTCATTATTACAAGACTGCCAGGCTAGCAGTGGCATCTCTCATTGGTAAAATGTGCATATTAATATAATATACACCAGCAATTGACAAAACACTCAATATACAGTAGTCAATAGATGATTTTACACATTACATTAAAAAAATTAAATCACCACAATAAAGTGATAATTTGTGTAAATTCCCAAAACAAAAGTCACAGATAAAAGCAAGCATAATTATTCCATTGTTATTTAATACACACTTTAGATTGTCATTTTTTTTAATTATTGCATGCAAACACCAAAATATGTAATAAGAGTAAACTGAATTTAGTTAAAGGGGTCATATAATGGTACATGCACTTTTATAAGTTGATTGTACTGAAATGTGTGTTGGCAGTGCCTGTACACAACCATCATAAAATGATAAAAATCCATCCAGTGTTTTTTTTTTTTTTTATCTTATATGTTTTCCCCTCTCTCAAATCAAGCCGTTTGACCGTGTGACAGACGCCCCTCCCACGACTTGTTGATTGACAGCAGCGTTTCAACACAGACCCGACCTCGCGCCCTCGTGAGCGAGCTGTCAATCATAGTCCGCGCGTCATTGTTGATACGCTGGAGCACTGTCTATGAGCAGAATGGCGTCTAAGCGATTGTGGTGTTCTGTTCTTGGGTGTAATGGACACAGCAGTCATTTTGATGTTCCTAAATCCGAACCGCGGAAGACTCAGTGACTGAGTTTTGTTTTCGAAGGGAATATTCCCCACGATCAACGTCAATGCTTTCATGTTTGCGTGAATCATTTCACACACCAGACTGCTTTATAAACGAGGGTCAGTATAAAGCTGGTTTTGCTAAGAAGCTGCTCCTGAAAAAAGGATCGGTACCAACTATTCGTGTTCCTGCTGCACCTCCAGAAGAAGAAGTGAGTGTAACGTTTTATTAACCTTTATATTAATCTTTATATTAATCTTTGCAAATCGCTTGCTGCATGCTTCACGATGAACGCAGCTATTTTTACACTCAGGGTACATTACGGCATGTTTTCTATGTACGACGTTCTCAATATAATTCATAATCCCACGTTTATAATGAACAACGCGCTATGGTTCTTGTGTTACAAACAGTGTGCGCACAGAACAGAGGGGCGGAGTGAGCAAAGCTCATTATCATTTAAAGACACATGCACTGAAACAGAGCGCTGAAAACAGCTGTTTTTGACCAGGTAAAATGAGTGTTTTCTTACTATACTAATGAGAATTTTTAAAGTATATTACAAACTTTTAATTTAGACCCTAAAGAATCATATTAGCTTGTACAAAAATGGGATTATATGACCCCTTTAAATTTCCCCTTATAACACAGACACATACACAAACTCACCTCACAGGATTTGAGGAGTTTGTCTTTGGCATTCAGATGGTCCTCATAAGCCAGCAGCAGAGGTGATAAATATTTCATATCCAGCTAAAGGCAATATAGAGTACAACCACAGCATTAAACAAAATAAAACATGCCTTTCTGCATTTCTCTTCATAACAACAAAAAGCTGTGAAATATTCTGACAAGAGTTCGCCATCACCATCTTTGGTTAATAATATAATAATACACATAAGCACATAGTGAGAAATTAGTGTTTTCACATCAATTAATGAAATGCCCTTAGAATAAACCTGGGAATGTATCCTCTTAGGATAAGTAACCAGTCAGAAACTTTAGGAAGAGACAGTAAGCAAATGTGAGACTATATGAAACAAACACACAATAAAATCAAATAATACAATAAGTTTACGCACCAGCCAAGGAGGTGCAGGTCCTTTCACTGGCAGGCATTTAAGATGAGCATTCTGGGGAATTCAGGAAAAGAAATGCATTTGAGCCTATACATTCTCTCACTTCCTTTATTCCTATAGATATTGTGATGTGAAAAAAGAACTAAAAATTAATGTAATTACACTGAAACATAATTACAGACCAGTGGCAGTTCTTAGGCAGACAGCTGTAGAATAAAAAAAGAATAAGACAGACTTATGGGCCTTTTATGCAGAATGCGTTTTTGCTTTTAAAAACTCCAAACACAGTACAGTGCAATGGGGAAAAAAACGTATAAACACAAGGTTTAAAATTCGAACTTTCTGATATTTTTAGTACACCGCATCATGAGTGGGACCCTGCAAAAACCACAAGACACAAGCGCAATGGTCAAACAGGGTAATCTGGCGCATATTTACATAGTAAAATATGTAAAGAGTGCATTGGAACACAGGATGGGATAGAAGTCTGACAACAGTGTGGAGCATGTTTTAGTGGGTGTGTGGATAATGTGCTTTAAAGCAATGAGAGATGAGCCTCTTTTGGACGTTGATGCAAGAGGGCAATTCAGAACTCACATGTGACATGAGCCAATGGCCCCCTTAAGACAGAAAGACACACACACAGCTCAGAGCTGATGTAGCTCAGAGCTTGCTTTAGGACAAGCTGCCATTGTGAGTTTAAGAGACATATATTTGAGCATGACATGGCCTGCAACCTTCTCTCTTCTTCCAAAAGACACACTTTTGTTTTTATATTTTGACTTTGACTGATGACAACTGACATATATTATTTTTACAGTTTAAGGGTGGGTTGCACCAATAAGGATTAAGCTTAAATCTAGATTAAATCAAGGTTTATCTAATAATTCTGTTGCACTAAACTTTAAACTTGTTTAAAAAAATAAGCAGGTTTACATTTAAACCATCCCTTTGATCCTGGATTTAATTTATATTTAAGATAGATTAAATTTAATCCTGTTGCTAAATAACTTTAAACTCGGATTTAAATCTCAATTAGGGATTAACTTTAAATTTACAGGTTAGGAGGTTTAAATAAAATTAAGTGCACCTACAAATAAAAGATGTGTCTGACTGAACAAAGATAGAAACAGTGGGTGTGTCATCAGGTCTCAGAGAGGTGTTTATTACAAATAAAAATGAAGATTAAAGCACAGAGTGTGAGGGTCGCGGCGGCCTGGAATCGTTGTTACGGCGCTGTCAAGAACAGAGATGGTCACTCCACAAATCATGCTAGTTGTTTTTTCTTATCTCGATTGTTTTGTCATATATTATACAGCCATATTACTCCATTAATTGTTACTATAAATATATTTCTAGGCTTATGAAATCTGCATGCACTTCCGAAATTTTCCTTTTTAATAGTAACAGTCTCTCTACGTAGCAGTTTATTTCCTTTAATGGCAAGAGCTACTTATGTCAGAGAGGGAGAGTTTCTGGTGTTCAATAAAGGAGGAAATGGAATATTAAAATTGTTGCGGTTTAATTAGAATGGCAAATCCATCATGGCGGAGAAAATTTATTGTAAATGGAGGTTTCAATCACAGGTTACAATTCTAATCCCTAATTTGTTAATCTGTGTTTAAAATTAAGTGGTGAAAAACAACTCAATTTAAAATAAAACCCGGACATCACACAGGTGGTGAAGCAATAATGATTATTGCTGTAAATAACAAACATGGCATCTGATAACTACTCCGCTATTTTTTTTTCTCCGTTGTTTTCCTTTATTTCCAGATGTTTGATTTAATAGAATGGGTTCCCTCTTACGTCACAGTTCTCCCAGAGTACGAGAACACATTCACACATTCGCACTCTTCAGAAATGGCACTTTAATTCTTTTCACAAACTAAAATATGTAGAATGAAATATTGAATGACAGATTGTACTAGATATTAGCTTGCCTGTTTGCTCAAGAGCATGATTTATTTAAGTCACACTAACAAGAAACTATGTTTCTAACCACAAGCCGTGTGCTGCAGTTTCAACCACACAACTTTGCGATGCTGTTTGCAAATGTTTGTTAGAATTAAGACTTCGGGAAACACTGAATCATTTAACTTTGTTGGTAATAATGGAATGATGATTTTGGCAACCACACCACTGGATAGTTTTTATCCCATGACAGTATATTACATTACATTTTACTGATCAGATCTCTCGCGCCATAACACCAACCAGACGTAGGAGTGTTGTAGAAACCTGTCTGTTTTTGCAATTCTGTTACTGAAGTGGTACAGAAATAACACATTCCGCTTTAAATTAATATGTTTAGTATTACAAAAGAGAATTTCTTTTTAGCATTTTTACATGTTAAATAAAATGTACATGTTAACATGCCCTTATGAAGCAGTTTTCCTCATTACATAGCTCCAATGTTGTTTTCATGGAATGGATTTAATTGAGGTTTGAACAGACTATGTATGTGGCTTTCAGAAAAAGAAAAAAAAAATGTTTTACTTAGAATGAGATATTTTTAAAAGGCTGCCTGTGGGTTCGCAATCACAATGCTTGGTTGGATAATTTCCTAAATCTATAATTGTGTGTTCTATAATTGTGTGAATAATGAGTGGAGCAGTGGGCTAGATTCTGTGCTGATAAGTGCTGATACATACTGTTACAAAAGCCACATGCATAAACCACATCCACATTTCATTTGCGAACAAATACTTCGCAGCCTATACTACATTTTGTTAAAATTAATTATAGGTCATTAAATTCATTAAAGGGGAAAATCATTCTTTAGAAAGTTTTTTTTTTTAAAGCTACTTAATCTAAAAATTATTTTATTTGCAAAGTGCTGTGTGATACTGTGTGTAATGTACTTTTTAACTCTAATTAGAGTAAAAGTACCACTGCTGACAGTCCCCAGACTTAATGACTCAAATCACATTGCAGCAATGTTACCAGCCACTGTCCTAATCACTCCAGCAGCCCTCCCGTACACGCTTCCTGCTGCCCGCTAGCGCAACTGAGCGTTCAGACACATTCAGTGTTACACTGATCCACTGAAGGCTAGAAAGGGAAGCAATCAACAGTACTGTAAAAAGCAGAGGCTGGTGGACAGAGTTAGAGGGACACAGAGAGCCTAGTTTCTTCTTTAACTAAAGCCCATGTGACATTTCCTTAAGTTTCAACCCTGCTGAGATGGAAGGAGGGGCAGCGGGAGAGAAAGAGCAGAAAAGAGAGAGATCCAGGCTACTGACCTGAAACTAAAGTGACAGAGTATATTTAGCCTGCCGATTGTCTCCTTTCTCCCCAGCACACCAGTGCTCTAATTAAAATCAGGGGAGTCGAGGACAGTCAAATATTCAATCTCGCTAAATGAACATAATTGGTGTGATAATTTTTTTATATTCAAACTATTAACTGAAACCTTTTAAGATGTGAAAAAGGGTGTTGAAATATTTAAGAAAGATCTTATTTCTATAGTCAGCAGATCTCTAATTCATTGCAGTTAGGGACTATTTGCCCTAAGATCATCTTTAAATGAGTAGCATGTCAGGCATCCGAGTACTGTACAGATGAATGAAAAGCAGATTAATGTATTATACTGAAGTATCTGGGCAGCCAGGAGAGTCATTCTCTCAGTGAACCAACAAGCCAGACAGACACAAGGTTCAGACAGCCCTCATCAATATAAAATAAACTCAATCTCTCCCTTCCCCTCCTTAATATAATGACACCAGCTGCAAAGAGGTCATGCTGCTCTCTTGCTGTCAAACTCTTCTGAGGCTTGTTAAAGAAGCTCAGTTATGCAATTCCTCGGAGTGCTTTCCAATTATTATTCAATGCATAAAGGCTCATTAAAACTTATAACTCAGCTGTTAAGTTACAGGGCTCTTTTCAAAATCATAGCTCCTTCTTGCAAATACCTGCACGTTTAAATGTAAAAAGTTAAATAAACGTAATTTCTACGTAATTTGTAGCTGTGGATATTTTCTCAGCTGCCCACTATCTCAGAGGTGCTAGAATGCATTCAGAAGTCTAAAACAAGCTGCACACCAGGGTAAAGCAGAAACAATCTCTGTTTCAATGTGCGCACACATATCTGATCTCAACCTCTCGCTGGTAGTCCTCCTTTGAAATTATAATACCCCACAAACTATCATCTCTGCATTAAACAGGAAGAAGGAGATGAAAGGAAAAGCTGCATATCATTACTGTGGCGTTAGCTAATCACACCCTGCAAGACTAAAAGAAGACAGTGTCAGATAAACTACTGAAATTCCGAGAGCTCTTTATTCATCATTCTTTTACAAGGAAAAATGAACTACAGTTTCCAGCACCGCTCCAAAATCAGTCAATGTAGATTTGTTGCAATTAACTTCAGTTATCACACAGCACTTATCTCTCGCATCAAAATAGAGGATCAGGCAAGCGAGACTGCAGATAAAATGTCCTGTACATGAACTCAAACATATCATTCCAGAATTATAATTAAGGGTTGTGTGGCATTTTTCTACCCATAGTATGTGAAAGTAGTGCACATTCTTTTGCAAGCACTTAAAAGTGCATTAGTTGCTTTCTGCTTTTTTCTCCCCTAGTAACTGAGAACTGAGAATGACCAGATGAATGAGAAGGTTGATAGTTGAGGGGAGGGATTATTCACGGTTACTTTTTGAAAAGTATAACACTTTTACATACAATTTCCTAGGCTATTAAAATCACTATCAT
This sequence comes from Scardinius erythrophthalmus, assembly GCF_964197995.2. Classification (NCBI taxonomy): domain Eukaryota; kingdom Metazoa; phylum Chordata; class Actinopteri; order Cypriniformes; family Leuciscidae; genus Scardinius; species Scardinius erythrophthalmus. The sequence goes on from NC_138222.1 coordinate 37,749,064, forward strand.
GTAGTTTTAAGTTTGAGCCTATAGACATGTCTCTGAAAGTGGTGTACAGTGAGCTATTTTACCTCGTCCTTGTTGAGTGGTCGGAATCTAGCCTGGTATCTGCTGAGCTCCACGTTGAGACGGTGAACCGTCATCTTCAGCCCATCATTCTCATCCACCAGCTCCTGAGCCTGCTGCCTCAGACTCAGCAACTCAGAGCTTTCACCTACACGCACACACACAATTGCACATAGTTAGATCAGAGCTGATTTATGCAAAACCACACACTAAAACAGCAAAACAACTCAGACAAGAACTCCCACCCAGATATGTACATATTATGGGTGTTTTTTCAACTATGGACACTTTGGGTCCTCTGGAAATGTAGGTACATGCATCATGGGAGAATTCTGTCAATCTTTTTTTTTACCTGAACAGGTATGAACAAGTGTCATTTCCACCACATCGCAAATAACCATTTGTTTCATGTTGGAAATTATATTTTAATATTTATATTTTCTTGCCTTAAGGCTAATTTCTATAGCTACAATTTTAGGTATCTTAAAACCACAATAATATTTTACTTTTGTTTTCTTCATATTTTACAATATGTTCACAAGTGATATTTCTCTTGATTTTAAAGGGGTCATGAACTGAGAATTAAAATTTTCCTTAATCTTTTGACAGTTAAGAGTTTGTTAAACTATAAAAATACCCTGCAAGTTTCAAAACTCAAACCTTCCTTGTTATTCCAAAAACTGCTTTTATTGAAACCAAGGCTAGAAAACGACAGGATCTCAAAAGTGGAGACCTATGACGTCACAGGGCAGCGAAAGACCGCGTTTGAAGAAGAATATCAACGCCTACATCATCGCATCATTGGCAGTCCCCGCCCACTGGAGCATTAGTGAATGACATGAGAACGTGAAAAGATCGACACAGGATCAATACCATTACCTTCCAAACGACCCTAATGCTAGGATAGTGGGGTTCCCTTTCAGTCGCTCATGTTCGACGTAACGTCGACGTGACGACGTAATTGGGATCAACTTGAGAGACCAATCTACTTCAAGAGTATTAAAACGAGCCAATGCATATTGGCATAAGATAAACGAGTCTGCTTTCCCCCCCGGTAACCAATCCGTGTGGGCCCCTCACTCCTCTATCACATCGCAAACATGTTGAGACTCTGTTTGTGGGTGGTTATGTTCTCTTATGAGAACGTGACCACGTCAACACGTTGTTCGTCTTGCATTTTTCATTAAGGTTGAGCGATCAGCGTGCTGTGTGCCATCGAATTGACGGACACATTCACCGTCTCGCATGCCTGGCAGCTTCTGGATGGGATGCTGGTCATTCTCATGATGGACCTAGCATTTCATTCGGGGCTCCAGGGGAGGATTAGATTTCGATCGCTGCATCAGAGAGAGGGCTGTTATGCTCTGGAAATGAAGATGATGCTGAGCTCCCACTATAATGGTGTGCATGCTCATGCTGAATCAGATTCAGACTTGACAGCCATGCTTTGCCGAGTTATACTGAGGGTGCAGTGTGACACATAATCGCCTTGCCCCGCCCCCGTGCCTTTCCAGATGTGTGTGAAAAACTTTTTGCATTATGGAAGCCTTTTGGTGCCAATATGGCAAGCCAAATGTGCCAAAACCTGCAGAGAGTTTTTCTCTCTCACTACCCTCAATGGTGGGGCGGCAGTGCTACTGCTTCCATCTCACAAGGTTGCCTTTTGGCGACACTGTTGGAGACTGTGCCCAGCGGTTCTCCGCAGTTGAAAAGCAGGCTGAGGTAACCAAAAGCTTGCCACAATGTGCTCTCTGAGTCACTGGTGGGCCCTCAGTCTGTTTGTCGCCAAGGACGTCAGTTCCCTGCAAAAAAAAAAAAAAAAAAAAAAAAAAAACTCTGCCACAGCCAGCTCTACTGTGACGTTGAGCGTCCCAGACCTGAGACGGGCGACCCAAAGTCAGCTGCTCTTCCCCGGAGGAGGGCCGGGCAGAGAACTTTTGTTGAATCATACTGTTCCGCCACTGGCGTCTCAGCCAGCGGTACCACATTCTCAGCAAAAGCAGCTTCTCTATCTCTGGGTCCCAAGAGAGTGAGGTTGGCGGTGTGCAACACTATGCCTTGCCACCCTCTGCCCCCTCTTGCTTCTCCAGCGGTAGCCTGATGGGTTCGAGGCCGCACCTATGCCGTCTCACTCATCCCCTGCCGATCGGTGGAGTCAGGTTAGTGTTGCACACTCAGACCCCACTTCGGGCCGCTATGCCATCCGAGTCGGGTCCCTGCATTCCGCCACGCTGCCCCACCTCGGGTACGTCTGTCGTGCCGTTGGTCCTGCTTGTACGGTGTCTAGGAGCCTGGCTAGCGCTTCCCAGCCCGTCTCGCTGGCTCAGCCGTACCATCAGACTCGGCTATGCAGTTCAGTTCGCCCAGCGTCCCCCGGCCTTCACTGGCCAGAGATTGCAGTCCTACTGGCGGAGGACGCAATCGAGCCGGTCCCTCCAGCCAGCCATTGCTCCCATGTGCGAGCGTGGATGACTGGCTCATTCTGGCCCAGTCGAGAGAGCAGTTGTGCGAACGCAGGGACATGGTGCTCAGTCACCTCAGCCACCTAGAGCTTCGGGTCAACTGGGAAAAGAGCAAACTCATCCCCGGGCAGAGGATCTCTTTTCTCGGTATGGAGTTGGACTCGATCAACATGACAGCGCTCCTCACGAGGCCCGTGTCCAGTCAGTGTTGAGCTGCGTGAGCATGCTCAGACGCAGAACAGCAGCACCACTGAAACTTTTTCAGAGACTCCTGGGGCATATGGCATCTGCAGCCGCGGTAATGCCGGGCGGATTGCTTCATATGAGGCCACTGCAACACTGGCTCCACGATCGAGTCCCGAGATGGGCGTGGCAGAGCGGCTCGTGCCAGGTCCAAGTGACCCCGCACTGTCACCAAACTCTCAGCTTGTGGTCAGACCCTTCGTTCCTGCAGGCAGGTGTTCCCCTAGAAAAAGTGTCCAGGCATCCTGTGGTCTCCACGGATGCCTCTGCCACCGGCTGGTGGGCAACGTACAACGGGCATGCAGCTTCAGGTCTGTGGACGGGGCCTCAACTGCATTGGCACATCGACTGCCTCGAGTTGTTAGCAGTATATCTTGCGCTGAGCTGCTTCAAAACGCCGCTACTAGGCAAGCATGTACTGATCCGTACGGACAGCACTGCGACCGGTGCGTACATCAACCGCCAAGGTGGTCTACACTCCCGCCGCATGTCACAACTCGCCCGCCATCTCCTCCTCTGCAGTCAGAAGCATCTGTGCTCGCTTTGTGCCGTTTTCATTCCGGGCCTGCTCAACCGTGCAGCCGACGAGCTTTCACGGCAGCAGGTGCTACCGGGAGAATGGCGACTCTATCCCCAGGTGGTCCAGCTGAGTTTCAGGCGCTTCGGGACTGCACAGGTAGATCTGTTGCCGCCCCGGACACATCTCACTGCCAGTTGTTCTATTCCCTGACCGAGGGGACCCTCGGCATGGATGCTCTGGCACACAGCTTGCCCCTGGGCCTACGCAAGTATGCGTTTCCCCCAGTGAGCCTTCTTGCACAGACCTTGTGCAAAGTCAGGGAGGACGAAAAGCAGGTCTTGCTAGTTGTGCCGTATTGGCCCAACCGGACCTGGTTCCCGGAACAAGTGCTCCTCGCGACAGCCCCTCCCTGGCCCATTCCTCTGAGAGAGGACATGCTCTCTCGAGACGGGGCACCCTATGGCACCCGCATCCAGACCTCTGGAAACTCCAGGGGCCCTATTTTAACGATCTGAAACGTAAGTGGCAAAGCGCAAGTAACTTTGTGGGCGGGTCTTGGCGCTGTTGCTATTTTCCCGGCGGGATAAATGACTCTTGCGCCAGGCGCAAATCTAAAATGGGTTGGTCTGAAGTAGCTTCATTATTCATAGGTGTGGTTTGGGCGTAACGTGAAATAAACCAATCAGAGCGTCATCTCACATTCCCTTTAAGAGCAGACGCGCTTTTTCTAAAGCGGATTCCTATTGTAACGGCGGATTTGCCAGGCGCGCGCCAGGAGCGGTTCACAGCCAAGGAGAGCAACGCTCTCGTCAGGGACGTTGGGGATGGAGAAACCCACCCAAATTAACTTCGGTTAAAAAGGCGTATGATAATTTGGGTAAATGTGTAAGCTAGATGTATGCTTTTATAATAAATTGTCTATCTATCTATCTATCTATCGTAATAATGTATGCTTTGCAAAAATGAAAACTGCTGCTTCTGTGTAGATGAGAGAATCAAAGTGTATGCGCGTTGTGCACACGCTACATTGATTATGGCCAAGCATGCCCTTAAAATAGCATATGAATAACATGCGCAACGCAAGTTCATTCCCTAGTTTAGCGACGTGCTTCTGTGGAGGGAAAAGTCCGCTTTGCGCGGGTGCAAAATAGGAATGATACATGCGTCGGTGTACAAAGTCAATTGCGCTGGGTGCAAGATAGGGCCCCATGTCTGGTCCCTGGACGGGACGCGGAGGTTCTAGGTGACCTACCCCCCGCGGTAGTTGACACCATCACTTCCGCTAGAGCCTCCTCTACGAGGCGCCTCTATGCATTGAAGTGGAACCTGTTTGTTGACTGGTGTTCTTCTCATGGGGAGAACCCCCGATCTTGCTCGATCAGAGCCGTGCTTTCCTTCCTGCAAGAAGGGCTGGAGCGAAGGCTGTCTCCCTCCACCCTTAAAGTGTATGTTTGCGCACATCACGATGCAGTTGAAGGTAAGTCATTGGCGAACCCTGTGAGTTCCTCCACACCTCTTCGGCAGTTGGACGTTGCGGAGCGTCCGACGCCAGGCCTAGTGCTCGTATGCTTGTGTAACTTGTGCTAGGCTGGGTTCCATATGTGCTGATCCCTGCGGCGATCCCATATGCATATTCTTCCACGACCAGCTCCCTGCGGTGAGCCCGTGTCTTTCCCTTGGCAGAGTTTGCTCTGCCGTCACTGTCTGGTGTAGCCTCCCCCTTCACAGGCTGGAGCCACCCCAGTGGCATTCCATATGTTACACTGCTCCTAACTGTCCAGTCCATATGTGTATTCTCTACATGGTACCTCCCTTGGGGCAGGATGTGGCTTCTGCAGCTTACTTCTCCCCTGGAAAGGCACGCTTTCCCAGTGTTATCCAAGAGTTCCACTGTGTGGGGTATAACGGAATAGCAGTTGAACTTCCTCTACGCAGGTCTTCCGCCCCAGCCAGTTGGGGGTCTGAGAGTCTTGCGTAGGGCGCTGGATGTGGCAGCAACCTTGGCGTTTTCCATGGGATTCCAATTACGTCATCACGTTGAAGTTACGTCGTACGTGAGCGACTGAAAGGGAACGTCTTGGTTACTAATGTAACCCTCGTTCCCTGAAGGAGGGACGGGAGACGTAATGTCCCGTCACCACGGTTGCTGACCATCGCTGTTTGGCTGAACACGCCTCGGCTCCTCAGCGTAAAACAATATGCAACGCACCTGCTGCTCGTTATATGCTCGTGCTGCAAGCAGAGGAGCTGATGCAATTATCGCATGCCAAAATGCACTGGCTCGTTTTAATACTCTCGAAGTAGATTGGTCTCTCAAGGCAATCCCAATTACGCCGTCTCATCGACGTTACGTCTCCCGTTCCCTCCTTCAGGGAACGAGGGTTACATTAGTAACCGAGACATTTCCCTTTTTTCAACAATGTGAATGTCTCAGCAGTGCATTATTTGCTTGTATTCGGTGCATTTCACTGTGGATTATTTGGTAAATTTCGGCGCAGGCTTTGCAAACAGAATTTTACGATATGGATCTGCCAGCAACGCCACAAACATGTAAGTTAAGTAACCATGTTTATTCTAATGCCTGATCTGTGATCAGTGATTTCTGATGTACAATTATTCAAGTTAAGACAGATAATCTCTCAAAATTGTTCAATACTTTTATGCATCAGTAAATCAAGCCACTGACTAAACGATCAACTTCACATCGTTTCTCTTAGTAGGATGAAGTCCTGAAGTCTCACAGCAGAAACGCCCCTTCAAACAGAGCGTTCAAATCAGAGGCTAAAATCAGGCATGGAAAAATGCCTTTTATTTCTAAATTATGACATTTTTTATGTAAAAATCATACTAACATTATAAGGGCACCCCAGGAAACATTATAAAATAATCAAATAATCCAGTTCATGACCCCTTTAATTTGTTTTGTTTTCTGCACACATCACATGTCTCATAAATCATCTCTTCACTGTAGTCTCCTTGGTAACCAGGTAGACTATCTTTTGTAAAAAATTTACTAGGGGATAAATTGTTGGTTGTGACGGGAATGATGCCACAGCTGAAGGACAGTTATGTGAATAATGATGGAAATCATTTTCACACAATAAACATTCAAATGGTTTTGTTTATTTCACTACTTTTACAAATATAACACAAAAAACAAACCCAAGGATTCAATTTGAAAACCTTCAAATGGCTCTATCATATTTTTACAATAAACATAAATGGGTTGCACTCACATATAGCGGCAAAGAAGACCTTCCTAGGAATGTTATATTAATAATTAATTATTTTATAATTAATTTTTAATAATTAATTATAACTGAGTTATTAATAATTAAAGTCCCCCTGTAGTCAATCATTTTATCCTTTAAAACTAATCTTTGATCACCAAAATTATGTATTTAAGCGGTTTTTTTCAGGGAAAATGTATACGCGGAACCATGAATATGCTAATCAGCCCCGCCTCCACTCACGCCAGCTCAGAGATCCGCTCGGCCAACTTACTGAGGTAAGCGCTGCACAATACTATCGCTCAACCCCTGAGACATAAAACTCTTGAAGTTTCGAGGGATAGTTCACCCACAAATGAAAATGTGCTATTAATTTACTTACCCTCAGAACATCAAAGATGTAGGTGTCTACATCATAACATCATCTTCATTAGAACAGTTAAGAAGATTTTTAGCTAAAACTGTGGTCCTTGGTGATTCATGTAATGCAAGTCAACCGCTACGTCCCTTTGAGAGTCAAAAAAACATATAGGCCTACAGACAAAACAAAATGAATATCCATGGTTCGTGACGATTCATTAGGTCTTATGAAGTGAAATGATCGGTCTATGCAAGAAACTAAATGGATTACAGCCAATGGCTGTGGATTACAGGTAATAATGTTGTAAATAATGTTAAGGTTCTTGCATAGACCGCTTCATAAGACCTCAATGTATCGTCAGGAGACATGGATATTAATTTGGTTTTGCCTGTATATGTTTTTTTGACTCTCAAAGGCACGTAGCGGTTGACTTGCATTATATGAATCACCAAGGACCAAAGTGTTCAGCTAAAAATTGCATTTCTACTGAAGAAAAAAAAGACACCTACATCTTAGATGGCCTGAGGGTGAGGTGAGCAAATAAAAAGCAAATTTTCATTTTTGGGTGAACTAACCCTTTAAGAAACACCCATACACTACATTCAGTTGCCACTTTAATAGGTACAACTGTACACCTGCTGTTTAATGCAAAAAACTAATAAGCCAATCATCACATAAAGACTTTGTCAAAAGAGTTTCAGTGTTTGTTCAAATGCAACAGCACAGGGAAGAAATGAGATCTACGGTGAGTGATTTTGACCTTTGAATGATTGTCAGTCTGATGGGGTGAATTGAGTATTTCAGAATCTGCTGACCTCATACACAACAGTTTCTAGACACTATTTTACAAAAAAATGGTGTGAAGAAAATATGCCTGAATGTGCAGCTGACAAATCTGTAGTAAGTATGTAATGCTATCATGTCAGTGTGGACCATGAAAAAGTAAGGCTGTTTTGGGAGTCCTTTCTAGAATTAGAATGTTGTACCTTATAAAGGGGCCACTGAATATGAAAAGAGCAAAAGTCAAAACACAACCAACTTACCTTCATTAAAAATGGCTTGTTTAAGGTTCTTTACAGCTCATTTTACAGCTCACAAAATGTACAATTTGAAACGCTGATTGAAATCCTTGAAGTAGGCATGTGTTGAAAATTAGACCCAATTTGCATTTGCATTGTAGATTCACAGTAGGTTACTAAAAGGGATAGTTCAGCCAAAAATATCAATTCTGTCATCGTTTAATTCTCCCCATGCTACTCCAAAACTTGCATGTTTGAGAATGTTTGAAGACCTGGATAATTTTTGAAGATTGTGCAAGTCACTCTTACTGTACAATGAATGGGGGCTGGAACTTTCAAGCCTCGAAAAGAACACAAAATCACTGTATGAATTTCATAAAAGAATCATTAAAATGGTCCATAAGATCTGAGATCATACAAAAACCCACAACATTAATGTTTTGTCCCGCTCCTGTCCGCAAAAGCCCGCAGGTTAAAGTACAAATAGATTTTTTCACCCTACACATGCCAGCATAAATGTTCCCGATGCATCATTTGTTACTTTCTGTCTGCGTCGGGTCCCGCAAGGATCTCTAGTACCAGTCTTCATTCACTTTAATACATTATACTGAAATGTTGCCAGAATATTCTTAAAAAATGTCACCTCTTGTTCCATAGAAGAGAGAAGGTAACATAGATTTGGAGCAACAAGAGGGTAAGTAAATGATGACAGAATTATCATTTTTTGGAGAACTATCCCTTTAATGATGGATAGGCCACAGTGAGCGCAGTGGGATGTGTAGCAGCACCTGTGGAGTTTCCTCTCTCTGTGTGAGAGTGGCAGAGCTCCTGCTGGAGATGCTCTATGTGCCGACTCTGTTGTAAACATTTCTTCTCCCGTGTCTCCTTCTCCTGAGCCAGAATTTGAGTCTGCTCCCTCAGCTCCTTTACAAGCGCTTGCTGCACCTCTAGCGTACTGCGCAACACTTCACTGGCCTCTGCACCACACAGCCACACACGTCACACAGGGCAGGGCAAAACAAGGCAAATCCACACACAGAATAGAAACCACAGAACAGAAATGCAAATATATTACATAAGAATATGACAGACAAAACTCAAAGTATAAAAACAAAACGGAAAACAAGACAGCAATACAATGCAACACACCACAATATAACACACCAACAACAACAGCACAAGACAGGACAGAGGGAAGATTGACAGGAGGGAGATAATGAGATTTTAGCTGCAAAATTAATTAGAATGACAAAAGAGCTGGGAATGTCAGATGTCAAAGAGTAGAGTCAAGCCCCTCACCTGGACTGATGTCTCTCTCTTTCCTCTCACTGGACTCGCCTTCATCCGTGAGGTTTTCCTTTTTGAAGTATTCAGTAATCTGTGAGACTGAGCGCTCCAGTCATCATTAAGCTCTGACAAGAACAACATGAAAAAGAAAAATTATAAAACAAGGAGGTGAGTGAAGTACCGTAGTAAATGAGTGATAAATTGATTGGGTGAATAAATTAGTAATTGTACAAGAGAATTAGAGAGTGATTAAGTAAGTAGTCACAAGTGAATGAGTTGGAGTTGCTCTAACAGTGAATGTAGGTAGACCATAATCTAAATAAAAAACAATTCTATATACACTATCATTCAAAAGATTGGGATCAGTACGTTTTTAAAAGAACTCTTTTACGGTCACTAAGGATGCATTTTTTTAAATCAAAAATACTCTGAAGACCGCACAATTTAAAATAACTCATCTATTTTTTTTTTTTTTTTTTTTAATGTTTTATTATTATAAATATTCCAAACAGTTGTGCTACTTAATGTGTTTGTGGTAACATTGATAATTGTTTTTTCTCTGATGAATAAAAAGTTCAAAAGAACAGCATTTATTTGAAGAAAAAAAATATTTTTTAATATTATAAACTTCTTTACTGTCACTTTTGATCAATTAAAGGTATCCTTGATGAATACTAGTATTACTTGTATTACGGTAGTGTAATTTGTTTTAAATTTTGGGTCAAGGAATTCTCAGGCATATTAGTATATTTATAATATAATATATAACAGCCCGTTCCACACATAAAGGCTTTTCACACTTAAAATAGTTAACCCTGGGTCATTCTAAACCCCGGGTGAACAGAATCCTGGGTTATCTAGCTTCATGGTTCACATTGCTCATAATTTACCCGGGGTTATCAATTAATCCTTTGTATTCATAAGCTTCCTTTTCACACTGTGCACTCCTTAAATCCTGGGTTAACATTCTTATTTGCATTTTGCATTGTCAATGTCATTGACTGGATGAATGCAGCACATTATCTGTTCTGCTTATATATTGGACTATAAAGGTAAGAATTCAACTTTTCTTCACTCCAACTGTCACGTTTTCTGTCAGCATTTGATTTTTTTTTTCCTCAAACGCTGAAACATAGCCTAGTGTTCATACAACATGCTGTGTTTCTGTGACTATACACAGCACGTGAATAAGATGCATGTTGTAATGCAGTTTACACAACAAAAGTGGTTCTAACCCTGCTCCTAAACTGCAGCATTTAAAAAAAAGGAAAAAAAAGACACACTGCTTGTGTGAAAAGCACATTTGTGCATTTACTGGTCAATTTAAGGTCAATCTGGTAATTTTACAGTAATTTATCAGGTTTAATATGTGAAAGGGGCTTATGAATCTCTCTTTAATAAGCTCAAAGCAATCTTAGCCAACTCTTTAGCCTGTTTTCTAAAGACAGTGTTCTTCTATTATTTGGCAGTGTCTATAAACCTTTACAGTACTCCAGTTTATTTCAACATCTCCTTGTACCATTAATCTTTCACATCCATTTGTCTGCCAAAAAAAATACGGCTGGCAACCAACCTCATATTGTATCAGTTGCTTCTCCCTTATGTTTATTCTCATACCTTTTATTTGTCTAATTACTTCTGAATCTCACACTAACAACCTCACATTTTCCTCTTACCTATACACAGACATCTTCAGTGAAATTCTCTATGGCTTCTCACCTGCTTCAACCACTTCCTCAGACTACAGAGTACTTTCTTGTTTTGACACCTCTAAGAGCTGTAACATCCCCCCAACACTAGCCACTTAAACCTGATGTAGTGCACTTCATCTCTGAACTCTCTTGCTGTTCCACAACACGTCCTTGGATATCAGAGAACTGACACAGTGGAAGAGAACAATGTGCAGAGACATTGTACTATCATTTCACAATTAAATCATTCTCCATCCTTCCGCTATCCACTGCTTACCCTTTTACATCCTCACTCACTGCTGAGGACTTCATAACCTACTTTCAATGACCTATGGATGTTGACAACTTTCTCAATCACAAGGTCATTTTCTGTTGAAGGAATTCACTCATATATGAACAACTTACCCTCGTGTAGCTCTAAACCTGTATTACTGTTTTTCATGAAAAATTTGGAAGAATGTCCAGGTCATTTTATGCATGCAATTGCAAGTAATGGAGTCTAGAGCATTCAAGGATAAAACTTCAAAAAGATACAAAAGCACCCTAAGGTGATTCACAGAAAAGTGATTCATATCTGGGTTTGAGTACTATTTTCCAAGTCTTTAAAGTCCTATGATAACTCTGTGTGACAAACAAAACAAAATTTAAGTTATTCGCTAAAATTGCGACATTTACTCTAGCTCTCATTGGCACATCCATTGAAGAATTTGTGATAATCAGTCTGTAAATGAATCCAAATGAATAGTTCTGTTGAGTCAGAACTTTTCAATGATTCGCTTATCTACAAATCAGACAGTTCCAGTTCACTCTGATCCAATTGAAATTGCATGAAAAAAAGACATTCCACATTCCTTTTCATTTCCATGAAGGACGGTCACAAGTGTTTGGAACAACATGAGGGGATACAAGTTTTTTTTATTATTATTATTATTTCTTCACTTACCATGGACTCTATCTTGTTCAATATTAAAATCCACTATTTAGATCCCACTGAAGGCGGAAATTATCAGATAGACTGCAGTGCATGCTATATTGCATCATGTCAAACATCCTTACCAAAGATATTTTGCTTGACTCTTACAAGGCTTAAAATCGGATATTGGTCCTTTATTGTGACTCCTAGTGGAGCTGTATCATCCTGGCTCTCCTTCTAATCTAGTTTTCTTCTCCTTGATCTGTCTGTGCCCTTGGTCTCTGAAGTTACAAACACTGACAAGATTTTGTCTGCGTTTCTGACATCTCAGCCCTAGATTAGACCCCAAGGTCATCCTCATCTCATCTTCCAGTAAAGTTCTTCCTTCACTTGAAGTCTCTGTTGCAGTTAAAGGTGACACAGCCATTGTCTGCTGGTGCATAAAAAGCTTGGCAGTTGTCCATTGATCACTTTGCAGCAACTGCCCAGACCTGCTGTTTCATGCTCTATTTCAGAGTGTAAATCCATCCTTCCTGCAATCCTCTAGGCTAGACTAATGCTGGTTTGCTTGCATCTGCCATACCTCTCGAGTGAAACTAAACTATACCAATTTCATTATATCCATAGAAAAAAATATGGAATTTGCTAGTAATTTAGAAGAGTAAATTAGGAATTTGCTATAGTCATTATAGTTATAGCCTCATTTCTCTCATATCTCATTACTTACAACAATAAGCCCATGAGAAGACATTTGTTAAATTGGCAGAGGCATTACTACCATTTTTTATTACGATTACCTCTTACAAACGCAACACAGTAACCAACTCATTTGTCTCTAGTCTGTTGAAAGTTGTGCTTGAATAAATATGACATCAATTGATCCTGTCTGGTTAGTTTGTCGGACAAAATGGCGGTTTCAGCATTATGATTACTCAGATCGCCTGTCAGTCAAATTCCCGGCAAAGGTTGAATTAAATGTTTACAATGTCCTTAATTTGCTCTCTCTCAAAATTAAACTGAAATGATGCTTTTCTTTCAAAGCTTTGAGGACTCCTAAAAAGGGGACACATTTCTCATGGTCTGACAATTTTTTTTTAAATGAGTCCAGGTATCATTGCACATGATTTGCTGTGGAGTTCAGCTGTTGTGATGGATAATGTTATGGCAGAGAGGGGAAGTACCTGGAGATGCCATGCTCTCACGAGAGGCTGATCTTGGTTGTCGTAGCAATGATGGCTGCTATGGAGACAGAGGGAAGTTTTTACTGATTAAAGGGTTCTTACTGCAGAATATCAAAGACCACAGACTGAATTACTAAGTATATCCAATAGTGAAAAGTGCAGTATGCTTGCTCAATAGAGGCAATTTAACTCTACTAATGAGCAATTTTCCACATTAAGATTTGAGATTAGAGATCTTCAGGTAAAGGTCTCCAAACACCAGCAGGAATGGTAGCATTCTGATCTGACAACATGGAGTTATAAGACAGTAAGTGGCTGGTCAGTGTGCGTGTGTGTGTGTGTGTGTGTGTGCGTGTGTCTGCATATTAACAGAGCACAGGTTCACATGGCCTAATTGGGGTGTATGTGTGTATGTGAATGCATGGATGTATCAGCTGTCAGATCAGAGAGCAACTTACTAAATAGTGAATCAGAATGGTTGTGATAGTCTCTTGTGTCAGAAATAGCTGAGATTATTAATAAGCTCTGTCCCTTGTTCACCTTCCCAATTCTCTCTCATCCTGTCTGATTTTCATTCACACTTCTTCACTGATAACAACCTCTGTCTCGGTCTTTCTAAAGGTGCCTTTAACCTCTCCCTTTATGACAGTGTCATTTTTCTCCTCTGTCTTTAGAGAATTTGTTGAGCCCTGGGGCAGAATGACCTTTAGTCAAGAGTGAGACCACACCAGGATTCAACATAATTGACATTCCTACAGCAGCTTTAGAAAATTAGCTTTAAACCCGGAATTAACTGAATCAAAATAATGACTTCAGCTTCTCATTATGGCTGATCTGATGAGAGGTTCTCTTACCGTTTGAGCTGCTCCTTCCTGAGCCACAATTTCCTCTAAAATACAAAATTGTATTAATTATAGTCATCAAGCTGCATGCAACATTACCAGGGCTCTCAAAGTCAATGGAGTGTAATGAGAGAAAGATACGAGACATTCATATTTTATATACTATATATATATATATATATATATATATATAAATACTGTATAGTATAAATAACACACACAAATAGAAAGCATTTAAAATAAAGTTATATGTTATATAAATATTATATAACATATCTTACAATATTACCCATTTGTATTTTTCATGAAATAAATGAAGCCTTGCTATATATACTGTATATATATATATATATACACACACACACACTTTTTTTTAGCAAACCTTCAGTCTGTAGTGGAGACACAATATCGAATGCAGAGTCTTCTGTCTCTTCATCAACGTCTGAATTGGTCTTGTCCTGAAAAAAGATTCAATCAGTCAACTTTATAAATATTATATGCATATTATAATCAAAATAAATGCTGCTGTAAATAGTGGTTAAACATCACAAGCTATAAAAAAAATTTATTGAATAAGATTTTAATTCATATCCCTTTATGATCTCAGACTGAGTTTTGATTTAGAGCAGGATTTGGATAAATCAGTAGCGCCACCTCATGGTGAATTTTAGTAAATTAATCAAATGAATAACAGGAGAAAGCAATCCATACAGACCCAAACAAACAAACAGACATATGACCGTACCTTCCTGTGTTTTATTGGCACGGCGTAAACAACATTTATGTCATCAGCTCTGCTCTGCCTCTCAAGGGACTGATACACATGATCTTCATCTCTCTCTAGTCCCTCCAGCTCATCACTGTCATCACCTTCATCATCATCATCAGTATGTCTTAGGGAGGGCACAGGGGGTCTTTCTGTCATTGAATCTGGCCATCTATCCCTAAAGTGAGAGAGTAAATTCATTAATTTAATGTGTCTTGCTCAAGTAATCAAAATCCACATATTTAAATTGCATAAAATGTGTTGACAAGCTATTGCTGCTTAAACCACTATCTGTAACACATCCTCTCAAAAGAGTGCAATCAGACCAAAGACTAAATTTGAAAGTAAACTACTTTCCCCCCTGCTGAACCAATAATGTCTATTTCAATGTGGCCTGCTGTGTTACCCTGATAAGACATTCTGTTGTATTATTGACGATGATTGTGCTTTCAGAGTAATTTAAAGGATTAATTCCCCAAAAATGAAACTCATCCCCATGTCGTTCCACACTGTGAAATTCTTTCTTCCGTTGAAACAAAAAAGGACAAAATACAGAAATCTATACTAGTCGCTTTCAAACCTCAAAAATGATGATAAAGTGTCATAAAAGTGGTCCACATGACTTGTGCATTATATTCCAAGTCTTCTGAAGTCATAGCTTTATGTGACAGGCAGAACGAAATTTAACTGACCAATTCATTGAAAACATCTGTCTATTCCTCTCAAAAACTCATGAAATGTGCCAAGATGAGAATAACAAAGAATAACAACTTAAATATTAGTCTTTTCTTCACAAAAACTGCTTCAGAAGACTTGGAATATATATATTAAGTCATTGCTTGTAACATTTTTATGTTGATTTTTTATGGAATATTATTTATTATAATTATTTATCCATGCACATCATATTTTTTCATTCATGTGCCCTCAGATTCTTTAATCAAAATAACTTCCCCTCCCTCATGCAGCGCTATCTCTTCTCTGATGACATTTTTACTGGCTCGAGTGCGGGACGAATTCAAGTTTTGTCCTACGTTTCTTCTTGTTTGAAAAGCCGTTTCACTCAGACATATGACACAATAGTGAAGAAAAGACTTATCGCATAAGACTAGTCTTACCAGTTAGACTTCATTTTTTTTCTTTAAGACTGTTCATAACTTTTTTAAATCAGTTATATAAAACATAGATTGGCCTGATTTGATACCAAAAAGGACTGAATGCCTCTTGACTAACTGCTAGTGGGTCATACTAGATCTTAAATAACGGTCTTCTTAACATAATGACTTAGTTGATGCAACTGATCCCAGGATGATATTTAAAAAAAAAAAAGATCCCATGGAAGAAAGTAAGACATATTTAGAATGACTTGAGAGTCAGTAAAAAATGTACGAAATTTTCATTTTATAAGTGAACTATTCCTCTAAGTAAAGAGGGCCGGTTTACTATATTACCTGGTATAAAGTGCTGTGGCAGCGTAGGGCTCAAAGCCAGTTTGGCTGTCTGCAAGTGAACAATCACTCTCAGAGTAAGATCTGTGGCGTGGAGGAGGAATGGCAACAGTACGGCCTGTCAAGGAGGAAGACAATATGGCAGCTGCCAAGGCAGACCTGTGACAGATATCAGAGAGATTACAAAGTTTACAGATAAAAAGCATGTAAAAATATTGGAAAAATAAATCTGAAACCAGAATGTTCAATGAAAAACATTATGGCTAATGATTAGTGAATTAAAGGAGAACTCCGGTCAATTTTAACATTGAGCTCATTTTTTTGTACATTTGGAGTGCTGTCAATACAGAGAACAACCACAAAAATCGGTGTTGCCTACACCGAGTTATTCTGACTGCAGTAGATGTGAAAGATATGTATAAAAATGATGTTATTTAAGCCAGCGCAAATACCTGTGTTTACATCCTGTTTTCGGTTGAAGTCCATAGTAATCGATTGTCGAGTTCACACGCATAGGTTTAGTTACCTATGATCTAGAGGTCTTCACGGGTCCAAAAATTCGTGTCCGAACCCGAAAGAGACCCGTAATGTGCTAAACCGAACCGACCCGGACCCGTCTATTATTTCGAAAGCTGGACCCGGACCCGTGCAGATCCGAGAAATGCCAAACCGGACCCGGACCTGTCTATTATTTGAAAGCTGGACCCGAAACCGCCGGGAAGACACAGACCCGACTGGACCCGATTGTCACATATTCCACTTTAAACTGCTATTACAAGTCAATAAACCTGTTGCGAAAAATACAACTTTTGTCTTACCTGATTTAAGGAACCGTGGTAGCGTAGTAGTCTCCTCTCCCTTCCTTGTAACGTTAACGTTACCTGACTGGCTGTGATCATGCATTACAATCCTCCGACAAGAAAGTTATTCATGTTATTCCTCTCGTTATTCGAAGTCCAAGCTTAATCCACTCATTATTTCAGCTTCAAAAGTCCACTTGATGTCACGGTGACGGATGACCAATGCAACTTTGCACATGTAACTTACATTCTGACTCGAGTTTACTCGCATAATAACTTTGACTGTTTGCCCTTTTGAACTATAATAACGATTGCTCGTTCAGTGCTATGGCCATTGCTATCATGTCCGTGCTCTCTGCTCTGCATCGAGTCTGAATCTGACCACTAAAACTTTAAGATTAAACAAGACGGTTAATTTATATTGTAAAATCTAAAGCGCGGTTTGGCGATCCCTCACTGAAGCTGGTAACTGGTTGCCATAGAAACATGACACGCGCTTGAGACTGCACATGCGCGCTAGCTGGATCAACCTAAAATATGCTTTTTAAAGCAATTTATTTTGAGTGTCCTAATTTTACAAGTTGCAAGTTACAAAAAAAACACAAGCAGTGTCTAATCACGGCCGGGTTTTCTCCGAGTCTGATCTAATGACTCCGATCGCACGGGTATTACACACAATGTTAAACAGACCCGGGACCCGAAGTAATAAATTCGGACCCGACCCGGACCCGGCTGATCGTTTAAAATATAGACCCGAACCCGTACGGGTCCCGGGTCGGGTCCCGGGTCGACGGGTCTCGGGTTCACTGTGAAGACCTCTACTATGATCACGCGCGTGCCGTGAACTCGGCAATCGATTACTTTGGACTTCAACCTAAAACAGGATGTAAACACAGGTATTTGCGCTGGCTTAAATAACATAATTGTATACATATCTTTCACATCTACTGCAGTCAGATTCACTCGTGTTCACTCAGAAGGAATCACTCACATTTTCTGTGCACTTGTAATGACACATCAAGGATGTTAAGAGGCTAAAAGCAGGTTTAGTACTTGCCCCATTGAAGTCAACAGGGTGCAAATTTAAAAATAGAATAACTCTGTGAAGGCAACACTGATTTTTGTCGTTGTTCTCTGTATTGACAGCACTCCAAATGTACAAAAAAATGAGCTCAATGTTAAAATTGAACGGAGTTCTCCTTTAAGGGATGCATTGAGAGCTGTGTAAAGTGATGGAGGGGAACTAAAGTGCTCTGAATGGATTGGGATATGGTATGTGGGTATACCTGGGTCTCTCTGGAGAGGGGTTGGGGCTTCGTGGGGGAGGAGTGCGGGGAACAGCAGGTCTGGGGGCAATGGTGGCAGCAGGGATCAAGCCATGAGCTATATTCCGCTAAACAACCGCAAACAAGATCACACATTTTACTACATCACAGGATACAGGTGTTAAAGCAATCCACTACCATTGGTAAGTAACGTAAGTAAATACTGAGTTGAGTTCAGAATTAATTAACTTAACGTTAGTCTTTTTAAAGGTTGCTTAGTACCACGGACGTAGCCACAAAGTGTAACTTTAGCTTATATTACAGTTATATTTAAGCAATAGAAGACTTACAAATTCTCTCTTCTCTTTTCTCCTGAAGCTGAAGTTGAATTTGGATGACATAGTCCTCAACAAACTTCCTCGCTTCGGTGAGAGATGTGACATTAAGATTTATGAAAACCGCGGTCAGGACTTATCTTTCCAGAGCTATCGGTGTGGCAAAACTATGTTTTATAGCTCATAACCGACAGATTTTTATTTTATTTTTTATAAACAACGATTATTTTAATCGAAATCTGAATAGATTCAACTCAACTTCACGTAACTAGACGCTTTCCATAAAAAAACCTTGAAATATAACAACTCCTCCTATTGGTTTGCGTGTGCTCGCTTAACCAATCAGCGTTGTTTTTTAATCCTCTTAGCAACGGCGTCGTGCCACGTGTGAGTGCGGCACTTCTCCAGCAGAGGGAAGTCTCGGCCACAACTGTGAAGTCTGCACGGGGGAAAGTAATAAAGGTTGATTTATATGAGTTATTATTGACTTTTCTGTTGTCTATGGATAATTTTAAATAGCTTTAAGTCAAGTTTGAAATGTATAATGTATTAAATATCGTTTTGGCTTTGAGCCAGGCTTTGTGACCTCAGAATCTCCAAATAACAGAATTAAAGTCTATTTGAAAATATGGAGAACTATATAAAGACTTCATGATCTTTCACCTTCTTGTTGTGCAGCTCAAGTCTATGGATCAAATTTGACCCCAAATTAGTTGACAATTTCTAAATTTGAACCCCACATACTTTCGCTATGAGGGTGCAATGGAGTTAAAGGCCATAGTTAAATGTAATTTTAACCAAAAACACTAAAGGTGACAAAATCACCAAACACTTTCCTAAACATCTATAGTTTTGCAGGGGATTTTGTGAAATACACATAACCTAAAATTGTAGCTCTACGATGAACAGAATTCATCAACTAACAGCATGTTATAATGTTTAGCTAACATTATGAAATGCTACAAGTGTGTTCCACAATTTTTCCATACTTTTTACTTTATTACTCCATATTCAACTACTACAACTATTATTATTATTATTTATCTTACATAAATCCTCAGAACATGCATTGAAAGTAGGAAAGAGGTCAGTATCACTGTCATCTAGAGATTTAACAGTTTTTAATCCTATTGTGTACTATCTGTGGAGTCAGCCCCGCTGGAGTGAAACGTTCTATACTTAGTATCTAATCTTCATGACACAGTATTTGACACAAATACATTCACTAAAGTCTGTAATGGTATAAAACTGTTCCACATCAAGTTTGCATTTAAAGAAAACAATGTAAGTTGTCATTGCAAATATTTTTAGTGTACTAGACTAGTATTAATTTCAATAAGTAGGCCTATGTGTCATCTCCTAACTTGACTCCATTTGTAAGTGGGTTAAATGTATGCTTCCTGTGCTTTTACAAGACTGCTGAAGAGGAGAAAGTGGGTGAGTCATACTGTTAGAAATCACTCTGGTGGAAAGTGTTCCCGTTAAAAGCAGACTCATGTGGGATATAAATGATTCCAGTAAAACTCCAGTTTTTGAATAAAAGCTATTGTTGAATAAGTCCTGAGTCAGTGTATTTCTGAGATTAATGTTCTCCAGCTGTATGAGATGCAGAGACATCTTATCTATCTTTCTCTCACACACACACATAACCACTGTGACATCACTGCTGGCGTTGGTAAGCTATCTCTCTAATAACCTAACCAAAGCCACACCATAAAATTCCCCAGTCTGTGAGTGATTTAAAATCCATTAGTCCACCACACCATTTTCACTGCCCAGATGATTCACATGCACACAGAGCACAACACGAACTATGCTTTTCCTTTAATACAAAAAGAACAGAGTGTGAATCTCTTTTGCTCTGTTTTACTGAGGATCCTCAGTGCAGGTCAATCGATCGTTATTTTACTCTAATGGTGAGATTACTCCATTCTGCCCTGCCTTTACATGGAGTTTCACATTCAAGTCACAGAGGACAACAAGACTTTGAAATATATATTTTAGAATTCAAAAAGGAGAAGTGGGTAATATATGAATAAAACATAGTCATGTCATAATCTACATATTCTGCTGCGTTCACACTGTCGGTTATCTGTCTTAAAAAAATACAAATCGGAAAAATAAATTAGGCCAAAACTGACACAATCTGCTTTCTAACTGTCAAACCTTGTTCATGCATGACCTGTATTAAGATATAACCACTTGCTTACGCAATTGGTACGTTTAACCAGAATTGGCATGGTTGGGATGATTACACAGTGAATGACCACAGTAACCTCTTACACAATAAGAACAGCCACAGCTTTGACCCCGTATTTTATTTAGATCAAAATTTACATATACAACATAAAAGTAGACAACAATATAGTTTGCATCATAATCCAGACATTTCCATAGACATATCCATTGGTAATCTACATAAATTGTAGATACAAGAGCAAATAATCAATAAACCTGCTCTATTATTACTAACATTTGTAGCCAAGTTACAATTTCGGGCATTGATGCAGGTTCTGGTTTGACCCTAAAGAAAAGGTCTGTGAACTTTAACTTTCAAAGAATCATTAATATGTAACCTTGTAATATAAACATCCTCTCAGAACAGTGTTTGTCATTATAATTCCAAATGTGGCACTAGCAGAAACATAAATGGTAAGGATACATTCATTAACAATAATAAAGTTTTTACAAGCAGGAGCGGAAGTCCAGTTAAATACAATTTTGTCAGTGTAGACTGTTGTAAGGCATTTTAAAGGCTTCTGACTTTCTAGGATACTGAGAGGCAGTGTTTTCCACAAATAAATGAAAAGTTAAATATTATCAGTAAGACAAAAAAAAAACCACATTGCCATCTGTAGCCTTTGAGCTATACCATATAAACAGAAGAGCGTACACCAAGTAACAGAAAGATATGTAACCAAAAAACAATCAGGCCACAGTTTCACGATACAAAACCTAAATACTTAAAATGAATACATGTTTATATAGATATTTTTTCTCTTTATTTTGCATAAAAATTATTTGATTATCAAATGTGTATAAAAATCTACTTTGTAGACAGTGAAATATTCCAACACTGAAGAAGCGCCAGGTAAAACACATGAAACAAAGGTTAAAAAAGAACAGCATTTGTATTCACTGCTATGTTCCATCCTTCTTGCTTGAATTTAGCAATAGAGTCCTATCATAGTATTTCACTTCAGTACGTAAATACTTGAGTTACACCAAATCATATTACTGTTTGTACAGACATTCCAAGGCCAAAAGCTATTCATCACCATCCTCTCCTACATTCTGTTCTTCTACAGTGATTGACACAGGATTAGAATTCTGTTTCGATGATGCAAGATCATCACAGAAACCTGCTGTGGTGGTCTGTCTGTAAGCTACAGGCTCAAAAAAAGGCTGCATGTTAACTGACAATCTACCAGCCCTCATTTTAATTTGAAGAGGATGCCTGTTAATGCCACTAATTTGTGGAATTTTCCAAAAAAAAGAAAAAGAAAAATCCTTCATAACACCATTTAGCCATTCAATAAAACAATAATAAAACAAACCAATAAAAAAAAAAAAAACTTCGAGCAGCATACACGTCATGTTTTTATCTACTGATTTGTTAAAACACGTAATCATTCTCCTTTAATTTATTGGCAAGATTTTCTAGACAACCGGACAAATGAAGGAACAAGAGTATAGCTTACACCTGTGTTTATAGGTCTGTGCAAAATGTACATTTTTATTTTCCATCTGTAATTTATCTGAATCTCACTAAAAATCTCTCCTCCTCTTCTTGCAATATAGTGTGCTTTTACACTATCAGCATAAGTATATATCCAGTTTTGTGTTTAGTAGAGGGCGCTTTCATTATATGAGTTGGGATAGGTAGGTCTGTTCCAGGGTCCATTGTAATCTGCAGTAGGGAGACTCAGCGTGCTGCTGCTCTTCTTGTTCTTGAGACCCCAGCTGAGGAATGATGGTTTTTTTGCTACCTTGCGAGACTTCGGGTTTTTATCATCCTCATCATGTGCCAGGCAGATCATGGAGTAGGTCTTCGACAGACCGCTGCAGTATGTAGCACTCTTGGTGGGCTTCAGAAACAAATAGAGAGAGAGAGAGAGAGAGAAAATTAAACCACCAACAACACTTATTCTGAATAAAACAGCATTTATTTGAAATATAAATATTTTGTGACACTATAAACGTCTTTACTGCCACATGTGATCAATTTAATTCATCCTTGATGAAGAAATATAAACCTCTTCTTTTTTTAAACCGTACTGACCCCTTTTGAACGGTAGTGTATTTATATTCACAACTATACTGTTGATATTAGCATAATATATTATATTATTAAATATAATTCCTCTTTGGGATATTAAATATAATTCCTCCATCAATGGTAGGCAAAGAAAACCTTGAGAAAAAAGCAGTTACCATTGGCTGGCTGCTGCTATCCATCATGCTGACCACTCTGATGTTGACGCCCTCCTCATCCACATCCTTTAAAAGCTTCATAACGTCACTCACTCCCAGCCATTTGCACTCTGTGTCGCCCACAGCAACAATGTAATCTCCTTCTCTCAGTCCCTCGGCCTGGTGATGAAGAGACAGTGGAGAGAAAAAGAAACAAAGGAAAAACAGGAGAAGGTCAGAGAAGTAAATCACGTCCTGCAAGAGTGGCGCTTTGACACTTCAGATATTTATGGTATGAGTTTATCGGCACGACCACACTGCTGTTACCATAGAGATGAGCTCTGAGAGGACTCGTTTTTGTGCTCCAACAAAAATAAAGTGAGTTATTTGTGGGAGACACACAGCTGCTTGAGACAGCTTGAGACTCGTATGGTCAAAAACAGGTGCAGTGGGCGTGGATATATGTGTGTTTTGTTTTCATTTAATTGCTGTGGTCAAAGATTAAATCTACATCAGCTTCAAGGACATTCACATGTATAAAAGGAAGATTAATTGAAACAGGAAGTAGGTTCCTCTTCTGATAATTGTCATGGCTATTAATTGTTTATTTGCAATACAATGGAGGGGGGAGAAGTTTACATCAAGGAACACACAAATGTCTCAGTTTCTTTTTGTCCATACAGTTGTACACAGTGTCCACTGTTGTTTTGAACACCATTGTTCATTATATGGACAAAAAAGTTCTTTAAAATATCTTCTTTTGGTGTTCAACAAGCATTATCGTGTTTGTGTCTGTGCGTGAACACTCACTGCTGCGGGACAAAGTGGATCGAGTGACTGTATCTGAACGGGCACATCTCCCTTCAGAGTGAATCCGAGGTCTCTGTCCTGCAGTCTCAGCCGGATGGTGCGCGGAGCTGACCATCTCTGCTTAGCGGAGAACACTGACAAAGGCCCCTGCACAACACAAATACAACAGCAATTCACTATAGCAACTCACCTAATTCAAACACACTCGGGGCGTTTGTAACTTTAACCTGCCACCCTGGTTGTCCTTGGCTGTAAATCCAAACTGCTCACCATCCAAACATTTGGCTTACTGGCAGACTGACTTCACGCAGTATATGCGAATGGCTTTGCTCATATGGTGTAGAAGGTTTATTTAATATCATCATGAAAAGCACCGCCATCTGAGGTGATGTTCAGGTTGAAGCATTTAAGGCAGTGGTTCTCAACCAGAGGGCACAAAAGGTTTTACTTCCAGGGGGGCCAAAAGAGCCTTCAAATTTAAATTTAGTTACATTAAAAATCTTAAAGGGTTAGTTCACCCAAAAATTACATTTCTGTCATTGACCCCTGTCTCAGAAAGGTCATCTGACTTGATTAAGGACTTGCAAAGCTTATATGTTAAACTGACCTCCCCATGTTCTACGGAAATGAAATTTCAAGTAAGGGGTAATTTAAAGAGCCCATGGTAACTGTTACAGGATCACAGCAGTGGTTCTTTGAACTCTCTGAAGGTCACTCAGACATCTGAAGGTGGTAAAACTCAAATATACGCTTCCATAAAACTAACCACATCATAAACTCTGCCTCCTTCACCTGAATTAGCCTGCTCCCTACAGCCAGAGGGAACGGAATATACGTCACTGTGGTTCTCGAATGTTCCAGTTCTGTACACCAGATATACAATTCTAATATTCTAGCACAGAGTCAAAACGATTCTTCCAGTTTCACAGAATCTACTGCAGACGAAGACTGTTTGTTACAGAAATCAAACTCAAAATAAAGACAAACGGGTCAATGAAATAAAGTTAGGTTGTGAAGATTATCTTGAACAAAACGTGTAAGAATCAGAAACATTTGTTGGTCACAGAGCTTATTTTCTGCAATAATCCAAAATGCAATGGGAATTTTTTTTTTTTTTGGAGGAAATCAGAGTGATGCTAACTTCTGGATTGACCTAAAATCACTGCAACACTCTATAACAAAATTATTTACGCAGAGATATACATTTGACAATTATATAAACTTGATTACTAATAAAAACAAAGGTTTTAGGAGGAATCAAGTTTAAGAAAAAATTAACAGCACATCACCCCTCAACAAGTCATTCAATATGTGGTAGGTATCATTAATGTCTGTGGACAAATAGTGCAGGATGAGTTTTGTGCCAAAGTTAAATGCTTAGAGTTAGAAGTTTGTTCAAACCTCTGACACCAAATACGAGTAATAGTAATAGTATAAACAAGGTTGATTTGAGTTTTATAGAGTCATAGTTTCAGGATGTTGTAACACTCAGAAATTCAGATTCAAACCAGGGTTATTCATATTAGTACTGTAAAAGGAATATCATACTCTACAGACTGACCAAACAGATTCCCCAAAAATTCTAAAATATGCCTCAGCATCATCCCCAACTGGTTACAGTAATTTGGTTTTACAAAATAAATTAAAACCTCAGATTGTTGAGGTTATGGTCTGTTTGGCCAGTGTGTACAGGTCAATTAACATGGGTCTGTTCAACAGCACACATGCTCACATAAGACTTAATTATTATGTAAAACTATTCTGTGTACCAAGAAAGCTGCAAATTTGTACAAGCATTCCTGTGCTGTGAAAAGAGCTTGAACGTTTTTTGAGTAGAATTAGTAGCCCACATACCAGCCGATGGAATAGGTCTGTGACTTTCACCTTGATGGCAGCTGGAATCTCCATCTCAGCTTTCTTTTCTGTTTTAGCTAACAGAGAAGGAGTAAAACAATGTTACTGCATGTTTACAATGTCAACTGAACTTAGCACTTTTGTTCTCTACTGTAACATGCAGGTTGTGTTCTGAGAACACAGTTCAAAATGTGATGCTTCAGTGAAAACAAAACTCACTGTTGCATATGGTTTACTTTTTAGATTTAAAAACTACAGCACAACTGTCAAAGTTTACATGAGCAAATAACATCAATCTCCAGTAATCCAATCATGTGATCAGGCGAGACAGAACATTTGTTTAAATCTGGAAGTAAAATGCATCGCAAATGTACCAGGACACATCCAGATGCATTAGTGTTTATAATGGTTGTGATATGGTTACATGCGATTGCAACTAAAAGGGTGCTGGTCACACTGCACTTTTAGTTCCATTGATTTCCATTCATATGCATACAAATGCGAGAGACAGAAAACGTAAGTTCAGCACTCTGACCTGTAAATTTGTGAAGATTTGTGCCCAATAGAAAATTAATTCGTCATGGCATGACTGCTGAGCTAAATTAAAATAACGCAATGCATCCATTTTGGATGCATTATACATTGGATTATGCTTTTAAAAAAGATGCTGCAGAATGTAACGTCATATTACGACCGTTGCAGTTTTTGCTAAATGTTTGCGTGCTCAAAGTCTAGTGCAACCGTGGCTTAATACTGTATGTGGTCTGAGTGATCACATTGATTAAAACATTCTAAAACTGACTACTGTGTCTATCTCTGACTTACAGATAATATCTGGTGCAAGCATGTAGTCCGTGAACTCATCTTCCTTATCATTTTGGTCGAACTTGGTAAGAGAGCGTTTGAGGCTAGCTTGCAGAATGTCACTCAGGATGTCCAGTTTTTGCAGGTGTCGACAGCAAGAATGTGTGCGGATGGCCTCTTCGTGACCCATGATGGAGCGCTGCAGATGAGCTTTACCTGAGCAAACAGACAGAAAATATTAGTTCAGTGTGCTAAAGTGGAATATCCCAATCATTTACAGTACACCTGACAGGTATGCATGTATGAGCTTCACACCTATTCTCTGTCTGTCGTCCTTATTCTTCAGGATGTCAAGGGGAGAACGTCCCTCTGGCATGGCATCGTATAGTTGTGACAGAGCCTTCTCTTGTTTGTCCTCATCATCACTAGGCATCACTACACACACACAGACACATACATCATCAACATTCAAAAACTGCATTGATTGTTCAATACAACAGGATACAATCCTGTAAATTTCATTTTATTCCACTAAGGCTATGTTAATTGTTGTGGCATTTACACATTCCATTATGCATTTACTCGGTCTGTAGAGCCCAAATAAGCTCATTAATAGCCAAAACTGTCTTTTATGGAGACGTAAAAACACAAGAGAGGAAGAGAGGATGGAGGAGTGACTGTTTGAATAACAAAGAGAATGTTACATAATCCCATTAGTTCTGGCACAGTCCATCAGCACACTGTCAAAAGTAGCCGAGATACTGAACCTTCTCTGGCTTTCATCTGCCTCCCTCTTTACGTCCTCAAAAAAGCTCCCCAGAATAAAGTCCATTAAAGCACTGATACCTGAATCCTTCTTTACTCTCACAAGCAAAAGGAAACAGTTTCTATGAATGAGACACAAAGGTAACCTTTAAAGGTTCCAGTGGGCTGTCAGCCAAAGGGAGATGGCCAAGAGCTGTGATTGGCTGCTTAACTTACACTGGTGGTCAAGCAGAGCGGTGGAGACAAAGTAATGGGCCAGTGAGTTGTAGTGATTGGTCTTCAGATGGGACATGGTAGTCCAGAAAAAGGGCACGTTGTTCTTAATGGGGGTCTGGATCATGGACTGGTGAACTTGACTGTAGGTCTCCCCCACCTGAGAAAAGAAAGGAGAGAGGGGTAAATGTCACAACCACTCCAGACAGAGGAGTAACTGTAGGCTTTGGGAAAAGGCCTGCATACTGACAGGATCAATAGGTCATGTATTTATACATATGTAAAAATGTCCCTTCGTAACGATGCCCCAAGGTTGAATTAAAACAGAAAGAATATCACAGCAAAACATTTTTTATACATACACTACTAAAGTTTGGGGTCAGTGCGATTTTTTTCATGTTTTTGAAAAAAGCATCTTATGCTCCATTTATTTGATTTAAAATTAAAAAAATACAGTAGAAAAAGCAATATTGTAAAATATTATTACAGTATAATATAACTATTTTCCATTGCAATATTTATTCAAATGTAATTTATTCCTATGATGGAAAAGCTGAATTTTCAGCGTCATTGCTCCAGTCTTCAGTGTCACATGATCCTTCAGAAATCATTCTAATATGATGATTTGGCGCATAAGAAATATTTTGTCTTATCAACGTGAAAAAAAAAAAAAGTGCTGCTATTTTGGTTGAAACTAAATATTAAGGATTTCAAGATTTGAAATTTCAAACCAACAGCATTTATTTGAAATAGAAATCCTTGGTATGTTTTTACACCTTTACTGTCTCTTTTGATAAATTTAATGCATCCTTACTAAATAAAAGTTTTAGCTTATTTAAATCATTTTTAAAGCTAGTGAATTTAGGCATCACTACATTATAATGTACAAAATTCATTCTGAGATTTGCTAAAGATTACATTAAACAATGTTATGTGTGTGTTTTTTTAACAAATAAGGGACCATTAGATGACAACAAAGTTAATTCGAAATGTAAAAATAATGAAAATGAGCATGCATAATTAAATATCCAATATCAACTAAGTAAATATTAAATAAATAAAAAACACTCCAATGTATTACAGATAGATACCCACTGTAATATCACTGAATTCCTTAGTCTGAAAACATTTAACAAGTACCTTGGCAGCCTCTTGTGCCATTTTGAGCAGGCTGAAGAACTCATTTCGGATTCCTGGCAGAGTGATCAGCTCAAACATACACTCCTGCGCCTGTGCTAGCATCAGCCGGATCAGCATGCTCAGCATTGCAGGACTCATATCATAACTGGGAGTGTGTGTAAATGTCTCCTTCAGGAAGTGCAGCACACCTACAGCAGAACATACAGAAACAAAACCGGACAGAATTCAACATTACATTCAACATTATATCTACACAAACCAGTCCCCTTATATTTGCCAGTCCACTGCAGCACTAGCGTAAATTAAACAGAAAATTCTATCTAGATCATTTCTTATTAAGCTTCCCAACATTATAGCTCATATAAAATAGCATTGTCATCTCTTTCATTTAATGATTTTGCAAACACAGAGATCTTAGAGATAAAAAAAGACTTGTAGGACAGTGTGTCAATCAATTTCTGTAATAAATCAAAGCAACAAAAGGGGAGGGCGATCATATTTGGACTTTCTTTCCGGTGGAGATATACAAAACATTCTATGTGATGAAAGACAGCGGGTTTGGCTGTTTTGATAGCTTAAGAAAGCAAGCCAAATCTCTCTTTATGCTGCTGTTATTTTAAGGAGGTTAAAAACCAACACAAGCCACTGAGTTCCCATGAGCCTGTGACAGATCTGCTGTTGAGGGGGAAGAATTACGTCATGTTCACTCCACCTCAAAACACAATCAGAACCTGAATACACGTCTGTTCTCATGAGGCAGGAGTTCAACCATGGTTCATCATGGATAGTTTTGGATACCTTACCTTCTCACAGACTTATCTGCATATAAGAAGTGCATCTACTCAAAACCTCTCACCTGCAGATTTCTGGAAGGCAGCGATGGCATCCTCGAGTCCAGCTTGTGTCTGTCTGTCGGCACGGGTGCCAATCTGGGAGTAGAGAGCTGCCATGTTGAAAAGCATGCTGGCTTTCTCCAGAGAGATGTTCTGCTGGCACACAGGCATGCCGGTAAAGGAGTCATACCTGCGTAGGCACAAAACAATGTGTGTTAAAACTCACGTGAGGATTTATTTTTTTGTTCGGTTGCATATGTAGTGCTGTGTTAATAGGAATTGCATACTATATGTTTATTAACAGTTCCGTTAATTCTCTCCAGCTTTTTAATGATGACACCTTTTCTTTATTTATCCTGTCATCTCCCTTTGTCTCTAGGGTAATAAATGAAACAAAAAGCTGATGTATAAACATAGAAACAACAAAGGCAGCCTGACAGTCCAGTCAGACCAGTTGTGTGTTTCCTCTGAATGAGTTGGTTTTTTTACAGCTGATACATACTGGTGTGGGCGAGATGCAACCTACCATGTGAAGAAAATGCCAAGCTGGCGTGTAGGGGAGAAAAAACGAGTCTCCAAGAAGGAAAGTTGACTGAAGTAGTTGGCAAGCAAATCCACACCAGAAGGATTACGACTGGGGGTCCGACAGGCCTGAAACACACACATTTACTTCAGGATCTTTGATAATACCGGTCTCATTGGTTAGTCTTGAGCATCTGTTTTTACTGATCAGATTTATGTTATCCAAAAATTCAATTTCAACCAAGAATCGAACCTGGCACCTTTTACAGATGTTGTATCATACCTGTCTCAGGTCCATCAGGTCATCAATCTGATCCTGAAAGTTTGAGCCGTCTTCACTGTAGTGTTCCAGGATGAAGTCCTGTTCAAATAAAAAAATTTCATATCAATTCATTGATAATGTCAACGCAAACACAAAAAGGCCACATAGTCACGTATAGGTCTGTTCTCCTTGTTAAACTTGTCTGAAAACTGATGTACCATTAACACTGTGTCATAGATTCACCTGCATTGCTATGTCATTACAGAGCTAAATTACAGGTTGAAAGCATCTGATTGATCCTTGTCTCTCAACAAACATCTCAACACCCACTTATTTATAAGACAATAAATGCCATGCATCAAACATCACTGTAGACTTTCAAAACAGCAATTAACGTTTTATTGAGTATTTGGCTTCCTTGTTTATTACTCTGACCTACTTTCTGTTTTCACTAAGAAAAGCTTTGAGAATCATGAAAGCCACCTAACTCAACGCCTGATAACTGAGGTAAACATTGAGGGGTCGTCGTGAAAGAAACTGACCTTGAGAGGAACAGAGAAATCGACATCCTTTGTCTCCTTCAGTCCCAGAGGGATGAGAGGGATGCTGGCTGTCTCTCTGTAAAATGAATACAAAGAGAGAATAGAAATTAAATTTAGAAAAACCAAAGGAGAACACTTTCAGTATTTAGGAAAGAATAAGGCTCAGAAAGGCAGGACCCACTAATCTGTGTGTGACTCAGAACTGAGACATGCTTGTGTATGTGACCCCTTTCACACATTACAAATACTATGACGATTCTCTGCAAGTTTCAATCAACTCTAAGACTGAAACAGCTGATACCCGAGTAAAGGATGGTTTACCATCACAAGCCTATTAACCTACTTGCGTCATAGAAAAATATTGACTATTAAAAAAATTTGACCTAAGAAAGAGGTGACTGTGTGTGAGTGGGTATGTCTGGTACATTTTGTCTGATCAAACTTTGTAAACTTCAGCACAATATAATTATATGCATGTTGTCATTGCATTAACTACAGTGCTTGCACTGGTGGGGCATTAGCTCAAAGCAGGCTGGGTGAAGACAGACTAGAGAACACATGAGTGTGAGCTGATGAGAGGCAGTCCTGGCCTGTCCTGATTGCATCTAGATGACAGATAACAGTGCAGCACCAGTGTGGTTCTGGGAAATGTTTGTGAGAAATATTGCCGGACCAGAGGAAATAGTAACTAAATTCACTATGCCTAAAAAAATCTGAATTTTAGTTAGACTGTAAGGACATTTATGATGTTATTAAATATTTATTTCAAATAAATTCGGTTCTTTTGAACTTTCTATTCAGAAAAATATATTAAAATAGAAAACAGTTTTTAAATTATATTTCACAACATTACTGTTTTTGTTGTATTTTCAATAAATTAAATGCAGCCTTTTAAAACAAACAAAATCTTTCCAAATTTAAACTTTTGAACAGTAGTGTATGCTAAAAAAGTTAACATTGGAGTTATGAATTGATATTAATGTATTATGTAAAAACAATGAATAATATTATATTATATATTTATAAATAATCTAGATTAATAAATGCTGTATAATTTTTGTTCATTGTTATCTAATCCATTAACTAAGGATACCTAAATGAACCTTGTTGTAAAGTGTAACCAAGTAATTAAACACAAAAGGCAGGAGAAGATGTGTAGAAAGAAGTTTGTGTAATTCAGTCGTTCAAATTCTGGAACAGATTACTTGTTGCAGGCCTAGATATAAGAACTCACTCTCAAACTGGAAACAAAGTTCATTTCAAACTCCTAGAGAATAACAACAACATTTCCATGTTGCAAGTGTAGCACTGAATCACACATCACAACAACATGTTGACATCCGCCATGTTCTTCAGTGCACTATGTAATAAGAACTTCAAAGAACGAAAACCAATCACGGTGCAGAGAACATTAACTGCAGTGATACACAGAGAACAGAAGACAGGTTTGTCTGTACACTCTTCAAGCCATGAGAAAAACAGACAGAGAGGGATAGAAGGGGGGTGCAGGGCATGAAAGAAATGAAAGAATGCAGTTCTGTACTTATACTGATACACACACACACACACACACAGTAAGCTGGAAGCCAGGTGCAAAAGAGAATGCCACATTGTGTGCAGCTACAGGAAGACCTTGTTCTGTTCGGTCTTCTGTGCATGAAACACCGGTGATAACACTGCACCAATGGGAATATTCCTTTTCTCAGACTCATCATATTCAGGAGGTGATAGGCTTTGTTTGTTTTACAGGACAAATAAAGCGGGTTTGTAGAAATTTGAAGAAACACATTTGCAGTGAGGAGGAAGAGAGTAACCGGAGATTCTGGAGAGAGAACGCAGGCTGGTATGCACAAGCCCTTCAAAGTCAAAAAGCACAACCACAAATATACTCAACAAATACAATGCCTGTCCAAAACGGACACACCTACTGCTTTATTGCTGCTATTAGTACCATTTTAAAGCAGCAGTACAGTATTAAAAGTATGCAATGACACAAATGGAAGTATTGGAATCATGAAGGGACCAAAATCAAACGAACTGAAACTTTTAGTTTCTTCAGAGTCGCCACCTTTTGCCTTCTACTTATGTTGGGGTTCTTTAAACCAACGTCAGACACCTGGGATGCTTTTTAGATGGAATAAAAATTTAAACACTTGTTGGTAACTTGAATTTGGATTTAAGCATAATTTGAGCCAAACCCATCTGTTACAGGACAAATCATAGCATAGGAGATTTAAAAGATTATATTCATCGACAAAACAAATTAAGTTTAATTCAAAAGATCTAAGATTATGAGAAACATAAATTGAGTCAAACCTGTGCCTTTGTTAAACTGGGACAGTTCACCGAAAATTAAGACAAGAGATTATATTTTGATAAAAATGTAGTAATTTTTTTTATATATACACAAATGGTGTTGTTTTGGACCCTACTGAGTTCATTATAGAGATTAAAACATTCTTCAAAATATATATTTTTTGTGTTTAGCAGAAGAAAGAAAGTCATACAAGTTTGGAACAACATAAGGGTGAGTACATTTAAAAAAAAAAAAAAAAAAAAAAAAAAAGGATGGGTGGGTGGATTTTCATTTTTGAGTGAACTATCCCTTTAACACATACCACACTTTTACTTCAAAAAGAAAAAAAGGGAGATTGTCTCTCATGTTTACAGCTTTAAAGCGAGTTATAATTACGGATGTAGGTCAAGGGTTCAGAATCCGGTGCAGATGTCTGCAGGAGGTTTTTCTGGTTTACTATGAACCCTTCAGGCACAGGCGATAAACACTCTTTCATTAGTGCTTGGCCTAGAGGAACAAACCTCAGACTGTAAGCCTCAACATGTTATGAAGCTAATGCTGATGAAGAACTAGCAGGGTTTGAGCTGAAGATATGTCTGAGCTTTCTTAGAGCAGAGAAAGACGGCTGTTCTCGTGCAGAGGGTGAAGCAGGCCAAAGACACTCAAGGGTGCGTGTACGTGTACACACACTCTCACTCACAGTGGTCTGAGAGGCAAAAGAGGGCTTAGAGAGGATTTAAAGAGGACTAGAATCCAACTGTAACCAAGGAAACAAACTCCAACCTACAAAATAAACAAAACATACACAGCATGATGGTCAAAAAAGCATGACTGCAGTGCCACTAATGAATCCTTTCATTTTGGCTGCAGGGTTTACTTTGTATGCCTAATGAAAGAATCACTAAAACACCCTTGAATACAGAGAACGTGTTTTCCTCTCTCTATTGCCATCTATCTGACAGTATGACCATTCTAAGCTAAAACATTTTTTCACATATGATGATTTTGACAGAATTTGATGCCAGTGAGAGAATGTCAAACATGCTATAACTATGATACCATGGAAAAGGAAGCAGAAACACAAAATTAAAAAGAAAACTTGAACACACTCCTGCACATCCTCTTCTGACACGTGAGAGGAGACATGTGGCATGTGTGTGAGAAAGGAGGATGAGCCTGAGGAATCACCAGAATCATCAACCTGTCAACCCACCTCTGCATAAACCTGTCTGACCAGTTGTGTGGAGTGGAGTCTCTATCTATTGGAAATTTGATTAATGTAAAGAAACTCAAAAAGATGTACCTGACTAACCAATGAACCTGCAGTCCATGTCTTGTCTTCTCTTTAAACTTCAGTCAAGTTTAGATTATTTCTCAACTATAAGGGTAGATAGCAATGGAGGGAGCATTGGGTAGCATAAGTAGAAGAGACCCTCCAATCAACCTTTTTCCTGAACACAGAAGTCTCCTTTACATTTCTGATCACGACATTTTGAAGAATATGGGTAACCAAACAGTTAATGGACCCCATTGACTTCCATAGTATGAAAAAAAAAAAAAAATACTATGTAAGTCAATGGGGCCCAACTATCCCTTTAAGTGCTGCGAGACATAAAATTGTATGCTTTAATAAAATGAGACATAAAATGCTTTGACATAAAATGCAAGGCATATATTCTTTTTTTTTTTTTTAGATTTGCTGGTGCTCAAAACATATTTTGCAGGAATTTCTTCAGTTTATTGCTGTTGTTGTGGCAGTGACTTAATACTTAAACAAACAGAAATTGCAATTGTATTTCGTTCACTATTGTGACGTATATCCGAGTGAAAAGGCTTCTCAAAAAATAAAATAATAATAATAATAATATGTTGGCCAGGACTTGATTTTGTCCATCAGGTTTTGATGGGATTGCTGGATTGTTGTTGTTTGCTAATTGCTGCGATCTCATTTGAATGACTGGATTTTCTTAAACTTCCTAGTACTGGAAGGCCTTATGACTATGTAGCAGGAGCTCACAAAATTACTTCTGAGATACAAGTCACAATCGCAGGAAATTTATGTGCATGCTTACATGGAATCTGTAGCCACAGAATTTCCAAAAAAGCTTTGCTGATTTCCGCAATATTCAAATATCTATCCTCTATGACCTCATAGATCAGTAGAGAAAATGTGATAATACAGGGCAGTGAGCAGGGAGTTCAGCAGGGAGTCTGCTCTTATATCATTCTGCACACAGCCCTTACATTACTGTAATTCATCAGGGAGGCTCTGTGTGTCCAGATAAACTGGACATGTGCGTGAGTAGAACTTGTGGATCCTTTTCTCTAGAATGGATCTTAATCTGCCTTGAGTAAGTTCTCACTGTATCTTTCTTCATCCTAATCAGTGCTGTGTGTGCGTGTACTTACTGTACGTTCTGATAAACTTCCACAGAGCTGTTGAGTCCTTCCAGCTGTTCCATAAGAAGCTGTAGATCTGAGTTGACATAACTCAGCTCCAGCACCACCTGCTCCCGAACCTTATTATTGGACGTCGCCCTTGAGAAAGAGAAAGAGAGGGAGAGGGAGAGAGAGGATAAGCAGAGGTCATATCCACAGTAACTCACAACACTGCACCATTCACACAATTTCACAATGTCTCTGGTGTGAAATGTCCTTCTAGTTCAACATCTGCAGTACAGAAGGGAGAGGCTGATAAGAATGTAGCTTTTGTTATTTTGTGTGCTTGATAGAAATAAGTGGCAAGTGT
Organism: Scardinius erythrophthalmus; assembly: GCF_964197995.2. Lineage (NCBI taxonomy): Eukaryota > Metazoa > Chordata > Actinopteri > Cypriniformes > Leuciscidae > Scardinius > Scardinius erythrophthalmus. Next base: position 37,784,687 of record NC_138222.1, read on the forward strand.
GCAGTACAGCCATGCTTGTCAAAGAAAGGCTTTAGAATTAAACCACACTGTCCTGATCAAACACTCACTGAATAGGAAAAAGAGATATGCCTGACTAAAACCAATAAAACACCACATTATAGAGAGACAGATGAACATTTGCATAGCGGCCCCGTTTCATCTGTGACTTCTATTCTAAAATCTTGTCAATGGGAGGAGGTGAGATGAGGCCAGGTTGGACTGGAGACTTGAGCTCTTATTATTCCACAGGCACACAGTTGTAAAAAAGAAGAAACAACTTTGTTCCTTTTTAAATCGCATACCTTGTGGTTCTAACAAACACACTCAACAGAGAAAAAAAAGACTACCAAGACACCTTTATTACATGTATGTACTACTACTACTACTAACAGGATGTTCTTTAATTTTTAAGTAAATATAACTCTTATGAGTCATGTTTTCCATTGTTTAATACCCAACACCTCCCTCACTGATGGGATCGCATCAACCTGAGTGAGAAATTAACCTCTCTCTGCTTTTCACATCTTCTATTATATATAATGCAGTGGTTCAGTTTCAACAGCAGAAGGGCCCTAAAATAATAATAATAATAATAATAATAATAATAATAATAATAATAATAATAATACACATCTTAAAGTCCTCATGAGGTAGCCTATATACAGTATTATTCTGTACACAAACGCAAAAGCACATTGGCAGGGTGGGACGTTACAAAATTAGCACTCAATGAAACCGGTTGGGCATGTAGGCTCACTCAAACAAACAAGAATGTGGATTACAGCCACTTAGATCAGAAAGATAGGTACACGACGACACATATCTATAGATAGGTTTCTCAACGTCACGACGCGTAGAGAGAGAGAGAGAGAGAGAGAGAGAGAGAGAGAGAGAGAGAGAGAGAGAGAGAGAGAGAGAGAGAGAGAGAGAGAGAGAGAGAGAGAGAGAGAGAGAGAGAGAGAGAGAGAGAGAGAGAGAGAGAGAGAGAGAGAGAGAGAGAGAGAGAGAGAGAGAGAGAGAGAGAGAGAGAGAGAGAGAGAGAGAGAGAGAGAGAGAGAGAGATGTGGGGGAAGGGAGTTTAATAAAAGCAGATGACATCCTCACAATCAATCTATTATGTGGTCCCTTCTCCCATGAACCACTAACCTCTGAGACCCATGAATGAGAGAACATTCCAGATCACCTCTGAACATAGAGCAGCTATGAATGGAAGGTGAAGAGATTGAGCAAGAATCCACACCCCATCCCAATAATAATGAGCTCAAGCAAAGAAAAACACTCAGTCATCCGGCTCTATTGAAGGGCTATAAAACTGACTCATGAATATCATTAAAATACATACAATCTTTAGATCTGACTCACGCATTAAACACAGAAGTAATTACGGTAGTGTTTCACTGAGTTATCGGCGTCTGCTGACATGTCTGTGTACGTGCCTGCGTGGACGTGTAAAACAGGCTGACAGAAGACCTCAGGGCCATTTGCACACCCATCAAAGCATTGCAATGACCTCACTAGTGTACCTGTCACAACCGTCACCTGTTGACTAGTGGGAATTTGACTAGATCTAGAAACATTCCTTCGAGATTAAAAGCACCAAACTGCTTTATGCCTTGTATCTGCTTGGATCCAGCCTCGTTTCAGTCAGACAGCTCACAATATCCATCCAAACGCCAGCCAATCTCAGATGACAATAATGACAACATATCATCAACCCACAGAGAGTAAAAGAAGGGAGACTCACTTATAATTTCTTAGTCAAAAGAGTTTGTCCAAACTGTATTGTTCTATTAAGATATAAAGCCACTTTGATGTCAATGCCAATCAAATGCTGTGCTCCAAGGACCAACCCAGCAGCAGGTGTGTCCTTCAAAACCATGGAGACAACAGACACACTTAACGTCCCCATGGCGACCGGTTTGTGCAATGTTACAGTGTGTGCTTATCGTACAGGGAAAAACATTGGGATCTTTGAGATGTATCAGCTGTGGTTTTCACAACAAGATGCAACAGCAGTTCTGTAAACTTCACAAATATCTGTCCTTTCTAAATGCGTGGGTGTTCACTGAAAAGATGGCAGTGCTTCTCATCGGCTCACATTTCATTTATATAAATGCTTCCTTGAACAGAACTGATAGAAATCTGACAGACAGTCTAGCACTGGCCAGTTACAATCAGGCAAATTATGTCCTACAATCAAACCAAAGTATAATCAGAACTTTCGTGTCCTGACACAATTTGCATCAACAGTTACAGTATTCAAAACCATAGATAAACTTTTCAGCAGCTGAAAGAAAATAGGCAAAAATATATGTAGATTACTGTTCAAACTTTTGATCAGTTTTTTTTAAAGAAATTATTAATTTCATTCAGCAAGAACACATTAAATTCAAAAGTGACTGTAAAGACTTTTAAACGGTTACAAAAGAAATCTGGTTCAAATAAAATGCTGTTCTTTTTTCAAAAAATATATTAGTAGCACTGTTTTCAACATTGAATAAAAGAATAATAGCAATAATAAATGTTTCTTGAGCAGCAAATCAGCATATTAGAATGATTTCTAAAGGATCATGTGACTGAAGACTGGAGTAATGATGCTGAAAATTGACATCACAGGAATAAATTACATTTGAACATATAATAAAATAGAAACACTTGAATTTTAGTAACATTTCACATTCAGTCTTTTACTGTACTTTTACTTTTTGAACCAAAAAAATGCAGCCTTTGTGAGCATAGGAGACATCTTTCAAAAATTATCAAAAAAAAAAACTCTATGTAACTAAATAAACAGTTATTTTGAGGCAATGGCATTCTGTTTACTGCACATCATAAAAGTATGTGCCAACAACTTTATGACTGCTCAACAGTGACACATGCATAATTATGTTTTGTCAATTTTGTCAATAAGCCATACCAATTGAAGAAAGTGAATGTACTAAATTAGAAAAATATATGTTATATTATTCATTTGAACAGCTAATTGAAGGCTAATTTAAAATGACCATTTTTGGTTTAGGTTTTCAGCCCAGTAGGCCCAGAATTTTCAGTTTCCAAATTCTAATTCACAATGATTCATTTTAGAAACACCAATGCCATTAACATTCTGTGAACTGATGTGTTCTTTTGTATGAAAACATTCTTCCTTGATGCCATATTAGCGTGCTGCAAAACACCAGAAAGGTGACACTAAAAAATGATGATTTGCATGATACTTTGCATTTTTAGTTAGACAGTTTTTTCCTCTCTCGTCTGGTTCAGCTATAGCAATACACATGGCTGACCAGCGGTTAACATTCAAATCAGTGCCAGCATTTCATAGTTGATGGCTGGCTGCAAGAATGTTCGAAAAAGGACTTTGCATGGTAAATATATCTAAAAAAAAAACATACTTTTCAAAATAAACTGATCTAAGCAAAGTTTTTTTAAGAGATTAAAGGGGAAAATATTACTTCACCTCAATAAAACGTGGCTGCCTATACAGTAGAAAGTTGAAAAGATTTTTGAAATTGGTGCTACCTGACTAGAGAAAACCTTCCCTTTTGCAAAATAGGTAGGAAAACTGCAACACCCATAATGCACTCGCATGTTGCCGTCCAAGGCCACTCCCACCAGTCTGCTATGGATATGCTTGACCAGGGTCAAAAACCGCCTTGTTTTTTTAACTTTTAGTCATGATGAATGTGTTGAAGGGGGGATTAAAGAAACTGTCATTCTGTCAGTTCCGCCCAAAAGCAAGACGTTGTCGCGTACAGGAAAGAAAGCTGTGGCCACAGTGTTCCGTATTTACCATAATGCTGTTTAAAGAGTAGATATACTACTATACAATGATACAATTTTCAGTGATAAACCTACCCTTACAACTGTTTTGTTAATAACCCTCTGTCAATCCGACTGTCCGAAGGAAGGGACACAAAAATGCAGAAGTATAATCTGTAGTTTTCACGAAAACCCTGGAGCAAACGCATCATCTGGCGGATTTTGCGGACACTTTAAGGTTTCAGGTTTCAATGTCCTAGTTCTAGCCTCCATTGATATCTATCAGGTCTGAAAAATCTCACATATAGCATATTCCCAGCCTCTTTAGTCATCAGCTTTAACAAAGGCACAAAGTTACTGTGTCTATCATCAACTCCAAATCTAAAGGTAAAAATGCTAAAGGCACACCTGACAGGTGAGATGAGAGTGCAGATGAGCTCCAAACACTGGCTTTTGCACACATACAAACAGACAAATTCTTTGACGGCAGATTAGCAGCAAGGCTTCTGACTGAAACCTCACCTCAAAAAGAGCAAAGGATTCCTCCAAAACAGGGAAATGATTTACTTGACAGAGCCAGGGCTCTACGGTCTAGTGCCAGATACTTCAAGACAGATGTTATGTAACCAAAGCCAAACAGTGAATGAAAGACTACAGAACTTTATTTAAAAGAAAAACTTGTTTCGTCAATGATTGAAACATTATTGGGTCATTTTGGGAAATATGTCCTGCATTTGTTTGCATATCCACCCACATGCCCGTAGACAAACATCATAGGTGAGGGTGATAGATGAGCACTTGCCCTTGGGTTTGTGTCCACACATAAGTGTGCTTGACTTACTTGAGAAGGTTCTCCGCTCCAGCTCTCATCCTCATCTGTTTGATGATTTGCTGGTTGAGAACCGCTCTTTTATTCTGCAGTTTACTGCGGCCAGTCTGAGCAAATGGATTACATCCCTGTCAGAGAAAGAGATGGAGAGAAAGAGATTAACAACAGCTTACATGGCTCTTGGGGCGAGGACTCCCTATTTGACAGCTAGTATAAAATGAATTTATTGGCTGTTTTTATACACTGTGAACATTTCACAGTCTTATAAACCACAACTGCAATGCATTCCATAATTCCTATAAAAGATAAACACACAAGCACATGCCAGCCGACTCATACACCTTGTCACGTCAGTAAGGAGTGGCGTACACAGTACATGCTGTAAGGAGATCAATTTCCTACCCAGACACGCCTATAGAGAGTATCTATCTGTCATAAATCTGATAGCTGAGGGAGGAGGTCTGATTTATAGGAGGCTGGTATCAATCTAGATGGATAAAAACACAAACTGGTTACTGCTCTTATCGTGACAAACATTCTATGAGATCCTACTGTGAAAACGTAATGTCTATTTCTGAGAATACATAAACTAGCTATGACTGAGCACACAGGAAAGAGCACCAGCTTTCAATGGTGAAGTGATCTAACTTTTTATTTCATTATAGCCCAGTTCTAATGTATTAAGTTATACAAAACTGACCGCTTGATACACAGCTAGTGATGCTGACTGCTGTTTGTGTGAACAGCAGATATAGTTTATTTCAATCTTATGGTAATTTAATGTATAAAAGCGGCTACTGACATTCACAGGATCCACAACTATACTAAAAGTGTGGTCACATTTTCCATTGTTAGAAAAATGTCACGTTCATAATCCAGTACCTTCAATAGAAATCCATGTGATCAGGAATTTCGAGTGAGGGGGAAAAATTTCCCAGCATAGATTTCACATCGGGTTCAAGTGGGTCATATGAAGTAGCCATGGAATGCTGTTTGGTTTGAAGGTGACCTCTGTTGAGTGGTGCTTCATGCATTGCTATGCTATTAGAAATGGACAATGGACTGTTTGCTCACAAAATTTCACCCAAATCTCACTAATGTGACTCTTGAATTGTTATGTTACAAAAACAGGTTGAATACCATCTGTAACCAAAGTCAATACCATTTTCTATTCTTGCAACAGCCATGAATAACATCTAGAAGCACAGATACAGAAGTAAATGTTAAAGATGGTGACTTTCATACTACCTGAAAGTCTTATTTGACAATTTTTTTAATGATGATTACTATCGAGGTTTATCTATCAAATCTTAATTAGCAGACTTTGGCGTTACAATGCTTTATTTATAAGGGCAGATGAGTACAGCTCTGGTGGAAGAGAGACATTAAATGCATCTAAAAGTGTCAGATAACACACAGCTCATATCTCCGTCTCTATGAGTTACCAAAACCCCAAATGAAAAAAAAATGAAAAAAACATGCAACACACGTGAGATACGAACATGTGCAGTGCAGAGTGCCTCTCGTATTGCATGACATGACAGACTAGATGCCCCGTGAGGATTTGTTCGCACAATATAGGTTGGTCGAAATGCACAGGAAATTTAAGCTAGTCAATTTAATTATATAATTTGGTTGTCACTTTTGTTAATAATCTGACTGAATGTGAATGTAGCAACCTCAAACAAGAAAACCATAGACTGCTGCAGTGTAAACATGGGCCGTCTCTCACTAAATGCAACAGTGGTTGTCAAAGGGACCAGACGTGACCTCTGCACATTCTAGAATACCGACCAGGGCAATGTTTAGCGAAGCAGATCCAAAGAGCTGCCAGCACAACTGCGTTACACACAATCACACAGCAATTACCCTGGACTAACAGTGCAGACAGAGCAGAAACAAGGTCCTAATCAAACCAGGGCACAAATGAGACAGAAAACAGGGCCTCAACTGAGTTGTATAAGTGTTCAACATTTTGCAACTGTTATATATGGTGGGGTATCCGCACAAATATGAGACTACGGTAACAAATGTTAATTTATATTCTCAGCCTCGAGAATAGCCAATGACTAACCGTTCTGTCTCAAAGTTGGACTACAGAGTACACATTAAAGAATTAGGCAACAGGGAGTATATGCCATTCTGGTGAATTTTTTCATTTTAGTTTAAGACGCACTCTTTCCTTCTTACTCTGATCGGTCACTTTGCGTAATGCTATGAGATGTTCAGAAGCCATGTTATACTAATCCTAAATCACAGAACAGCTTCTCTTGCCTATGCCAGGACATGAGATGGGAGCATCTGTGTTTCATTAATGTTTGTGGTTTGGCTATACACTGTCACTGGGCAGATGCAACATTAATAGGAGGAAAACTGGGGAGGAAAATGCTGAATCTGCAATTCAGTTTCTCTAAGCAGTGCAGCCCAAGCAGGATCAGCTCAGGAGGAAATGGACCAAAACCACATCACCGGTCTGAACCAGCTCCCACCTGGTAACAGGCCTGAAACCTTTTCGCTGCAGATGGCGACCACACTCATTTTCAAAGAATTCATGTAATAAATGAAAATGAGACATGGGAAATGTACTAAACAAACAAAAAACTGCATTTCCTCTAAAATCCAATCAACTTTGCATTACCATAAACATTCTGCCCACACTTATTCAGAAAACCCAGTCTGTGATCCATTTTGCTTTTTTTTTTTATTCCCGTTTGTGTGAAAGCGCCTTCAGACAAACATTCAGAGATAAAATGTAGAAACCAATCACTATGCAGGCCAGTTTTACATCAACCACTTTAATATCAATGAGAAGCACTGAACAACAAAGCCCAATTGATACACTCTCAACACAAAGAGAGGTGAGCTCAACAGAGTTACACAATTTAACAATAGACCTCTTCAGCTGCCATTCACATTAACAAAGCTAAATTCCATCCAGAGTCTATGATAAATGTCAGAAACCTGTCAAACATTAGGCTACTCTTCCAAAAGTCAACAAACACATATAGATGTACACACAAGAAGACACAAGATAATCATAAGTATTGATATGTGTGAAGAGTAATACCGAATACTGTAGTCTAGTCACTCAATGGTTTATTTACAAACACACTGAGACAATTTCACCATGATCACTGCAGAACCTGAATTTAAAGAAATCAAAGTTGTCCAAATAAAAAGACAAGAAAATGCCAAAAACAACTCTACACAACTTGCTTACAAATAATTCACAATAAATAACCACAGTTTCCCCGAAAATATGATAGTTCTGCAAAATCATGACATATAATATGGGATTGTCTTCGGTCATGTTTACATGACAGTGGTTCCTAATAATAGAGATTCTATAAATTTGTATTGACTCTATAATAATTGATAACAAAAATAATCAACAATAAATTTTATTATAAATTGCAACTGAATAGCAATGCAATTAGTTCAAAAAACATAGGCTACATTTTTCTAAATATTTCTTGTTAGGTATTAACTGCAAGTATATAAAAAAGTAGGCCTATATATCTATATATATTTTTATAAGAGCAGTAACTCTGAATGTATTATTGTTATGGAGTAAAAATGTAATGCATTCAGATGAGTGAGATGTGTTCCTCTCTCATATCAGTTTTCGATTGTCGAGTTCACGCGCGTGATCATAGGCACTAAACCTATGCGCGTGAACTCGACAATCGATTACTATGGCCTTCCACCGAAAACAGGATGTAAACAGAGGTATGAGCGCTGGCTGAATTAACTTCATTTTTATTAATATCTCTAACATCTATCTACTGCAGTCAGATTCACCCATGTTCACTCGGAAGGAATCACTCACATTTTCTGTGCACTTGTAATGACACTTAAAGGATGTTAAGAGGCTAAAAAGCAGGCTTACTACTTGCCCCATTGAAGTCAATAGGGTGCAAATTTTAAAAATAGAATAACTCGGTGTAGGCAACACCGATTTTTGTCGTTGTTCTCTGTATTGACAGCACTCCAAATGTACAAAAAAATGAGCTCAATGTTAAAATTGACCGGAGTTCTCCTTTAATAGCAAATAGCCTACATTCATTACATTTCATTGCCTTCAAATGGCACATTGTTTGAAGCACAAAACTGGGCAGGATATAAAATAACATTTTTTGTAAATGAATTAAAATTACTTAGATAAAAAAAATGCTAACTAGTGACTAATTAATTATCAAAACAATCATAGTTGCAGGCCCTCCTAATAACAATTTATTGCAGTAATACTACCTGGAGTATGGTTAGCATGTTTTTTTTTTTTTTGTAAGGGACATTGATATAAAAAAAATAATTAAGAAACCAAACGAATATGGTAAATAAGGTGAATAAAATACAGAAATCAGTAGTAATCCTTCAAATAATAAATGATATACATGGTTAATTGTTTCTGAGTCTAAACTGTCTTCGCTTGGCATTGTTTTGTTTGGGAGGCAGAGCAGATGTGTGTTCATCTCCAACAGATCCTGTTACAAACACCTTATGAAGAAAGGAAGCTAAATGCCTCGTCCTTCACTTATTATCTACACTTCACGTCTTACAACTCATGAAAGAACATAAAAATAAGTCACGAATCTTTTCAAAACGACACTAGCAAAACTGCAGTGATGCTACATACATCTAAGACCGTGACAAATAAAAGGTCTTGAGGAATTTAACGTCAGCTAACGTTACGGAACCTTCGAGAAAAACAGAAATGAAACTTCGAGTCTCTCTTACCTTTTTGAAGTAGCCATTCTCCACCGGTCCGTTGGTCTTGCACCCATTGGGAATAAGACTGTCCGTCATTTCTGAATTCTCAACCGATGGCCTCGATAAAATTCAGAAAGCAGAAGTCGTAAGAAGTTCCTGCAGCTCAACAGGTGTGTGTCTCCAATGAGATCTCAGATATCTATTGATGCTCCACTGTTGTCCAAACTCTCCTAATCACATTCAGCATTCGCTATTTGCTGCACTTCCCCGTCCCGCCCCGCTCCGGATGCGTCACGAGTCAGGGGAGCTGCCCCTCAGTGGGCGGAGTCTGTCTGATCTCACCTGCGCAATTGCCACGCCCCCGATTCGACTTGTTTATAAAGGCCCAGCATCAACGACGTTATATTTAGCTCAAACATTGGTGACTGTTTAACTTGACGGATAGCCCAAACGTACCAGCCGACACCTAATACATATCATAGTTTTCAAATTACAACAGTGCTTTGTTTTGTCAATTTTGCTTTATTTTTTCTACTCAGTATAGAACCACAGACCCAGACGTGCCTTTTTCCAGTTGTACATTTATGTGTGTGTGTATATATATATATATATGATCACTTATTTTTTCTTATTAGTTTATCTGTTTTTTTTTACAGTGTGAGAAAGTATAGCCTACTTGGCAACAATCTTCATTCTGATTTATATATATATATATATATATATATATATATATATATATATATATATATATATATATATAATCATAATAATTTTCATTCTGATTCTGTAGGATAACATTGCCAATGCTGTAGAGTAAAAGCGCCCTCTTGTGTCTAGATTCTACATGTTAAATTAATGGAAATGTGGTCACGTTTGGCCTAAATCATATGGAGCAGTTTATGGAATGTTTTCAGTGTGCCAGACACTCTGTATCACAGACAAAGACACTGTCTTACGCATTGGGGACATTTTTGTACATGCTTTAGAGCTTGTAAGTCAGCCTTTCTTTAGCCTAGGATTAGTACTTTTTATGGGGTGTGCTTAGCTGTTACAAATCTGTTACAAAACTGTTCTGATCCCACAGCCACTTAATTTCTGGGGGTTTGTTTTTGTTCTTGCCGTTTCAGCCTGGAGAATAAGTAAATTCTCTCATAATAACATACTGATACATACACACACAGAGAGAGAGAGAGAGAGAGCGCTCATGTTAGCCATGTTTCCCTCTTTGCCAACTAGATCGATGCTGTAAGACAGCGTGTTGACACTGGGGCCAGTGATTAGAGGTCAAAGCTGTCGTAACTGGTCTCATGCAACACTGTAGCCCCCATATGAAACTTGTTTACTCATAAAATAAAATAAAATCCATTGGAATAAAGTGTGCCCCTAAAGTTCCCAAAACCTCCCTCCCTCAGCAATGTCCTCAACTTGGAGACAGTTCACTTGTACGAAAAATAATGGGAGAAAAATGTATATTATGCTAAAGAAGCACAATTTATGATATCATTGTAGTCAGATTTGCTTAAATATAACACTGACAAACAGTTTGGGGTAATTAAGTAGCCTATTTACATGACTGCTGCCTTGGGGTGTTGCCAAGGGTGGAATGACTCAGGATTTTGGTTTGGGTTTAAGCTTTGCAATTATAATTATCCCTCTTTTTTAAAAGTCACCTTTATCTCTTTTGTGCTTTATATAATAATAAATAAAAAAGCTAACATGTCTCATCTCATCATGGACCTCAGGTTTCCTTAAGAGCACTCTCTGCTGCTCAGGGGCCTCATATTGTAACCGTTGCGTACGCACAAAACAGGCCCTGAAAGAGGCGTAAGCCGCTTCCGACACATAAGTTGTGATTTATACAAACAAACTTGACGGGAAAAAATGCTCACCTGTACGTGTGGCAAAGTGGGGAGTATGGAATGCCAGATCTGACTTAATAATAAATAAATAAGTACATAAATAAATATGCGAAGAAATGTAAAAAAATAAATAAAAATAAATAAATTACTATTTATACTTTTATTTCCTTATTTATGTATAATTATATTTTTTCCACATTTATTTATTTTTTCATTTATTTATTTATGCATTTATTTATTTCCACTTTTATTTATTTTCACATTTATTTATGTATATATGTATTTATGTCTACATTTATTTATTTCCACATTTAATTATGTATACATTTATTTATACATTTATTGCTCTGTATGCTAATGAGGGGGGCGTGTTTTACCCAAGCGGCAACCTCCCCGTCTCTCTCTTGAAACCAACACGGAAGTGAGTTAAACTGCAATTCATTGACTGGCCGCTTGGCCTGGCTGCAGAAGTGAGTCAAATCTGTATCTCCCTCATGTTAAAATTACCAACTTTACAGCAGAAAAAAATATGTTTACAGCCTGGATCTCTATGTGGCTTTGGTCTATACAGCTAATTTTGCCCTTCATAACAACTGTGAGGGGGGTGAAATATTTTATAACTCGTCCGTTTAGTTGATTAATATTTAAATTTAAGGGTGTGGCCAGTGGCCACTTGAGTGACAGATGGATTGCCGCTGTCAGTGCTGGCCGTTTGTCTGCTGTTACTAGCCGTCACTTCACCTCAGCAAATGTTAGCTGCTGAACTTGCCATCTCTGCAGTGTTTGTGCTTTTTTTCGGGATTATTTCATACAATTTAATACTTGGATACAAAGCCCACGTCTTTGGATTCCGTCGTTATCGTTCGAGAGAACAACCAGCGCCGTATTTCAGTTGTTTTCCTCCGTGAACCTGCACTAATGGATGTCTGACAATTTCGTTGCTTTTTGGGGTTTTCAAATTTAAAACGTCAATAAATGCTCGTTCGTTCTGCTCTCACGGAACAGATGGATTATAATATGCTTAACGTTATGTACCGTCAGATGAAATCATGCAGGCGTCGGCGCTTTCTCCGTCCATGCAATAAATGCACATGAATGAGCGCGGATTTTCTAGCGCATTTACTTGCACTTCAAAGGTAATATGGTAATAAAATGGTTTAACCCATTTGAGAGACGGCCAAAATCAGAATTTAAAATGGACTGAATAAGCTCTCTACGAACTTTCGGACCATGAAAGAGTAACGGACATGTATGCACATAAATCACTGTCACACACAAACACTCTCGAAGTAATACACAGTCTCACTTGTAGCCATGTCTTTTAACTATTGTAATATTTCGAAGGGCAAAAATAGGAAAGTTTAATTGGCTTTACATCATCAGCTAACTCGATCACGTCGAGCTAGGTGATTTCAGATAGCTAGCCAGGCTCCTCAACTCCACTCACGCCCCGCCTGTTTGCCTATTTTCTGTTATCCGGGAGTGACGCAAGGCCAAGATGGCGACGGCCGGCTCCGCCCACTTTAGGCTTCAAAAATGCTCTTCAGAAACCTACGGGTGACGTCACGGACACTACGTCCATATTTTTTTACAGTCTATGGTTTTACCTCAGATATAGCAATCGAGCTCAGAGTGGCAGTGCTGAAGCTTTGAGGCCACAGTGACACTTTGTGGTGTGACCAAACAATACGCAAGAGGTTTTAAAAACCTTTAATAAGGTTTTTTAAAACCTTATTAAATAGTAGGCTATATGCATCATCATGTAGCCTATAAGTTCTTAATTTTAACTGATCAATTCAGTTAATATAGCACTATAGACAGGGCCGGTTCTAGACATTAGGAGGCCCTAGGCAAAATTCATGTTGGAGGCCCCCCACCCGCCACCCCCCATAAAAAAACACTTGAAAACAAATATGATTCCTAACCTTTTTATTTATACATTTAATTTTAAAAGCAGTATATTTTTACTTACACAGTACATAAGTTTGGACACATTACTATTTGTAATGTTTTTGAAAGAAGTCTCTTATGCTCATCAAGCCTGGATTTATTTGATCAAAAATAAAGAAAAATAATATAGTGAAATATTATTAAAATTTTAAATAATGGTTTTCTATTTTACTATACTTTATATTTATGTGATGCAAAGCTGAATTTAGTGTCACGTGATCCTTCAGAAAACTTTATAATATTCTGATTTATTATCAAATGTTAGAAATGGTGCTTAATATTTATTTTATAACCTGATACTTTTTTTCAGGATTTTTGATTATTAAAAAGTTGTTTTTAAAAAAGTACAGTATATTCCTGTTTTTTCCTGTATTTTTGATCAAATAAATGCAGGCTTGTAGAGCATAATAATAAACTTCTTTCAAAAACATTAAAAATAGTAATGGGTCCAGACTTTTACCGGTACTGTATGTACATATTAATCAAACTTTATCTAAGGTAATGTCTTTTTTGTTTAATGAAGATGTTATTGTTATTGTTGTTGTTGTTGTTGTTATTTTGCTGTTTTATTCAATTTATTCACAGTTCCAGAATCCCACTAAGTGCTTTTATATTGCATTGCTACCTTAAATATGCTTTACACAAATCAAGTGGAAGAGAAAGACACGATCGCTACTGAGCAGAAAAAAAAATATATAAACTGATATTATTGGCGTAATGTCAGGAGATGTCTAATCATCAGCAGAATTTAGAAGCCCATAGATATGAGATCCTTTAGCCTATTAGAAACATTTAAAAATGTTGTACTGTGTTGGCTTTTTAACTTAGAATACACACGTCTTGTCTTTTAATTTTGTAGCTTTTTTACTAGTCAGCTCCCGACACGATGTTATTCATTGTACGCGCAAATTCAAAGCGTCGCGTCTGGGCACGTTAATGACGCTCGCGCTCTTTTAAACTCGTAATAAAGCGGTGAATGATTTTTCCAGAAATGACGCTGATCTACAGTAGGCTACAAGTTTATATTTAGAATACATAATCACTCCAAAATAGATGACGACAACTCACACACCTGCATTATGAGCTGTGCTTCTTTGTGTGCTTATTAGGCTTTTGCCTCGCAGCACCTGATGGATGCGTTCGTTATACTTTCAGAAGCCGGCACCCGCTTTGTAACGGACACATTAATTGGTTTAACTGCAGTAATGTAACAGTCTATGGTTAAGATAAACATCGTCACTATTTTTAGTTAATTAATAAATATTGAAATAAATTGTAGATAGGACATATGTAAAATTTTTTTTTTTGTCCCTCTGTCTGGGCCCCATCCCGCCAATCGGGCCCTAGGCACGTGCCTAGTTTGCCTTTGGGTTAATCCGGCTCTGACTATAGGGTTGTTACCAGTAAAATAAAATCAGTTTCAACAAAATCACCATCTTCGCACTGCAGATGTGGGACGTGCAGACGCTGACTCTGAAGGCATAAGATATTATTTTCACAGGCTGTTAATGCAGAGGAGCCATGGATGCATTTACACTGCAATTACAATTGCATAAATAATGTTATGAGATTAATTTTTAATATAACATTTTGAATATTGAAATATGAAATGATGGAATCAATGAAATATGAAATAAATAAATATGAAACTTAAGGGCGCTTTCACACTTGGTTCGATTGCCTGTTCCGAACCCGAGTTCGATTGCTCCCCCCTGCCCCCGATGGACTGTGTTCACATCATAGATATAAACACTAGATGTCGCCTTGTATACGGCAGTTCATTGGAACGAATGCGTCAATAGAGCCGCCATCTTGGAACAGGGGAGCCCCTCCTCTTTAATGCATCAGCGTCAATGTAGGCAAAGGTCTAACGGAAATAAAATCACCATAAATCGTCATGAAATGCGATTTTCTAGTTTTTATGGTTCGTTCCAACGGTCAGTCATGTATTTATCATTGAGTCCAGAGGAAATTTAAGGTTTTGATATTAAGATAATTACTTCTTTTTCAAAATATAATGCATAGTGCTAGTAGGCCTACGTTTATTAGTCACATTCTTCCACTTGAGTAAACTTAGAATAAACTATTGCTATATAATACATATATAAATGAGCAAAACTTGGCCACTAAATATTTAATATTCAATTATTTTAATGATCACAATTAATTTTTTTATTTTATTAAATTGAACAAGCGCAACATTCAGCATTCAATCAAATATTCTAAAAGATGTTTTATTACGAATAATGTTATTTCAACATAATATCTCGTTATTTCGACATAATATGTGTGCGTGAAACAAGCAAGAAGTGCATTTGTAAATCCGGTGACGCGTGCATTGATTTTTATTAATAAACTTCTGACAGTGTCGACTCGGCTGCAGAGATGAAGTTGACGATCGCCATCTCCGTAGTGAACGCGCCTAGAGAGAGAAATGCACATAATGGATTACATAATCAGAGAGTAGCCTAGCTTTTTTCTTTCGTTTTAAATTATTTCGTTTAAAGACTATTTAAGCTTTGTGTATTTGATGTATTTCTCATGTCTGTGTGAGGCATAGGCTGAGTTTCGTTAAGTTAGGATGAGATGCGCTCCAGTTAACGTGCAATAAGTAAGTTACCGCGCGGACGCCTCCATGATTATATCAACAAGCAATTTGTTGATGAATAAAATTTATTAAAATTAAGATACAATTTATACAAAACGAAATTCACTTTAAAGAAAGGCTTTAAACAGTTGACATTTTCACAAATTTCAGTGTCCTTCGACTCCTTCCACACCTCCATCCCCAGTTTGCAAGGAAAAGAAACAAGCCCTTGAGCCCACTGTCCTTGTGCAAAACGCACACATACATAAGATTTGCGGAATTCTATGTATAATAATCATGGATGTACTGTTTGAAGATTGACAGGGAGAGGACCAGCATACTATTAGGACTGTACTTACAGGTTTTTTTTTTTATTTTGTTATTAAAAGGTTTGAGTACAATCGGTAAAAAATCAAAAGTTAGGAACAACACAGCACATGCAGCCAAAAATGGGTATTGAGGATCAACTCCTGCATATTGTACATTTTAAACACAAGAGTTATTTCAAATAATATCTAAAGAATATTCACAGTTCATTAGCTGTGCGAGAATCACAGTTCATTTTCTTCCTCCAAGCAGAGAAATGTACACTGAACTTATAAAAAAACAACTTGACTACTACCATCCACAGAGTAAATGTAATCCCATGCTGTCTGGTTTAGATTTCGTTCGTGTGAACATCCATACGCAGCACAAAAGTCCGGTATCATCCATAAAATCGAAGTATAGGCGGAGATAGCAGCGTTACCTAGCTACTTCATATGGCAAGACCCCTGTTCAAAGATGGCGGCGGTTTTGACGCATGTTTAGAACCCCAAGGCGACATCTAGTGTTTATATCTATGTGTTCACATTATCAGACATTATACTAGGTGTGTTCGACATCGGCTGCGGCTGGATGCACCCGATCGGCGAGAGTAGCCGCGTGCAGGCGGGGAGGAGCTGCAAACGGAGACGTGAAGTCGGACACTTTCTGGTTCCCGTAGTGACCGCTCACGTGGTGTTTGCATACTTTACCACAGCTGCAGTGAAATAAATGCAATATTTGCCAAATAATGCACAGATGTTTCAGAGACATTTTAATTCAATACTTTATGTAGCCTACTGCTTCATCCAGCGTCTGTTTGAACAAGAATAAAGTTCAACATAAGCTACTATCAATGAAGTGGAGTCTACGTTTTTTAAGCAGTTTTAATTTGATAAACATGACACAATATAACATGACAACAACATGAAAAGAGTGTTCACTGTTATAATAAACTGATTTGAGAGCTTTAGAGGAACTAAAGGTTTTCGAATAAACACGAAACACACGTGATCGTTGTCATGCAGTGAATCCGGCCAATGGTGGAACAGCTGTGTCGTCATCAGCCCTCGTGAAGCCCAGTGCAGCCGCTCTTGAGAAGCTGCGCTGGCTGAGTTCTCCGGCTACTCTCGAATCGCTCTCGCGGTACTTTGATGGCATACGTCACAGTCACGTGGCGTCGGCGCTGTATCAAGTCGGACAAAATTTCTAACCGGCATGCACTGCTTTAAGTCAGCCGCCGATCGGTCTGCGCAGAGCTGCATGAAGTCGAACAAGCCTACTATTTCTATCCGAACAGCGGTACACTTGCGTCATCAGGCTGCAGCTGGCGTAATGGTGTTGCTTGGTAACCGCGAATGAAAAGGCGCCCAAATGGATAGACTTGCTCGGTTTACATTTTTTCTTCTTTTTCTTAACCTTTGGTTTTGTTTTCAACATAGACATACAGAAACACACTTGCGTCTGTCTGCCGCAAAAATTCTGAAAACGTTTCAAAGACAGCGGGCTGTCCGCCGAAGACACATTATACGTCAACAATAGCGGTTCACTTCCGCGGTTTGGTTCGATTGCGTTCATATCAGCAGCGGACCGTACCCGAGTTCCCAGACCACCTTTTTAAGCGGACTCGAATACGGTTCGCGGGTACGCACCGAGTTCGGAAGACAGCGTTCACATCATCCAAACGAACCGAACTCTGACGTCATTCGAACCCGGGTGCGCAACAAAAGTGCTAGTGTGAAAGCACCCTAAAACAGCCAGTAGGTGGTGCCAAGCCACCGTTAATCATTAATTCAGACGATTCGTTCAAATAGTCTACTGATTCGTTCAGTAAGAAAACACCACGTGTTTTCACGCAGCGGTTCTGTGGAGTTTGGAACTATTTTTTCTGAAGAAACAGCAACACTCTTCCCGTCTAATAGTAGGCTATATCATATTATGTTGTATAATAAAATTAACACATACATAGGTTTTTTTACACCATTTTTAATTGGGGCATTTATTTATTAATTTTGTTGTTTGCAAGGTGGCGGAAGAATTTTTGAGAAATAAACCAATTTATATATAAAATAGGCATTGAACAAACAATAGGCTATTAACAATTTACAATTCTCAAAATGCAGACGTAGTTGCAAATTACAATAAATAACAGCAATGAAGTCTCAAATCATATTTACAACCATAAAAGGCAAGGAAAATAAAATAAAATAAATACATTAATTAAAAAATTATAGAACAACAGTAAGATATTGCAAGGGGTACATAGCTCATTGAAGAAAATGGCTACTTCAGTAGCTTTTTAATCTGAAAGAGAAGTAGCAAAAGCTTTAAGTTCATTATGAGGAAAGGACTGGGTTTTTCATTTATGAATAAAGTGTTTAGCAAGTTCAAAAAGGTCATTGACCAAATAGTGTTGTGAACAATCTTTCTTCAGTACACCAAACTTAATTTGTTTGTATTCAAGGGGATTCACATACAGGACCTTTTACTGCACAATTGAGACCAAAACAACTTTGAGTAATTACAATAAAAGATTAAAGCTGCAAGCAGCGATGAAAGGGCCCTCGCACCCGTGCCATCAACACTCGGTGGCTTTAGGAAGACAGAGCATGGTTGGGAAATGTACATTTAAGGAGGTATATATAGTAAGAGTATGTCAAAGTCAGTTACAAAATGTTTTGTATAATGGTGATAATAGCATGCTTCATGACTCAGCTAAGTGTTGCTAGCATGTTTAGTCTGTTTCTAGCATGCTTAGTACACAATAATTATGTGGTTAGTACTGCATTACGGTGTTAACCATGTCAGTTTCTGTTGCCAGTAGGTGGCGTTATGGCTATAACTGAATATGAGCATGGATGTGTGTTCAGGACAGAACTCTTATCAAACGTGTGAAGTTTGGTGCAAATTGGACATTGCCTTCTTGAGTAACAACAAAGTCATGTTTCATTGAATTAACATTCTTTAGCACTTAGCTAAGCATTGTTAGCATGTTTTAACATGTTTCTAGCATGTTTAGAACTCAATGGCATTTTTAACATGTTGCTAGAACGGCATCAAAGTGTTAAACATGTCACTTCCTTTTGCCAGTAGGTGGCGCTATTACTATAACTGAATTTGAGCATAGACATGTGTTCAGGCCATGATTCTTATCAAATGTGTGAAGTTTGGGGCAGATTGGACATTCCATGCCTGAATTACAGCAAATTCCTATTTAATTGCAATAATAGCATGCTTTAGCACTTAGCTAAGAGTTTGCTAGCATGTTTTAGCATGTTTCTAGTATGTTGTTAGCATGTTTAGCACTTGCTGGCACTTTTTTATATGTTATTAGGAGTCCATAACAGTGTTAAACATGTCACTTCCTGCTGCCAGCAGGTGGCGCTATGACTGTAAGCATGATCATGTGTTCAGGACAGAACACTTATCAAAAGTGTGAAGTTTGGGGCAGATTGGACATTCCTTGCCTGAGTTACAGCAAATTCATATTTAATTGCAGTAATATCATTCTTTAGCACTTAGCTAAGTGTTTGCTAGTATGTTTTAGCAAGTCTCTAGTATGTTGGTAGGATGTTTAGCACCTACTGGCATTTTTTTATATGTTATTAGGAGTCAAGAACAGTGTTAAACGTCACTTCCTGTTGCCAGCAGGTGGCGCTATGACTATAACTAAATATGAGCATGGACATGTGTTCAAGAGATAACTCTTATCAAACGTGTGAAGTTTGGGGTAGATTGTACATTGCCTTCTTGAGTAACAACAAAGTCCTGTTTCATTGAATTAGCATGGTTTAGCACTTAGCTAAGTACTGCTAGCATGTTTTAACATGTTTCTAGCATGTATAGAACTCAATGGCATTTTTAACATGTTGCTAGAACGGCATCAAAGTGTTAAACATGTCAATTCCTGTTGCCAGTAGGTGGCGCTATTACTATAACTGAATTTGAGCATAGACATGTGTTCAGGCCATGATTCTTATCAAATGTGTGAAGTTTGGGGCAGATTGGACATTACATGCCTGAGTTACAGCAAATTCCTATTTAATTGCAGTAATAGCATGCTTTAGCACTTAGCTAAGTGTTTGCTAACATGTTTCTAGTATGTTGCTTACCTGTTTAGCACTTGCTGGCTCTTTTTTATATGTTATTAGGAGACCACAAGAGTGTTAAACATGTCACTTCCTGTTACCAGTAGGTGGCGCTATTACTATAACTGAATTTTCTCATGTAAATGTGTTCAGGACAGAACGCTTATCAAAAGTGTGAAGTTTGGGGCAGATTTGACATTCCATGCCTGAGTTACAGCAAATTCCTATTTAATTGCAATAATAGCATGCTTTAGCACTTAGCTAAGAGTTTGCTAGCATGTTTTAGCATGCTTCTATTATGTTGTTAGCATGTTTAGCACTTGCTGGCACTTTTTTATATGTTATTAGGAGTCCATATCAGTGTTAAACATGTCACTTCCTGTTGCCAGCAGGTGGCGCTATGACTGTAACTGAATATGAGCATGGTCATGTGTTCAGGACAGAACGCTTATCAAAAGTGTGAAGTTTGGGGCAGATTGGACATTCCATGCCTGAGTTACAGCAACTTCCTGTTTCATGGCGAAACATCGAAATTTGTCAGGCCGCCGAGGACCCGCCCTTTGACGAAAACTCAAGATCTTCGCAATTTAACGTCGCAAAGGCCTTAAGATTACACTCACCAAATTTGAAGATGATCAGATTAAAACTGTAGGAGGAGTTCGTTAAAGTACGAGGCCTGAAAATGGCAAAAACTGCACAAAAATCTGAGAGGAAGTTCAAAATGGCTGACTTCCTGTTGTGTTTAGGGCTATGCTCCAAGAGACTTTTTTGTAGGTATTAGGTCATTACATCTATGTACCGAATTTCGTGCACGTACGTGGAACGTTGCGGGAGGCGCACTCCGTTGAACTTTTATAGGTGGCGCTATCGAGCCATTTTGCCCCGTCCAATTCTGAAACCTATATCAGATGTAAATTTTCGCCAGTTCTGACGCGTGTGCAAAGTTTCGTGAGTTTTCGAGCATGTTTAGGCCCTCAAAAATGCAATTAAATGCGGAGAAGAAGAAGAAGAAGAATAATAATAATAATTAAAGCTGCAAGCAGCGATGAAAGGGCCCTCGCACCCGTGCCATCAACACTCGGTGGCTTTAGGAAGACAGAGCATGGTTGGGAAATGTACATTTAAGGAGGTATATATAGTAAGAGTATGTCAAAGTCAGTTACAAAATGTTTTGTATAATGGTGATAATAGCATGCTTCATGACTCAGCTAAGTGTTGCTAGCATGTTTAGTGTGTTTCTAGCATGCTTAGTACACAATAATTATGTGGTTAGTACTGCATTACTGTGTTAACCATGTCAGTTTCTGTTGCCAGTAGGTGGCGTTATGACTATAACTGAATATGAGCTTGGATGTGTGTTCAGGACAGAACTCTTATCAAACGTGTGAAGTTTGGTGCAAATTGGACATTGCCTTCTTGAGTAACAACAAAGTCATGTTTCATTGAATTAGCATGCTTTAGCACTTAGCTAAGCATTGTTAGCATGTTTTAACATGTTTCTAGCATGTTTAGAACTCAATGGCATTTTTAACATGTTGCTAGAACGGCATCAACGTGTTAAACATGTCACTTCCTGTTGCCAGTTGGTGGCGCTATTACTATAATTGAACATTCTCATGTAGATGTGTTCAGGCCATGACTCTTATCAAAAGTGTGAAGTTTGGGGCAGATTGGACATTCCATGCCTGAGTTACAGCAAATTCCTATTTAATTGCAATAATAGCATGCTTTAGCACTTGGCTAAGAGTTTGCTAGCATGTTTTAGCATGTTTCTAGTATGTTGTTAGCATGTTTAACACTTGCTGGCACTTTTTTATATGTTATTAGGAGTCCATAACAGTGTTAAACATGTCACTTCCTGTTGCCAGCAGGTGGCGCTATGACTGTAACTGAATATAAGCATGGTCATGTGTTCAGGACAGAACGCTTATCAAAAGTGTGAAGTTTGGGGCAGATTGGACATTCCATGCCTGAGTTACAGCAAATTCATATTTAATTGCAGTAATATCATTCTTTAGCACTTAGCTAAGTGTTTGCTAGTATGTTTTAGCATGTCTATAGTATGTTGGTAGGATGTTTAGCACCTACTGGCATTTTTTTATATGTTATTAGGAGTCAAGAACAGTGTTAAACGTCACTTCCTGTTGCCAGCAGGTGGCGCTATGACTATAACTAAATATGAGCATGGACATGTGTTCAAGAGATAACTCTTATCAAACGTGTGACGTTTGGGGTAGATTGTACATTGCCTTCTTGAGTAACAACAAAGTCCTGTTTCATTGAATTAGCATGCTTTAGCACTTAGCTAAGTATTGCTAGTATGTTTTAACATGTTTCTAGCATGTTTAGAAGTCAATGGCATTTTTAACATGTTGCTAGAATGGCATCAACGTGTTAAACATGACACTTCCTGTTACCAGTAGGTGGCGCTATTACTATAACTGAATATTCTCATGTAGATATGTTCAGGACAGAACGCTTATCAAAAGTGTGAAGTTTGGGGCAGATTGGACATTCCATGCCTGAGTTACAGCAAATTCCTATTTAATTGCAATAATAGCATGCTTTAGCACTTAGCTAAGAGTTTGCTAGCATGTTTTAGCATGCTTCTAGTATGTTGTTAGCATGTTTAGCACTTGCTGGCACTTTTTTATATGTTATTAGGAGTCCATAACAGTGTTAAACATGTCACTTCCTGTTGCCAGCAGGTGGCGCTATGACTATAACTGAATATGAGCATGGTCATGTGTTCAGGACAGAACGTTTATTAAAAGTGTGAAGTTTGGCGCAGATTGGACATTGCCTTCTTGAGTAACAACAACATCCTGTTTCATTGAATTAGCATGCTTTAGCACTTAGCTAAGTATTGCTAGTATGTTTTAACATGTTTCTAGCATGTTTAGAAGTCAATGGCATTTTTAACATGTTGCTAGAATGGCATCAACGTGTTAAACATGACACTTCCTGTTACCAGTAGGTGGCGCTATTACTATAACTGAATATTCTCATGTAGATATGTTCAGGACAGAACGCTTATCAAAAGTGTGAAGTTTGGGGCAGATTGGACATTCCATGCCTGAGTTACAGCAAATTCCTATTTAATTGCAATAATAGCATGCTTTAGCACTTAGCTAAGAGTTTGCTAGCATGTTTTAGCATGCTTCTAGTATGTTGTTAGCATGTTTAGCACTTGCTGGCACTTTTTTATATGTTATTAGGAGTCCATAACAGTGTTAAACATGTCACTTCCTGTTGCCAGCAGGTGGCGCTATGACTATAACTGAATATGAGCATGGTCATGTGTTCAGGACAGAACTCTTATCAAACGTATGAAGTTTGGGGCAGATTGGACATTCCATGCCTGAGTTACAGCAACTTCCTGTTTCATGGCGAAACATCAAAATTTGTCAGGCCGCCGAGGACCCGCCCTTCGACGAAAACTCAAGATCTTCGCAATTTAACGTCGCAAAGGCCTTAAGATTACACTCACCAAATTTGAAGATGATCAGATTAAAACTGTAGGAGGAGTTCGTTAAAGTATGAGGCCTGAAAATGTCAAAAACTGCACAAAAATCTGGGAGGAAGTTCAAAATGGCTGACTTCCTGTTGGGTTTAGGGCTATGCTCCAAGAGACTTTTTTGTAGGTATTAGGTCATTACATGTATGTACCGAATTTCGTGCACGTACGTGGAACGTTGCGGGAGGCGCACTCCGTTGAACTTTTATAGGTGGCGCTATCGAGCCGTTTTGCCCCGTCCAATTCTGAAACCTATATCAGATGTAAATTTTCGCCAGTTCTGACGCGTGTGCAAAGTTTCGTGAGTTTTCGCGCATGTTTAGGCCCTCAAAAATGCAATTCAATGCGGAGAAGAAGAAGAAGAAGAATAATAATAATAATAATAATAAACAGAGCAATTCCAAGAGGGTCCTCACACCATCGGTGCTCGGGCCCTAAATATAGCTGCGAGCAGCGATTACGGGCCCAAGCCGGTGGCACCGCAATCCTGGTGCCAGGGTGGCGGTGCCGGCGGCTTTGGCCCTCCATCGCTGCTCGCAGCTATATTTATATTTATATTTATATATATATATATATATACACACACACACACACACACATATATATATATATATATATATACACACACACACACATACATACATATATATATATATATATATATATATATATATATATATATATAAAAATTTAAGGGACAAGACACAGATAATTTTACTTGCCTGACCTAATTAGAACAAAGAAAAAAATTAAATAAAATAATAAGTAGGGGATCACTAAATCGAGAGAATTATTCTGATTTTATGATACACTCAAAATATTCCACAACAAATCCTTTAAATGTAATGATGTTCAGAACGGAACAAGAGTAAAAAATTAAAAATAAACTATAAACAAAGCCAAAACGAAAAAATAAATATAATAAAAAAAACTAATTTCAAGCAATCCATGGCATGATTTATTTATTTTTTGGACTAAAACATTCTGGTTTTTTTTAAACTCAAACATAATTCTTAAATTGAATAATAATAATAATAAAAGAATAAAATGGGTTTAGTTCTGATTTCGTTGAAATCGCTCGCTCTCCGTACCTAACTTTTCCTGAATACAATCACTATTGAAACTGTGACATTGATTTCATACAACAGGTTATTAACAGTTAAAATGAAGTCATTTACATTTTAGATGCAATATTGACTGTTTTTGTTCTGTTTCAGCAGCGGAAATAGTTAAACAAAGATCACAGAAGAACGCATCTCACAGGAACGTGTTTTCTCATAACTGAATGATTCAGCATTTTGAACGAATTGGTTGACTCAAAGATTGAATGATCAATCCATAAACATCTGTTTATGTTTATGGATTGGATGTTTATGGATCCATGTTTATGGATCTGTATGTTATGGATTACGAATCATTTGAACGAATGAATCAATGACTCGCTCATTAAGACGGTCACTTGGCGACATCTAATGGCGGTTTAGTGTTGTTTAAAAGCATAATTCTTTCCAACGTGTGTGTGATTTGTGTGTGCACCATTATAAATGTCCGTGCGGACGTCTGTATTTTTCTTTCACTTTTATATTAGCGTTTTAAAAGCACCCGCTCGTGTCACACACGCCGATTAACCGGTGGGAAAATATCCTCAGACACATACCTAATAAATGTATATTTAAATACATTTTTGGCCTAGCTGGTAAAAAGTTTATATGTTATTTTGATGTCCTTTTGGACACAAGAGGGCAGTATAGCCCTATGTATGACTTGAATTTTTTTTTTACTTTACTGTTTTAAAATTTAGAATAAAATTAGAATAAAATTCTTTTTAAAAACAGAATAAAATGGGTTTAGTTGTGATATTTGTATACTTTTATATAGAAATAAATGGTATAAAATTACATTTTTAGAAGATTTGAGGCTTTTAGTGCCTTTTGGAGGCTGATTTTGCAAAAAATCCACATTCAAACCAAAATATCTGACTTCCTGATGGTCGGAGCTAATGACTTTAAATTAGAAAGTTGTCCGGGTCGATGAGATCAACATACGTACTGAGTTGTGCTACTGTAGGTAAAACACCCCCCCCAACTTTTGTCAAAAGCATTTTGAAAGTGACACATTTCCTGCTGCCAGTTGGTGGCGCTATAACTTTGACACACAATAGTTACATCCATCTGATCGGCCTCTTACCATGAACAAACTGCTGAAGTTTCATCAAGATCAGTTAATGTATGCATTAGTTATAACACTTCGTTTTTCTCTTTTCTCGCCATTAATTCGTTTCCTCGCCACAGCCAAACCGTTCGAGATATCAAAAATCCGTCCGCAATTTAGCATCATCAATGTCTTGACTTCACGCTGACCGAGTTTGGAGGCGAATCGATGTATTTCCTAGGAGGAGTACATTAAATTCCACAGCAAGCGTTTCCAAACAACCCTAAATAGCCGACTTCCTGTTGGGCTGGCGTAAAACTTAGAGCACGAAAGTTGTTCGGCCCGATGAGATCTATATGTGTACCGAGTTTCAAATTAATTCATGCAAGCGTGTTTGATATATGGACCAAGTTTTAGAACCCCGTTCAAGGGGGCGCTGTTGAGCCCCCCTGCCACGCCCGGCTACCAGATTCAGCCCCGCCCTGATGGCCGCGGGTTCTGACCTGTGTGCAAAGTTTCAAGAGTTTTCGAGCACGTTTAGGGACCCAAAAGCCCCAGAAACCTTGAAAAACAAATGAAAAAGTAAATCTCACTCAACTGACAAATCACCCCCACCCCTCACACACTCAGAGACAGAGAGAGAGAGAAATTTCTCCAAAAAATCACATTCAAACCAAAATATCTGACTTTCTGTTGCTTTGAGCTAATAAGTGTAAATTAGAAAGTTGTCTGGCTCGATAAGAACAATATACATACCAAGTTTTGTGATTCTAGGTAAAACTAAGCCCCCATTTTTGACTAAAGGTGGGGCTACTGAGCCCCTCACCACGCCCGTTTCTGAAACTTTGCCCATGTCTACTGGATAATAAGTGTGATGTGTCTGTCGAGTTTCATGCAATTTCAAGTATGTTAAGAGTCTCAAAAGCATCAAAAAAGAATATTAAAGTTTGATGCGTTGCCATGGCAACAGTATCTAAGATATCAATAATCCTTTCACAGGTCTACATCTGCCGTGTGTCTACATCATACACATAAAGTTTGAAGCAAATCAGGTAAAAATAAGAGAGTGATTTCAAAGCATTTTGAAAGTGACACACTTCCTGCTGCCAGTTGGTGGCGCTATAACTTTGACTCACAATAGTCACATCCTTGTGTTCGGCCTCACACAACGAACACACTGCTGAAGTTTCATCAAGATCAGATAATGTATGCTGAAGTTATAACACACTTCCTGTGTCCCTTATTCGCCATAAATTCGTTTCCTTGCCACGGCCAAACCGTTCGAGATATCAAAAATCTGTCCGCAATTTAGCATCCTCAATGTCTTGACTTCATGCTGACCGAGTTTGGAGGCGATTGGATGAATTCCCTAGGAGGAGTACATTAAATTCCACAGCATGCGTTTCAAAACAACCCATAATAGCCGACTTCCTGTTGGGCTGGCGTAAAAAGTAAAAGTACGAAAGTTGTTCGGCCCGATGAGATCTATATGTGTACCGAGTTTCATATTATTACATGCAAGCGTGTCTGATTTATGGACCAAGTTTTCGGACCCCGTTCAAGGGGGCGCTGTCGAGCCACCCTGCCACGCCCGGGTACCAGCTTCAGCCCGGCCCTGATGGCCGCGGGTTCTGACCCGTGTGCAAAGTTTCAAGAGTTTTCGAGCACGTTAAGGGTCTCAAAAGTGCCCGAAAGGTTGACAGAAAAATAAGAATAATAATAATAATAATAAAATATATATATATAAATATAGCTGCGAGCAGCGATTACGGGCCCAAGCCGGTGGCACCGCAACCCCAGTGCCTTTAGTTACCTAAAGGCACCGGGGTGGCGGTACCGCCGGCTTTGGCCCTCCATCGCTGCTCGCAGCTATATTTATATATATATATATATATACATACATACATACACACACATACATATATATGTATGTATATATATATATATATATATATATATATATATATATATATATATATTATTGTTCAAAAGTTTGGGGTCAGTAAGATTTTTTATGTTTTTAGGAGAAGTCTCTTCTGCTCACCAAGGCTGCATTTATTGATTAAAAATACAAACAAAAACAGTAATATTGTGAAATATTATTCCAATTTAAAACAGCTGTTTTCAATTTTTAAATATTTTACATAGTAATTCATTTCTGTGATCAAAGTTGAGTTTTCAGCATCATTACTCCCGTCTTCAGTGTCACATGATCCTTCAGAAATCATACTAATATGATGATTGATGCTCAATAAATATTCATTATTATTTTCAATGTTGAAAACAGTTGTGTACAGATTTTTTTTTTTCAAAATGCTTTGATGAATGTAAAGTTCAAAAGAACAGCATATATTTCAAATATATATATTTTTAACATTATAAATGTCTTTACTGTAACTGTTGATCAGTTTAACTCATCCTTCATAAATAAAAGTACTGATTTATTTTATTTATTTCCCCAAAAAATAAAATTTTAATTATTACTAACCCAAAACTTTTGAGCGGTAGTGTTTAATGTTACAAAAGCTTTAGATTTCAGATAAATGCTGTTCTTTTGAACTATTCATCAAAGACTGTACACAACTGTTTTCGACATTTAAAATAATAATGAATGTTTCTTGAGTATCAATCATCATATTAGAATAATTTCTGAAGGATCATGTGACAGTGACGACTGGAGTAATGATGCTGAAAACTCAGCTTTGATCACAGGAATAAATAACAGTTTAAAATATATTAAAATAGAAAGCAGCTGTTTTAAATTGGAATAATATTTTACAATATTACTGTTTTTGTTTGTATTTTTAATCAAATAAATGCAGCCTTGGTGAGCAGAAGAAACTTCTCTGTTATGTGCGCGCCACAGACTGCACGCACGTCCGCTTAGAGTTCCGCCTTTTGCCTTCCGTCAATATTACGTTATTAGAAAAATTTTTTTTAGAGAATCGATTTTTTGACATTTGTGAATCGATTCAGAATCGTCCACGTCCGCATCGCGATGCATCTAAGAATAATTTTTTTCTCCCACCCCTAGATTTCATACAGCAGGTTAATAAACAGTTACAATTAAGTCACTTACATTTTAGATGCAATGTTGACTGTTTTTGTTCTGTTTCAGCAGCGAAAATAGTTAAACAAAGATCACGGCAGAACCATCACTTATCACGTGTTTTCTCATAACTGAACGATTCAGCATTTTTAACGAATCGGTTGACTCAAAGATTGAATGATCAATCCATAAACATCTGTCTTAATCATGATCGACTCATTCGAACGAATCGTTTGAACGAATGAATCAATGACTCGCTTATTAAGATGGATGCCTGGCGACACCTAATGGCGGTTTAGTGTTGTTTATTCTTTCCCACATGTGTGTGATTTGTGTGTGCAACATTATCATTATTTTTCTTTCACTATTATATTAGCGATTTAAAAGCACCCACTCGTGTCACACGTCGATTAACCGGTGGGAAAATATCCTCAGACACATACCTAATAAATGTACATTTAAATACAATATTGGCCTACCTGGTAAAAAGTTTTATATACTATTTTGATGTCCTTTTGGACACAAGAGGGCAGTATAGCCCTATGTTTGCTTTTTTGTTGAACCAAATAGCACTAAATAGCCTGTTTTAACTTTTTCATTCTTCTTGAATTGCAAAAACAGAATAAAATGGGTTTAGTTGTGATATTTGTATTCTTTTATATAGAAATAAATGGTATATAATTACATTTTTAGAAGATTTTTAGTGTTTCCTTTTTGGACATTACTTTAATCCCTCGCCATAGCAAAACCGTTTGAGATATTTATTATCCATTCACAATTTAGCATATTTAATGTAGTTTCATCATGTTGAAAAAGTTTGGTACGAATAAAATAAATAGTTTAAGAGGAGTGGCTAAAAATTCAGAGGCTGATTTTGCAAAAAAATTCACATTCAGACCAAAATATCTGACTTCCTGATGGCCAGAGCTATTGAATGTAAATTAGAAAGTTGTCCGGCTTGATGAGAACAATATACAAACTGTTTTTTCTTTACTGTAGTTAAAACTAACCCCCCCACTTTTGTCAAAAGCATGTTGAAAGTGACACACTTCCTGCTGCCAGTTGGTGGCGCTATAACTTTGACTCACAATAGCTACATCCATCTGATCGGCCTCTTACCACGAACACACTGCTGAAGTTTCATCAAGATCAGTTAATGTATGCAGAAGTTATTCCACTTCCGTGTTTCTCTTTTCTCGCCATAAATTCGATTCCTCGCCACAGCCAAACCGTTCGAGATATCAAAAATCCGTCCGCAATTTAGCATCCTCAAAGTCTTGACTACATGCACACCGAGTTTGAAGGGGACACGGTGAATTTTCTAGGAGGAGTATTTCACATTCCACAGCAAGCGTTTTCCAAACAACCCATAATAGCCGACTTCCTGTTGGGCTGGCGTAAAACTTGACCGGGGTAAAGTTGTTCGGCCCGATGAGATCTATATGTGTACCGAGTTTCATATTAATTCATGCGAGCGTGTTTGATATATGGATCAAGTTTTAGAACCCCGTTCAAGGGGGCGCTGTTGAGCCCCCCAGCCACGCCCGGGTCCCAGCTTCAGCCCGGCCCTGATGGCCGTGGGTTCTGACCTGTGTGCAAAGTTTCAAGAGTTTTTGAGCACGTTAAGGACCCCAAAAGCCCCTGAAACCTTGATTAACAATATAAAAGCAATAGTCCAATCCCCCCCTCCCCTCACACACACACAGACACAGAGAGAGGGAGAGAAAATTCTTCAGAAAATCCACATTCAAACCAAAATATCTCTCTTCCTGTTGGTCGGAGATGGTTCATGTAAATTAGAAAGTTGTCCGTCTTGATGAGAACAATACACATACCAAGTTTTGTGATTCTAGGAAAAACTAAGCCCCCATTTTTGACTAAAGGTGGCGCTACTGAGCCATTCCACCACGCCCGTTTCTGAAACTTTGCACATGTCTACGGGCTAATAAATGTGATGTGTCTGTTGAGTTTCATGCAATTTCAAGTATGTTAAGAGTCTCAAAAGCATCAAAAAATAATATTAAAGTTTGATGCGTTGCCACGGCAACAGTATCTAAGATATCAATAATCCTTTCACAGGTTTACATCTGCCGTGTGTCTACATTGTACACATAAAGTTTGAAGCAAATCGGGTAAAAATAAGACACTGATTTCAAAGCATTTTAATAGTGATGTACTTCCTGCTGCCTGTTGGTGGCGCTATAACTTTGACTCACAATAGTCACATCTGTGCGATCGGCCTCTTACAACGAACACACTGCTGAAGTTTCATCAAGATCAGTTAATGTATGCAGAAGTTATAACACACTTCCTGTTTCATTTTTTCGCCATAAATTCGTTTCCTCGCCACGGCCAAACCGTTCAAGATATCAAAAATCCGTCCGCAATTTAGCATCCTCAATGTCTTGACTTCATGCTGACCGAGTTTGGAGGCGATTGGATGAATTCTCTAGGAGGAGTACATTAAATTCCACAGCATGCGTTTCAAAACAACCCATAATAGCCGACTTCCTGTTGGGCTGGCGTAAAAAGTAAAAGTACGAAAGTTGTTCGGCCCGATGAGATCTATATGTGTACCGAGTTTCATATTATTACATGCAAGCGTGTCTGATTTATGGACCAAGTTTTCGGACCCCGTTCAAGGGGGCGCTGTCGAGCCACCCGGCCACGCCCGGGTACCAGCTTCAGCCCAGCCCTGATGGCCACGGGTTCTGACCCGTGTGCAAAGTTTCAAGAGTTTTCGAGCACGTTAAGGGTCTCATAAGTGCCCGAAAGGTTGACAGAAAAATAAGAATAATAATAATAATAATAAATAATCCTACCGAAAACAATAGGGCCTTCGCCCTTTCAGGGCTTGGGCCCTAATAATCCTACCGAAAACAATAGGGCCTTCGCCCTTTCAGGGCTTGGGCCCTAATAATAATAAACAGAGCAATTCCAAGAGGGTCCTCACACCATCGGTGCTCGGGCCCTAAAAATATGCTCAATGGTTTCAGTATCAATTTCCCAAAATTGACAAAAGGTTTCTCCATTGTCACATTTTGATTTAAGGAATTCTTTAGATGTGTATATGTAATTTATTATTTTTTCTTTCACTTTAGGGAGACTTGGAAAGGTAAGATAACTCATTCTCATTTCCTTCACCTTTTTCGGGTTAAAATCTTTGAAAATATAGTAACGTTTAATTCTATATGGATGAAGTCTTTCAATGAAGACACTTCTTTGTTGTTGCATTTATGGTCTCTAATAGATAACTAACCCAGACAAGGAGATGGGAGTGAGAATGTCACAGAGTAGTGTGAAAGAATCCCCTTTACAGTAATGTATGTTTTTGGTATGGCATTTACATGTCCAGAATAAAGATGGTAACCCTATATACATACAGTTAAGGTGTATTAAATTACTTAAACCGTGAAATAAGATTTTGGATATATTGCCCATCTCTAAGTAATTAATTCCCTGTGGGACTTCTTACAAAAGCATGATACATCTCTTGCGTTTTGTATGTTCACACCACAGGGTGTCGCTGTATCCTGAAAGCTTCAGCACTGCCACTCTGAGCTCGTGTTTTACAGGGTTCTCAAGTCTCACGCATTGGCCGTGAGACACACGCAATTCAACCAGTTCACACGCCAGGCCCGGCGCCACGAGGGGGCAAAAGGGGGCATTGCCCCCTCAGATCTGATTTGTGCCCCCTCAGTTTCATTTTTGTATTTATGGTTACAAATGAAATGTTTAACCTTTTGAGCGGTACAGTCCCATATATGGGATTTTTTTTTATTTCAGTGCCCCTGAGAGTACGGTCCCACATATGGGATTTAGAATGTTCGGTTACGTGACATAACGGCCAGATTCAAACTGTGCTTTCGCGCGTTGGTTGGCGCTGAGCCAGAGTCGGACGCGCTCAGCGCTGTCATATATCACAACTATGCAGTGTTTTCAACCTCACAATTTTTATTTTAGGTTTCAGACAATTAAATACACATTAAGCACTAGTAAAACAATACATTTGGAGTTTGTAAAATACACACTGATGTCTGTGGAAGCAGCAATAACAATCTATTCAAATATAATTTGCCGACGTGTGCTATTCATCATATCAGACAAACACAGTGGAAGTAACTATAAAGTAGTTTACTCTATTCTTCTATTCCACTTTCTTGCATGTATTTCGGGAGAAATTGATGACTCACAGGATTCTCAGAACGCGGCGCAAAGAAACAGCCATCTCACGTTATAGATCAAGATCAAGATTATTTATAAAGGTTTTTAAATGACCAAACACACTCACATACACATTTTTTTTATCAGATAGTTGATGACATGATAAGCAAGTTTGTGAGTATTTTGAATCAAAAAGGGAAAAGGAAATAAAAGCGATATATCCGCGGTGTGTCACGTGACAAATATGACGCGTTGCCATGGAAACATTAAGGGGGAACGTTCTAAATTCTAAAATAACAGTCGCCTTGAAAAAACTCAGAGTCAGTTAGAATATTAAAATTAAGCGTGAAAGGGTTAATATATGCATAATAAATGAAGCTGGCTTATCTTTTTTTACTAAGCAAGTTATTGTGTATTGTTCATTGATGGTATAAAGTTAAGCCCCCTTAACAATTTCACATGCCCCCTCAGTCATTTCATTCTGCAGCCGGGCCTGTCACACGCTCACACGCCACACCGTGTATTTCTCACGCTGAAAAGGCAATGCCAACCAAGTTGTCCTACAAGCTTTATATATAACGTTGTATACGAGGTGCAGGCACACAAAGTGAAGTTTCCTGCCGCCAGCACGTATCTCGGCCAGATTGCGTTCGTTACTAGGCAACATAGATGCGCGAACACACGGAAGTTGACGGAACATTCTCGGCCACCGTACATTCGTTACTAGGTAACCAACAACATCGCGCGAACACACGTCGTGATGGAGAAGGTAAGTTGGACGAAAGCTCGTCTAACATTTTTAAGGCTGGAACATTTCATATATAGCCCATCGTTTACATTATTATTGATGCAGTCAAAAACTCTACAACTACTTTGCAACCAGGCCAGAAGCTTTGGCTCAGTTTGGCTAGCTTACATTATCTGAAACTAAGGGAAATGTTAGTGGGTATGGGAAGGAATGAAGATGTATTTCTTCATTTTATTTTAAATAAATTTAAATGTATTTATTTTATTTTAAATTATATTATATATTATACTGTATTAATAGTATTTCTGGTTACATTAAGACATACATATTAAAGCAAGAGTGCTCTGGGTAATATTTTATATCCTGTCAAAACATAACGTTACTTTAATCATTGATTGCCATGCATTTGTATTTTTCAAACACTAGCAACACAAAACACATTTCATAAGCTGGAGTGTGTACTCTTGTGTACACACACACACACACACACACACACACACACACACACACACAAACACACTAACATACCTTAATAATATGTCATTTGTTCTCAATGTCCCACCACACAATAAATCATTATACCATTTCGACTAGACACATTCAAAATGCAAAAATATTTGTTTTTCCAAACTGTTTGGAGCAATTTGTTATATTTTTGTAATTTTTGTAACTTAGTTGTAATTTTGAAATATAACATTAAAGAGTATATTTGATGTGATTAATTGCTCTGTCATTTATCAGATTTACCAATTGTTATTTTTAATTTGTGCTGGTTAATTATGAACAAGGGGTAAAATTGGGGGGCGGGGACAGGTGGGGGCGGGGCTCCATTAGGGCTCCTCCCCCAACCGCATGTGATCTCACTCCAAGATTTTGATAAAACTTGAGAACCCTGGTGTTTTACCTCAGACAGGTATTAGCATTCATAGATATCATATATAAACACTAGATGGCTCGTCCGCGCTGTTGGCCAATGGAGGTCGACGTTCGCGCGTGGCGGCCATCATGCCACAGGCAGCTCGCTCACTTGTTTAATGGTGCATGTACTTTTAAATAACCATAACTTGCTCAATTTTCAACCGATTTTCAAACGGTTTGGTTTATTATAAACGTCAGAGATGTAGCTATGACATACATACACTGCATACATATGAAAAATTATAACTGACATGTTCAAGCATTCGGAATTATAGCCAAGTTAATAACGTTTGTAAGAAACCAAACCGTTTGTAAATCCGTCAAGATTTCAGCGAGATAAGAGGATTTGTGTGCGTGCTGATCATTCACTTTACATTAAGCCTGCCTGTGACAAGATGGCCGAACGGTGATGCCGGAAGTGACTGCGCCATAAGCCATCTAGTGTTTATATGATATCTATGTTAGCATTCAGTGGATCATTAACATACAGAGGAAGAAATGTATAAATAAATAAATGCATAAATAAATAAATGCATAAATAAATAAATGTTGAAATAAATAAAAGTGGAAATAAATAACTGCATAAATAAATAAATGGGGAAAAAATACAATTATACATATATAAGGAAATAAACCTATAAGGCTAAATATAGTCGGGTAAACCTACTCGAGTAGTTACACGACCAAGTATGGTGACACAAAATAAAACGTGGCGCTTTTCTAAGCGGGTAAAAAGGATAACTATAATGTATGGCGGAATACACGTGCGCACAATCTTCCGCTGACTGGGATTTATAAGGGAATTTTGCGCAGGTTCTGGCGTACACACGGTTTTATAAGTCTGAATATTTTTTGGCGTAGTGGAGCATGGGGCACAACCTAACGCGGGGTTAAATGTAACACAGACCTTTAACATAGTTAGTCAGGGTCAAGCAGGTTGTGTTTCCACTCTTTTTCTCTCGCTGCCAGAAGACGGTCTCCTGCGGATTTGTGGAAAGTTTTGATAAGATTTCGTGAAGATAGTGGACAAAGTGTTTTGACACCATGCAAGTAAATTTTTTCATCATACGTTTTTTTTTAGTTTCTGAGTTGTGTGTGTACGTCGCCAAATCTAACTTTATATTTCCTTATTCACTGTCTTGTTGGCTAAAACATAGCACCCATTTTGAAACATCAGCAACTCCATAGCAACTGAAAGTTGTTTTTATACAGCGGGGTTAGTTGTAGCACAGTGTTACAACTAAGCCGCAAGTGTACAACGATAATGAAATGAAAACAGGGAGCCACACAACATTTCAGGTTTGAGTATTTATTTATATATTTATTTTGCCACATTTAACTTTGTTGGATTTTCACATGTTGGAATTTAAATGTCAAAGTATGATTTTTTTCACTTTTGTTAACTATGATTGATCACTTGTTTTTTATTAAAAAGCCTGTTTTTCATGCAATAAACCCTTTAAAATGTGATTTTGAACTCATTTTTATTATTATTACTGTTATTATTAATTATAATTATTTTGCATGCAGCTGCCACATAGGCTACAAATATAATCAACAAATTCAATAGCAATTACAATATTTGCTGATTTTATTTATTTATTTATTGCAAAACTGTGCAGCCCTTTCATATATCTCTATCCATGATATTGATCCATAATAGAAGGATGTTTGGATGAGGGATGGATGTATGGATATCTATCTATACAGATGTACAAACAATATTAAAGGAGAACTCCGGTCAATTTTAACATTGAGCTAATTTTTTTGTACATTTGGAGTGCTGTCAATACAGAGAACAACGACAAAAACCGGTGTTGCCTACACCGTGTTATTCTATTTTTAAAATTTGCACCCTGTTGACTTCAATGGGGCAAGTTTTAAACCTGCTTTTAGCTCTTAACATCCTTGATGTGTCATTACAAGTGCACAGAAAATGTGAGTGATTCCTTCAGAGTGAACACGAGTGAATCTGACTGCAGTAGATGTGAAAGATATTAATAAAAATGATGTTATTTAAGCCAGCGCAAATACCTGTGTTTACATCCTGTTTTCGGTTGAAGTCCAAAGTATTGAAGTCAACAGGGTGCAAATTTTAAAAATAGAATAACTCGGTGTAGGCAACACCGATTTTTGTCGTTGTTGTCTGTATTGACAGCACTCCAAATGTACAAAAAAATGAGCTCAATGTTAAAATTGACCGGAGTTCTCCTTTAAACACAGATAAAATAGTACTGAATTATGTGTGTTACACACAAGTGTTACAACTAACCCATATGTCTGTTACAATTAACCCCGCATATGGGGTAAGTTGTAAGATTTGCACTTCTGTCACTTTCAGTGCAACTGTACGAAAATGGTAGGTCATTTGTAGCAGAGATGTGTATGTTGCTTGAGTAAAAAAAAAAAAAAAAAAAGATTAATCTAACTTAATTACTTTTTTAATAATTGAGCCAAAACCAAAATGTGTTAGGTTGTGCCCCGCGCTCCCCTACGCCATTTTTGTCTTTCGGGCACACGTACACTTTTAGTAAGGATCCTGCACAAAGTTTTATAAATGAGACCCCAGGTATCACATCAGTACAACACAATTTCTGTCAAACACTTTTGTATATGCTTTTTAACTTTCATGTGTTCAAGTTTAACCATAAAAACAAAAGAAAAAGAATAGAAGAATGCTTGATAAAACACTGAATAGGCATAAGATTTTGCAGCTTTGAAATGTCGTTGTTCATGCTGTTCTTAAAACCAATCTGGGTCATCAAAATAGTGATAATTGGGACAGCCATGCCTGGCTCATGACTAAAAAATGGCCTCAACACAGATGTTCACCATGCCCATGAACTTTAACTGCCTACATTCTCCATTTCTCATGGAATAAGATTCATTACATGCCTGAATAAGATGAACATCTTTATTTAATGCTGCTGCTGGTAGTTTCAACCTGGAAGATTTATTGTTGTTGCTGTCATGTGTGTATCACGTGGAACATTCCACAAACAAAGTCTAGCTTCAGGCCTGCTGAGAGATGTGCTTTTCTTTCCATCCCATTCCACTAGATGGAGCAAAAGGTGTACAAAAGACCCAAGAATCATGGAGGAAACGGCACTCTCCAGTAAAAATGACTAAAATGTTAATTTGCAGTAAAATGTTAACCTATGATAATGCAAAGCATAACAAAGAAAATATGACAATTTTTTTGCTCAAAAATAAGCAGCCAAAAAGTGTTTGTGAGTGAGAGTGACTATCTGTCAACTTATTGTAAAGGAGGCCGGACTACTTTTAGAGAGAGGAGTTCCTCCTCTGAGCCTGAATGACTTTTACAACAACAGGTTTCCGCTCATTTCTCTCCTCTATTCGGCTAGGCACAAAGCTGAGTGCGAGGCAGTGCTTTTCCTGCTCTGAATGGGCTGAGAGTGAGAAATGTCATGTTAAACTGACCTTAGATCAGTGGAAACAGAGAAGCGCTCATGGCTGGTGCAGAGTTTAGTTGCTATGCAGCCATAGACCTCACCCCAAGAACTTTAGTTGCTCACTGGACAAATTATGTTTTGTGATCCATAATGGCAGACCATTCGAGGCAGTGACATGATCGGAGTAAAATTTCAATAATTTATTTTTGTCTGTTAAAAATTTGTTTGGGTTTGTGAGAATGGGGGATAAAGGGGATTGGCATAGAAAGTTGTGATTGTATAATAAATGTGTGTGTGCATGCGTGTCTGTGTGTATGGAAGTGAGCATGCATGGGTGAGAGTTTTTGTGTGTGAAAGACCACACCAGCTACATTGAACATTAGACAAAGTGATTGATGACAGAATCGTTGGGTCCACCAGTCTCCCAAACACAGATGCATTCTGTACTGGCAATCTAGACTATTAGAGTTCAGGAAGTGTCTCAACCATTAAACAGCCTGTGTATATTCACTCCAAACTGCCAAGAAGACTGTAGTGCGGATGGAAAAGCCCCCCCCCCCCATCCCATATAACCATATCTGGAGATAGAGCTATTCAGTTTAGACGCCTGATAAAATTTTCCATGACGGTGGAATAAAGGTTTCCACTCTGTATGTCCAAATAGTTGTTCCTCTACTGGTGATAGGATGAGATTTTTTACAGTTTTATAGTATATGATGTAATATATATTTGTACTATTATATAACATTTTTGTAAGATGTAGGCTATATATCACTATAGGCTCTATAGGTTTAATAAAGGAGAGAGAGCGAAGATCACTGTCCACACCAGACTGGGGCGGAGCTTCTGTCCTCACAGACTCTAATGATGAGTTGGTAATTCAGAATGAGAGCATCTTCACATGCTGTGATGTAGTTGTTTACAGGCTGACTACTCCTCTCCATCTACTCAGTGTCCTGTGTTTTCTTTTTCCTAATGTTCAACCAACATTCTCAGAAAAAAAGTTACGAAAGCTGTCACTGGGGCTGTACCTTTTCAAAAGGTACACTTTTGTCCCTTTTAGGTACTAATATGTACCATTAAGGTACCAATATGCACCCTTTAGGTACAAAAATGTACCTTTTAAAAAGGGCTGTACCTTTGTACCTACGGTGCATATTGGTACCTTAATGGTACCCAGTGGGCATATTGGTACCCAGTGACAGCTTTCGTACCTTTTTTTCTGAGAGTGAAGCATTAGTTTGCTTTATGGGCCTAAAAATGTCATTAAAATAACTATTAGTATTCACTCAATTTGTGGAATATTCAAAGTTTACAATCCAAAGAATTTGCTAAACAATGTCAACATTCAGTAAGTATTTGAAGAATCAACTTTCAGTAAACAAGTAGCGCAGTATGTACAGTACTACATGTTATCATATGACGAACATTGAGTACTCAGCATTATTTTCTTGATACCATCAATATACTAGCAAAATAAATTCAAGCGTATATAAGAGGTTAGTGTGAGAACAGTGCATTTCACTGTGCATAGTTTTTGCGCATGTTTGTGCAAACTCCACATTTGAGACATTGTTAACAAGCTTTCATCTTTGTTCTCTGTTCACAGTCTGTGATGTCACAACCCAGATAGAGTTAAAAGCTCCATCTGAAGGGAATTACTGGTTGTTCGTGTGTCAATGTACAATGTACCCCCATAGCAGTCTGTATCACCTTACACAAGCAGTCACAAGAGGGCCACATCCACAATAAACGGAATCAGTTGGGATTTCTTCTGTTTTTCACTCGCTCACAAAGAAATGGTGTGATAGCAAAGGCTATAAGTGAGTGTTTGATGATGATGACTAATATACTATTATAAAAAGATCACACTGTTTAGTGAAGAGAATGAGAGGAGGGATGGAGTGAGTCAGTAAAAGGCCCACACAGAATAGAGTGCAAGAAACTCTGAAGCTGATTTTCACTGTCATGCACATAGTTCGACACATCCCACACCTGAAATAATAATGATGATTATACACTACCAGTCAAAAGTTTAGACACCAACTCATTTTTTAAAATGACAATTTTTCTTAATATATACAGCAACAAAAAAGTCCAAGACTGAAATTTCATTTCGTCATAACACAACAACTCGATCACTCGTAACACCCATAAAACCTCTCTTACCACATCAAACCTCCACAGACCGAGCAGAAAGAGTCAGCTAAAGTTTTTGCAATTTGCAACCTCGTGGCGCAGGTAAGCGCGTGCCAGGGCACAAGACAATTGTTAACCTGTTGAACTATATGGAGGCAGGCAGCGTGAGTTTTGCGCATGCGTGAGCGCCCTGAGTCCTGCATCAACGCTATATGAGACCAAGCGCGGATACAGATGCCGTTTTCTTGAACAGCCGCACAAATGGATGGAACCGAAACGAACCGGAGAAACTGCGCGAAAACGGAGCAACAGAAGATGTTAGACTCCGGTGGAAACCAAAGTGGATCTAAGGATAGAGTGACTCTTAAAAAAGAAATTGGTCTCTTGAGCGCGTGCGCCATAATTATAGGTGAGATGTTTCCTCATTTTAACGCGCCAACGCGTGCGCTTTAACCAGCTTGAACTTTTTTAACAGCTTGAATGTTTCTTTGTCTGTCATTTTATCACTGCCTGCTTCTCTGTAATCTATTCATCTTAATCTTCAGTCCTCACTCTTTCATATCCTTTCGCTTTAATGATATCTTCTCTCCTAAATGTCGAGTAAAGTATTAAAAAGCTACATCTCAATCATGTCCAAACTTATATCGTCACGGAGTACGGCTGTCTTAATTTGTTAGGACAACAGTCTGCGTGAAGTCAAGCAGCATTGCATGATTTCCGCGGAGAAGACGTCTCGTGCCATGCCGCTACTTACAGTAGTCTCCATCACACTATGTTCATCAGAGCGCAGATTGCATCATTGAGGAAGAGAATCAGGCTGAAACTCAACTCCGCGCTTACGTGGCTGCTGCAACCCACTACACTGGGTCCTTCACATGTGCTGAACAAACCCACCACATAAGAGTCCATTGCTATATGATGTGTAGTGGAATGTATATAATTAAAATAGGTAGACTTTAGAAAGTGTATCATTTGTGTGCTGGACACATCCATCTAATGAATAATCCTCCGTGCGTATACATAAATACAGAGCAGCACAAGCTATTGTGGTCACACTTTAGTTTAGGGTCCAATTCTCACTATTAACTAACTATTAACTATGACGTTTGCCTCAATAAACAATGAATTACTGCTTATTAATAGTTTGTAACGTAGTTGTTAAGTTTAGGTATTGTGTAGGATTAAGGGATGTGGAATATGGTAATGCGGAATAAGGCTTTAATATGTGCTTTACAAGAATTGATAAACATCCAATAATATGCATGCTAATAAGCAGCAATAGTGAGAATTGGACCCTTAACTAAAGTGTTTCCGCTATTGTGTTACTCAGATGAAGGTCATCTAATGGAAGCCTTTGATAAGATTGACACTATGCCTTTATATTTTGTTATTGTAATTTGTAATGTGTCAGTGAAATTTGGCTATCCTCCGCTGTATCAGCCTATAGTATATAGGAGACTTATTGTCACATTTTTTCCTCCAGTGAAGATTTCTCAGGCTCAGTCCTTTTAAGATACAAATGTTTATTTGATACTGTAATACTACTGAACACAGAAAGAACTGTGTATCTGTCTGCCTGCAGTAAACCTAACAGATTATTTTGTTAGACGTGAAATACTGAAACATGATGTGGCCTTATTTTAGTCTCACATGTGCAAGAGTTTAGATGTACTATGTGGAGATTTTCTCAGGTTTATATATAACTGCTGAAACATATGACTAGTCTCTCTTCTTTATAGAGATTTTTTTTTAACAAGAAGCAATGATAGGAAGTTAAGTTTAAGATACAATTAATGTTAACTGCTCGTCATGGCCGTGACCTTTACCCCAAAATGTATGGCTGTATAAGATTAAGTGAAAGTGGTTCAGTGTTTTGAGCTTGGTGTCCCAGTGGAACATCAGCATATAGGTGCAGCTGTAGATTTCAGTTATGTTTATGGTTTAGTGGCTTTATGGTTAGTAAGCCAATTTTGTTCACAGCCCTTCACCATTTTAAATGTTTGACATAAAGTACCTTTAAGAAGAGTATAGGATTGCAGATTACTCAAAGGATTTCATAGTCAAAATAACTGCTGTATTTTAACTGGTGACTTATTTACCTCCTGAACATGGGAAAGTTTTCCTTTGCTAGAATGTGCTCCTGATATTACTCAAGGTCAATGACAAATTTTATCAGTTACTTCACAACTCTTTGTGAGTACATGCAGTACTCAAGTTTATTTCTTTTTAATACTTTAAATAATATGGACACAATGTAACCTCATTTATCGCCATCATAACTTAAAGTCTGGGCTTGTGGTTGACCGTTTGTCAATAGCTGATGTAACCAATGGCCGATTTCTTGATGATATAAACTACAATTTAATAACAGCAAATGACATGAAACACTTTTCATTTACACAAGTTTTAAAACAGAAATGCTTTAATATCCATTGATAACGTTGTTGGTAAATTCTGGAACTAATACAAGGGGGAGTTCATACTTCTTCTGTTGTATAACTTTTGTTATGTTGTGAGTTGTATGACCAGTCAAAGTCAAGTGACCCTGTGAACTTCATTCAGGAACTTTGAATCTAATTTGATTGAGTGTTTTTGAGATGTGCTGGGTCTCATCATCTTTAATGCCTTATCTTCTGTACAGGTCCGAGGCGCTGGGAGCAAACATTCACATCCACTCAATACTACCAAATTCTATTATTGTGAGCACTCGCAGACAAAGAGAGAACCCAAAGGATTGCATAATACTTCAGCCCATAACTGTAGCTGAGCCATGTATAATTGAAAGTCTTTTGTTTAAGATTCCTGAGGCATAATCATTCAGGCACTGCACATGAGTGGTTTTACAAAGATATATATGCAATGAGGCAGAACATTTACCTTTTACTGAATACTGGACTCTCATCTCGATTTCGCAACTGATGTTGGCTCTAACATTGTTGATCTTATTTATCATGTCCATTTGCTTGGAACGTGCAGCAGCGTTTTGACAGCTGCAAGGACACATTGTCTTTGCACCGGGAAAAAAAACAAAGATTTTCATTTAAACCAAAAAATACCTGCTTAACCAAAATATTTTTGCTTAACTTATTTACAATGCACCCATGCATTCAGTACAATTAAACTGTTTCAAATGCTCTAATCTGTACAACTTTGCAAAAAACAGCTTTTGTATGTCTATATTTATTTCTAATACAGAATATCAAGCAAGCATTATTTGGTGAAGACCTCATGATTCAGTCCAAATAGTTTATTTTAGATTATATGAACAATATATGAAGACTAAACAACCCATTGCGGTTTCTTTTGTTTCCTCAGGCAACATCATTGGCTCAGGGATCTTCATCTCTCCAAAGGGTGTTCTAGATCATGCTGGCAGTGTGGGGTTTTCACTCATCGTGTGGGTTCTCGGAGGAGGAATCTGTGCCCTAGGATCTCTTTGCTATGCCGAGCTGGGCGTCACCATCCCCAAATCAGGTGGAGACTACTCATACGTGACAGAGATCTTCGGGGGCCTGGTGGGGTAGGTCTATTTTTGAATGTTAGTCTCAGCATTCATATAGTTCAAACAGAGAACGCACTAACAGCACTAACAATGCCAAGGTCATAGGTTTGATTGCCAGGAAATGCATGAACAGATCCAATATGTTGCTTTGGATGAAAGTGGCTTCCAAATGCATAAATATCAATATGGACGTCTCAGTTTGTGTGTGTGAAGCACACAGGGGAACTTCTCCTCAGGGAAATTCACATGTGTTTACTTGCTTGCTCAGTTACAACACTATCACTGCTCAGAATTCTGTGTTTGTTGTAAATTGGTGATGATAAAGATGGCCATTTGTTTACGTGTTTTTACAGGTTCTTGTTGCTTTGGAGCGCAGTGTTGATCATGTACCCAACAACTCTGGCTGTGATTGCGCTCACCTTCTCCAACTATGTGCTACAGCCTGCCTTCCCAAACTGCCTGCCTCCATACATCGCCACCCGCGTCCTCTCAACCGCCTGCGTCTGTGAGTACAGCACACCCCATTAGTAATGAGGTTTTATATGACATTCTCAGGTCAGCTCTGATTTAGTGCTGCTGTCATGTGAGTGCCTACCTTTCACCAAGCTGATTGCTCACAAAAAAACCCCCACAATCATCATGTTATCAGGCCATTTCAAGTGTGATTTTGATGTGACAAAGCGGTGATATCGAAGTGACTGAGTTATTTACTTACTTTTTAATTAGTCTTCCCATTAAACACCATAATTTTGTTCATTCAAACCAATTTTTGTATGCACACAAAAACAAGAGGCAGGATTTATGGCACAAACCAATCATATCCAATCATAACCAATATCCAGTCATGGCCCGATGGAGGCATTGCCTCCTCTCACGTGACTTCCCTT
Organism: Scardinius erythrophthalmus; assembly: GCF_964197995.2. Classification (NCBI taxonomy): domain Eukaryota; kingdom Metazoa; phylum Chordata; class Actinopteri; order Cypriniformes; family Leuciscidae; genus Scardinius; species Scardinius erythrophthalmus. The sequence continues at coordinate 37,829,260 of NC_138222.1, forward strand.
CATTCATTCTCAATTACTACCCATCAAACCCACTGCACGCTTTAGGGGGTCTGTTAAAACTCAATGGGCTCAGGGGAGGCAAGAGAAACACGGATTCCCTGTACCTTTACCTGCTGGTGTCGCTGTTGGACAGAGTTACTTTAGGAAAATTAGTGATTTATATACTATGTAATGTCACATAATATTTGCGTTGTTTTCTTTTTGTAATATAGATTATTTTCTCATTCATTTTTTTGAGGAGGCACTGACTATTAATTCTGACTACTAATAGATTCCGTCATGATGAATCTAGAGCCGCTGTTTTGTCTATCATTCAGTATTTTTCTCTTTCTCAATCGCCTTCTCTCCCTTGTGTCTATACCACTTTACAGTGCTTTAATCCTGGTTCTTAGTTCTTAACCCTGGTGGGTGCATGGCAGGATATTTTTGGAGCTGGTGGAGATGAACCAATCAAATGTACAGTATGTCTATGCATGCGTGTGTGTATGTGTTTGTTTCCAAAGAGCCCCGTGACTCGGCTGGTTTGGACCTGTCAGATCTGGACAGGGGCTCTCAGGGAGAAGTACTGGGGGTGTGTCAATGTGAGGGCAGTGGTCCTAATGACAGTGCTGGCTGAGTTGAGCCATCCATCCCTATTTTTGGCAGCAGAATCCAGAATTTGTCCTGAAGAACAGCCAACAAAAGCTTTGAGTCAGTCATACTCTAGAGAGCAGGGTGACAAGGGCCAAATGCTCTATTTAAGGAAGACACCTCATCTATGTGCCCTATCAAAGGATGCTAGAACTGCATCCCAAATCACTGTGCTCTCCTCCGATTAGGCCAATATTCAAGGAACGTATTTGTTTGGGTCCAGATCACAGGGTGGGGTTGGTATTGATGTCGTGGTATAAGGGCACCTGACCCTCACTCTGTGTGGCGTCAGACTCCGTAATGGTGCCAGGCTTTGAGCCGGCGGAACATGTGGGCGTGTCTTCTGTATTGTGTATTGTTTGGGGACCTTGCGGTTGTCCTGGCTACCCCAATGCTCTTTGATGGAGAAGAGCATGGAGGCGGGATTTTGTGAATGGCGCTAAAACTCCGCTTAAACCTGACAAATGAAGAGTGAATTATGATTTTTTAATAAGCTGTTTGGAGTGTGTGAGTCATGCTCAGGGTGGGCACAGTTGTAACGCATTCCCTCCCATCATCTGTCATTAACCTTTAGACCAAGCAAATAACCTAAACTGCGACATCCAAAGACCTCAGGGGAACATCTGAGGTCTTTACGCTGGTCTTTATTTTTCACACATATTATACACACAGTTCTCACACAAATGCCAACAAAACATGTCCCTTGCACTGTGAAAAATGCATTGGATGCACAAATTTGACCTGCTTGTCGCGTGTTCATGAACCTCCGTTGGGTCTTTCAGTGGTGTGGATTGAAGTAAGGTTGGACAAAATTCAGAGTTAAAGAACTGGCTCCCTTTCAGTCCATGAGATGGAATTTGAATTGAATTGGCCACGCCCATAGGAAGTTTGTTGTGAGTAAAATGACAGGAAGAGGAATATACTGGATTGCAACTTAAAGAAATTTAACTGTAAGACAAAGGTTATGTGGCAAAACAATAACGTTTTCTTTTATGTTATTTGTAACATAATCTTTAAAAGATTAGTCTTATTTCTCAAAACTAAGTTTAGAGAAATAAGCAATTAACACACACAACTAACCCTAACCCAGCCATTAAAACAGATTTAATTTGTAATAGACAGCACCACAAAACGTTACACCATCTGTAATAAGATAACTTAAAAATATTAGAATATAAATAAATTAATATAAATGTATAAAAATTATATGACAATATATAAATAACTGATATCAAAATAAATATTGACAAACATTTGTAAATTGTTATTTCACCATGGTCCATAAAATGAATGATATTTTAATTGAAAATAATGCTATATATACTGTATATCAAATACACTTTCTGTGGTAATAAAACATTGATTACTAATGTCTACTGTATCTTTAATTGCCCCATATGTTGTGTGTTTGATTACAGTTCTACATCCTGTCTACTGCCGCAATTCTAATTTAATTCAAAAAAGGGTTTGGCTTCAAGCTGTCTGTATCTGTGTTGATTCACTGAAGTGTATATTTTTAGTGGTAAACTGATGCATGAACCCCTGTTTATGTGTGAGTGAATGTTCTTAGTTGTACTGTGTGAGAATTTGTCTATATTGTGGCATGTGTTACATTTGCCCTCCCCTTCTGAATGTTCTGAATGAATGTCACAAGCTCTGTCTGCTGAAGTCAGATTACAAACACACACACACACACACACACACACACACACACACACACACACACACCCCCCCACACACACACACACACACACACACACACTCTGCTGGACTGGACACACAAATCTTTGCTGAGAGTCTTAATCTGCATGATACAATACAGCATAAAATAACTTGATCTCAAATTTGACGTCAAAGAAAATATGTGTCACCTTGCTTTTTCACAACTGTGTGTGACAGGTTATTTATTGTACTAATGGTTTGTACTTTTTTATAGGTTTATGAGTGTGTTGGAAGCTTCTCTCTTGTGTAAAAAAAAAAAAGGCCACACACTCCAGAGATTGAAAGAGATCTGTTCATGTGACTCAACTAACTCTTGTTTCTCAGATTTATGTCTTCTGATGAAAGACAGCATGTCTCTGAACAGCCATATCATTTGAAAAATATTAATTTATAAATGCATAAATCCTGTCAAATAAAAGTAAAGAAACAATACCAGTCAAAATAACATCAAGATTAAGCAAAACAAAAGGACGTACGGTATATAAATTACGCAGTGACAAAAATATTAAATTGTGTTTTAGTGTCTTCAAAGTAGCCAACCTTTTGCCTATAATTACAATTCTGCACAGTCTCTCAACCTGGTATCCACATGGGTTGCATTTTCAAACAATCTTGAAGAGGTTTTATTTATCAAATGTATTTATTAATGTCTTTCTTTAAAAAAAAATATTTTTTTAAAAAGCCTGCAATCTATAATACTGAGGAAACGTGAAAAATACAGTACTCAATTTAGGCCTTGGCCACAGAGAGTTGTAGCATTTTTGTGTATTTAGTGCATCTTTTGTTGGCTTTATTGGTCAATTAGCTGCAGAGGGATGTCCCTCTCAGGAGTTTGGAGTGAGTGGTTGTATTTTGGCAGATTTAAAGGCTGTTGGCACTTAATTAGAATTCTCCTCTCATTAGCTTTGTGTTCATTTAACTTTATTTGGCCACTCTTAGTCACTCCTGCGCTGTGATACAAAACAGAAGGAGCTGGAGTCAGATCCATTAAAACCAAACAAGAGCAAACAAATCCATGGCAAACACTGTAACTGTTGTGAACCTATATTATAAAATGCTTAATTGCACACGTGTCCACAACACATTCATATTCATTAATATTAATAATTTATGTTAAAGGGATAGTTCACTCAAAAATGAATATTATATCATGTACTCACCATTGCCTTTCTGTCGTTCTAAGCCTGTATGACTTTATTCTGTGAAAGATAAAACATGAAGAAAGAATGTCATTAGTAAGTACATGATGACGAAAAAAAAAATTGAGTGAACTAAGTTTTTTAATTTGAACATGTTTATTGTTATTGTTATAATTTTAAGGTGCCTAAGAGCACATAATACCTATGAAAATATTGCAGTGACTCTCAAGGTGGTGTCAGGGCATGGAGGTTCACAGGTGGTGTGTATTGAGCTCAGGATTACATGCGTGGATGAAGTTGAGCAGGTTAGCTGTTAGTTTGCAGGCTGTGAGCTGCTCTTGTCGACCGCTTACTCTGGCCAAAAATTCAGCTGGCGTCTGGGCCGTTTTGTTGTGGGGCATCGGAAGCTGTTTGTCTAGGGGGGTCTGACAGATGCCCTGCATGTGTTTTCGTGTGTGGGCGGGTAATTCCGGCCATTGATGGATGAGTGGGGGTAACCCGTCTCCCCTTTGCCCAGTGTCTCCCTCGGCATGCCTGGGTATACCGTGCCGTCAAGCCCTGGAGACGGACTTCTGTGTACCGGATCTACACCGGACCTGTTACACAATGCAGCTGAACACAGAAGCCACTAACCTCAACACAGATGTACAGACAAGCAGTGGCCTATAATTCTACTTCTGTTTGTGAATGTATAGTTTTTTAACCTGTCAGCTTTAGGCTGTGTTGCATTGATGCCCCTTGATAAACTACTCTTTTTTTTGTTTGTTTCTAAAGAACTCCCAATTGTGATGCATAAAGATAGATACCAAATACATCTACATGGTAGATGAGGTAACAGTCTTACCCCCCATTGCCCACAACAGCATTTGAAGGCCTGACATTCCAAGTTTCTCTAAATTTAATTTCCATAAGGGATTCCATAAGTATTAATGAATTTACTTTACTTGTATAGTCGTTTGTGATGTACTGGAAAAGGAATAAAGATTTGAAAAAATATTTTTACTCACAATTTCTACCTACATCATATATGCAGGTATTCCAAGTCTGTGGGAACCCTGGTTCTTATAAAATAAGAAATCTTTAGTTTTTTAGTTGTTTTAGCAGATTTCAATGCTTATTTTTTTCTTTTAAAAGTCATTAAGTTATCTTGAGGCTCCCTTGGAAATTTGCTAAGTGGGCCCTGGCCCCTTGGTTTAGAACCACTTAGCCATGAATGGGTCAGTGTTTTGCCTGCAGCAGTAAAATAAGTTACATCTGATCTTTATTTCCCCTCATTAAGCTAATAAAAATGGACCATGTGACCAGATAGTGCTGCTCTGCCAACAAACCCACACTGCTTCCATTACTGAATCTGATTTGTCCTTATGACACTTATGATGGAGTTTTTCTCATGAAACAGCTCTTTGACAAGACATCCAAAAAGTGTGATAGTTGTTCTTAATATGTAATGGTCTTTATTTATAAATTCCTTTTATGGATATTGCTAATGTTTTTCATAATATTTAAAGGAAATTATTCTCGTGAGTTTTGAATATGGGAATGAATAACTGTGTGTTCACTGTGCGTGTTTACAGTGTTCCTGACTTGGGTGAACTGCTCCAGTGTGCGCTGGGGGACACGAATCCAGGATGTTTTCACTGTGGGGAAGCTGCTGGCCCTTGTTCTCATCATTGTAGTGGGAATGGTCCAGATTGCCAAAGGTGTGTGTGTGTATGACTGTCAGGACAATTTACACGTATGTTCTTGCCAGCTGTCGTCTTTCATGAAACATGCTATTCTCTCTCAAAAAAGAGGGTTTTTGTGCTGTAAAAAATCAATTCCCTTAGTTTCAGTTGTTAGGTCAAAATGTTGTACAGATAAGCATTGTAACACTTTACTGAACAGTAACAGGTTTTTGCTATAGTGTGTAAACCACTAAAGCAGAGAATGAAGTTAAGAGATTAAAGGGATAGTTCACTTTGAAATTAAATTTTGGAATGTTTTAGCTTACCTCAAGGGCATCCAAGATGTAGGTGTCTTTTTTTCCGCAGTATTTTGATATTTTTAGGTCAAACCGTTCTTGTCTGTCAGTCATTTAATGCAGGTCTATGGTCACCACCTCAAAGAGCATGCACAGAGTCCAAATTAAACAATTCCCCATCGTAAGTACACATTGATGGCCTAAGACACGACACAAGCAGTTTGTGTGAGAAAACAAACAGTATTTACATCGTTTTTACTTTTTACCTCTACGCAACCACATCCAAGTGATCTGAGGGCGCGCGCGCTTCCTGGTGTGTGGCGTGTGCGTGCGTTCTGGCTTAGTCTGTGCAAGCGCCGGAAAGTGTACAAGAGGTAAAAACGATATAAATACTGTTCGTTTTCTCACACAAACCGCTCGTTTCGTGTCTTAGACCATCAATGTGTACTTACGATGGGGAATTGTTTTAATTTGGACTCTGTGCATGCTCTTTGAGACAGTGACCACAGACCTGCATTATATGACTGACAGACAAGAACGGTTTGACCTAAAAATATCAAAATTGAAACTACTGCGGAAACAAAGACACCTACATCTTGGATGCCCTTGAGGTAAGCTTAAACATACCAAAATTTAATTTCAAAGTGAACTATCCCTTTAAATGAGAGAAATAACGAGTAGGCAAAGGAGAGAAAGGAAAAGAGTATAACTCACACATCTGATACTAATTCCCACAGTTAAATGCCATGAATCATCAAGCACTCCCATCACATGAATGCCAGCTGCTATCAGCCCTAACCTGTTATCTAATCAAATGAATAAAAAGCAAAAGAATGACTTTGCGTGGGTCCAGTCCACTGAAATAAAATAAACAGGTAAAAAAAAATAAACAGGTAAAAAATGGGTTGTTTAAAAAATGAGAGGAAATCATCTAAAACTTTATTATTTACTCACTCTCATGTTTTTTCTTCTGTGGATTTTTGGGAGGAACTACTTATTTAATTCCAATTTTTTTCAATAGTGACATCTAGTGGTAGGTCTTGTATTGTGAGTTACTTTTAAGATACTTTCTTATTCAAAGTGATTTACAATACATTTATTACAGGTATAGCCCCCTCAAAGAATCCTGCGGTTTTGTGCCTTGCTCAATTGCACAATGATGGGTTGGTTCATAAATCACCCCTACTAAAACTTGAACCAGTGAAATTTAAGGCTGGAATACACTACACGACTTTTAAAATCTGAACAGATTTTAAAACAACAACACTAGGCATCATACACGTTCAGACTTTGTAAATGGTTACAGAATAAAAAATCATACACTAAACGACTGAGGATCACACACACTACCAGACAACTCTCCAGAAGCAAATCAGGGAAAAAATCTGGCCAAAATGTAATTTATAAATAACTCACTATCACAACCTCTATTTTACAATAATTTAATAAGTAAGTTGAATCAGAGAATGTTAGGATATTTCTTTAAAGTAAAGCAGTACAGTATAGAGCTGACTCTTTTAGTTTAGGCAGTTCAAAATAAACTAAGCTAAGACTGTAGCATATAATTGTGACACTAATGAAAAATTTAAGCCTCCATTGCAGAAATGTTTTAACAATGTGAACTGTCTTTTACACAACTGAGTAATAGTACAATAAAGCAGCAGGTTATGGCTTTGAATCGTTATGGGCAGACTTTTGTATTTATATTTTTATTTAGTGTGCCTGTCTGGAGGCATTCCCTGAACTGACAAGAGAGAGAATTGAGTAAATGAGAGAACTGAGTAGTGCAGTTTCACTCTTGATTGACAGTAGAGAGAAAGGCTTTTTGGAGGCTCTGCCTATGTAGTGGAATAATGAAATCAAACTGATGGCATTAGAGTGTCAGGATGAATGTGAAGATTGATCCCAAGAGCATGTGAACAAATACAGTGTTTTATGAATTAAACAAAACAAAGAGCTCAAGATCTGACATTTGGTGAGTATTCCTGTAGCCCAAACAGTAGAGCATAGCATAGCTATAGAGACACTGACTGAGGTTTGCATACAAATCCTGTATGAATTAAACAGATATTTTCTTTATATATGTCTCTCTCTCTAGGACACTATGAAGCATTGGAGCCTCAGGCAGCTTTTAAGTTCATAAAAGATCCGTCAGTGGGGCAGATTGCTCTGGCTTTCCTGCAGGCCTCATTTGCATACAGTGGATGGAACTTCCTGAACTACGTCACTGAAGAGGTGGTTGAGCCTCGCAAGTGAGTCTTTATTAGTCTTTACCGTGTCAAAATCAGGGTCGGGGCATCCCCAATGTGTCTTCGGGGGCCTCGCGGGGAGATGTACATGGTTTAAGTGCAGTTACTGCTGAGTAAATATTCTTTGTTCTCCATTAACAAAATGCAATCAGAACAATGGCTGCACAGCATAACACTCAAACAGGCACATGTACATAGACCTCCTTTAACACACAAACCACATGATGGTAAGCCCAAGTAATTCTATGTAAAAAAAAAAAAGCTTTCAATAACCAAGTAACAAATAACTGATAAATAATTTCAATCAACAAGTGACAATAAATACAGCAACAGTATAAATAGAAGCAGCAAACGGTGAAACAAGCAAGCATCCATAATCTGCATAATTTATTCATGTCGCGTAGCATCGAGTACCGTATTCCAAACCCTCGTCAAAAGTGCTCAAGTTGTTGGAAATGCACAAACCAGGTCACAGAAAGGATTACTTTGCGGCTATTTGAGATGCTGTCTGTGTTTCAAGCACGTTTGGATGGCAGAAACAGCACTTCTGTTGCCAAAGGCTTGTCACATTTTCTCAAGAATAATCTGGGCTACAAACTAAAAGATTGTCAAGTGTCAACAAAAAGAAGCAAAAACATAGCAAAAATAATTAAATAACCAAATTAATTAGCCAAAAAATGATGAATCCATTGATAATAAGCCTATTAAAATTATTTATTGTTCTTTATTTTCACAGATTTTTTACATATATTCACTTTTGCACATACAGTAGTTCTGCCTCACTTTTTGTGTACACATAAATCTTACAGAAAATGAGCCCAGCTCTCATACAGCGTATTTTGTATGGTATTTTATGGTTTCTGGTGTATCTGTCTAGGAATCTTCCACGTGCGATCTACATCTCCATCCCTCTGGTGACGCTCGTCTATACTCTCACCAACATTGCGTACTTCACCTCCATGTCCCCTCAAGAGCTACTAGATTCGAACGCTGTTGCTGTGGTGAGTTTCTCTGACCTCTTCTGCCTTATTCTGTGAAAACAACATACTATCTATCAGGTGCTTTGATAAATCGGTATCTGTTCTTGTGTGTTGTGTTGCAGACATTTGGTGAGAAGCTGCTGGGAATCTTCTCCTGGGTGATGCCCATCTCTGTAGCTCTTTCCACCTTTGGGGGGATTAACGGATACTTGTTTACCTCTTCTAGGTAAAGTAACAAAAGCACTGTCACACTGGCTTAACACAGCAACCCTGAAACCAGAGCATTTACCGCTTCATTGCACATCCTCCACAGGTTGTGTTTCTCAGGCGCCAGAGAGGGTCACCTGCCCTACCTGTTGGCTATGATCCACCTTAAGAGCTGCACACCAATCCCTGCCCTGCTTGTTTGTGTAAGAGAGAAAGAGCTATTCACACACAGCACATGCAACATAACACTGCTTTCAGTCTGCATGCATAATTTGGTTTATCCAATTCACAGGGTTCCCACGGGTCCTTGAAATCCTTGAAAGTTTGTGAATCTGAAAAAAAAAAAATTCAAGGCCCTGGAAAGTTTTTGAAAATAAACATACATAGATACAGGTCCTTGAAAGTGCTTGAATTTATTTTGTGCGAGATGTTTTCTGGAAAAAAATCCCATATTATTCCCTCAAGTCCGCTAATGTGTTATTTCGCCAACACTTTGTGGCCTATGCATACTAGCTTGCTTGATTTACGTTAGTTACGCGCATTTACACGTTACCTTAAGTGTTTCCCGTTAAGTGTTTTCGCACCAAACCAAAGAGTATAGAAGCCCAAGAGGCGAAACTCAATAGAACGCTCCATAGCAACAGTTGCCCCCATGACGTGACGGCGCGGCCGCCATTATGGACTGAAAACTGAAGGAAAACGCCGAAAAATAATGGAGTCAATGGCACTGAAAAACTTAACATAACAAAAACTTAACATAACTTAATTTTTTCTGGCCGTCATATCTCAATATGAAAACAATTTAAAATACATTAATGAGGATGACCGACGTTAAATGACGTTAAATGACAGAAAATATACGTCTATGTGTTGGTTATGCATGGCCTAATTACCCTTAGGAAAATAGTATTTTGGGACAAAATGTTACTATAGAAGTACTATAAGACTACTATAGAAATACTATAGCGGCTCTAGGATATTATAGAGGTATTACAGAACATAACATACTTCTGTGATTTTCTGTAATACCTCTATAATATTTTAAAGCCGCTACAGTATTTATATAGTAGTCTTATCGTACTTCTGTAGTATGTCCCAAATTACTATAGTATTCCTATAAGATTACTATAATATTTTGTCCCAAAATACTATAAGATTCCTATAGTACTTTTTAGTAAGGGTATGTCCCCACCGAATCGGCTTCATTAGCCTACCACTTACGGTTTGCAAAGATAAAATTATAAAATTACTGCAAAACTTTAATCTATCAATATTTATGTTCTATTATGCATTTTCCTAGTTATATGACTAACAGAAATTCATGAAATAATATAGGCTATAGGCAGACACACAGTAATAAGATATAAGTAATAAGATGTTTATTCAAATGTTGATTTTGAAATTAGTGAACATCACCATATATATGATTTGGAAAAATAAATAAATAAATAACATTATAAATGAACATTTCTAAAGACAGTTAATATTTTACATAGAATATCAAAAATATTAACAACTTGTTTTTTCAACATCTTCAGTGAAAGTGCACACAGTGAACGTTTCAATGGGAAGAACAAAAACAATCTGTGAATGTCCTATTACAGGCGGAAAGGTACAAAAAAGATGTGCAATCTAGCAAGTGCACACATGAACTATAAACACCTATTAAAATGGATTTTGCCATTGACTGGCGCTAACGATTTCAGCAGCTTTCAGTCCATAATGGCGGACGCGCCTCCGCCGCGCCATCTACAGACTGTTACCCATAACACAACAGAGTTTCGCCTCTTGGGCTTCTATACTCTTTGACCAAACTAAAACGATGGTACCTCAACGTTTCGTGCAAAAGTTAATATCAGATAATTTTAGAATACTGTATAGGATGTACCGAATATTCTTCAGTTTTATGCAAATCAGAAATACAACAAATAGAATATCTGATCTCTGTCATATGGCCAAAAATCAATGCAAAAAAAAGAAGCTTTTTGCATAGTTGTGTTTGACACATAAAAAACTGTAACAATGTATCTTACAAGGTAACATGGTGTAACCTTGCTCTCACTTGAAATGTGTCTCCACATTAAGTCCTTGAATTTGAGGATATTGGACCTGGAAAGTTCTTGAAATGTCTTTGAATTTGAAACCAAGGTGTGGGAACCCTGAATTCAGGTCTAAATGGGGTCCAGAATGTTTTGTGAACAGATCACTCAAACCACATTGAGAGGTAATCGAAAACTCATGTAATCACATTGGATTTTTTATAAACACTCGCTAATCTGTCCTGATGCATTCTGGACAGAAGCGAAGGGCCTGTCAATCAACCACTGCACTAAAAAAGGGTGCAAACTTGGTTTCACTTAAAATTCAAATCCCTTAAATTAATCGAAACATTGGAAAAGACTGAACTTAACGGATTTGCTTGACATCAACATTAAATGACACAGATCAAGTGAAGGTCAGTTAAAACTGCAGTTGGACTCCCCAACCAGGGGAGGTCTAGTAAACTTCCAAGGGGGTCACTGGATGACTTCAATTTATGTATTGTATTAAAACTGAATCTAACTTAATTAAAATGCAAAAAATCTAAATCCAAGCTGAGATTCATATTTTTCCCCTCAATAACTAGATAATTAGAATCTTGAACATTCTAGAAGCACATTCTCTGAATCATTGTTAATTAATTTAATAAATAAACATTCCCAATTCATGTTTATTAAAAAGTTTGAGACAACAAGCAGTGCTGTCATTATTAAAACATAAAATGCCGGAAGAAATGTCTTACACGGAGCCAATACACGGAGCCTTCAAGTCAAAAAGGTTAAGAATCGCTGTATTAGATGGATCTTATACCAGGTGCAAACAGGGCTTAAGTGTCTTTCTCTCTTGTTCTCCATAGTGTACGGCGACCATAGTGATCCTGTGTATCGGGGACACTCATAACTTGATAAACTACGTGTCTTTTATAAACTACCTCTCATATGGAGTCACTATAGCTGGGCTGCTGTACTACAGATGGAAGAAACCCAAACTATTCAGACCCATCAAGGTACTTAAGTTGCCACCTACAGACCTCATCAGGAAGATGGATTGACATGTCAGTGTTTTAGGTTAATCACCTCCCTCTTCTTCTCTCCCTTTGTGCAGGTAAACTTGTTGGTCCCCTGCAGCTATCTAGTGTTCTGGGCGGTGTTGCTGGGCTTCAGTCTGTACTCGGAGCCTGTGGTGTGTGGTATGGGGCTGGTCATCATGCTCACTGGAGTCCCCATCTACTTCATTGGAGTGCAGTGGAAGAACAAACCATACTGGGTTTACAGTGCCGTGGGTGAGTAAGACCAGCCAAAACTTCTTTGCATTGTTTTGTTAACACTACAACGAAAAACCGTCTGACATCTGCAAATGTGCATGTGTTTCAGAGAAAGTCACCTATCTGGGACAGAAGTTGTGTTATGTGGTCTTCCCCCAGGAAGATCCTTTTGAAACACAGCCTCTAACAGAAAAATCTGAGCTGTGAGAGTCAGCACAGGACTTCTTGCACTCCTGTTTGGAATAGCAAAGACCTGTTTTCCATCCGTTATTGAGTGTTTTATTTGTCTGATGCTGTATGTGAGGAGATGCTCCCCAGAAGCTCCTCTGAGACTCAGCCATCACAGCAGAAGAAACAGAAGTTTTATGTTTTCTCGCTCAGACATCACATTTCTTAGTTGAAACAGTTCTCGCCCTCGCATATTTGTCCGGACATCACCTTGTAATTGAACGCATCCTCCTCCTGTCCTGTCGGAGGTGAATTCCTATGTCGTCGTCATGTTTTCTCTGGGAGTTCTTCATTTTTTGAGAACTGTTGGTGTATTCTCATGTGCCTTACAGGATCTCTCTCTGTATTTGAGGTTTTATCTTTACTTTAAGTAGACTTTTTATTAGTAATCCCCTGTAAGTGAGTGAAGGGGACTTGTCGAAGCTTGTTTACCTCTTAACCCAGTCTTCTGAAATCTAAACTCCATCTGTAAGTCTGAACTTTCTAGAGGATTAGGCCTTGACCTCTAGTCCTCTTAATAATTACTTACTCCCTCAAGCACAAAAAACAAAACATCGTAATAATGTCTAGCTTCGCTCAACTGTCTATGCAAGAATAGTCTAGGCACTTTAATGTAGTTGCCTTTTTTAGCATATTGCACGCTAAATGTATTGCCATGCTTCCTGAATAAGCAACGATCTCCTGCCACTGTTTAACAGAGGCTCTACCCCAGCACTCATTAGCACTGCCAGTCTTTTAGCCTTATGCTGATGATAGGAACCATGCGATGTTCCAAGTTCATTCATCTTGAATAACGTTATTTACATAAAAGGTGCTTTACATTTGAAAAAACAGACACTTTCAACTGTTATCCAAAAGGAGATGTAGTCCTCCACCCATGAATGCCTTTAGATATTTTAGACATTTGTCTCTTTTGGGCACTAAACATAGACATTCTATTGAGCTATATTATGCAACAGTGATGATATCTATGTCCTCATTTGAAACTGACCACCGAACTGAAGTCTGTCAAACAGATTTTTGGATCTGAAGGAGTTGTTTTAGAAGTTTTTGCACTTGAGTGCCCTCTTCAGGTCAGATCTTTCCAGACACATGATCATACCCTGGATGAAGTGCTCGTCTCTTTCCATGTGTCCTGCTCAGTGATGTCTGCCAAGACTAGCAGTGTTCATGCTCTCACTGCCCACAGCAGCAAAGGCACAATGAAAAGCACAGTACAGTGAAATCTTAATGTAAATATTACAATTTCAAATACATCAGGGATTCATTGTGAGATCACATTCCTGACATTAGTAAAGTGTGAAACGTATGTATTAAGCATACATGTTTCATATTGTATGCACTATAGATATGTATGCTGAAATACTTGTTTTGTAAAAATGTTAAAAGGTGTTTAGCAATAACAATATTAGCACATTAAATTTAATTCTAAAAAAGGTTGCAAGTAGTAATTGTGTTACTCTGTGTGTGTATGAGTAAAGACACGCGGCCTCATTTCGAAGGTCGCATTTGTCGGTTACATGTCATTGAGGCTGCCTCGTTTCAGAGTTGAAGAATTTCAGCTGCCTCCATTATATTGCAAAGAAAGAAATTACAATAATTTATGCTGCACAAGTAATAACAGTCAGTTTTATGATTATTACTTTTCTGAAATCCATGACGTACGCGGCCGGCAAATGCGACCTCCGGAGGGCGCAGCATTGAGACACAACTTACAGTATATTACAGAAACATACAAACTCTAGAATCTGTTTAGTAACTATAGTGAAGGTTAGGATCTTAACTTCTGACAGGAAGTTTCTGTGATATGGCCCCTGGTCTATATATGCTAAAGGGCTAATTGTGTTCTTCAGGGAAGATTGTTTATGAATGACTCAATTCAGATTACACATAAATTAGTCGATATCCAATGGAGAAATGTGCGTTTAATGCAAGGTACAAGTAAACACAAAGTACTTTTCATCCATCCAGGAAATGAAATTCATCAAAACCAAAACATGTAGCCACCTTGACCATTACCACACATACACAACCAGTTTGGAAGGGGGAACAAATTTAAATGTTAAAAATATTTACAAAAGCCAAAAATAGACTGCAATGAAAAAAAGAAGAGAGAAGTCAGTCCAGGGCAGTGGTTCTCAAACACAGGCCCCAGTAAACTTCCAATGGGGCTGACTTAAAAATGTTTAAGTTAATTATATTAATATAACTTAATTAAAAGGCTTAACACACACACAAAATCAAAATAATAATTTTCCCTTTATACATGTTGATATTAAAGTTCAAAAAGTTCTTGAAACTTGTGGAAACACAAACTTAATTTTGATTAATTAAATATTTCAAGACTGCTAGTTTTTGTTATTAAAATAGGGGGTCTTCAAATGTTGTGTTAGACAATGGATGGTCTTTGAGTCAAAAAGTTTGAGAACCACTGGTCTATAGGTTTCAAGCTGCTGGCCGAATAACCCCAAAGACTGCTGATTGATCTCTTCCATTGAATTTTATGTGAATTATTCAGGACACTATTTAAAAAAAAGTCAAAGAAATAGTCACCGAAACTACACGGCAAGTGAAGTATTTTAGAAATACTTTTTTCAAGCCATTTAATTGAACCCAGAA
The DNA here is from genome assembly GCF_964197995.2 of Scardinius erythrophthalmus. Lineage (NCBI taxonomy): Eukaryota > Metazoa > Chordata > Actinopteri > Cypriniformes > Leuciscidae > Scardinius > Scardinius erythrophthalmus. The sequence continues at coordinate 37,844,298 of NC_138222.1, forward strand.
AATGCACGACTTCTCTAATGGCACTGAATCTAAATGTTTCACATTGTAATAAAACAAACTGTATAAAATCTGTCAATCTCTGAAATGGCACATTCTTGAACCTCTGTGATCAGAGATCCTCCAGTCTGAGCATGGAGGATGGAGGAGATGTGTAAAATAACAGGCAGTCGGCCAGCAGAGAGAATGAGATGAAGGAACATACTGACCCTTCAAAGATGGGACCAGCTTTTTAGTTCGATTAGTTCTTATTTCCAAGCTTTGCCCAGGAGGACCAAGTGTGCTAAAGCAGCAAGTATGACTTACACAGTGTATGTGGCACTACATTTAAAAACAAGGACATACATTCATGGAAAAGGCAGCGACGTAATCTTACTGGCAAAAAAGTCCCTCTAGTGCTAAATGCATGAATGCAAATGAAATTGGAAAACAAAGACAATAACTGGTGTGAGCTCAAACACAAATGTGATATTGAGTCATTTTCCAATGACTCTGTGATATCCTGATGGCTTCAGAACTGCAGACTACATCTTAAAGTAATCCATGTTAACTGCTTCTCTCTCTCATTAACCATTATACAATCCCTGAGTTCTGCTTCCCTTAAGAAAAGACATTGTGTCATTTCTGGACCTTCCATTATATTACAAAACAAACCTTAAAAGATGATATATATTATCGCTAAATCAGCACAATGCTCCAGTAGTCTTGAGGGTATAAGATCTTACACTACCGTTCAAAAGTTTGGGGTCAGTATTACTTTTATTTAGCAAGGATGCATAAAAAACATTACTAATTACCGTTTTTACAGCAGCCTTGGTGAGCATAAAATACGTCTTTCAAAATCATTAAAAAAACCTCACTAACCACAAACTTTTGAACGGTAGTGTGTGTGTGTGTGTGTGTGTGTGTGTGTGTGTGTGTGTGTGTGTGTGTGTATATATATATATAACGTAGAGCACAACCAACAAACATTCAGATCTGATTGTGTAAAGCATAATTGTGAGACAACCGTTTACTTCAGATAAAAATCTAACTAAAAATAGGGGTGGGAAATAGTGCTGGATTGTGACCATCTGTAGGCGACACGGTGAATCTCTTATAAGGCGTTGGGGAGGTAAGAGGAGATCTCTGAAGTCTTTTCAGACTTTCTGAAGGTCAAAGTAGAATGTTATTGATGAGAAGTAAAGATTCAGGCATATGAAGTTCTGTGTTATTGATATGACATTCCATGAGGGATAGTATTTATGCACATATGTGTAGCCACATTTATTATGTTTTTTGGTGATTTCTAGCATGTGAACAATCATACTGAATGCTGGAGCTGAACTGTGAGATCATCTAATCAAGTATGACCAAAGAAAAAAAACCTCAGTGTCGGAGCTAAGGTCGACTCACCGGTGTTCTACTCTGACGGCAAACATTCTGCAACTACAAGGCTCCAAATCTGCAAGTACACTACCATTCAAAAGTTTGGGGTTGCTGAGATTTTTTTAACATTTTTTGAAAGAAGTCTCTTCTGCTCACCAAGACTGCATGTATTTGAACAAAAATACAGTAAATCAGTAATATTGTGAAATAGAATAGTGAAATATCATCACAATTTTTAATAACTGTTTTCTATTGTAATATATTAAAAAAATATAATGTATTCCTGTGATGGCAAAGCTGTATTTTCTGATTCTTCAGAAATCATTCATGTATGCTGATTTGCTGCTCAAGAAACACTTATTATTACCGTATTATCAATGTTGAAAACAGTTGTATTTTAGTTTTTTCATTAAATTCCAGAAAAGCATTTATTTGAAATTTTTGTAACAATGTAAAAGTCTTTGTCACTTTTGATCAATGTAATGCATCCTTGCTGAATAAAATATCAATTTCTTTAAAAAACAAACAAATTCTAACCGACCCCAAACTTTTGAACGATACTGTATGTTTACATGCACTTCAATTTCAGTCCAACTAAAGCAATACTTTGTCTTTTTCAAATGTCATGTAAACGCTTTAGCCTGACTGAAATAATACCAGTCTGTTTTTTTGCAAAGTCAGGCTAACAGACCCAGGCGTGACTGCATTTCGGCTTCGTCCAGCATGTATACGCGCAATCCAGACTACAATTGGCCTTGTGACATTTTCCAAAAAACAGAAGTGACGCTCAACATGTCTTTAATCCTTCAAATATTTGCATTCAAATTGTGTTTTATATATACAGTCAGATGAAGTCTGTAGCTCGACTATGCAAAAAGCTTCATTATTACTGCGCATGTAAACGTACTTTATGACTCTGGATGGAAGGCTGTTGGTTGAACCTGGTAAGGCTCACTGTGTTGGCACAAAATCAGAATCGGGAGGCTGATGAAGGCTTCTCAGTGCACTAACAGAATCTCATCCTCTTCTTCCTCACTAGTTGTGAGTCTGCAAAGCCTGACACAGTCACCAGGAACATCTTCCGTTCCTGATGATTTCCTGGAGTGTCCATGAGCATATGTGAGCGAGTCTGTGTGTGGTTTTCTGAATGCAGGACAGCTCCTCTGCTCCTCAGACTGACCGCTGGAGGACGTGGGTGACTCGGGGGAAGAAAGCGGCGAGATGCCCACAGAGGTGTAGCGTAGGAGAGAGACTCCTCTGAGCTCTGCAGCCAGTTCCTGCACCAGCCGTCTGGAGGATCTTGACCGGCTCGTTCTGCGTTTGGGGCTATCGGGGGGTCCAGGGGGACTATCGGCTTCTTTCTGTTTTGGGGAAATGCCCTGTTTGGATCTCGCTCTCATCCCCTCTGAACATCTGTCATCTTCATCATCTTCGTCCTCGAGGGTGTCAGAGGTGGAGCGGGGCGAGCTGGGCGAGGGCAGAGAGAGAGGAGAGGCCGGAGACTCTCTGTCAGGTAGGCAGAGGGCCTCAGTGTGAGCCTGCAGCGCCAATCCCAGCGCCACCGTCGAACAGGACGGCGGAGTCTGTCCCGCACTCTCTCGCGACTCCTCGCCGCCATCGTCCGCTGTGTTGTAGCTGTGGAGGCTCAGATCGGGGTGTGCGTTTGTGTGCGTGTGACCCGGAGGCGTGAGGAGAGGGATCTGACCCCGTAACCGAGAGCCACGATGGAACAGGCGATTCCACAGACGACCGAGACGCCGCCGTGACGAGGAACGACGAGAGGAGTGACGGCGAATCTGTCTCCGCATAGCCGAACGGAGATTCTGCAAGACAGACGCCTGAGAGAACAGAGAAACAGGCTCTATCAAATAACTGTCAGTCAATCAGTTGGTCTCTCTACAGTTACTATGGAGACAGCGTTCGCCTGTTTAATCACATGATGCAAAGTCCCGTACTTGCCGACAGGCCTTTGAATAATTGAAAAATAACGCTTACCACAGCTCAAGACATTGTTCAGTTGTTTTATTTCAAGACATTCGTTTTATGTTCTTAAATACTCTAGTGTGAGTAGAACTCATTTCTTACGCATCTTATCTTAAGCCTCTGTTGCTAATTTGTAGAGCTAAAATATGCAGTCCATTAAAAAAATGTCATTATAGCTTTTCAGTTGAGAACAATTTTATCCGAATTTTTTTTTATCATGGAGAAAGAATCACACAATAAATAAAAAGTAATTTAATGGGGAAAACATGGAAATTGTTTGTCATTTTTATCATATTGTTTGCCATATTTGTTTGCTTAGTGTCTTTGTGGGTTTTGTGAAATCTTAACTGAACTGGCACAAAGGAAGTAGAATTCACTGAATTACAATTCAGACAAACAGGTAAAGTCATTCTAAAAAAAATTAAGAATTCTTTCATTTTAGGTCTAAATTGTATTCAATATAAAGAGGAAATAAGGAAATAAATTAAATACAAATTTGTTTTTCAAATAAACCAATCTGCAAATCTTTTTAAACTTTCAGACAAGACATTGTCAAGCCATTATTGTCATCCTTTTCTAGTTAAAAATGACACTTATTGAAATTTATTTTAATTTCGGCTCATTTAAACTCAAATTTGAATTGAATTTGAATTGAAGTAGTATAAAGGATTGCAATGTCATATTCACACACCTGTGTGGGGTTGTAGACTGGAAAGTCATCCACGGGAGGTATGAGACCTTGAGCTATCAGTTGACCATAGGAGGGCGGAGCCTCCCTCTGAACGAACTCCGCCTCTAGTCGGGTCATCTGGGTTTCAAAAGCTCTAATGAGAAAGAGGAACATACAAAGGCTTTTTAATAAGGAAAGCTACTGAACACATGCAGGCAGCGTATCTCTCTAGAATCTCCAGGCGCTGTTAACCAGCGGTATTTTGACAGTTTGATGAAGTGCGGGTATTTTGGGTGCTGCTGTGTCTTTACAAGGCTAACTAGAGAAAAACAGCGCATCACCCCCCAAAGCAACAAATGGGCTGTTGCTGGAGATGCAATTTTGTTTAAAGGGAAACAAGAGAGTCATCCTTCATTTCATGTTTTCTTTCTTTCTCTCATTGGGACCAGCTTTTCTAACTTTCAGCAATAGGTTTTAAGATTCAATGACTTTCTGTTTCTCACTGATTATGTGTGTGTGTCTAAGTAGGAGAATGAACTGAACTACAGTGTGAATCCATTTAGCACAATATAAGGAACATTACCAATTAAAAGAAAAGAAAGAACAAAGATTGACGTTCTTGACGTGTTCCAATGATTGTTTTTTTCATTTCTAAACATCATTAGAAAAAGACAAGAGATATTAAGATGTTAGTTCGTTTTTTTTAAATATACACAAACATCCAATAGTTTGAGGTTAGTAAGGTTTTTTAAATAAAGTAATATTTATAAATAAGAATACTTTTATTCAGCAAAGAGGCAGTAAAAGTGAAAGTGATAGAAAAGACTTTTACAAGTATTTTGTTTCAAATAAATGCTGTTCTTTCTACTCATCAAAGAATTCTGAAAATACATATTATCATTTCCAATATTAAGTAGCACCTACTGTTTTCAACATTGATAATAATAAGAAATGTTTCCTGAGCAGAAAAGTTAGAATGATTTCTGAAGGATCATGTGACACTGAAGACTGGAGCAATGATGCGGAAAATTCAGCTTTGCCATTACAGAAATAAATTCAATTTTAAAATAAAAATATTTTGAATTCTAATAATATTTCACAATATTACTGTTTTTACTGTATTTTGGTCAAATAAATGCAGCCTAGGTGAGTTCTTTCAAAAACATATATTTAAGCAAAAACAAAATTTAGTCAGAAAAAAGAAAATTGCAAATGGGTTAAGAAAAATAAATAAAAATAGAAAGTATTATCTTACATAATTTTTATTATCAAATAGATAAATTTTGTTTTATTAAGAGAAAAATACAGATTAAAAAAAAAAAAGAATCCAGAAATCACTATACAGTCCCTGACTTATTTTGCTATGAGTTTAAATGCAGACAGGAAACAGATGGAAATGACCTCACCTGTACTCTCTTGTCCTGAGCGAATAGAGTTTAAAGGCACAACCCAGTGCAATGACCAGCAGCAGCCCGCAGACCAAGCTGCCAATCAGAGCCGCTGTGATCACCTTCCTGGGCACAGACGCCAGACAGTCTCTTTCATCACTGCCGTCGAGACAGTCCTCTTGCCCGTCGCACCGCCACGTCTCAAAGATGCACAGGTTGGTTCCGCAGTGGAAGTTTCCAGGCTGGCAGTCAAAACAGTTTTTCTCATCCGAGCCGTCGGGGCATTTCTTCTGGTTGTTACACCTCTCAGAAGCCGAGTAACACGCCCCACTGCCACCCTCGCAGGGATACTCTCCTGGCTGGCACAAGGGGCAGTCCTCCTCATCCCGCCCCCCAGGACAATGCCAGTAGCCATCACAGCGCTGCAGCTCAGAGTAACAGCCCTCGTCTGTGCCACACGGATGCTCACCTGGAAAGCAGTATCCCTTAACCTGCAGAGAGAGGGGTGGAGGTTAAACATCATTAGTGTCACAGTGTCATGAACTGTAGTAAGCACAAATTATTTCACAGTTTTGCTTATGGATATCTAGTTAAAGCTGCATTGTGGAACGTTGGCCTCTCTATCGCCATTTTTAGTTAAAACATTTTAACTGCAGGTTACTTGTGGAGTTGTTGTTTTTTGTCAGTTCTGTTTCTGCAATACAAGACCTAATCATGTAAAACTCAAATTTCCTGCCAAATTTCACCCAACCACTTAAATTTCACCCAACTGATTATATTTGGGGTTGATAGACTTTTTTAAAAATGTTTTTGAAAGAATTCTCTTATGCTCACCACCACAAGGCTGCATTCATTAGATCAAAACATTAATATTTTAAAATGAAGCAATAAGCCCCTTGAAGCCATGTTTTACAGTGGATTTAGAATAGCTAAGGGGCGTTGTTAGGCACGACGTGGAGCATAACGCTTTTATAAAATGGTTACTCCATAAAATATTCATTTTAATATAAGAATATTTTAGAATAAGAGACCTGGTAGGTAGCATTGAATCCATGTCCAGGGCTGTGTGGTTTAGCGTGGTAGAAGACGCTCATCTGTCCCTGGGAAGATTCCAGCAGAGCTCGTCTGTGGTTATTATGGTGAGAGAGACTCTGCAGAAGGCGTTCTGCACGCTCTCCCAAACCATCGTAAACGCGCACAGAGTCTCCCACACCCAGCTGTAGGTCCACCTGCAGCACCAGCGGCTTTGGGTCCTGAAGCAAAAACAGTCACGAGGAACACCGTAAGTGATTTGATAATACTTGCAAATTCCAGACTGGCAAACAAAGTGACTGGGGGAATTTTTCTTGAAATCAGCAGAAAAGTATGATATTAGAAATAGAACTACATGTTGTTTGGGTAGCAACATTGTTTTGAAACAACACCAATGCCTATGGTAATTTCCTTATATGTAAAATGACAACTTTACAGTTCAAATAATAAATGATGAACCACATGATTATGTATGCTCCTGGTCTGAACAAAAACGGCTTGAATGAAAATGCAAAATCACTCTCTCACAGTAGGTGGTGCTTATGGAAAAGCAGAAATACAAACTGTACACAAAGAAAATTTTTTTTTTTTCATAATTGCAATCATTCAATGTCATAAAGACAAATGTTGCAGAAAGGCAGCTCAAAATAAGAATGACTGAGATTCTTATCATACTTGTGTGTCCAGGAACCACGTGCAGTGAAGATCTGTGCCGCTGCTCCTGTTTGGACGGAAAAAATCAGGTGAGGCAAACGTCCCGTAGAAGTTGACTAAGCGTTTTCCACAGGACGTGTCGGGGCAGTGGGACTCGTCAGATCCGTCAGGGCAGTCCCGGGCTCCGTTACAGCGCAGAGACACCGGCAGACAGCGGGTAGATTGGATATCAGAGCACTGCAAGGTGCCTGGCGGACACAGACTCACCCGGGCGGATGTGGGTGGGGCGGCACAGATCCTTTCATCTGTATTGTCTCCGCACTCATCCAATCCATTACAGCGCCAGGAACGTGGAACGCACTTACCGTTTCCACATAAATATTCATCGTTCTCACAACTACTCTGACCCAGTCGACCTAACGAGAAAAAAACAGACAAGAGAGAAGAAGAGATTTGAGTATTTTGCACACGTAAACACTGACACTGTTCAAAAAAGCCAATCAAATCTACCCACTCTGCAGATGGTGTTTGCCTGGTGACAGCTTAACAAACACAGCCGTTCAGTGTTATTGATTGAACTGCACCTCTAAGGAAAATGCACAAACACAGCATTTCACCCCCCCACACACTCACTCACTCAATGACATGCACACATGCCCTGTGGAGTTGAGTAATGACAGCCCATTATCTCCTTCATCTTCATTAGCTACATATTAGATCTAATCAACAGTGGAGATCTATCTAAAACGCACTGAAAGTAGTGCTATCCAAATATGCACATCAATTCTCATAGTACATTATGTAACATTAGCGTTTATCACGGCTCTATGGCCATACACTATTGATCTGCTAAAGCCTGCATTTGCCTGGTCAATCTGTGCTTACGGTAAATCTATATGCGGCGGAAAGAGTCTTTGTGATTTAGCTGCTTTCTAACGCAGGAAGAGAACTAAATTTGATGAAATATTTCAAACTCAAAAGAAAATGAATAAAGTATAATAAAACTATGCCAAATCATTTTGTATTAAACCCTAGAACACAAAAGGATAATATGGCATCACCACTTCTTCTGAACACTGTTTGAAGATTTAAAGTATTAGTTCACACGCAAAAAAACGAAACATTTGTTTGCATTTGAATAATGCACACTTCTCTAAGGATTAGTGTTCAGTAAGTTTTTTTTTTTTTTGTAAGCAAGGATGCATTAAAACAGTAAAGATATATAAGGTTACATTACAAATTCTCTTACATTTTACATTACATTTACATACATTTGCAATACGTTACATTTCTGTTTCAAATACAACTATTCAATTCATCGAAGAAAAAGAATTAAGAAAAAATGTCATGGTTTTCACAAAAATATTACGCATTTCTTGAGCAGCAAATCAGCATATTAGAATGATTTCTGAAGGATCATGTGACACTGGAGTACTGATGCTGAAAATGAGCTTTGCCATCAAAGGAATAAATTACATTTTAAAATATATTACAATATAAAGCAGTTATTTATACTGTAAAAATATTTCACATTTACTGTATTTTTGATCAGTTGCGTGAAAAAAATGGTAGCGCCCCCAAACTGTTGACATTTGGGATGTTTTGAATGCATACATGCAAACACATGCATCAAAACTTGCTAAATGTCAATTGGTCACAAGACACACAATAGCCAATAACATGACACCAGATTTGAATATAGAGCAGGAGTTGCATTAACTACTTTTATTGTATAACACACCTTTATATATATATATACAAACTTTTCTTTCATGCTATGTTTATGTTTCATAGAAGAAAAACAGTTATATGGGTTTGGACCATAATGACTAAGTAAATGATGAGATGTTTGAGTGAATTATTCTTTGAATAGGCTCTAATGGAACAAATGCACACTCTAAGCTCACTCACCTCGAATATAAGACAGTCTGAAGCCCTGTGCCTGTCCGGAGCTGTTGGCCTGAGAGTGGAAATAGACCCAGACTCGTCCTCTGGAGGAGATGAAGGGAGGAGGAAGAACTGAGCCACAGAACCGATACTCAGCTTTCCATGTGGGGCCGAGCAGCAGCCAGTCCCCCCTGCAGTCCCCCGTGTCCTCCACATCAAAGCTGTGAAAACTGGACACGGTAAACACACGGTGCTTAATGTATGCGATGGAATTGCATACTTCCACTGTACAATAATGTGCAAGAACACTTCCAGAACAAATATCATCAAAAGAAGTATGAGAGCCACAATAAATGAGCTGCTAAAAATATTTACAGAAAATGTCAAATTAATGTTCTAAAAATACAAAACAGCTTTTACAGTATCAATGCATAGCAGTGATTTGTCTTCTCTTTGAATAATATATATTTTTTAACCTTTTTCAGAATAAATGGGTCAATCTTACTTTGCAGCATGTCCCCATCACATTTTTTTTAAACTATTTTTAAAGATCAAATTATTTATGAAAAATCATATGATTTTATTATGAGGTGTGTGAGAGATAAAATCATCATCCAGTACCATTACAGAAGAATGGGCCTTTTGCAGCCACTAACTTGACAATGTTACACATCTATTGCCCTGTTCTCTTTCTCCTGCACACTCTCTCCAAATCCTCCAAGTCTCCTCTACAGTTTTACAATAATCTGAAGATGTTTCATGACCATCTGAGTGACGAAACATGTCACTGAAGAGATTTTAGCATAACAGATCAAATGCAAACCTGCAGTCTGCAGAAGAGTAAATCAGTTTCATCTTTTTTTCATTTATATGATATACATTACTGAACTGCACTATCATTGCAATCAAATCTCAGCCTGGTCTAATGTTCTGTTGTCCCAGCAGTAGTCTGTACAGTCATTAAAATACAGACATTCAAACCTCCTCTGGCTGTCAATCAAATGCAAACACATACACATTATGCAATATATTTCAGACAGGACTCAACAATAAGGATGACCTGATGACCTGGGGCCAGTGCCAGAGAGAGTTTTGACAGTTGGCAGAACCATCACTTCACTAGTGCTGCAGTGTCTTATATTTGGTGATCATAAACAAGTGTTTTTATCCCCCACAAACTTAAATGTTTAGTTTTCTGTGATATATTAACCATTATTGTGAAAACTGCTGATGTTTGTCTGGCTGACACAGAAGAGGCTTTGTCGAAATTGCAACAATGACTTGTGATAGACTCAGAAATAGTTGAAAATTATAATAATAATACAAAAAAAAATCTCTGAATACCATCAGTTTCCTTTCCAGCAATAATTAAATGTACATTAAATACAAATAAATTATTAGATACTTAAAAAAAAAAAAGTTTAAATATCTAACAATACTTTAAGTTTTTTGCTTTCTAACAAATCTTTATGCTGGTACTACAGAAAATGTTAGCAATCAACTGTCAAAAGTCAAGTCTTAGTTTTAGATGAGTGGGTTCAGATTTTCTATATGCCAGTCTGTCTGAGGCAATGTGAGAAATCTATTTGATAGCATAAATACCTCTACTCAGCTTTTAGGCAATGAGTAATTAGCCAGAATGGATTAAAAGAAATGATCAGAACTATTATCCTTTTCCACCTTAGGGTTTCCTCCAAGAACAGATCTCTGAGGAGAATTGGGGGATGATGTCATGCTTTTAGATAAAATCATTACATTAAAGCAGAGTCAAAGCCCAAACACACACACACACACACTCACAGCAGTGGTATGAGAGGCGAGAAAAAGTACATTATAAAATCCCTGCAGTCAGCTCAAGCAATACAGCAGTCTAGGCGCTTTCAAACGGAAGACTACACAGACCAATATACATGCTGCGCACTTGCAAACAGGCTCATAAACATTGAAATGCACAAACCAGTTAATTAGTTTCAAAGAAAAATTGTTTTTGGTCTGGAAATATCATACAGTCAATTAAGGGCCCTAACAGTGTGAAAGTTGTCATGACAAATTGTTGTTAATGAACAACAGCATTTCTTCTTGTTCATGGTATCTTGATATTGGAAATGCTAATTCGTAAAACATTTCCAATATCAAGATACCATGAACAGGACAGCTGCTGAACAGGCACTTTAATCTTGTAATGTATCATGTTAATAGGAATAAACAAGACACTGCTCATATAATCCCCACAGCGAGAGTCTGCTTGTGTGCGTCTACCTTATTGTGATCACATCTCCACGGCTTCCCTGTATATTCCAGCTGCAATTCACTCCGGCCGGGTAGTTGAGGGGCCATGATGGGCTGTAGATCACTCCTCTCCTCTCCGTGTGTAACTCCACCTTACCGCCACAGGCAGCTGAGGAACACGCACAGAAGACATGGGCATTGTTTGTGTGTGACCACCGCTGTCACACTGTGATTGAGATGGCATCAGCACATCACATCAGCCTTTATGGATTCCTGAGTGCATGGTAGGTACCTGTATGTATGATTTATGTATAGAATTTGATCCACTCACTCAAGAAGGATCAGAGAGAGACACACAATACTCAATTTAGTGTGGAAGTGTGTGAGCTAATGATTACGCATTTGGACAGAAACACAATAAGACAAGGAAGAAATAGTCCAGGAAGAAACAGAAAGTGCAAGTGAGTGTATAACCAAACACCGTTTTTTTTTTTCTTTCTCATACATCATCTTTTTCCCCTTTTATCTATGCTGAATCACTGTAAAGTCTATTTAAATAAAAAAGGAAGTATATTTATGCATGTATAAATTTAACATCTGTAAAGAAAGAAGATTTAAGAAGTAAATGTTTATTAAAGGCAGGTTCAAGAAAGCTGTGTGTCTTCAACAAACCTTGATAAATATTTGTGATTACTAGATTTTTACTATATAACCATTTTAATGTTTGCATTTAATTTATTAGCAGTAGTAGTAGTAGTAGTCAAAAATAATAAAAAATACTTGAATTTTCAGTCATTTGTCCTAAATATTGTATATAATATATATAACTATAAATTATTATTAATAATACTCATTTATTTAGGGCTGAACATAAAAACAAGAACATTTCTCAATAATATTTTTATCAGTAATAGAAATCACAACATTAAAATTCTCTTATATGTCCTCGTTTGGTGTGCAGTAAGATCCCCCTGAATATAAACGGCAGCACATCCCTAACACTTGTTCATTACCCTGCAGGGTAAACGGCCATCTCTCATACACCCAACGACAGTTTTTACTCTACATATGATGATGTCTAGGGGCGGTTGAATGCCTTAGGCAAAGCTAGAAGAGCAGAAGCTAACACTCTGTTCTTTGTTTGAGAGAACAGGAAAGAGATCAGGGGAATCCCTGCAATATAAGCACAAATCATTTCTGAGTACTTTTAGATGTTGAGTCTCAAGGCTCATGATCACCTCACTGACATACTTTTACATCCCCAGATACAAAGAGCACACATAACCTGAACTCAGATCAGTCTTACCTATATTCTCTCTGTATCTTTTGGCTGCTGAAAATGTTCTGCTTTGTTTCTCTCCTCCAAAATGACATTCTAGCAAATCACCTCTACACATAAATGAGAACATTTTGTTGTTATTGTGATGACTGGCACAGGTTTTTTTTTTTTTTTTTTTTCAGAACTACTGCAAACTATTACAGTAGATGAACATCTTTATTGTCTTCATTTACCAGACAGAACATTCTCTAAAAGGAAAATGTGTCAATATCAGTGATACACACATTTAGTAGGAATAAGATGCCTGGTTACAGGATATCTGTAGTCAAAGAGAACGGCTTGTATGTGCGTGGATGAGAATGATAAAGAAAGAGAGAAGAAGGTCCCTTTGTCTGTCTGTGTGTGTGAGACGAAGAGCTCTAGGTGTCACTGGTCCTATCAACACACCCCCACCCCCAACCAAACCCTCTTTTGTCACCACTCCTTCACTGGATACCACCACCACCTCCAACAAAACACACACATTCGTCCTCTTTCTGTGCTTCTGCCTCTGATATGAGAGAATCTGCTAGGTAAAAGCAGATGTCTCTTTCTCACATATTCTCTCTCTTCTAGCTGTGATTGTTTGTTGAGCTGACATCAACAAATCATGTGTTTCTTAAGCAAGCCTAGAGTGCTGTCTAGGAATAGATTGACTGTGACTGTGAAACCGTTGCTTTAGCTTTAGTCTAGTTGTGGACATAAGAATTTATCCTCAAAACTGATGCTCAAAATGCTGAGGAAGTAGAAAAGGTCACTGTGCACTAGTCATCACTATGTTATCAGATTATCTGATCATAATTGTATTCGAAAATATATATTTTTTCCTCTACAACAAGCCAGCCAGTGATGGTTTGTTGGACTTAGGTGCAGGGAGAAGCTGGTGCTCAGCAGGTTTAAATGGTCTCTCAATTTGACCTGCCGAAAAGTGTCACAAACCCCTTTAAAACGAACAAACAGACCAGACTGGGAGAGCAGCAAACCATTTTAAAAGAGTTGAAACTGTTTTTTTCAATTAAGTGGTAACCGACATGTGGTGTCAATTATAACAAGGTGTGTAGAACTGCACGTAAACAACTTAATTTGCTTTTTATCTATGAATGACTGCACAATAACACAAATTTGTCAAAACAATTCACAATCTGCCAGTCGGTCTTCGAGGAGATCAGACTGATAAGGCCGTGTTTATAACTGTCATGGCAACAAGCCAAACGCTGATCTGTCCTCCTGGATTTTCCCTGTATGAACGCTGCAACACCTGCGCGCGCCGCTTAACCTTTCTTTGTCATCGGTGCCATTCCCATACTCCAACCTATAATCACCTGCATCAGGTCTTAGGAGTGAAATAATATTTAATATAATTCTGACACGTGGGTGAAAAAGGTCAAATGTAATAAAAAGTGATTAGACCTTCTGATGTAAATATACCGCACACCTCACTCGTTTGTTCTATACTATATAACAATTATGTGTGTGTGTGTGTGTGTGTGTGTGTGTGTGTGTGTGTGTGATAATATCACAATCCCTAAAAAGTCTACTTACCCACACAAACCCAAGCCCAACGCAGACAAATCCATTTCATAAGGTAAAGCCGAATCGAACCGATTCTCTCCATCATCACCGTCATCTTCTTGTTGTTCACAGCTCAAGTCATTTCCTCATAATCCAAATCCAGATATGTATATTTTTTTTACCACGTATCTCATGTCGGTTTCACGCTTACGGTCGATTTAACTTCTTGCGCGAGCATCAAAAGCGACGTCTCTCCCTGTTTTCGAGCGGCTCCTCATTGCGCTGTGTGGAGGGAACGGCAGAGAGACCTTCAGGGGAGAGACGGGATTGGAGGTTCAGGGGAGACAACATAGGATAGGACACACACTGATTCTTGATGCGAACACTACAGCTTTGACATTTACTAATCACTATCTTAACTTTGCATCATATACGAACGAGTAATAATGTCGTTCCACTTCCTCTATAGTGGTACTTGGTGCCAAATTGTCAATTATGTAATAAGCCCTGATGCATGGTGAAGTAATCGCGGCAATGCAGCTCAGTGGACTCCTGTCCATCACAGACTACTGAGCGCATCACATGCGAAACAACACTGCAACACCAAGATAAAATGCTGCTGATCAAACGTTAAACGCCAAAATGGTCAACTGAAATGTAACGTCTTAAGAATCGACCGAGGGTACTCTTGTAAGACATTCTGCTGTATGCTAATAACGAACACTGACATTTTTTCCTGAAATTTGCCTTGGTTTGTTTTCATGGTTTGTCTGGGGGAGACTCACTCACCAGCTGTGAGGTCTGTGGCAGTGAAAGCCTGCACTCTCGTGGACGGAGGGATGCATCGTTGCAAAGCGTGGCGTGCGCACCATTTTCTTATTTACATGCTTGCTGAACAATACCATATCATATGAGAGCCATTTTAAATATGTCTGCACAGATTGGTTTCAAAATACAAAAGATGTTGCACTGCTTCTGCAACGTACATACGACTTGAATATTTTGCCATATATTTACAGTTTCATTAGTCCATTTTAAATGTTTCGTTTTATAGTATATGTCGTAAAGCGTTTTGTACCTGAATGTAGCGTAATGCCTGCATGGTACAAAAGGCACCGCTGGGATTCGAACCCAGGATCTCCTGTTTACTAGACAGGCGCTTTAACCAACTAAGCCACGGCGCCGGTACGTGATTGGTCGTTACTTTAAACTTCTGTACTGCGGTATAGACACACTGCGTGTCTATAAACTACGAGAGGAAATTCAACGTGCGAGCATGCATGCTGAGGCGATTCTAGGATTTCCATATTAGCGGCCCCAGTGAGGGATTGATATTTAATATTTTGGTATACTAGGGTAAGCATGCTGTCCAATTTAGTCTACGCCACCCTACAAGTCAATCCCTGAATACTGATGTCATTTCAAATCATTAACTATCGAGCTAGTATTCATTAAGTCTAGATTCATCTTGTCCAGGTTGGCAATGTTTAATCTATTAATCATTTCTTTCTTTTTTTTCTTTTTTTTTCTCTATTTATATAAAAAAAACGACATATCAATATATCAATTTTCAAAGTGAAACCAAAACTATAAATACCTTTACTTCAAGGCTAATAAATGTGTCAAAGTCAGCTGCTGATTTCCATTCAGTAGCTATTTCCATACCATTTTCTTTTCAGGTGTTTTGCTTTTGGATTTATATATATATTAAAAATGTTTGTTATTATAGGAATATAATAATATATATAATGGTGTTCCTAATAATTCACCTAAAGGATTATTAGGAACACCATACTAATACTGTGTTTGACCCCCTTCAGAACTGCCTTAATTCTACGTGGCATTGATTCAACAAGGTGCTGAAAGCATTCTTTAGAAATGTTGGTCCATATTGATAGGATAGCATCTTGCAGTTGATGGAGATTTGTGGGATGCACATCCAGGGCACGAAGCTCCCGTTCCACCACATCCCAAAGATGCTCTATTGGGTTGAGATCTGGTGACTGTGGGGGCCATTTTAGTACATTGAACTAATTGTCATGTTCAAGAAACCAATTTGAAATGATTCGAGCTTTGTGACATGGTGCATTATCCTGCTGGAAGTAGCCATCAGAGGATGGGTACATGGTGGTCATAAAGGGATGGACATGGTCAGAAACAATGCTCAGGTAGGCCGTGGCATTTAAACGATGCCCAATTGGCACTAAGGGGCCTCAAAGTGCTTTGGGGGAAAATAGAGGAACTTGAATGCGATAAAAAGGGTTACTGGAATATCTTTTAACATTTAAGTGGTTCCTGGAAGATCTCTTATGTTAAAGCCAGCATCTGGAGGAACCCAATGGTTCAGTGAGGCCCGAATAAGATTATTATTATCCTATTATTTATTATTATTATTATTATAGGCTACTTAACTTTGATTCAGTATACATACCCAGGTGAAAAAGACGTACTATTAAATGCATTAAAAATGTACTTGAGTGTTTTTAGTAGACCTACAATACAAATATACTTTAATGCATTTTAATATATTTAACAGTAGCCTACGTCTTTTTCACTTGGGTAGCTTACATTTATTTAGTATAGGCCTATTTTATCGAGTAATTTAAACCTTAAACAACAACACTAAATAATAATAATATTAATAATATGAAGAAGAAGAACCAGGAGGAGAGAAGTTTTATTCTGTCACGAAACTGCTGTCGTCACTTCAGTGATGCTCGCGCTGCTCGCGCGCAACAAAGCTCAGCTGATCGACGTCATCGGGTTTGAAGTAACGGCTCCTCTCATCAAAGCTTCCGCCGTTTTTTCGGCTCTCCGTTACAAGGTTTGTAAACTCGCCAAATAAATATAAATACAGAGTCTACTCACTATATATTCAAACACACACATATATAAACTAAATTTATTATACATTACTACGTTTTTACAGTGTTTACCATTTGTTTATTGCACAGTATCTGGTATGAAGGTTTTAGCCGCGATGCTAACTACGTTGATCTAATGAACAAATGGAAATTATTGATTTAGTCATTCAATTCAACATATTCTGTACAACTGTGTCAAATTCAAATTACTGATATAGACTAACTAATTCATTTCGTCATTGGCGTTTGTTATGAATAACAAAAGCAGGTTAATATAGTTTGGTCTGTTTTTGTTTAGCCTAAATTTACTTAACGTTACTGCTACAGGTGCCCTCATTCTCTCAAATACCATTTTAAAGCCATTTAACTTACTGGTCAATAAATATTATGTTGTGAATAATCAGCTTTGTTCTTTTGTTTCCCCAGAACAACCAGTAACGTTACATTTCTAAAATAATCTGAACATTTCAGTGGCAACATTGAATTACAGTAAGTTACCTGCACCACATGCAAGTAACGTTACTTTATTACTATGAACTTTCTCTGTGTGAAATCGTATTGTTTGACTGTGTGTGTACTTGTGTTTTTTAATCAGTTATTCTCTGAAAATCTTCCCTCATGCTCTCAAATCTCATTCATGTTACTCAGAAAAAATAATATCACAGGTTTGGTTCACAAATAATGCTATGCATTTTGTCTTATATCTTTATCATTTGCATTTGAATATAAGACATTTTAACTCTGAATTATAACTTCAAGTTTAGTATTTTTCAAAAAAAAAAAGAAAAAAAGGAAATAGCTAGGATATTATATGGCTTCAGAAGACTTGCAACACAACCCATAACACATGAGTTGTGAACTCGTTGATTATTTTTAGGATCTTTTCTGGTACATTTTTGGAGCTTAACCATTTTTACATAAATTGTTGCATTGAATTGAACTAGACAAGTGTACATAAGAATGGTTTCATGAATGATTTACACAATTTTTTCTGCTTGTGTTTCATGCAGTGAAATTGAACGGTGACTGGGGTTGCATTATGCCTGAGATCTGCTTTTGGGTTCCACAGACAGAAAGTCAAACAGGTTTGGAACGTCACAAGGCTGAGGAAATTATTTAAATTTCACAACTATCACTTTAATAACATTACTAACAGTAAGTTTTGTACTTTGCAGGGATCTCGGTAAGCTGAAATACAAGTTTGAACAAGAATAAAAATCCTCCTGTAGACCTGAAAATCATTGAAGTGCCTGGACCATCCACCAGAAAAGAGGGAAACCAAACGGAAAACGAATCTGCTGTACCTTTTCACTTTTCTAACTCGTTAAGTACCTCACACCAACTTGGTCCCATAGTGACATTTTTGACCACAAACGAAATTGCTGATCGTGTGGATTCTTATTGAAATGACTGGAATTCACCAGTGAACATTCACAGAACAACAGTTAATTTTACTGCACCTTAATACTGTTTCCGGGTCGAAGCCTCTACTTCTACTTCCTCTATCATGTTTCTAGTGAGAATACTCAACAACCATTTATGAACACTGTTGATTCAAGTCACACATTTAAGCTTTTCAAAAGCCATAGTGTACATTACAGTCTCCAGTCTAACGGCATCCCAGACTTAAACATTTTATGATTCAAAATAGCTGAATAACTATTGCTGAATAGCTGAATAACAAACCATCAGAGATTTCGGTATAGAGATAAAGGTTAGGATCATAATTTTCAGGAATATTGCAACACAATGAGTGCATATTAGCACTGTTTGTTGTTTGTTTTTGGCATCTGATAGAGTTTTGGACTTACCATCGGACTGAAACACAAATCTTTTTAAAGTTAAGTAAAGATGGTAAAGTAAACATTTTTAATTAGTCAAAATGTAATTTTTTTACATTGATTTATTTCGTGGAACATATGTGTTTCCATGCATTTTGTTGAGATGTCTTTTCTTGTTTATCTATTGTATATACATGGTTGATTATTCATGTTGCTTATGTATTATACTATTTGTTTGTGTATTCATTGATATTAATCTATAGTTAGCTTTTTTTCCCATGTGCATGGAAGTGTATGTATAAAAATGAATATCAAATATGTAATAAACAATTCTTATTTTGTATTTGGTTCAATTTGTTTATTATAATAGAAGTCAAAGGTAACCATAGTAACAACATGAAAAAAAAAAAAAAAAAAACTGAAATGTGGTTCCTGGAGGCACCCAAAGTGGTTCCACACAGTGCCAAATATAAGAGTTCCTCAGGAAACCTGTGTGGTTCTTCAGAGAACCGGCCCTTTTAAAAGGGTGCCTAGAGGATCTACAGACGGTTCCGCCGGTGTGGCAAAGTGAAGAACCCCAAAAGGTTCCTCCAGGCACCTTTTATTTTTACAGTGTACCATCTGAATGTCTCAACAGAAATCGAGACTCATCAGACCAGGCAACATTTTTCCAGTCTTCAACTGTCCAATTTTGGTGAGCTTGTGCAAATTGTAGCCTCTTTTTCCTATTTGTAGTGGAGATGAGTGGTACCCGGTGGGGTCTTCTGCTGTTGTAGCCCATCCGCCTCAAGGTTGTGCGTGTTGTGGCTTCACAAATGCTTTGCTGCACACCTCGGTTGTAACGAGTGGTTATTTCAGTCAAAGTTGCTCTTCTATCAGCTTGAATCAGTCGGCCCATTCTCCTCTGACCTCTAGCATCAACAAGGCATTTTCGCCCACAGGACTGCCGCATACTGGATGTTTTTCCCTTTTCACACCATTCTTTGTAAACCCTAGAAATGGTTGTGCGTGAAAATCCCAGTAACTGAGCAGATTGTGAAATACTCAGACCGGCCCGTCTGGCACAAACAACCATGCCACGCTCAAAATTGCTTAAATCACCTTTCTTTCCCATTCTGACATTCAGTTTGGAGTTCAGGAGATTGTCTTGACCAGGACCACACCCCTAAATGCATTGAAGCAACTGTCATGTAATTGGTTGATTAGATAGTTGCATTAATGATAAATTGAACAGGTGTTCCTAATAATCCTTTAGGTGAGTGTATATATATATATATATATATATATATATATATATACATATATAATATTTATTTTATATATAATTATACTTAAGTATGAAGAATAGCAAGTGTAGGAAAGACACAAAGTCTCATGCCATTTAGTGCCATAGTGCTTGACATTAACTTTTTTTGCTCACCGGCCACTGTGACTAGTGGTTTTCCAAAGTTACTAGCCACTCAGCATTTTCACTAGCCACAATTTTGACATCGATACCATGGGGGGAAAAAGTTCCACATGGATATTTTTAATATTATCTCATAATTTGGCAGCCGGTATATTAGGCTGCTGTCACTTTAAGCCCTGATGCATGGATCCATTACACTTAAAACATAACTGACTGTGTTTACATAAAATACTCAAAGGCCGGCAATTTGACATCATTGTGTATGTATTGGACTGTTTAAGCACTATAAGCAGCGAAAAACAACACAATTTAGGTGTGAGCATAAATTATGCGCAATACGCACAATCCCAAGCTGAAATTTAAGCCCTGTTACACCAACAATACTCATCCGGAGCAAATTAAACAAGTGCGTGAGGGGAGGTGGGTTTGTGTGTCGGAGAGATCATTATGAGAGAGCGAGAAAGCGTGTATCTATGGTATTGTGTATCTAATCTGGCCTATATAAAATTCAAACCTGCCAAAGTGGCTAGTAAGTGACTGCGTTACACGTCACCGCTGAAATCCACCCTTATTTAGCTGGAACGCCCCCTAAAATGTAACCACCATTATTATTATTTCTACTGTGTTTCCAAAGATAGACTCACTTACACACATACAACACCAAAAAGTATCACAATATTAAACATTTTTGGACATGTACCATGATATAAAGAATCAAACTGATTTATCGAACATTGAAACTATGATTTCAGTTGGGTGAAACATCAGACAAACCAACATTTTCAACATTAGTCAAAATATACAGCAGACTAGCAATTTTATTTACAAGGTAAAAGGGACCCTTATGTGTAAGCAAGCAAATGTGACAGAAATAAACCTGCCTTCACATGCACTCATAAATGGATGTATAACAGTGGGAGAAAAAAAAGACAAGAACAATTCTTAAAGTTAAAGGCACAAAACAACATGTAAACTCATGTCTCAAAAAGCTCCACAGTTGATTGCAGGTTTTAAGTTTCACCTGAGTCTTCAACATCTGAGCTTTCCTCCTTTGGTTCATTCATTCATCGTAATTGCTTTTATAGTAACATGAATCTTAACAGAATATGGTCAAATTACTGTTGCATTTTTTTTTTTTACATTTTTATTAAAAATATCTGCAATCATAACATTAGGTACACTTATGTAAATAAATGTGCACGCACACACACACACACACACACACACACACACACACACACACACACACACACACACACACACTATTCACTGTATTATCTTGACGTTTCCGTAAGACAACTTCCTCACTCTCAATTCTTCTATCTCTTGTTCTTGATGTTTTTTAACCTAAGCCAGAGAGAGAGAGAAATCATCTTTCAAGCCGTTAAATTAAAAATAATGTATACAAAGATACAGTACCAATTAAAGATGCATTATAAAATCCTATATGATTGGAAATATGAGCTCTGACCTCTGAAGCAGTTCACTAGTAGACACAACTCTATTTTCATCTTCACTGTTAGAGTCAGTGTCGTCTGAGCTGCTACTGGACTCCTCCACCCTCTTCTTCTGTTTCCCTTTATGCTTATGTTTCTTGTTCTTTTTCTTCTGAGAAAAGAAACAATGTCATTTCTAGTTTTGCAAAGATGTCTGGCACTCAGAATAAATCTGTTCCAGAAAAACTGTACCTTTTTCTCTTTCTTGTGTTTCTTGGCTCTGTGTTTCTCTTTCTCTTTTTTCTTCTGTTTCTTCAGCTGCGGAGAGCATGCAGGTGGCACAAGCCCTGATGAAGAGAGGAACAATGTAAAACTTGATGTTAGTAGAAAAGAAAAAAAATTCTGGATGAAAGAGAAAAAGTAATAAAGCTAAAATTACTGCACCTGTATATTACCATATATTACCAAGTATCAGATATATTCTTGTAAAGAAACTATGTCTTGTGAGATTGAGCTGAAATCATCATTATTATTATTTAATGAAATAAGTTAGTATTATTGCTTCAACACATAGTCACAGTGTTTACATGATAAATTGAGGGTGGTGGTAACGGTAGTGGTTACAGTGACTGACCAGGGGGTGGCAGTCTGGGGCCAAACTCCTCTTCATCCAGGCCTTGTGATTTAGCAGGAGCATTATCGGAGGACTGAGTATTTTGTGCTGCAGTTCCAGTAGATGGCATGCTCTGGGCTGTAAGGTGCTTCAAATCTGAGGGGGAGAGAAAATAAAGTCAATAAATGATTATGACAATGACATCTGAATCATTGAAAAAGGTTTTTAATGGACCTTCTCATATAAAGCATACCTGTCACATTGCTGATGTCAGGAACAGGAGTGATCGGAGCTGAGATAAGAGGGTTCACTGTCCCTGCACCGCTTTGGATTGGTTCAGATGTTGGAAGAGCCACCTCGTCTTCTTCTTCGCTACAATCTTCAGATGACGATGAGCTCTTCTCATCCGACGAGCTGGCAAAGATGGCTTTAAAGAGATCCATTGGAGGCCTTACCTCTTCTTCATCCTCTTCCTTCTCCTCCTCTTCAGTCTTTTGTTCAATCTGCTGCCCATCAGACAGTGCCACTTTTACCTGCACAGAAATGTGATCATTAAATTGAGGTTTTGCTGTATATAGTACTAATTTAAAAAATACTTTAGCTCAGGGCCGGCGCTAGCCATTTGGGTGCCCTAAGCACAAATGCTTGGTGGTGCCCCACCCCACCCACCAAGGGAATAACAACCATTCAGAATTTCTTAGTTAGGTTCTCTTTACTTCCAAAATAACTGCTGCAAATAAATAATTTTACATTAACAATGGCACCAAACATGAAAAGAAATAAATAATATAAAGGTTAAAATTATATATACCAAATACCACCACAATTACTAAAAACACAGATTTGGAACTGAACAATGTAAACACAGAAAGTTAAAGGAGAACTCGGCAATAGAGACCTGCGCGGGACACAATGTTCAGTCCCGCTCCCGCCCGCTCCCGCAGTGTTCAGTCCCGCTCCCGCCCGCTCCCGCAAAGATTTGTCATTTTTAGTCCCGCTCCCGCCCGCATCTGTGATATTATGTCCCGCTCCCGCCCGCAAATGCCCGCAAGACGGCAGGCAGCAGGATGGATGTTCACATTCTGTCTCACGAAAGGTCTTGGAAAAAAAATGCGTGCGCACATAATTCCTTACAGTAACTAACGCCAACAAAGATAAACATTAATCGGCCCAAATTTCAATAGGCTTAATTATCATGTAACATAAAAACAGCCTTAGGCATGGCCTACACACATAGGAACATTTGTTAAACGGATCATTTTTATCCTAGACTACAGGCCATTTAAACATTTAAAATGTGATCACCAAAACACGAAACGGTCCCATATTAGGCCTACGAACAGCATAATATTCACTAGTAGGCTAACAGTAACCAAAAAAAAAAAAAAATTTATTCGATTAGGTAATATTATTATCTATCTAATATATATAATTATATATTAGATAATGTTAGAATGTTATTGCTGTCTATTTTGAGATTTCGAGTTCGAACACGGAGCAGCGGGAAGGAATTGTCTCTAAACAAGTGTGCGTGAGATTAGGCCCCGCCCGTACTCCAAAGGACAACATCCACAAGTTTAGGCTGCTTAAAACGTTTTTATTGCTGCCAAACAGAATCTCCCTCAAAACTACAAATTATGTACGCTACTTTAATCATTTATATATTTTACTTTACACTCATATTTAATTTGCGGGAGTGCAGCGTATCATCCCTCCCGCCCGCACCTCCATCATCCCGCCCGCGCCCGCAATGACCTTTCAAAATTTGTCCCGCGCCGCACTGTTTTGCGTCGCAACCCGCGGGTCCCGCGGGACTCCCGCGGGAGTGCAGACCTCTACTCGGCAACTCTAGCGAACTCTAGTCACTTCTTCGCTGATTTTCCCTTTTGTTGTCGCATGTTTTCCCCACGAGCTCCCCCTACAGCTGTGGGGGGGCGTATATTTCACAACACGGTCGTAAAAAACTCACTTGCGGCGGCCTCCTCCCCCTCTCTACCGCTGCTCATGTGCGTTTGTTTTGATCGGAGCAAGCCAACTGTATCGTGTGGAGCTTTGTCTACCGAGGTGGGTAATCTGGTAATACATCATACATGCGTGTGTGTTTATGTTGAATTGCCATAAAGCGATTCGTGTTTCGCGCTCGTTCTCGCTTCTCACGAGACTTCCAATTTCTATTTTGCCGGGACGGTAGTCCCCAAGTTGCAAGGTTGGTTTTCCGCCTGGGAACGCTGGGGGGAGCGGGGAAAGTCACCAATATCACCAGAACAGGTTGTTTAACCATCCAAATGATTTCTAGACAGTTTTATTAAGTTAAAAAAGTTACCAAGTTCTCCTTTAAAAGTGCAAAGGTCAGGCACAATATAATAATTCTGTACATAATTTGACAACTCTGTGAATATGAAAATATACAAACACTGAGATTGTGGGGTTTTTTTTTTCTTCTAATTGCAGTTTCAAAGTTAAAAAAAAAAAAAAAAGATTTTAGCCATGCAGGGCTAAAGCCCCGGATCTTTTGCACTACTATAGCGACGCCCCTGGACATGCATACGCATAGGCGTAATTTGCGGGTAGGACATGTCCCCACCACTTTTGAATCATCTCGCGGCACGAATGTACAATACAAACAAACAAAACATCTCCAGTTAACCAGCAGAGCATTCATTTCATTCGTTTTTTAAATAAGAGTCGATCTAGCGCTGAAATGTGTTGTTTTTTAAATCAACTGATCAAAGTGCTCGTTGCCGAGCGATCAGTGGCGCGGATACTATGTTTGTTTCTGGCTCGCGCACAGCCTTCACTCAGACGCGCGTTTCAATCCGTTGTGGAGAGACTCTCTATTCGCTCCGGTACAATTAGAAAACAAAAGCACAAAAAGTGTCCCTGCCTGATATACACTAAAAAACATAATCGGTTTTGATGAGAAAAAAAAAAAAAAAAAACTATATGAGTGCGAATTAGAACTCAGAACCTCTGACACGCTTGGCAAAAATTCTACCACTGGACCACTTAAATACACACATAATTTTCGTCGGATCAACATATAATAGGCCTCATTGAACGACCACTTAAACCCAATATTAACATGCTTTAGACATATTTTATTTGTTATTTATACTAGTACCCTATTGTGATGATTTTTCACGACCCAGATTTTTTGGTGCCCCCCCAAGCACTTGGTGCCCTACGCGCAGTGCGTGATGTGCGTGTGCGGAGCGCCGGCCCTGCTTTAGCTTCAAGTTAGGTGAAAACTTTCTAAATTTATTCTTCAGGGGTGAAAAATACCTCTGGATGTGGAGATTCTGTCTGGGTCTTGACCCCAGCTTCATTTTGCTGGGCCGCTGAAACCTCACTGCGAGTTTCACTGAGGAATGCACTGAGTGGGTCTTTAGTTTCAGATGCCTGCCCTGGTACATCCCACCTGGATCTCTTATTTGAGACTTCTGGAGTCAAACAGGGAAGGGTTGTGCTGGAGCTGGGAATTTTGGGAGCACTCGGGGCCTCCCTGCTGTCCGTTATGGTCAGGAAGTTAAAGACTGAGTACTTATCTCTCTTTATTTTAGGCATTCCCACTACACTAGACCTGCAAAACAGAAAAAAGATAAATGAAAGAGAAATTTGTTACAAACCTTTCCTAATGCCGAAGCAATAATAATAATAATAATAATAATAATAATGTAAACTTAAATGTAATCATTTGTTACATTTGTATCTTTCCTTCAATTTAAAGGTTGGTGGAAAATCCCTTCCATAAAAAAAAAAGTTGAATTGCACTAATAAAAAAAAACAGACATTGCATTAACAGTAATTGCCTTTTTTGAGACTGCAATTTAATATGATTGTAAATTATATATATTTTTTCCTCAATTAGGGCAATTCAACAGGTTTTTTAAATTTTTTATTAAAGACCTTTGTCCTTAATTTAGTAAAGGAATGTCTTCAGATACAGCATATGATTTGATCCACAAGTCTGCATCTTACCCTGGATAAGGGTTTGGAACATTGAATCTTTTACACAATAGTTTATCAGGGTGCCACTCAAATGTTTCTCTGGTCAGTTTCCCAAACATCTTCATCTTCACAGCGGCCTGCTTGTCATCCACATCATTCTAAAGAGAGTGAATATTAAAGTACCATTATAATAAAAACAAGTTGCTTAACAGTGGACCATACTGGAAATATAACCAAACGAATTTCCTGAACTTATGTCAAAGAGCTCCTAACCTCTTGATCCCGTGTGACCTCCACATTGTCTGTGTCGTCCTCTTGTTTGCTACGTGTGAAGCGTGAGGAGAGAGAAGAGTTGCTGGGCTTATAGAGTAATGCAGCGCGTACAAATTCGTCCCTTTCTCTCCCTCTCTCCCACTCCGTCATGGAGGAGTCCAGACTCGAGTCCAGGGCATCTACAAATAGTGCGGAAATCAGTTATTTAGCTAAGCACAGATTAGGAAAAACCAGGATAAATCAGACCAAACATAAAATGTTCAAATTCACCTTTATTGCCCTGTTTGAGTTTGTTGATGTACAGATCGTAGCGGGCCTGCTTCTGAGGATTGTTTGAAAATGGTTTAAAGGTTTTGCTAGCATCTGCAGTGGGAGCAGACCAGGCATTCAAAGCCATCTGGGTCTCAGAGGATGCCTGAGGTTGGGTTGGAGAGGTCATGCTCTGAGTGTGGGAATCAGGCTGTGGGGCGTTTGACTTGAAACGGCTGGACAGGGCCTGCAGAGCGGCGGCTTTAGCCGAAGCCACCACGGCTGCTCGATCCGCAGGTAAGGAAAGGTTTCCCGCTGGCTTATTCCGCCCCTCGGCCGCTCTGCGGAACTCATTCAGACGCTCTCTGTCCTTACTGTCAAGCAACTCAAACACAGAACTAGGGCCTATAGAAAAGAACAAAAGTTTGGGTTATAAATTGTATTAAAAGGAATAACAAACTGCATTTTTTAATCTTATAATGTTCTTTGAGGTCCACTTATAATGTTAGCAAGTTTTTACATCAAAAAACACCCTAATTTATAAGTAATGGGCTATTTTCTATCATGTTTTTGTACACTGCTATGATTGGCTAACAGTTTTGCATTTTAAAATAATTTGACATCCCCACCATTACCATGAGGATTTTTTTTGTGTGAAAACTTACGATGTTCGCCATACGTTTGAAAAACCTACACCTCAAATACGAAGGATACTCCAGCATGGTACTTAAAGGTGCTCTAAGCGATGTTGGGTGGCGTCACTTCTTCGTTCGAAGTATTGTCAAACAAAACGGAGGTTAGCACGACCCTCCCTCCTCCTCATCCCGTCCCCTCCCCCTCCCTCTCCCTTCCGTGCTTCCTGAAACAGGAGTTTCCGATGTAAATTCGGGACTTTGTGCGTTCCTTCTCCTTTTCCCTCTCCTTTGCTATTTGTTCATCGGAACGTCGTCTCTTTGGTCGTGTGTCGGCCATATCAAAATTCAAGTGAATATAATTCTAATGTTAGTCGCTGTCGTCATCTAGGACAACTCTCCTCTTACTAACTTCCCTCTTCATGCTTCTCTCACCTCCACTTCCCACACCCCCCTTCATGTGCACGCGCACTAATTTATGCGTATTACATATTCTTTGTAAGTCTTGGTTGTGGAAAATAAAGTTTAACTACCTGGAATTTTAACAGTTATACTGTAGTTGACAAAGGATGACATATGGGGCCCTATTTTAACGATATGAAACGCAAGTATCAAACGCGAAACGCAAGTAACTTTGTGGGCAGATCTGGGGTGCAAGATAGGGCCTATGGTGTTTTGTGTAAACGAATTATGAATGAATGTACCATCGTTTGTCACACTGTCATTCTTATATTCATTGTTAATCATTTTCAGTAAAGGGATGACATATCAAATAATCTGTAACAGACCTCTGACGCAATCTGGAGCATGAGTGAATTGCTGGGCGGGGCTAAAGGGGCAATGATGTAGAAGTAGGCGTTGATCTTCTTCTGCAGTTGCGTTTTTTTTGCACTATGACGTCATACTGAGACAAAATCCAAAACAAGTTGTTTTGGGAGCTTGGTTTCAATAAACGCTGTGTTTGGACTAACAAGGAAGTTATGAAATCTGAGACGTACTCTCTCTCCGCCTCCCTACGATTTTGAGTGATTCTTTGGCCAAAAAAAAAGAGAAAACACAAAATAAATGTAAAGATAAATTTGACTGACAGTTTTTTTTTTTTTCAAAGTTTCTATAGATATCGTGATCAAATCATTGTGAATTGTTTTTGTTTGTGTAATGAAAATGTGACAGCTCTGATCTGAATCTACCTGCAATCACAAATCTATAATTCAAATCACTCTTAAAACAGCCACAACACATACACAGAGACATCCTTACCCTCTAGAGGCCTTTCTCCCAGCATGTCACGTCTCTGAGCAGAGTCTAAATTGTGACGACCCTGCTGTGGTACATCCTGTGATAGGTGTCCACGTGAAGCCTGCAGTGCCTGGGCAACAATAGGACTGACGGAGGATGGATCAACCACAGGACGGAAGTAATGTACAGGCCGATAATCACGGGGCAGATCAGGGGGAGGATAGACCTAGAAACAAAACCAGTGAGCCTAATTTAACAGCACAACTTTTTCACACCAAATAAAGTAATAAAGGAACTGCCTAGTGCTGTACATTACAGTTTTAATTTCTGCAGCTTGGGAGGCCAATGTAAACCCCTCCAGAATCCTGCCCGAATACGCCACATCTCTTTTTGAGTCTGGAACAAAAATACATGTCATAGAGGAGCCATCTTTCCTGCTAAGCCTACAATTTGACAGGAAACAGTATGGCCACATTACAAAAGACACTCAAAGAGCACCCAGTTCTGACATCCTGATGCAACATAAATGCATCATGACATTATGAGGACACAGCCAAGGACTTTGCGTCACCAACCGTTCTTCTTTCTGGTATACTGCTGGGGAGCAGTCCATCCATAGAGCCCATCCCCTGGCTCTTCTCCTCCCAGCACAGCATCATAGTTGGACATGGAGTCCTTATGATAAATATCGGTATCTTCCTCCTCCATTGCACCAACTCCAAAAGCCTACTCACATATACACTGATGTCAGCATGTTTCTTCTAATGGGAGTGTTTTAGTTTTAGTAGCAAATTTAGTTTTCTAGGCCATTACTGATCAGCACGTTGGCGTTACCTGTCCTCCAATCCCGCCCCTGCGTTGCTGTCCTGACTTTTTTTTGTCTCCAAATAAGCTGGTTGCTCTATCAGAGTGAATCGTGAAGAGGTTTATATGTCCTGACCCTGATCCGCCCTCCAAGGCCTGTAGAGGGTTCAGCCCTCTGTAACCCAGACCATGGGAGTCCACTTTAGGGGTGAAGTCCACTGGGATCACATCTTTGGGGGCAAAGGTCACATTCTCTGGAGCAAATTCATCATCATCATCCTCCTGAACAAAAATAAAAAGTTTTTCAGTATGACTAAAATCTGTCCATTCTTCACATAGTAATCACATAGGCTGCATCTGAATATGCATACTCATATGTGAAACGAGTAGTATGTCCGAATTCACAGTATTCATAAAACAGTAGGCAAAAGATACCCGGATGACTTAGATTCTGAGGGGCGCATCTGATGGACACTTTATAATCCAATGAGCCCACTGGAGAAATTTGTGAATAGCAGTGAAGCAAAGCAACTGACCCTGGTAGGTCACATGACTATGACAACATGATGAATGTAGTACTTCCAGACAACAATCATACTATAACATCTTTTTTACTGATCGCGAAGAAAGTACCAAATCAAAAGGAGTACCTACTCAGAGATTATGCAATTTTGGATGCAGCCATTATAATTTTCAAATTAATCTGATCAGAACCCCAAACATTAAACAATATCCACCTCGGACTCCTCAGATCCATTGGGCGGCAAAACACAGCCATAAACTCTAACCGCATCTGAAAGACGAGAAAGAGCAAAGCTAAGCTTCTTGAAATGTTAACATTGTGCTCAGCACATCATATCATACTTTCTAGACCTAAAACCTAAAAATGGCACTTCAGCTAAAACAAAACATCTGTTATATCTTCTCTCATCACCAGTGTTTTGCTTGGGTTGCTTTCTCTTCAGTCTTGGTCCGACTCCCTGGCCATCTTTCCAGCCCATTTTTCTCAGCAGCTCCACACCAATAGATGACCTAGCAATCACACAATGACATGTAATAAGTTTAGCTTTCAGTTACATTAGAGCTAGCCCATATTAGTTAGAGTGATGCTTACCGTGCAGGGGCAATAAGCTCCTCCAGCAGTCCAGTGTCTCCAGGTATCAGAGCAGCAATCGAGCTGACGGCTCGTGCTTTGTCTTTTAACTGATCCTTCCTCTCCGATGCAAAATCATCTGTAGTGACAATCTCTCTTGGGGCAATACCATGCTCACCAAAATCCTTTTACAAAACATATTATGTATTAGAAAAAAAAAGTACACGCCAACAACTTTACAGGTATCAAGGCACAGAAGTGTTGACGTGTGAGAACCAAGGATTCACACACTAACCTCCTCATCCATAAAGTCCTCTGGTCTAGCATTCTGCCTCTCTGCCTTTTGCTGTCGAGTTGATAAAAATGTTGATGGTGCCCAGCCTAAAGGACATAGCAGATTAGTTAAACTACAAAACCCGGTTAACAGAATCAAAAGCATTACTGCACTGAGCAAGGTTGCCATTGACCTTCTTTGGTGCCCACTGTGTTAAAGTAACCAGCGGAGAAGCCACCAGTAAAAGCTCCGTGAAATCTCTTGTAGCGCCCCTTCTCATCTTTAACCGTCTGCTCGTGCACGGGGACTGGCTTTCTGCTGGGTTCATCTGAAGTACACAAATACGAACAACGTGGAATTCACGTTTTCATTAAATATTGACAGCTCTAGTGCATCAAAAAACGTGCACATTCAAGCAAATGACAACTACAGTGTACATGTAACGTTAGTACCTTCTTCTAGAGGCTCTAAAGGAGTTCCGTAAGACACGAAATCCTCATCACTATCTTCGTCGGACGCCATGTTTACAATAAGTACGGTGGCCCCGTGAGCGATATTTTTTTCCCAGGATGGTAGGGGATGACTCATGAATATTCATTAGGGAAGTCATCCCTGATTGGTCTGATGACCTACACCTAACCCCACCCCTAAATCTACCCGCCACTGGGGGTCTGATGACCTACCCCTAACCCCGCCCTAAACCTACCCGTCACTGGGGTTAAGACCAATCAGGGATGACTTCCTTAATGAATATTCATGAGTCCTACCATCCTGGGAAAAAAATATCGCGCCCCGTGAGCTCTTGCTACGTCAAATTCTTCTTCTTCTTCCTTTTTTTTTTTTTTTGGCGATTCGCATCGATTTCGCGTATTACCGCCACCTACTGTAAATTACAGGGTTTCTAAATAAACCGTTTTATATCTGTACTCAAGTGTATAATGGCTACAACAAATCAAACTGGAAAAAAAGAAATGACAATGAAAACAATTCTGTATAATTCTGTATAATTTACAGTAGTTGGCGAGAATTCTCGGAACGCTTTGAATTATGTAATAGAAAAGACTTTGTAATAACCTATTCCCTGCGTGATGTTAGGAAGACGTGATGATGACCCAAATACGTGAAATAATTCACTCAGATTTCGAACCACTAAGCTAATTAAGCTTTGCTAACTGACAGACGCCTTGGTTTTCGTGTTAACTAGTTTGTTTCAGTGACATTAATAATACCACAAAGCAAAAAACTCTGTATTACAAACAACTTTTATTATTGCCAACACATATTCTTATAGATTTTAACTCTGGGGTGAAAGTAAATAAAATCTCAGCCAACCATGACACATTAGCCTGTGACTCTTTTATGTTAAACTAGTGCAGCCTTTAGTTGCATAAAAGTACTTTTAAAAACAACAAAAAGCAGCGCATCATGTCATAGGCATAAACATTTCATAAATGTTTCCTATTATATATGTAAAAGTCAGCTTAAGGTGAACAAATATCAACACTTTAATATTCATTATGCGTTCAGCAATTTACTTTAAAAATACATACACCGTATGCATCTAAAATAAGACCACGGCATTACAAATGAGGATATCAAAATCCACAATCAAATAAAACTCAAATTTTCCAACAGAAAAATAAGGGTTATTTAAAAATAGCAGAAACAATGTTTTTCTTCAAAATGGCCGTTTCCTTTTGAGCTGCCATTGCTTCTTCATAAATTGCAGAGAGAAGTTAGAGTCCTGTTTGGGAGGTTGACCCCCACACACTTTGGATTATCTCCTGGCACTGAGGCCTATGTGCAATGTTGATATGAAATGCTCTCCACTCCCATCTCTTCAAGGTGCTATTGGATATGAGGCCGCGGTTTCAGGATAAGTTTCCCCGTCTAGCATACGGGGGGGGGGGGGGGGGGGGGAATACAAATGAATGCACAAGAAAAGTTACCTTGGATTTTTAAATCAGTGAAACTGATAGATCACAAAGGGCAATAATTCAAAGGACACGAGTACTCACATCATCACAGGACATGTTATATTCTGCTAGTACTGTCCGGCAGCGAGCTGCAATACTGCAACAAGTGGTTAAGGAGAGATCTGGTAGTCTCTGACAATCTTCAGTTTTGGTATTGTTAAAGCAACACTATGGAACTTTTCCTCTGCGGTCCCCCTACAGGTTGGAAGCGGAATTGTCCATTACCGCTGTCGTAAGTCATTTAGCCCAGGGTTTCTCAAACTCGGTCCTGGAGGGCCACTGTCCTGCACAGTTTAGCTCCAACCCTAATCAAACACACCTGAGCAAGCTAATCAATGTCTTCAGGATCACTAGAAACTCACAGCTAGGTGTGTTTGATCAGGGTTGGAGCTAAACTGTGCAGGACAGTGGCCCTCCAGGACCGAGCCTACCGCAGCCTACTGTCGCACACACGCCCACTGTTTATCCAGCTTTGGAATGAACGATGTCCACAGACAAGGTAGAGTATGATGCATGATTTTATGAAAGTATGATGTATTGCGACATCAGAAACGAACAAAAACAAAATAATGACTATTGTAACGCTTGCCATAAAGCAAGTCAAATTTGTAGTTTTCTTATGTCTCATTAGAGCTACAGAAACGAGACCCGATCTGGCAATCTTACCAATGTGGTTATAGCAGATAAAGGACCGCAAAGAGGAGGCATAAGTGCCTTTCACCCTGTCATGACTTGATGAACCACTGAAACGATTTTGGAAACATTATTTTAAGGTAAAAAAAATGTTACATAATGTTGCTTTAATACTCAAGAGAATGGCTGATTGTACCACTGCAAATGTCCAGCATTGAGAAGGATACATAGATGGCGCCACAACCCGTTTATGTATTCCAGCAAAGAAAAGGCCAATGAGAGTCACACAGCTGATAGTGAAAAACGGATGATTCCATAAAGATGAGAAGAAAGAAACCTGTGGAAAGAGATGACATAAGAATGCATACAAGGGGAATGTGACATCAGATGCTAATCTGACCTCATTTGTAACACCTCTTAATTTCACATACTTTCTGAGTGTCTGGATCTATAAGCCAGTTCCACGCTCCTGTGGCTGTGCACACAGACACCACGATCAAAATCACTGCAAAAAGAAGACAGAATTCATGGATTAAAATGAGACAGTGTATTGCAGAATAAGCTCAATCCTTGTGGATATATAAGAGTTATGAACACTCAGTAAGTGTGTACACTTCGTGGCTCAGAGCACAGTCCAGGTTTTAAAATGCTTGAGACAGATTCAGTAAAGATTCGACCAGACAAGCTGGACTGACTTACTGCGCCAACGACCCGTAGCCGGCTGCAAACAAGACACATACTCTGTCAGTCTCCTCTCAAATGCCTTCAGGTCTACGGATGAGGGAAACAATTGTATCAGCACAGCACAGCAACAGTGAGGTAATCTATTTTACAATCTCTCTCTTTAAAATACTGAGGCAGAAACCCAAACAGTTTACAGTTTTTTATTTCCAAAGAATTCAACCGGCATTTAAAGGACAAGTGCGCAAGCTTTGTATTGTTACAATGTTGGTAGTGTGTATACAAATAGTCAACTATAAAGGGCATTACTTTTTTTTTTTTTTGACAGCCAGGCTTTGTTAAAACTACATATCTTACTTCCGCATTTTTGCCTTCCCGCCCACAGACAGTCGAATCGAGCCCAGAGCATTATGGGTGTTGGAGTTTCCCTACCTTTCTTGCAAACTCAACAACACAGATCTTTATAGTCAATATAACACCACTTTCAAAAACATTTTACCTTTCTACTACTTTTATTTATTTATTAAAAGCGCATATTGCCAGTGGCGAATTACTCCTTTAAGGCACTATACTGCAGTTTCACACATCACTCTGAAAAAAAATGCATTATAAACAAGAGCTAAACTTACAGATAGGCAAATACACTGGTATGAATGGACTAAATTACATTGTTTATAGGTTCAGAAATATCTGTACCAGGCATATCAAGGCATTGACAGCTTTATGGCTTCAAAATTTACTGAAATGTAGTGGAAAATGTACACTAATTGGCATGTATTATACGTCAGTGTCTGGTATAGTGGAGTTATGACAGGCCACACAATGTTCAAAGCCAAGACCCGGACTTTACAATGACAGAAGAGCTGCTCTTTTTGCTGAGGTATCAGTTTTTCCGAGATCTCGGTGGTAACTGCTGAAAGGTCTTAAGAGTCTTAGCTTAGATGCTAGCAACCAAGTGTTAAGATAATACATCTAACATGCCATAACAAACACGTGGACGCTTTGCTAATATATGAATATGACACTCGGAGATGAGTGCACTAAACTAATATTCTACTGAAAAGTACCTTCGGCTTGTTCTAATGAATTCATTGCTTTTCCCACCAGTGCTGTGGACGCTCAGTTCAGGCCTGCAGACACACGCAACTACCGTCAGCGGGCACCAGCCAATCGCGGAAGCTCTCTTCTCATTGGCTAGAGGAGAGGAGTGCGTCATCTTAAAGAAATATGTTAGATTCTTTTAGACCCTTAGCTTAGATGTTTAGTTCTTTGTTATTATTTTAATTTCCCCCTAAGTAAATTTAGAAAGAACACCCTAGACCTTTTTTGAAAACAAAAACAAGCAGGTTGTTCAAGCAATTTTAACTAGGCTACACCAAAGATGTCAAGACTTTTAAAGCTCACATTTATACTTTTAGCTCATCAAAAATTTCAATGAGTTGAAACGAAAGACAATTTAATTACACACTAATTAATTTAATTAGCAACTAAAGCAGCAAATGAAATTATGTTTTTAAGAATCTATTTTTACAGTGTTTATTTATTTATTTATTCATCCATTATTTTGTGTAAAAATATTTTTTTTTAAATATTTTTTTTATATATATATATATATATATTTTTATATACACTACCGTTCAAAAGTTTGGGGTCAGTAAGATTTTTAATGTTTTTAAAAGAAGTCTCTTTTGCTCACCAAGGCTGCATTTATTTGATTAAAAATACAAACAAAAACAGTAATATTGTGAAATATTATTCCCAATTTAAAACAGCTGTTTTCTATGTAAATATACAGTAAAGTGTAATTTATTCCTTTTTAATTTAAAATCTAATTTATTCCAATTTATTAATTAATTTATTCCTGTGATCAAAGCTGAATTTTCAGCATCATTACTCCAGTCTTCAGTGTCACATGATCCTTCAGAAATCATTCTAATATTATGATTTGATGCTCAAGAAACATTCATTATTATTATCAATGTTGAAAAAACAGTTATTTACATTTTTATTTCATGATGCTATTATCTGAAATCTAAAGCTTTTGTAACATTAAACACTATCGTTCAAAAGTTTGGGGTCAGTAAGAATTTAATTTTATTTTTGGGGGAAAGAAATAAAATAAATCAACACTTTTATTCATCAAGGATGAGTTAAACTGATCAAAAGTTACAGTAAAGACATTTATAATGTTCGAAAATATTCTATTTTAAATAAATGCTGTTCTTTTGAACTTTCTATTCATCAAAGAATTTTGAAAAGAATGTGTACACAACTGTTTTCAACATTGATAATAATAATAATGAATGTTTCTTGATCATCATATTAGAATGATTTCTGAAGGATCATGTGACACTGAAGACTGGAGTAATGATGCTGAACATTCAGCTTTGATCACAGGAATAAATGACAGTTTAAACTATATTAAAATAGAAAGCAGTCATTTTAAATTGTCATAATATTTCACAATATTACTGTTTTTTTTATCAAATAA
The DNA here is from genome assembly GCF_964197995.2 of Scardinius erythrophthalmus. Lineage (NCBI taxonomy): Eukaryota > Metazoa > Chordata > Actinopteri > Cypriniformes > Leuciscidae > Scardinius > Scardinius erythrophthalmus. Next base: position 37,880,731 of record NC_138222.1, read on the forward strand.
ATGCAGCCTTGGTGAGCAGAAGATACTTCTTTTAAAAACATTAAAAAAATCTTACTGACCCCAAACTTTTGAACGGTAGTGTATATATATACTGTTATATCCAGTCTTTTTACTAGACCTCTCTCCATCATTAAATACCAGATGTGGTCATTAATGGGCCGTTATTGTGGCAGCAATATATGATACATTTTTTACATATGTATAGGCTAGGCTATAGTTTGGATTATTTTTTATAATATCCCATTAATCCTAATAAATGCAATTTCTACTATTTCTGAAGTGATTATTTTATAAAGAAAATCGCTTTCTCATATAACGCAGTGAAGATGTCCCTGCATGAGTGAATAATTGATTCTCGAGCCATCGATATTAACCAATTCAGCACCATCGCCACGGACAGCACAACTGCAGATCTTTACATCATTAGTAAGCCTTGGCATTCAGGCTGATGATCATATTTCCACTCAGCTGGATCACTTAACACCAAATAACCACTTCTCTGATGCACACTAAGGTACAGATGTATATGATTATCCCAGCTTGCTTGTACGTAAAGTATCTACAATGGATCTCTGAGTCACAATTAAAATATCAAAATAAGCGGCATCTGCAAACTATTACTATTAGGGAACATTCCTAGAAATGGTATACCTAAGTTATACCTTTAGAGCAGGGCTATTCAATTGGCGGCCCGCGGGCCAAATGTGGCCCGCCAATCATCTCCATGTGGCCCGACGGCACCAACCTCCCTCCTCCTCTTTTCCTGGTGGTGCGGCTAATTCAGTTTGATACTCGCTCCGATTGACCTGAGAAACGTTTTACGTGCGAATATTTCAGCAGTTATTATATGTGTCCCGAATTTATGTTGACTGAACCAGCGATACCAATCATTCGTGAATGAATCATTCTGTTGGTTCGATTCTAAACGCGCTTTTAAAACGGTCTAAAACTATTCGGATTCGTTCGGACCGCTCCGTCACTGAATCATCTGAAGCGGTTTCTCGGTCAGTACAGTAACAACAAATAGCGATGTTTTCAGTTGTTTCACTAGTTGTTTCAACACGGCCCAGCGCGGAGTTGCGTTTACTCCCGGTCCCGGACACACTAATATTAAACAGCGCGACAACCAGTGGAAGCGTTTCAGTTCGACAGAAACCTCTCTGTTACAAACCACAAATCACTCGATGATTTATTAAATCGGATGAAACAGCCTCAACATTCCCAACAAGACTGATGAGCAAAGCAGGAGAAACACTGTGGCATGAACGAAATTAGAAGACTTTAAATCCCCTAATCACCCTTACAAATATTTACCATAAATGTACTGTAGTAATTTACCATGGTTGGGCAGAAATGTGCAATATTTATATTGAATACTATGTAGTAATAAATAAATATAGTAAATATACTGTATATACTATAATATTATACAGTATAATAGTAAATATAGTGATTTATATTGCATTAGATTTATTAGGTGGGTAGAGGAATATATAATTAATGCTTGTTATGAATTTATGTCAGTTTCTTTGTAAAGGTGCGTATAGTTTTTAACTTGTGTTTAGGCATTTTTATACAGTGGGAGCCTGTGGTTAACAAGTCTCACTGTCAGAATATTGTCATTTAAGCATTTTATAAATAAAATAATTATTATTTCTCACCAACAACAGCTACGAGTTTGTATAATTAATTTATTTGTTCCAAGGAAAATAGTTGTACACAGCTGTAAATTATCAAGTTTTTTATTTATTATGGTTTTATATATTTGCATACTGTTGGGTACCACATTTCCAAGTAAATACCACACTTTTTTAGGGTTACTTTAACTTATTTATTGAAACTGTTATGTTTCAATAAATAAGATAAACCCCCAAACCAACCCACCGGCCCCCCTCAACTTTTCGATTTGATAATGCGGCCCTCGAATGAAACTAATTGAATAGCCCTGCTTTAGAGTCTTCGTAGCGCTAAGAGACAACGTTATTGGGAAACGCAGCCCTGCTTAGTTTGAAGAGAGAGTGCGTGCGCGAGGGAGGGGCTCTCTGCTCGTTCTCTGTTAACATGCGGGCGGCCTATCACAAGCGCAGCAGTCATCTACATCACTCATAATAAATCACAATAACTGATCAAATAAGGCTTTGGCGGGACAAAACGGGCCGCCAACAAATATTCAATGCAGGAAAAACCCTGGACTAAGGGGAAAAACCTGACTCATGATAATTCATGTTAAAGTAAGGATTTTTCTATTAAGATATTTTCATGATGTAGTTATTATTGTATTAATTTTAACAATTAGGCAATTTAGAAAATATAGTTTTGGTAAATCTTTTGAGTATTTAAGTCATTTTAAGATAAAACAATAACACATGGTCGTAATACAATACTAAATTTAACTAAAATAAATGTAGGCCTATATTATGTGCACACAAATTACAATGAGGTGGTTGTTTTGCAACAAGGTGGAGACATGTAGATGAAAAACTTACAGGTACAAGAAAATTTGTGCAAATAGTTTCAAAATTTGTTGTTGGATGAGTGTGCGATTTCCCGGCCTAAAATTTTGTCCCAGTCCGCCTCTGTGACAGTTAACATTTTGTCAAGTATTACAACTCTTTTACCAGCCCAAGAGAAAGGCAGATGAATACAGGATGGAAAAGACCAGAAAGCAGGAGACAAAGTAATGATAAAAAATATGTAGAGTTTATTGAATAATTGTGTCCTTCTCAAAGCTTAGTCTGACTTTATCTGACCAGTAAAAATCCATCAACTATTATTATGCCAAGAAAATGCAATGGAAAATTATTGCTTCAAATCATCCAGTGACAAAGTAATGAAAGAGAGAAAGAATACAAGATACAGTTTTCATCTTAATATTGAAACAAAACACACTGGGTACTTAAGTATTATGAGTAGTAGCTGAGTACTAGATGCAATAATCAGCTTTGTTATTTTTAGGTGTGAATTTATTAACTAACACCAGGTTAAACTTTTCTTTTAGTAAAGCCTCTATCTCACTATCTGGGATTTCTTTCATGTCCACCGAGTCTGTGTCCTCTTTGAATGTGACTTCACTGTACGTCCAACCAATCAGAGCTCTGAAGCCTGTGTGCGTCTGAAGGGAGCAAATGGATTTGAGCATGAACAGAGATTCTGGATTAGTCTGCAGGTACTCTGATGTCTCCAGGAAATGATCTGCGTCACAGGGTGTTAATGTAAAGGAGTACATTGTTTTGGTGAGCCTTTTGTCAATGAGGCTAGAATTAGCAAAGGCCTTATCTTGGACCTCTTGCTTCCTTCCAGTCTTCTCGAGAACCCACTTCACCCCGTTATTTATGAGGCGGAACACACCCGGAGGCTGTAACTGGTCTTTGAGTGAGATCAACTCTAAGGGATACCACATTTGGTACGACACTCCAAAACTCACATCAGCAATGTACGGCTTCCCATCAATCTCCACCAGATTGATGAGATGACAGTCTTTGGGAAAGAACTCCTTATCGAGCGAGTTAAACACTTTGGCGCCCAGTATGGTGAATTTGTATCCCATCTCCCTCAGAACCCACGAGAACAAGAGGTTGTTTTCACAACACCAGCCTCCCCGATTGCTCTTCACTATTTTATCATAGATGATGTGCAGATCCATAGTGTTCTTCTCCCCACTGTGGACGCTGAGATTCTCAAATGGAACATTCATGACATGCAGCTTGTGGATGGCGAACAAATTCTCCAGGCTGGCTTTGTCATATTGGCCAGTAAATCCAATCCTGTTTAAATACTCTCTCAGATCCATGATATTACTACGAAGAACAATGCACAAACAATTTTAACAGAATTTGTGTAGCCATTTTACAATAATGTATAAGAATATACAATTTCAGGACTTCAAAATTCATGTGATAAAACATATTAACCATTTTATCATTATGGAACTCAAATGACAAAGAATCACATAAGTTTATATCAAAATTGCAGCAATGGAGAACAAAAAAGAAAGATTTAGGAAAATCAGAATGTTGGAGAAGATGAAACCTATGCACAGACAGAGGAAGATACCCATATGGCAAAACAAGTAGGAAATGATTTGTGTGCATATATCTTTCAAGTGCCAAAATATACTTCAAGGAGCAATAGAACATATTTCTAATCTTAAAATACATGAATGGTAACTGCATAAATATTGTGCAATGTATTGTAAGTATAGGCTATTAACATTGACGTTTTTGTATATTTTTAAACACATTAAAAAATAAATGCCACATGGGTAAGGGGAGAGATTTTGTTTCAGGTTCTCTGTTAAGACATAACATACATAAAAGAACATGATTACAACAATCAGGAAAAGAACTGTAAAAGTTATTCTTTTCATATTATAAAAAAATCCTACCTTGATGAATCCAGTGAGAGTTGACGGATAAGTAATACTCAGAGAATGAGTGCAAAATGAAGGAGTGGTGATTGAGTAACACAAGAACCCTTGAACCGCAGAGTTGTGTCATTAGTTGTAATAAATTAACTATGAATGATAAACACAGGGCAAAATCCACAAAACTAACGTTTCTGAACGACTCAACACAGCATTCATTACTACTGCATTTCAAACTATGTGTGACAGTCAGATCACAAAACTAGTGTTTCACAGAATAGCACGTGATGGAAATCGAAACAAATGCTTGTTCTCAGTTGCTGACCATAATACAACATGCTTCTTGTCTTGTGACTGTTGCTAAAATTAGTAGGCAGATACAGTTTGAGCCCTACTGTGTAATGTCTCTGCTAGAACTGACTGAGAATACATCGCAAGGGTTTCAACTGCTCTCTTAACAGGTTTATATGCCATAATGTTCCAGACAGTAAGTTAATCAGATAACAATCGGTGAGGAATATATGGTTACTTCAAATTTTGTCGTATTATTGTGAACATAATAGCATGCAAACTCATGATACCTAAATTATAAACTTAATTAAGGCACTTACGCACACTTACAAAGTGTATAAGGCCAGGGTACGTTTACATGACAACGATATGATTAAAACTGAGAAGTTTTTCCTTTGCGTTTTCCGCTTACATTGTCTAAAACGATCCCCATTTACACAGATCTGTGTAAACGACTAAAAACGCTGTATTCTCCTGCCACAGGACAATTATAATAAAGCTTAAATCAGGAGCCTTTTTTATTTTATTTTATTTTTTAATGGTTTAACAGCGTCCTCAAGTGGTCAAATCAAGCTTTTATTTATCTAAATTTCTCTGTTTCCAACAGAGAGATACTCCTGCGTGTGGGACGCTGCAATTTAATCACTTGCAGACTACTGATTGTGCAACATAATGTGTGTTTTTCAGATTGTCTGGGTGCACCTTTGTTGTTGTACCTTTAATCCACTAGTAAAATGTCACCATAGGCTGCCATTCAATAATTGATTTCTTACTAGTTGAAATTCCATACAATCCAGAAATACAATTCTTACTAGTAAATCCTTTTTTATTATATATCAAGAATTCAATTGTCACTAGTTGAAATGTCTATTCTTGATATCAGCAATTGATACTAGTAACAATGTTAATTTTTTATATCAATAATTCGATTTTCATAATCGAGATGTTGGTGTCCATGCCGGAGATGGTGTCCGTGCCGGTGTCCGTGCCAGAGACGTTGGTGTCCGTGCCGGAGATGGTGGTGTCCTTTCCGGAGACGGTGGTGTCCGTGCCGGAGTCGTTGGTGTCTGTTCCGGAGACTTTGGTGTCCTTGCTGGTGTCCGTGCCGGAGATGGTGGTGTCCTTTCTGGAGACGGTGGCTTATAGCTATAAAAGCCCATCATTTCGCCATAAAATCAGGTCAAATCGACTGAAGCAAACACCTGACAGATTTCAATAGTGTGGCAGGCTACGCAATACTCGTTCCCTACTCTCAGGGAACCGAGGTTACCGAGGTTGTACGTTCCCTTGCAATAACGGTCACTTCGTATTGCGTAGCTATACGCAGTGGGGACACAATGTAAAACACTACACTATGGCAACTGACTCTGCTGCGAACTGGAGCCTAGGGCATAAGCCCAAGAGTCACAGTACAACATGAGCCACTAATCAAAAATGTTCTAAGGGAAAACACAATGGGGACCAGAAATGAATCGTGGCCTTATGATACAATATGCGAGTGGGAGAATAATAAGTGGCAAATAACCCGTTGGTGCGGCCACCGAAGCACACAAAGAGCTGTTCTGACTGCCTGAACGGTGCAGAACGCTCCAAGTAGATTTTGAGAGCTCTGACTAGACAGATTAAATGAACCTCCCCGTCGTTTACCGAGGGGGGAAGCGCATACAACGTGATAACCTGCGTTCTGAAAGGTGTTGAGAGGACTTTAGGTACATAGCCGTGTCTCGGTTTGAGAGTTACTCTGGAGTCACCAATCCCAAACTCCTGGCAGATAGGGCTCATGGAGAGCGCCTGCAAGTCGCCTACTCGATTGACGGATGCCAATGCCAACAGAAGGGCGGTTGTCAGCGAAAGAGGCTTTAGGTCAGCCGACTGAGGTGGCTCGAATGGAGGACCCTTCAGGGCTCCAAGGACCTTGGAGAGGTCCCAAGCTGGCACAGAAGGGGGGCGAGGGGGGTTCATCCTCCTAGCCCCTTTGAGAAAGTGAACAACGAGGTTGCATTTCCCTAGCGATTGGCCAGCCACGGGGTCATGGTAGGCTGTAATAGCCGCCACGTACACTTTGAGCGTGGAGGGGGAATGTCCCGCGTCCAACAGCTCTTGGAGGAAAGAGAGTACGATTGGTGCTTCACATGAATGGGGTTCAAGGTTCTTAGCTGCACACCAGTTGGAGAACACAAACCATTTCAGGGCGTAGAGGCGCCTTGTGGAGGGCGCTCTGGCCTCAGTAATAGTATCTAGGACTCTCTCTGGGAGGTCCCTGGACACCTGTTGAGGGGCCACACATGGAGGGCCCACAGGTCTGGGCGAGGGTGCCAAATCGCCCCGTTAGCCTGCATGAGGAGGTCCCTCCTCATCGGTACAGGCCATGGGGCTGAGTCCGCCATCTGTGCCAGCTCTGGGAACCAGACCTGGCTCTTCCAGAGGGGAGCTACCAGAAGGACCGAGCATCTGCTCGTTCTGATCCGCTCGATGACCTGTGTAACATCGAGACCGGAGGAAACGCATAAAGCGAAGGCCAAGGTTTGGCCAAGGCCAAGGAAACGCATAAAGCGAAGGTTCTGGCTGGGCCAGGCATGAGCCAGCACATCCCTGTTCTTCGAGAAGAACATTGGGCAGTGAGTGTTGTTCTCTGAGGCGAAGAGGTCGACCTCCGCCCTCCCGAACACACTCCAGATCAGACAGAACGTCTGAGGGTTGAGAGACCATTCCCCGGGGGAGTGTTGTCTCTGGATAGCATGTCCGCCCCCAGATTTTGGATGCCCGGAACATGGGCAGCTCTCAGAGAGAGCAGGTTTCTGGCCATGCAATACAGGTTGCCTGACCTGAGGCCACCCTGGCGATTTATGTTGAAAACCACTGACATGTTGTCCGTTCGGACTAAGACGTGGTGCCCTCTCAGGTCTGGCAGAAATGCTTTGAGAGCTAAACAGACCACTCTCATTTCGAGGCAGAAATGACCAGACCAGAGGCCGGAGACAGGCTTGCTCTTGTACAGTGCTCCCCAACCTAGGTTGGAAGTATCTGTGAATATCACCTTCATCCTGGGGGCCACGCCGATGGTTACGCCGGACTGGTACCAATTCGGAGCCTTCTAAGGAGCCAGGGCTCTTATGCAGCCGTGGTTCACTTTGATGAGCAGGCGTCCTGAGTGCCATGCATGGGCTGGCACACGGCGCTTGAGCCAATGTTGTAATGGGCGCATATGTAACAAGCCTAATTGGAGAGCTGATGATGCTGCAGCCATGAGGCCCAAGGCTCTCTGAAATTTCCTGCGGGGTGAGTGAACACCTGGCCTGAAAGATGCTACCAGCCGCTGGATAGAGAGCGCGCGCTCAGGAATGAGCCAAGCTCTCATCCATGTTGAATCGATAACTGTACCCAGAAAGGTGACGTTCTGGCTGGGTGACAGTTTGCTTTTGGAGATATTGATCCTGAGCCCTAGACGTTCCAAATGGTTCAGAAGCCAGGACCTGTGAGTCCTCTGTGAGCCTATTGTCGAGATAGTTCAGCACGTGCACTCCCCGCTGTCTCAGGGGAGAGAGCGCTGCGTCCATGCACTTCGTAAATGTACGGGGTGCTAGAGACAGGCCGAACGGTATGACCGTGTATTGATACGCCTGCCCCTCGAAGGCGAATCTCATATTCTATTCTATTTCTAGATCACTTTGTCTGCATTTCATATATGCCCGGCCCATCTGTACGTTATTGTTGTCTGTCTGTATGTTGTCCTGCACTATTTTTGCATTCTGTGACCTGCAGCCTTGTCATAAGAATTTCAATGCCCTGCGTAACAAAATAAACTACTTGAACTTAAATATATTTATATAATGTAGGCTAAAGTAGTACAAATTTATTTACACACCATGTACAGCAGTTTTAATTATTTTGGCTTCTTCTTTGAATTGATAATGGCTGTCTGAAACAAGCACATTAATTAAGCTAATCAAGCATTAATCAAAGTATGGAGTGGAAAGGAGCTGAGAGAAAGAGCGAGTGAGAGTTTCAGAAAGAGCGAGTGAGAGTTTCACATGGTTTGGTCAGTAGACACAGAGCTGTTGTTGTGGAAAAGTATGCATCACTGAGCAAACTCCAAAGCTTGTGTCTCTGAAACACTTGTTTCAAGAATCAGGAGACAAACATACTGTACTGTATTTTGTGAGTTAGCCACAAAAAAGGAGGAAATTCATTTTTCCTGTGTTCTTTGCATAGCACAATGAGAAGTTTTAAGTCATGCAAGGTATTTTCTGTTTCATTTTTTCTCTTTGAAATATGGTCTGTTCTTGGCTTAAAAAACAATTTTGTTTAACTTTATATAAATTTGACGATGCTGTAATAATAATGTTTAATAATGAGTTAAATACTTTGTTTTGGAGGTTTAAAGTACATGTATAGCAGGCTACCCTATATTAATATTTACATTTTAATATTCACAAGACTTAAGAAAATGTTTTTTTCTGTTTATATGAAGCCTTAAATTAATATACGTATGCCTATAATATGCACACACACACACACACACACACACACACACTCCTATGCTATGGACTGCCCAGTCAAACAGCATCTCTTGATATGAAGCGCCTCATAAGGAAACTGGTTTCAGACAGGCACCCACGGTATAAAATGTTGTCTAATGATTTAGAACAAATTGTGACTTTTAGTCATAAACAAGCAAATTTGGCCACCATGCTTTTTTCCTGGACATTTGTAAAAAATAATTTACTTAGGCAGTGAAGGATGCCTCAAAACGATCAAATAAAGGCATTTTAGACAGGATGTAAAGGAGACAGGATGTTACGCAAATACTGTATGGGATTATTGTGGACATGCTTTGAAGTCTCCCGGAGCCTGCTGTTTTGTTTCCCACTTTTTTCCCATTTATGTACTGCTAAGTTGTAACCGTTCCTCATTTCGGAAAATATGCATTCCAACTTGCACTTCTAGGTTCTTGGTTTAATTAAAGGTTCAGTCAACTTTTTTATATAACTTTCATTTGGTCACGGTCATTTAATCCTATCTGATTCGCGGATGCTGTTATTTTGAATCGGTGCTATTCAGTGAATCTTTTGAACGTATTCGCAAAAGGAACCGAACCAACCTTTAGATTTTCCGATTGAAGGAGAATTAGTTGAGTTAAATTAAATACTTAAGAGCATGAGCTCTCTGAATCAAACTCTACCGATCTCGAATTAACTGAAAACCGCTGTTTGATGAATAACATAAAAACGAATGACATGATGATGACGATAACGCTTGCGCAGGAAGATTTGTTGGCGAATCGTATGAGAAAAGGTAATCAATGATGAACAAACATGCACAACATAACTTGTTTTTGTAGTGCAATAATAAACAACAGAAGTTTAATAATTAAAAAAAAAATACTTAAATCATTAACGAATGATTTGCAAATGTATCATTATGTTATGACTTTACTTGTTGAGGCACATGACTATTAAGTAATATGCCATTTTGGTACCATGTAAACCCATAAATGGCATATTACTTAACAAATTAGTTAATAGTCGTGTGCCTCAACAAGTAAAGTCATAACATAATGATACATTTGCAAATCATTAGTTAATGATTAATTAAAGCAGACAGCTGGAAGTTGAAGTACATTGCTTTGACCAACTGTGGTAATTAACGCATTAATTTACACTTTTAGTTAATAAAATAAGTTATTAAGGAATTAATGCATTATGACACATTTAATTAATAACAATTCATATATTACTTAATCTGTTAATCATTTAGAATCTTTATTAGTTGCTGATGCAGTAATCATTAATTAATGGTTTAGTTCTTCATGAGTCATACATTAACACATGATTATCTGTGCATTAGTTAAGCATGAATTAATGCAGATTAGTGCACCCGTATTGTAAAGTGTTACCGTAATCATTTATAATTAAAATAAGAAAATTATAAAAAAATATTGATATGCTACTTTATAGGCTATATAAAGGCTATTGGTATTAAGCATGCTGCTAAAGCATCACTTATACATGAGTGAATGTTGGTGATTATTGATACCAAGTTATGTACTATACTTGCCAGAGCTTAATGGTCTGAATACTTAAACTGAATTTGTTTTTATTTTGCTTCTGCTACACAGTTTCCCATGTTCAGTCCGGACAGAGATGCTCCCTGTTGTGCTCCAGTTCAATACGAAGGTAATCAGCTACACAAAATTACCCTGAACTTGTGAATGTGTTGGTAAACGTCACCATGAAATCCATTTAGAAACTAGATACAAAAGTTAGTCAAGACCAACTTTGATGTTGGCTTGAGAAAGCCTAGCGTGAAAGTTTAAAAAAAAATTGTAAAAGCTGAAACAGTTTGAATGTTTTGAAAGTAGAACGTTTTTTGGGTGGTTGCTAGGGTGTTGCTACAGTATTCTGCATGGTGACTATGGTGTTGCTTGATAGTTGCTAGGCAGTTGCTAGGTGTTTGTGTGGTTGCTATGGCATTGCTATGTGGTTGATAGGTGTCAGTTGCTAGGGATTTTCTATGGTATCAGTACACTGCCCAAAATCAGAGGCCAACCCTAAGTTACTACAATGTTCTGGTGCTAAGAAATGAAATTGCATGTTCCTATACGTTTGCTTGGGATATATGGATGGTTGCTATGGTGAGCTAAGGACTCTTCAGGGTTAAACTTAAAGACTGGTTGCCCACCCTCATCAATAGAGCCAACCCTCATAAATTTACAATGTTCTGGTGCTGAAATATGGCTTATTCATGCTGTCACACGGTTGCTAGGGTCCTCTAAATGGTTGCTAATGTGCAGCTAGACAGTTACCCTGGTGATACTAATAGACTAGAACTAGATGTTTGACCAGATCAAAAGAGCTAAACTCTGGGTTTCTGTGATGTTCTGTTGCTAAGATATTTAAAGACTACTTGTCAGTCCAAAGAGGCCACTCACTTGTCTCTACGATGTTCTGATCCACAGATATCCCTCCCACCTCTTTTCAATGGAATCTATGGGGTGGTTGCTAGGGTGCTGTAACTGGTTGCTAGGGTGACATTCTAATCTGGAGATATGGGGCCCTATCTTGCACCCAGCGCAATTGACTTTGTACACCGACGCATGTTTCATTCCTATTTTGCACCCGCGCAAAGCACGCTTTTCCCTCTACAGAAGCACGTCGCTAAACTAGGGAATGAACTTGTGCTCCCTGGGCGGTTCAGCGCAAAAAAGGAGGCGTGTTCCGGCGCAAACAATCCCTGGTGCTATTTTACTGTTCCATAAAACAATTGCGCCACTGGCCAGAAAAAACCTAGTCTAAAGTCAGTGGCGCATTGCGCGTTGTTCATTATGCTATTTTAAGGGCGCATGCTTGACCATAATGTATAGCGCGCACAACGCGCATACACTTTGATTCTCTAATCTACACAGAAGCAGCAGTTTTCATTTTTGCAAATCATATTATTACAAACGATAGATAGATAGATAGATAGATAGATAGATAGATTTATTACAATTTATTATAAAAGCATACATCTAGCTTACACATTTACCCACATTATTATATACCTGTTTAACCGAAGCTAATTTGGGTGTGTTTCTCCATCCCCAATGTCACTTATCTCTCTTTTACGGCCGTGACGAGAGCGTTGCTCTCCTCGGCTGTGAACCGCTCCTGGCGCGCACCTGGCAAATCCGCCGTTATAATAGCAATACGCCAAGGAAAAAGCGCGTCTGCTCTTAAAGGGAATGTGAGATGTCTCTCTGAATGGTTTATTTCACGTTACGCCCAAACCACACCTATGAATAATGAAGCTACTTCAGACCAACCCCTTTTAGATTTGCGCCTGGCGGAAGAGTCATTTATCCCGCCGGGAAAATAGCAACAGCGCCGAGACCCGCCCACAAATTTACTTGCGGTTTGCGCTTTGACACTTGCGTTTCAGATCGTTAAAATAGGGCCCATGATCTCACAAAGTTCTGTCCAACGTTAAATCAATGGGATTTATCCCATTGTATGCCCAATCACTTTAAAAGTCATAGCACACATCTCCTCAATAAGCCGTACAATTTGATATCTCATTCATGGTTGTTAAGTGGCCGTTGAGGTTTTGCTTGGCAGTTGCTATGCAATCACTAGGGAACTCTAGATGGTTGCTCAGGTGTTCTGGGTGGTTGCTAGGAAGTTGCTATGCTGTTTCTAGGGTACTCGGGGTGGTTGCTAGACAGTTGTTAGGGTACTCTGTGTGATTGCTAAGGTGTTGCTAGGGTATTTCTGGGTGGTTTCTTGGCAGTAGTTATGTGGTTGCTAGGGTACTCTGGATGGATACTAGGCTGTTGCTAAGGTGTTCTGGGTGGTTGCTATGCAGTTTGCTAGGGTAATCTAGGTAATTGCTACACAGTTGCTGGGGTGTTCTGGGTGGTAGCTAGGCAGTTTCTAGGGTGTTGTTAGGTGGCATAGATGGTTACTATGGAGTTGCTATAGAGTATTTATGGTAACCAAGACCAACCCCAAGTTATTACAATGTTCTCTGAAGCGAGAGAAGGCCTAGCTACGTTCTACACCGAGGACTGCTTACCAAGGAGTTTAGAAAGGAACCTGACCACTCGATACTACTATCCAGGTGGAGCTCTGGGTAATGGAGGCCTCAGCAGGATGACTCTCTAAAGCGAGGGGAGACCTATGAATGCCCACCTTGAAGACAGTTAACCAGGGAGGCTAAAAAAGAGCCTACAGCCCAGTCCACTGCCTCCACGGAGCTCTCAGAGCGGGGGCTTCAGCATAACGACCCTCTATAGCGAGAGGAAATTTAACTACGTTCAACACTAAGGACTGCTTATGAAGGAGGCTCACAGAAGCCTGACAACTTAATACTGCTATCCAAGTGGAGCTCTGGGAAACGGAGGTCCTAGCAGGATGACTGTCTAGAGGAGGCCTAACAACACTCCACCTTAAAGACCGTTAAGGCTCACAGAGAACCATACCACTCAATGTCACTGTCTATAGCGGAATGATGCTGAAGTCAGAACGAGCTCATTACAGGGAGCCGAGGACCTTGCCCATAACCAGGAAGGTTCTACTCCATGCTCATCCTAAATGACCAATGGGAGCTACCAGCAAAGGGTAGCTACAACCATTGTAAAACCTGTAATATGAATTGGTCTCTAGACTCCAGTGCCCGGTTGCATAAAGCACCTTAAGTGTAATTTTCCATTAAGAACGCCCTTAGGTTTCCCTTAAACTTATGGGTGTTGCAAAAAATTACCCTTACGGGTTTCTTTAGTTGAAGCGTCATACACCCTAAGAATTTCCCTTAAGTAATCTCTTAAAAAACAATAAGTGTTGCATAAAGCCCCTTAACTGTAATTTTCCTAAGTATTACATAAGGTTTGGAAAACTTCACCTTAAATGTTACACGGAGTGAGCAGGTTCAATCCAAGTCTTCTAATGAGATACGATCGGCCGCTTTACATGATAAACATGTAAAACGTAAAATTTAGCCGTTTTTTTCACATAAAGCACATCTTAAATGGTTAATGGAAGCTCAAACGTGCGTGCGTCACACGCAAGAATAAATCTTAAAAACAGCCTGAATCATATGGATAACTTTTATGTCTTTCAATAAATGGACAGAAATGATATTAAATCAGAGCGAATATTAAAATATCTTTATTTGTTTCTAAAGATGAATGAAAGTTTTATTGGTTTAGACCGACATGAGGGTGAGTATGATGACAGAATTTTAATTTTGAATAAATGATCAATTTGAGTTTCTGTCTTGTCTTGTCCTTCTTTTTCATATTTGGTTTTCTTTTTTGTTTTCCTTATCCATGTTATGCTGTTTTCTGTGAAACGTACCACTATCTGTATTAACAAATAACATGTCCATGGCAGCAATCAAATTTTATAATGGCAAAACCTGGGTCGCTGTTGTGAAATGCTTAATGGTTTCCTTTACCTAAGAGAACAATTTAAGGGATTATATGCTACACCCTTAAGTCATACCCTTAGCTAAGGGGAAATCACACCTTAAGTCTCATACTTAAGGGAAAAACGGTGCTTTATGCAACCGGGCACTGCACTCTCAGAGTTGCCATACAACAGGAGAGGTTTGCTCAAGGCGAACAGACCACTTCCTGTTGGAGTCCAGAGACCAGAAGAGCTCAGAGCCTTCATTTGTTGCAGATCACAAGAAAGTATAAGGGGGCTAGGCAAAGTGCTAGCCACACCATTATAAATGCTCAACTGAGACTCCAGCAACAAACCAAGCTTTCTCATAGGGAGTCAGGAATCCCACTATTAAGGATTCCTTTTACACTCAACCATGAAAACATTGCTATCAAGGGGAGCCAGCTGAGTGCTAGCTGCAACCACTCAGAAACAAATGTCTTCGTAGGATCTCAAGACTCCAGACACTCCCGAAGGTGCCTTACTACAAAGAAGGGTTTGCAACCTGGGGCGAAGACCCACTTCTTTTCGTGTTCTCGAGATCGAAAGAGCTCATCCCAGGGACTGGAGGACCCTGCTTCAAGACCCGACTCAAGGGGAGGGTTCTGTGCTTCAGTCAAACCCGAGGAAAAACAGACTCTCTAGACTTCAACACTCACGAAGGTGCCTACAACTAGGAAGGGTTCACAGCTAGGGCGAAAAATTGCTTCCTGTCAAGTTCCAGAAATCGCCACCACTCTGCTATTGTGTGGGCCAGCGGAGGAGGCAGATCTAAAAATAACACCTGCCTTCACTCTCTCTGCATCCAATCACACAGAATTAGGCCTCACGCATCAGTAGGCTAAAGGGAAAGAATTTCATAAGACTCTCCCTTTGCTCCGCTCACCACCTCCGCGATCGAACCTGCCTGTCGCTCTTTTTCACATGTACATAAACAAATGGATCCTGAAGACAAGAAAGAGGATGACATGTACTACAGGCGCCCTATTTATACTCTGGTCGCATTAGCAGTGATGTCATATGCTGTCGCAGACCAATGTTATTGTTGCTAGCATGTTTTGGGGAAAATGCTAATATGTTTAGCATTATGCCAACATTGTAATCATTTCATTAACATGAGGTTTTTATGTTTCACTGATTGTTGCTAGCATGTGTTAGCATGTTTTAGCACATAGTTAGTTGATGCTAACATGATTTAGCATGTTGTTAGCATGATTCTATCACTTTTGACTTGTTTTTATCATGTTTTAATAATTAGTTAGGATTTTTTAGCACTAATCTAATCGCTATTAGCATGTACTTACTTAGTTTACATACCCTTGATTCTTGATAGTGTGTGTTGTTACCTGGATTTTTGTTTTGTGATGGTTGTTGAGTCCCTTGTTTGTTCTGAGCAGTTAAACTTCACAATGTTCTTCAGAAGAATCCTTCAGGTCCTGCAAATTCAGTTCTCTTTCATCATCTCGTTTCGAGATCCACCTATGGGAAGGGCATCCGTACCTGACCTCTGCAGAAGCATCCAATTGCATTAAGTCTGGCTAGACAGACAGAAGCGCGCAGCCAATGCCAAGTAAGGCCACACCCCTTACCCAGGCATATATAACTTCTCCGCGCGCTGCTATTCCTCAGTTGACATTCGCTTCTCGCGATCTCCGCGTCTCACAGCTCGGTTGTTTTTTTCACTGCTCACTTCGTGTCTTCAGGAGGAAATATCAGCCAGATCAGCCTCCACAAGACGTGACAGTTGTCTTTTCGATCACTGCTGTTTTTTGCATCGGAGCCGCCCACGCTCTCGCTATTCACCGTTCCTCCGCTCACTGAAACTGCCCGCCACGGATTTCTCCGACTTCTTCTCCGGTATGTCGCTATCTAAGCCTACCGCCTCTCTAGGGGACAACCTATCACGGGCCTCCCCGGCCGCGTGTGGTGCACTTATTGCCGCTAAGGACCTTCACAAGTTCTGCGTGGTCTGCTTGGGTCTCAAGCATGCTAAGGAAGCCCTGGAGAACCCGGAGAACTGCAGCTTCTGTCTCATGCTGCCTAGGAAGTTGCTAAAACGCCGTCTTAAGGTGGCAGTCACTCAGTGCACCGAGCTCAGCCCTTCTGACTCGGACGGTGGACACGGTGATGACGACGACGCGCTACCGGGGGCCTCCCGGGGCGCCACCTCTCTTATTTGGGCTGACCAGCCCAATCCCGCTTTCCCCGAAGAGGACATCTTTGCGGGTAACCTCGCTCTCGCCCTCGAACCGCCCGGTTCGGTGGAAGAGGAGGATGCGGCCATTCTCGGGGTCTCAGAGGACGAGGAGGCCATCCCGCCCTCTGGTGTTCCCCAGGCTAGCGCCCATGCGGCGCTGCCTCAAACCATCCTCCTGGAAGTGTGTGAGCGAGCGGCCGTTCGTCTCAACATTTATTGGCCGGCACCTCAGGGTGCCACCGACCAGGAAAGAGATATTTATGATGGGAAAGTGCTGGGACCCCCTCCCAGCCCGAGGAGACAACTCTTCCCCATCCTCCCGGCGTGTGCAAAGCACATGAGGCACTACTGGAGCGACCCGCTCGACTTCAGACACGGCCTCACGGGACTCGAAGTTAAGGATATGGCAGTTCACGGTATGGGTGACCCCCCCGCTGTTGAACCTTCCATCGCCAGGCACCTTAACCCCGCTCAGGGTGGGCTGCTCGCTCCCCCGAAGCCGGTCTTGCCTAACAAATTGGACCGTTTTGCTGCTTCCGTTCACCAGGCAGCATACAAGTCCTCGGCTTTGGCCGTCAGAGTCCTAAACGTCTCTTCTCTCCTCTCCGCCTACCAGGCGGATATCCTGGACGAATTAGGGCAACAGCTAGAGAAGGGAAATCCTTCCGAAGTGCTGTGGAAGGAGATCCTCACGGTGAACGACCTCGTCCTCCATAACGCTCGGCAGGCCGTCCAAGCTTGCGGGCGCTCTATGGCGCTCTCCGTGGTGGGAGAACGCGCGCTTTGGCTTAACCTGTCGGGACTCCCTGACAGTGAGAAGCGGCGCATCGCGGGTGCGCCGGTAGAGCCCGGCCGGGCTCTCTTTGGTCCCGCCGTCGCACTGATGCAACAAAGATGTGACGACAAGAAAAAGGAGGATGAGGCTTTCAAGCTGTGCCTTCCTCGGAAGGCGGCCCCACGCCAGGCACCCCCTGCGCGTTTGCCTAACCCACCTGCCATGGGACGACAGTTTCGTCAGGGCAAAGAAAGGCCCCGCAACAAACCCCCCCCCACAGCACAACAGCCCAGCGCCTACTAACAAGCACTGGGGGAAATCCACTCCCGCCGCGACCGGGAGACCAGCTAATCCCACCCCCACCGACGCAAAACGAAAGCGGCCTGCCTGATGTTCAGCTGATGGGGGCATTGAGTCCATGTTCACGGGCCACAAGCCCCTCGGACTCCCCTCCTCGCCCAGGACCCCCGTCCAAAAGACTCAGGGGCTCCGCGCCTCTCGAGACTGCCCAGTTTATGTGCTCAAGAAATTTGTTTTTTTCCCCCATGTTCAGGGGACCCGTTGTGAGGGAATGTTTAAGTACAGTGGCACCACACCGCTCTCATTCTGTTCCCCTCACTCTGTCTATAAAGGCTTCGGCCCCAGTGTTCGCACAAAAACAAAAAACACACAAAACACAAAAAAATACGAATCAAATGAATTCGTTTCGGAGAGAAGCCCTCTCTCCGCAAAGAGATCTCATCTCATTGCAGAGAGCGGAAATCTCTCCGAACCCATGCATGCCGCCCCTAGTGTGTCCACTAGATGGCGCCATGGCATCACTAATAAACCAGCTAGGTCCACACAGCTCTGCTCCGGCCCGAGCGGGGGCGCTCGCGAGTCACGAAGCGGCTTGGCAAACCGTTTCAGCTCCCGAGTGGGTGATGCGTACCATAACCAAGGGTTACAGGCTGCAGTTTGCAATGAAACCCCCGCTTTTCAACGGCGTTCTCTTTTCTCACACGGAAGAGAACGCCTCACACATTCTGAAAGAGGAGATATCCTCTCTCCTAAACAAGGGAGCGATATAGGTGGTGCCCCCCAATCTGATGAATCAGGGTTTTTATTCCCGTTATTTCCTAGTCCCAAAGAAATGCGGCTCACTCCGCCCTATCATGGACATTCGAGTGTTGAACAAACATTTGAGGAAATACAATTTCAGAATGCTGACACAGGGCTCACTCGCCCGTGCCATAAAACAGAACGACTGGTTCACATCAGTTGATCTGAAAGATGCTTTCTTTCACATAAGCATCTATCCTCCACACAGGAAATATCTTCGTTTCGCCTACCAAGGCATATGTTACGAATTCACAGTTCTTCCGTTTGGGCTCAGTCTAAGCCCCCGGTCCTTCTGTCTGTGTGTGGAGGCGGGCTTGGCACCGCTGAGAATATCAGGTCTGAGAATTCTGACATACATAGACGATTGGCTTATCATAGCAGAATTTAAGGAGAAGGTGTTGCAGGACACTGGTCGTGTGCTCGCGCACATCACATCCCTTGGGTTCAGAGTGAATGTGAGCAAGAGCAATCTTACGCCCAGTCAAAATGTCATTTTCCTGGGCTTGGAGCTGAAGGTTCAAGGTTCAAGGTTCAAGGTAGTTTATTTGTCATTACAATAACAGGTTATGTAATGAAATCCCCCCCCCCCCAACGTTGCCATACAAATGATAAAATTAAAAAATATACTAACAGTAAGATAAATATAATAACAATAGATTAAACATAAACCAAGTAGCCAACTATGTACAGTATTAATAAGTGCCAGTGACCATACAATAATATGCTAAGTCCAGTTAGCTAAGTAGCAATTGTAAGTGAAATGACAGCATAAAACATGGTGCAGAATGAAGGAAGTACATTACGAGTTATATAGCCTAACGGCCAGGGGGAAGAAGCTGTCCCTGAACCTGTTGGTCTTGGTCTGGATGCTTCTGAGCCTCCTGCCCGATGGCAGCTTGCTGAACAATCGATGGCCCGGGTGGCTAGGATCAGAAATGATCCTTTTTGTTCTCCTCCTGCACCTCTCGTTGTGAAGGTCCTGCATGGATGGCAGGTCAGACCCCGTTATGCGCTCTGCTGTTTTAATAACCCTCTGTAGTGCCTTGCGATCGTAGGAGGTACAGCTGCCGTGCCATGCGGTGACACATCCGGTCAGGATACTCTCAATAGTACATCTGTAAAAATTGGACAGTATTCTTGCATCCATGCCGAATCTCCTCAACCGTCGGAGGAAAAAGAGCCGTTTTCTGGCCTCCTTAACCACCATATTAGAGTGGATGGACCAGGTCAGGTCATCGCTAATGTTAACCCCAAGGAACTTTATGTTATTGACTCTCTCAACTACATACTCATTGATGAAAATGGGAGCATGTTCTCCTCGCTGCTTCCTCCTGAAGTCCACAATTTTCTCCTTTGTCTTACTGACGTTGAGTTGGAGATTGTTCTCCTGACACCAGAGAGACAGTGATCGAATCTCGTCTCTGTAGGCCGACTCGTCGTCATTAGAGATCAGGCCTATAACAGTGGTGTCATCTGCATACTTAACAATGGTGTTGGAGGAGTGTGTAGCTAGTAGAGATTCTATTTTTGTTCTGTATTGTTTTTTTGCACTCTTAATGGCCTTCCTTAAATTGCGTTGTGATTCCCTGTACTTATCCATATTGCCTGAATTAAATGCTATAGTCCGTGCCTTTAACATAGTACGTATTTCCCTATTGACCCATGGTTTTTGATTGGGAAATGATCTTGAGGTTGTACATGGTACAATATCCTCAATACATTTGCCAATAAAACTGGTAACAGTCTCTGTGTATTCGTCAATGTTTCCCCTAGATGATTCCCGGAACATATTCCAGTCCGTGGTGAGGAAACAATGACGTAGTTCAGCTTCTGATTCAGCCGTCCAGCGCTGAGTGGATCTCGTCACAGGCTGTTGTTGTTTAAGCTTCTGTCTGTATGCAGGAAGCATTAGTATCGACACGTGATCTGATTTGCCGAAAGCGGGACGGGGGAGGGCCTTGTATCCATGCGGAAAAGGAGAGTAAACATTGTCCAGTGTATTATCACCTCGCGTCGGAAAGTTAACATGCCTTTTGAACTTCGGTAATACTTTCTTCGGATTCACACCATTAAAGTCACCCGCAATAATAAAGGCAGCATCTGGATGTAAACATTCAAGCCTATCGATAACACGAAACAGTTCGTCAAGCGCAGACCTGGCAACAGCTTGCGGGGGAATATATACAGCTGTCAAGATCACTGATGAAAACTCGCGGGGTAAATAGTAAGGACGACATTTGATCGTAATATGCTCCAGATTAGGAGAGCATCCTTTAGAAATACAGTCCACATCCGAACACCAGAGGTTGTTTACCATAAAGCAAACACCACCCCCCCTGCTCTTACCGGACTCTGTTGTTCGATCCTGCCGATGGACAGATAGCCCGCCCGGAGCAATAGCCGCATCCGGAATTGAGGGTTCCAGCCAGGTCTCAATGCAAACCAGGATGTTACAGTTCTTGGTGTCCCTCTGGAAAGTTAACCTGGACCTTAACTCGTCCAGCTTGTTGTCTAATGACTGGACGTTCGCCAGGAGAATGCTCGGGAGGGGAGCACGATTTTTTCGCAGCCGCAGTCGAATCAGGACTCCTCCACGCTTCCCCCGCTTCCTACGTTTGCGTCGTATTCCAGGTGATTGTACAGGTAAGCACATCAATGGATATTCCGAGGAGTTTGCCGAACTAGACGTTCTAGATGATAATGTAAGTTCCAGAGCAGTTTTAATGTCCAGTAGTTGCTGTCTATCATAGGTTAATAAAACACTGTCAGATGTGGCTACATAAAAAAACACTAGTACTAATAAAACAATAAAACGGCAAAGTTGGTTTGGAGCGTGAGAAACGGCAGCCATCCTCAACGGCGCCATCTTCCATGAACTCAGTCTCCATGCGAGCGCATCTCTCTCAAGAGCGCGTTCGCTCTCTGATGAACTGCCTGTCGCAGTTCAGAGAAGGGGCGAAAGTTCAATATCACACATGCCTCAGGCTGCAGGGTCTCATGGCTTCATCCATCCAAGTTGTGCCATTGGGACTCCTGAGAATGAGATCGTTCATGAAATGGGTTTTGTCACTACATTTCAGCCCGATTCGCGATCTTTGCCGCTTTGTAACAGTGACACACGCCTGCATGGCAGCTGTGCGTTACTGGGAGAGCGAAGACTTTTACGCACGGGGAACCCCTCTGGGGGCGGTTACGATGCGGAAAGTTGTGACGACGGATGCGTCCTTAACAGGCTGGGGTGCCACCCAGGAGGGCAGAACGGTGAACGGTCTGTGGCCAAGCAGACTGCGTTCAGCACACATAAATTATTTAGAGCTTTTGACCATCTGGAAAGCTCTGAATAATTTTCTGCCTCGCTTGCAGGGACATCACGTTCTCGTACGGTGCGACAATACCACGGCTGTGGCTTATATCAACCGTCAGGGCGGTTTACGCTCGTCGAAACTTCACGCTCTAGCCTACAAGCTTTTGGTGTGGAGCAGGCGAGTTTTCCTGTCGTTACGCGCAACTCATGTTCCGGGCATTATGAACAGAGGTGCGTATCTTCTATTTGAGGGGAAACCCAATCTACGCAGATTGGCGTCTTCACCCGCAGATAGTGGAGATGCTATGGATGAGATTCGGACGGGCGACCGTAGATCTATTCGCCTCGCGTGAAAACTACCAGTGTCCTATGTTCTTCTCGCTAAGGGACGTGGATGCGCCCCTTGGGATAGATGCACTGGCCCACCCATGGCCCAAAGTGCTCCTGTATGCCTTTCCTCCCCTGTGCCTGATAATTGCTCTTGGCTTTGGCATCTGCTAAACGGGTCAGTGAGCTACATGCACTCTCGGTTCACTCCTCGTGCACTAAATTCTCCCTCAGTGGAGATAAGGTTTCCCTTAAGCCTAACCCGGCCTTTATGCCGAAGTGCTTCCCTGCGTTCACTTCGGAGGTGTTGGAGCTGTCCGCTTTTCACCCTCCACCCTTTGCCTCCTCGGAGGATCAGAGGCTGAATGCTCTCTGTCCGGTCCGTGCTTTACAGACATATGTGACCAGGACCGGCGCTTTCCGGAAGAGCAACCAGCTCTTGTTTCATGGGCCCCCCCGCACAGAGGGAGTCCCATATCGAAGCAACGCCTCTCACATTGGCTTGTGGGCGCTATAACTATGGCTTATGAAGCAATGGGAGTGCAGCCCCCTAGGGGCATCAGGGCGCATTCCACAAGGGGCTTAGCCGCTTCTTGGGCCTTGTTTAGGGGAGTGTCACTGCAGGACATCTGCTCCGCTGCTAGTTGGGCCTCCCCTCATACCTTTGTGCGTTACTACCGGCTGGATGTCACCAGAACCTCGGTAGCACATTCGGTTTTAGGTGTGGGGTCTTCTTAACCCTTTCCTGTAACCTCGTTGGGTAAAACCAATAAGGAATAAATGGGCTGGTTGGCCATGCTCATTCCTGTCACCAAGCATTTTTTATTCATTCATGGGTGTAATTATATGCATTGGTGTTGCTGGGGTTATCATGTATGTGTCACATGCATGTTTCATGTCCTGCTTGTCCACAGCAGTTAGGTGTGGAGTCACCTTTTGCAGGTTCATGATTATGGGACGTGTCAGGCACCGCCTCTCTGAGGTGACCGTCCTTCTCTGGCTTCGGAACCTCACTGTGAGTGTATTGGGCAATCGGGGAGCTGTCCATGTCTCTCCCATAGGTGGATCTCGAAACGAGATGATGAAAGAGAACAATAGGTTACTGTCGTAACCCCGGTTCTCTGAAACATCGAGTGGAGAGATCCACCAGCGTTGCCCCGCTTGCCGCACGAGAAGCGAATATACTTACTGAGGTTATATATGCCTGGGTAAGGGGTGTGGCCTTACTTGGCATTGGCTGCGCGCTTCTGTCTGTCTAGCCAGACTTGGTGCAATTGGATGCTTCTGCAGAGGTCAGGTACGGATGCCCTTCCCATAGGTGGATCTCTCCACTCGATGTTTCAGAGAACCGGGCTTATGACAGTAACCTATTGTTTTCCAGCATTTTTCGCATATATTTGAACCCTTTCCAGCAGTGACTGTATGATTTTGAGATCCATCTTTTCACACTGAGGACAATTGAGGGTCTCTTTAACACAACCATTAAAAATGGTTCAAACATTCACTGACGCTCCAGAAGGAAAGGAGCCGGGGGTTAAAACATGGCAAATTGTACTTAATTTTGTATTCCGGGAAACATGCAAATAAATCTTCTGTTGCTTCTGAAGGGCAGTGATAAAAATAAATAAATAAATCATATTTAAACAAAATAAGAAATTTGGACATTATTCTTCATCCTGTTCAAAAGTTTTGATAGTATTTTTTTTACAGTGTGTAAATCATAATTGTAACTTAACGACATAGATCATGATCAAGTTAACAGGATGGTAAACTTTGCTAACTGTCATGTCAACAAAACTGACTCATCAGAAATATGTGTTCATAGGTCAGAAAAGCTTTAGAGCAGCATTGACCTGACTGAAGTCAGGTGCCCCATCACCTACTGAGAAGTGTTGATGGTTAATATATATAGACAAACAGGACAGACCTCACAGCATTGAGAAGTATCTAACTGATTAAAAAAAACTTTAAAGTTCATTAAGTTGGAAAGGTTGCTGTATAAATATATTTTACAGTAACTAATGCCTGCTTTATCTGTTATTAAATGATTGCCCTGGAAAATTATTTGCCCTTGTGATATTTTTGTTACTGAGAGAAATAAAAGTCTGGCAACTTGATGTTAAAATTTGCATTTGTTGAAACTAACTAATTTTGACTTAAATGTGAATTCACATATGTGAATATGGTGACTGACACTCAGTGCTCAACAAAACATCTACATGAACAGTAGTATCAGAGGTGAAAGAACCAATTTGCGCCTTTGCCTTTTCACCCAGAACCTCAGAAACTCAGTTTCCTCAGCTGTTATAAAGTTGGTTTATTTCACAGGTTGAACAAAAGATTTGCAGCATCCAACAGGTGGTGACAGGGAGAGAGACAGAGGAGGAGTTTCAAAGACCTCTGCTTTTGGTAACCTTTGAGCCTGGTAAAATGGTGATGTAACTCAATGTCAGGATGTTGAAGCACATTGCTGCTATTAAGTTGCTGTGTTAAGGCTTTCATGGTTAGCCTGACAACAACATTGACCAGTACAGAGACAAAGACAACTGGTAAACGGTAAGGCACTTAACATCTCACTATTGTTTCCATTTACAACCTGAAGGCTACTGATTTTTATTTATTTGTTTATTCATTCATTTATTTATTTTAAATGTTATATTTAATAATTAATGTTCATATGAAGATCTTTATTAATAACTTACAGGAACTGCTGAAAAAATGAGGAACTTGTCATCCTCCACAGAAAAACAGAATGTGAAAGTAGTTTCTTTCGTAAGTGAGATGCTGACTGCATATTTTACTTTTCTTCTGTCACAACATTTGTGTTATGATATATTTTATAACTCATTTTCTATTGTCTCACAGTTTATTTTATTTTATGATATTTATCGCTTTGTTTTTTTCCATATCTATTTCATTGTGCAGAAACAAAGAAGAGACAGTGCTATGGGGACACCAGCATCACCTTCCGTCATGAGTGCCTTTCCTGAAGGTCCTCCAGTTCTAGATTACAGGGAACCAGAACCTCCTCCTAAGAAGCACAAGTACCAGCAAAGCTTGAAAACCCTCATTCCACTACGTTTTGGCTCACAGTAAGACAGATTTCTCAGCATATTATAAGCATATATTTTTGATTTCAGTAATGAAAGTGATCTGTCCATTTCATCAAGAGATCTGAGAAAAACCGAAAGAACCTTTGTTTTCATGATTGTTAATGCTCCGTTTTTGTTTGTTTTTTTATCAACAAGTCTGTCATTCACGTGACATTTCTGAATCTCCAAATGTCTGATAAATTCATAATGTAATGTCAAATGTAAATTTTCTAACTCTGCACAGCTCACACCCAGTTGATGATGCTGGTTTCTTCTCCTTCACATCATTTGCATGGATGACACCCATGATGTGGAGGCTCTTTAGGAATCGGTTAAATGAGGACTTTCCCTCTCTCTCACATCATGATGGAGCCCACATCAATGGAGAGAGGTATTCTTCATAATCTTTTCATTTAAATCTTAGCTTAGTTCAAGAAGTCTCGACAGATTGAGTAGCTAAAAAAAGTAGTAACAAAAAAAAAAACACTGGTCACACGTTAACTCGTTGTCTGAGGTCTAAGAATGTTTTTCTGAATCCAGGATGAGTCTTGGAGAATGTACAGTATTTGTGGGTATTCAAAAAATGAAAACAGGTTGTGATTTCTGTTGTGTTCAGGTTCCAGAGACTGTGGGACGATGAAGTTGCCCGTGTGGGCTTAGAGAAGGCATCTCTTCCTGCTGTGGTCATTCGTTTTCAGAAGACAAGATTAATAGTGTCATTCTTGGCTTCAGTCCTCTTTACTTTTGCTGTATTTATTGGACCGGTATGTAAAATGACATGGCAGTACAAAATAAGAAAAATATTAAGCGTGATATTATAAAGACATGTTATTTCCTTAGTTAAATAATTTATATTGTCAGTGTACAACAAACTAATTTTCTGTAAAGTAGAATAAAATAATTTGGTCTGTCTTCTAGTCAATTCTAGTGTATGAAATCCTGAACTACGTCGAGCATCCTGAGACATCCACTCTGTTGCATGGCGTTGGTGTGTGCGTGGCTCTGTTCACAACTGAATTCAGCAAGGCATTTTTTGCGTCGCTCATGTGGGCTGTGAATTTGCGTACCGCTGTGAGAGTGAAGGGAGCCTTCAACATGCTTGCTTTCAAGAAAATCATCTCTCTCAGGAATCTTACCAGCATCAGTGTAGGAGAGGTAAACTATTGATTTTTGATTCGACAGTGAATACTGCCACTTTACTGTTTGTAGAATCTATTGGTTCTTGATAAGGAATTTGTATTTATTTACTCAAGTACTCCAACCACTTTTTAATTACTTAAATTATATATAATACAAATAGTGCTTGTCATAAACTGTTTATTTCTATCTTTTGTTTCTCTATGGTGTAGACTATAAACGTGTTGACGAGTGATGGTTATCGGATGTTTGAGGCGGTCCTGTTTGGAACGTTTCTGCTGTGTGTTCCTTTACTGCTTATCATATGTATCATATATGCCTGCTTTATTCTGGGATACACGGCACTAATTGGAATTTTGGTCTACCTCGTGTTCCTACCAATACAGGTGTGATGGTCTTTTCTGTTTTGTGCAACACATTTTCGAGATCTACATTTAATATTTACCCGTCTCAGTAATATTTTGTATTTTCCCTGTCTGTTTGTATGTGCGCGCTATAGTTCTCAATTGCCAGGCTGATTAGTGTGTTCAGAAGGCGGGCTATATCTGTGACAGACAGACGTGTTCGCACAATGAATGAGGTTCTGACCTGCATCAAGCTCATTAAGATGTATGCGTGGGAGGAGTCTTTTGAGAAAACTATCACAGGTTGCCCATCCATTCATCCATCCTATTGTATTTTACTCATGACTCTGTGAAATGCTGTGTTTTCTCTCACCCATTCTTTCCTTATTTTTTTCGGATATAGATATTAGGAAAAATGAGAAGTTGCTATTACAAAAGGCTGGTTATGTTCAGAGTTTAAACTCTTCCTTAACAACGATAGTCCCCACACTGGCAACCATCCTCACCTTCATTGTCCACACTGCACTGAAACTGCCTCTTCAACCTTCTACTGTAAGTGCAAAAAAAAGGCTTATAATTTGCTAAATGGATAAGTTTACACTACTATTCAAAAGTTAGGGATCAAAAAGAAATTAATACTTTTATTACTTCTTTTTTTTCCAAATAAATGCTCTTCTTTGGAACTTTCTGTTCATCATTGAATCCTAATAAAATGTGCATCACAGTTTCTACAAAATTATTAAGCAGTATAACTGTTTTCAACACTGATGATAATAAGAAATGTTTCTTGAGCACCAAATCAGCACATTAGAATGATATCTGAACCTGCTTTGCCATCACAGCAATAAATTACATTTTAAAATGTATTAAAATAAAAAACAGCTATTTTAAATTGTAACGATATTTCACAATATTATTGTTTTTTTGATCAAATAAATGTAGCCCTTGTTAGCATTAAAAATCTTACTAACCCAAAACATTTGAATGGTTGTGTAAATGTGTAAAACCTCTTTACTTATACATTGATTGATCGATTTATTGTTTTTATTTTGTATTTGACTAATTCTGTTCAAAGCACTGGTCTGTCTTAACTGGCTTAACTGTTGTAATTCCCTAAATCACGTAAACTGGCAAATGACTCTGATGTACTTGAAACTTTGATAAAGTTAGAGATGAGTTTTCTCTAACCATCTGATTATTTCCTCGTAGGCGTACACTATCATCGCTGTATTTAACTGCATGAGGATGTCTATGGGCTTGTTGCCATTCTCTGTTAAAGCCATTGCTGAGGCTAAAGTGGCTCTTGCGAGACTCAAGGTTGGACTGATTCACGGGTTTCTCTCAATCAAAATCAAAGATAATTTTCTCTCATTTATACCTTATTGTCAAAAAGAGTTCCTCCTTTTCCCTATGAATTTGTACCTTTGGCCCCATGATCTGCTCTAATTTGTTTTAGTTAAGGACATATTGAGATAGATGTAAATCTTGTTCATAACATAACATATGTGTAACTAAAAGATAAGTGTGTGGAAAACATATTTTCACATGCTGTATTTTACACATGCTGTAACTTGATACTCTAAAATGCGTCAGTCACGTATTTTACATTGAATTCCTGATTTTCCTCTGCAGTATGATGCAAATAACAGAATATTTAATGATTGCATCTCTACAGAAACTTATGTTGGTACAGAACCCCAAAGGTTATCTTACCCAGGATAAAAATATGGATTTGGCGCTGGTCATGGAAAAGGCCTCATTCTCTTGGAGCCTGCCAGATGACATGAACGCCACTGGAAAACCACAAGATCCCTCTCAAAGCGCCACACACCAGTCAGACTCCCAACCTTCAATCAGAAGCATCAGCTTCACCCTTTCAAAGGTGTGATATTCATATATCATAATGTGAGGCACTATAACATTCCAGTTGTCGATAGACAGGATGTGTTCTGACACTACAAGAGACTAATGAATCTCTCTTTTCAATTATAGGGAAGTCTGCTTGGGGTGTGTGGCAATGTTGGAAGTGGAAAAACCTCTCTGATATCAAGCATTCTTGAGCAGGTGTGGCACCACCTGCCTTTTCTACGTCCAAGACACATGATGTGATGAGGTGTGACTGACAGTATAATCATTTATTCCTGCAGATGCATCTTGTGAGTGGGTCTGTATCAGCTAATGGAACATTTGCATATGTTTCCCAGCAAGCCTGGATATTCCACGGGACTGTAAGGGACAATATCCTCATGGGAGAACCATTTGACCAAACCAGGTAAAACTAGAGAACACCAAAAACAAAACTGGTCAAAGAATGTGCGTCAACAGTTACATGTTTGTTTTTTGAAAAGTGTCAGGAGAGTTCACTTCTGCACAGCAAAATGATTACCAAAATGTATAATCAAAAACAGGCAGTGCGGTTGCCAGAGTTTTACTTATAAACCCACATTTGAAGTTACAGTATGACATTTTACTGGAGGCCAAATGCCAAAACAAAGTCTATCATATTATCATCTTTATTGGCCAAAAGAGGAGAGCTTAATGGAGAACAGTGGATGATTTAGAGTGATAAACAGCACTAAACTGAACGAAGAAGAAAACGTACAGTCATGTCCTAAAGCAATGCAGTTACACATGACCTTTTTTTTAGCTACAATAAATCTTGATAAATCTTCTACAGCCTGACCTATGTAAAAAGGTAAAAGGAAAGCTTTAATGAAGATGAAATTTAAAAATAAAAAAATCTCATATGCGTAATACAAATTTAGCTGATGAATAAATGTATCTCACAGTTAATGTGGTCACATTAAAAAAAAGTCCATGGTCTATTGTCAGCAGTGTAGTGATGTGTGAGCTGTGCTTCATACAGAAGTCAAGCTTTTTGTTGGTCAATGTGGCGAAATCTGAAATGACCTGCAAAAAATTAGTCAAACAACTGTATGTGACCGATCCTTTAGCCTCTCAGATAGATGTTAATATGATCTAAATATTAAGCAGATCAATATCATATGTGACCCTGGATCACAAAACCAGTCTTATGTTGCACGGGTATATTTGTGGCAATAGCCAACAAAACATTGTATGGGTCAAAATTATCCATTTTTCTTTTATGCCAAAAATCATTAGGATATTAATTAAAGATCATGTTCCATGAAGATATTTTGTAAATTTTCCACCTTAAATATATAAAACATTTATTTTTGTGAATGGATGCAGCACTATCGCCAATAGAAATGGACAACTTTAAAGGCGATTTTCTCAATGTTTCGATTTTTCTGTACCCTCAGATTCCAGATTTTCAAATAGTTGTATCTCGGCCATATATTGTCCGATCCTGACAAACCATACATCAATGGAAAGATTATGTATTCAGCTTTCAGATGATGTATAAATCTCAATTTAAAAAAAATTACACATAAGACTGGTTTTGTGGTCCAGGGTCACATATTAGAGTGTAAAAGAGTAGTTTTGTATGAGACTTGACATTATGTCCCCATGGTAAGTGTGAATTTAGTGAGCAAGGACTCAGAACAAAACAATTTAGACACCACTAACCCATTCGTCTTGAAATAGCAAGTTTTAATTGACCTCACTGTCTGTCCTACCATGCTCCTAGGAATCTGCCCCTCACCTTTCAAACATGTAATCTACCAGATCCTGTTTTATAGCCATGAAGACAGTAAACCGCTTTATGGTGTGGATTTTTATAGCTTGTAATGGCTTTTATTGGAAGAGGTAAATTTCTGGCTCTGGTCACAGTCTCAGTTGCTTTATAATCTGTCAAATTGTTGTTGAACATTGATCCTTTGTACTGAGATGAACTGCTGCATCCTAAAAAAAAGTGTTTATGTGCTTGCTGTGTTTTAGATATGACAGTGTTATTTATGCCTGCTGTCTGAAACCTGATCTGACAATACTTCCATATGGAGACCAGACAGAGGTCTGTTTCCACATGTTCACCAACACTCTGATTAGATACTAATATATATATATATATATATATATATATTTTAATTGAACCATTAAATGTTTATAATACTAAGGAAGACAGTTTAAAGGAATACATATAACGTATGAGGATAATAACATTGCTTATGTGTGTGTGTGTGTGTGTGTGTGTGTGTGTTAAGATTGGAGAGCGAGGTATTAATCTTTCAGGTGGTCAGAAGCAGAGAGTCAGTTTAGCCAGGGCAGTGTATTCTAACAGGGACATTTTCCTTTTGGATGATCCTCTGTCTGCTGTCGATGCACACGTTGGGAAGCACATTTTTGAGGAATGCATCAAGAAAGAGCTGAAGGGCAAATCAGTCATTCTGGTCACTCATCAGCTGCAGGTAATTCACTCTAACAACATAATCCATAATGTCAGTTATTGTTTATTTGCTTTGCAGGCTTCTTTTCTGTTTAAGTTAGTGGAATAAATATTTGCTCATACCAGATAACATCTATAGATAAATGATGTTAATAACAAAGTTCGGGGAGGAGCACATTCAGATAATCTACCCAGTCAGGGAGAGGAGGCCGATATAAAAATAGCCGACTCACCTCAGTCCCATGACAGTTTTCCAGCATCCCTCTTCCACCCCAACTCCTCACTCTTATCTGTTCCTATCCCAGCCAGGGAGACAGGGGGTGTACTCTGGGTTCGGTCCACATTCAGAGCTCGGAAATGGTGTTTGTAAAAAGTCATGCTAGTCAGGCCAGTTTCTATAATGATATAGATTATTCTAGTTCTGGTTTAAATATCTAAGATATTGCTCTTGTGAAAGCTGCTCGAAAAATGACTTAAAGGAATAGTTCACTTCAAAAGGAAAATTCTGTCATACTCACCCTCAGGTTGTTTCAAACCTGTATGAATTTCTTTCTTCTGCTGAACACAAAATTCTATGGAAGTCAATGGGGTACATCAACTGTTTTGTTTCCGACATTCTTTCAAATATCTTCCTTTGTGTTCAGCAGAAGAAAAGAAAAAAAAACTTGAGGGTGAGTAAATGATGACAGAATTTTCATTTTTAAGTGAACTGATCCTTTAAGATAAATAGCTT
Source organism: Scardinius erythrophthalmus (assembly GCF_964197995.2). Classification (NCBI taxonomy): domain Eukaryota; kingdom Metazoa; phylum Chordata; class Actinopteri; order Cypriniformes; family Leuciscidae; genus Scardinius; species Scardinius erythrophthalmus. Next base: position 37,912,627 of record NC_138222.1, read on the forward strand.
AACTCTGGAGGGATTGCTGATTTATTAGATTTATAAGCTTTTTGTCAACAGATGTTTCTCTCCAATTTTAAGGGTTAATAGTTAATATATAACAGTGTCTTGGAAGGAGATCTAAAACTTGCATGTAAATGTACATAAACCTAATGTTGACAGTTTCATGAAGTATCAGTAATGATTAATTTGTATTTTTGTAACGCATTTAATGAATAACCTCCTCAGGTTGGGAAAAGGGTAATCTAAGCCTGACTCACTATTATGTAATGGCAGGAACATATAATGCACATCACGTGCATTTACAAAATTCTCCATCAGAGAAACCACACACAAACCTTGTCACACAGCACGTCTGTGTCAGTCAGTGTGACTCAGCAGAACAGTTGTCTTTTAATGTGTAACTTTACATAAGGATCTTAAAATTGTAGCTTTTCACCAATGATTCTCAGTTTTTTTTGTGTGCTCAGCTCAACTGATGTCCTCATTTGCTCCGCTCTGTTGTGTTTGCAGTATTTGGAGTTTTGTGATGAGGTGTTGTTGTTGGATAATGGGGAGATAAAGGAGGCAGGCACTCACAGTGATTTGATGAAAGCTAAAGGCCACTACGCTCATCTTATTAACAACGTCCAGATGGAACAGAGCAACGTAACCAATCTCAATTACTTTACACATGAAATGAGCCATTAAAATACCACAACTTATTTCCTATGTTGACATGTATTGGCTTCCAATACTAAACTAAATGAAACAAACATGTCCTCTTAATTTTCATTTTTGGATCATATAGGAAAATATAGAAGCTGATTCCAAAACACATACTGACTCTAAACTGACCAATGCAGATGAGCCCAAAGTCAACGGCATCGATAACCCAGGTTAGTGGATGAATATGTTATATCTTGGTGCATTATTGCACCAAGATTCTAGAATCTTAGAATCTACGTTTCTTTCATTTTGGATCTCTTTAGGAGACCTCCCCCCTTCCAAAGAAAAAGAAAACACTGACCAAGTGTAAACATTTTCAAGCAGTCCTTTTAAATAAATGATTATTTTTCAAATGTAAAAATTTGCTTTAAAATGATTTTAAAAAATGATGTTTTCATTATTAACTGTAGTGACTCTTTTGATATTTTCCTGACATTATTTTATTTTGTAATAAATTAAAAAAGAAAAGATTCTTCGCTATGCAAATATCTAATTTATTTATACATTTATTTATATAAGACATATCACAATTATTTAATATAATTAAATAATAGCTGAACATAATTAATAATTATTGAATTATAAAACAAAGGCAAAGCATGATGGCTTCCATAGAAGTTCTATACACGCCTTTACGTTTAGCATGAACATTTTAAGTACATCATTAAGGATTTTTGTGTTACACATGTGAGCCAAATTTGTGTTCACATAACTTGATAGCCTTTGGAGGAATTACAGTTTAAATATGCAATCCCTAAATCTTCTAAATATTATTAAATGTAATGATCATGCATTCCATTCATAAGCAATTTATCCTCTTAATTGTGCACTTTTGGTGAGAAAAACATCTGCTAACAGACATCTCTCTTTCTTTTTAGCTTTTGAAATGTCTGATGAGAAACATGTAACAAATGAATTACCCAAAGACTCCACAGAAACAAAAGGTAGATGTATAAACATCTTCACAGTATATTATTATTATGAATAAGTCCATTATGACCACACAGTATATTCAGTTTAATCTGATTATATTGAATGGTGTTTATGTGTGATTCAGGGAAAAAGGATCAGTTGGTAACACAGGAAGTGTCCCTTGAAGGTTCAGTTACGTGGAGGACTTACCACCAATACTGCAAAGCTGCTGGAGGTTTTTGTTCTTTGTTGTAAACTTTTTTCTTCTCTCTCCATCTTGGTCTCTCTGTCTGTACATTATAAATGCTGTAAAATTTATATCTCTGTAGGATATATACTGCTGGCACTTGTTTTACTTGTCTTCACTCTTCTTGTGGGATCGACTGCTTTCAGCAATTGGTGGCTCAGTCACTGGTTAGAACAGGGATCAGGGGTAAACACACACACACACACACACACACACACACACACACACACACACACACACACACACACACACACACACACACACACACACACACACACACACACTCATCTGACTCATCAAGACCTTACCATCACTTTTCAAACTGTTTTCTCTCTGTGTGTTCTTGTAGAACAGTTCCAGTTCTAATCTAACAGCAAACAGCGATAATATCTCAGACAATCCAGACCTGCCATTCTACCAAATGATTTATGGCATTATTATTGTTGCCATGGTACTGCTGAGTATTGTCAAGGGCTACACCTTCACTAAAGTCACTCTGCGTGCCTCTTCCAAACTCCATGATACAATGTTCAAACGGGTAAGATTAGCAGATTTACACTTCCTGAATTTTTGGTTTTAGATCATATTATTCACAACCCTTTTGACTCGAAGGCCCCCGCAATGTCTAAAATAAGAACAAAAATCAATTGAATAGACATCAGTATCAGTACTGATCAGTAATAATTCATAGTGCATAGTAAAAAGATGCCAATAAAACAAATATTTAAAATAAACCATCTTTATGTTTTTTCTACATTATTTTGGAGATTCAAGTTAAAAACTGTAATGTTGGGTACGATTAATCTCGATTAATTACAGAAAAATGTGTGATTAAATAATCTTTTATTAATCATTTGATGTATTGACATACATATATATATATATATATATATATATATATATATATATATATATATATATATATATATATATATATATATACATACATATATATATATAATTTTGTTTTTTTTTCAGATATGTACATGGTGTATTTTTTAATGTTTATTTTATTTTAGCTTTTTTTGCAGTATTTTTGGTGTAATTGTGACAAAGCTGCTTGTTTTTTTTAACAGAAACTAGGAGTGAGTGTATTATTATTATTAATATATTAGTGATATATTAGATTAACCATGATTCATTTTGTGATTCCAGAAGTTTCAAAAACTGAACTGTTCTTTAATAAAAACAATAGTTATCTTAATTTTTTTTTTTTTTTTTTTATTTAGATTAGAGATAGATTGTTTTACTATATTAATAATAATTTATTAATTTTAATACTTTTTAGTCATCCTGCAGCCTCTTGGTTGATCTAAACCCTCCCTATAGCACACAAACTCAAAAATTAATTGGACAAAGTTTGTTTAGTAATGGAATGTAATAATTGTGCTACTATTTGTTCAGTAAAATGAAAACTATTTGAGAAGAATTTTGAATTACCATTTGACTATATTTTTCATCAGATCCTTGGCAGCCCAATGAGTTTTTTTGACACAACTCCAACTGGCCGCCTGGTGAACCGCTTCAGTAAAGACCAAGATGAGGTTGATGCAGTTTTGCCGTTCAACATGGAGAACTTTTTGCAGTTCTGTCTGATCGTTACTTTCACCATTCTCATCATCTGCATAGTATTCCCATACCTCCTGATCGCCGTGGTAGTTCTCGGACTCATCTTTGCCACAATCCTATAGTAAGACACAAACATTGCACCTTGATATCATAAGATGTGTTATTATTCAGAAGTAGAATATAAAGATTACAATCACAGATTCATGTTTTAATGCCATGAAATGTACAAACCATCCGTTTTCTTTTGCCCTAGTGTTTTCCAAAGGAGCATTCGTCAGATGAAGAGGATGGAGAATGTGAGTCGTTCTCCCTGGATCTCTCTCACCACCTCTACCATACAGGGACTCAGCACCATCCATGCCTATGACAAAAGAAAGCAGTACATTGAACGGTAAGATATTACTGACAATATATTTGGATCTATGACAATATAATTTTATATTCGAAAATATTTAAGAAAGACATACAGTGCAGGGCAACATGCAAATGAGTGACACTCATGAATCATACCCCAGTAATTATCCAGCATACCTAAGCTATGACACACAAGTAGGGTTGCCACCTTTGATTTGTGAAAAAATCAAATGGCATTATTATGGTTGGTGTCTCCTTACCCATTCAGAAAAGTTTTCTCTTTTCGCCCAGTCTGAGTTGGAATGGTGCGTTCACACCAAATGCGAATAGAGCGTCTGGCGCAAGTGATTTCAATGTTAAGTCAATGCAAAGACGCGTTTACGCGCGTCTGGAGGTCCTGCGGGGCGAATGAGGCGTTGTAAATCGTTTTTTCTTTGACACTGGTGGCTCATCCGATTTTGTTGTTATCCTCCTCCTCCGTCTCCCCCCCCATTTCACAAAACTGAGTAAATAGAAAGCTAGCGAGGAACTGAACTCACACTGTTTCATCCTGGATGTGTGTGGATGCGTGCGACCGACAGGCAGTTGCTAGGCGATAGGCGACAAATTGAGCTTCCAAGCAAATAAAAGTAAACGCCTGGCATTGGCCAATCCACTGTTTTACCCGTTTACAGACACAGGATTGGATGTACACAACCATGAAGAAAACACAGTAACAGTAGAAGTAAACGGTTTAATTTGAAACCAGGAAATTCTACTTTAGAAGTACATTTTCACAAAAAAACAAAATTTTCGTTTCGTGAATTTTCCGGGACTTTTCGCTCAAAAAAGAGAACAATTCCTGGAAAACCGAGACGGGTGGCTACGACACAAGCAAAAGTGTTAATTATTTAGACCAACAATACAATTACGAGTGTAATATTGCTTCTATGCAACGGTCTAATAAAAAGTTAATATTGAAACTGAAATTGAATTGCAACAAAATAAAACACAATTCTTTGTTTTCCTCCACCAATGAAGCCAAAACAGATTTGACTGTTGTGAAGGATTTTGTTCCTGAATGAAACTATTTTTGAAAGAATCAGTTGAATCACTACTGGTGTAATGTTGTAACCTGCAAAAAGAGTGCCAGTGCTGTTTGACCATATACTGCCAGTCAAGGATCAGAACTAACTGTTGTATCGTTTTAAATTAAATTTAGGCCACACGAACTGTGGCCTTTAAAGAGAACTCAGTACTAAAAGTCAAAAAAAAAAAAAAAAAGAAAAAAAAGTATCTTCACGCAAAGCCAACACTAAAAGCTCAGAGCCTATGTTGCCCCCACAAATGTAGCAAACATCCAATGAATTCAAAGCCTCATATTGTTTGTGTTTCCAATAACAGGTTTAAGATGCTGAGTGACATCAACTCAAACCACTTCCTGCTGTTTAATTGTGGGACTCGCTGGCTGTCATTTTGGTTAGACTTCCTGTCTGCTTCTGTTACTCTAATGGTGGCACTGTTCGTAGTGCTCAGCCCCAATGAGGCCATCAACCCTTCTCTAAAGGGACTGACCTTATCTTACACGATACAGGTAACTCTCACAGTTAAGACTAAAACAGTAGGTTAACAACTGAAAGATATCTGAGCACTTTGTGTTTATGCCATTTCAGTTGACTGGAATCCTTCAGTTTGTGGTGAGATTATCCACTGAGCTGGAGGCGAAGTTCACCAGTGTAGAGAGACTGCTGGAGTATATTACGGTAAGAGACAAACATTAGGTTAACCTTCGGGTCAGGGACGTGCACAGACATTTTGAGGGGCAGGGGCTCAAGTGAAATAAAGGGCACTTCTCATAATTACGTATTTTTTTTCTTTTTTAAACAAAAAAGTATATATATTAATGCAATTAACTGACTAATTTAAAAAGTTAATTATTTTTATCTTCATCAAACTCACACAATTGTTTCATTTTCAAAAGATGTCTACAAAATAATCAGTTCACACAGAAACCATGGTCTCCTTAGTATTCACTAGGTTTATAGAGCAGCAAAGGAAACCATTCCACAATGTATATTATTTAGAATAACCTAAATAACTGCATCAAACAGAGGGGCGTGTTTTACTAATAATTTGTTTATTTTTGCACAAGGCACTACATCATTTTAATTATTTTGGTGTTATCAGAATACATAACACTTTAAAATCAACACAAATATTCACTCTAAACTGAAGAGGGCTGTTGCTGCTATTTTGTTAACTTTACTGAAAAAATCACTGCAAACTGGGGACGTTCTGTATGCAAATTAGGCGTCAACTAGTTAAAATGCGCACATTTGCATCTAATTGACAGGGCAATGCAGGTAAATAGGATAAACAAAATAACTAAAGCATATCACCTGGTGGTGATATATGCTTATTTTATTACTAACTTATTTTATTACATGGCTTGGTTGAATTCCGATGTAGAATGCGGTCTGTTATGTCTTGATAACAGACCGCTGTGCGGAGTATAACAGACCGTTGTCATGAAAAACAGAGCGTTGCTATGGACTCACAGGATTCTAACCGTAGAGACGGAGCATACTATTTTCGTTAGCGGAAGCAATACAATCGGGTTTAAATCGATAAACTGCCTTTTAAATCAATATTTTGTGTCAAATGAATTATTTATTTGGTAGGTAGCCATGTAATAAGCAGGATAATGTATAGCGATTATCCCTTACACATTAGCTAGTCTAGTAGCTCATGAGGCATGCATGCTAGCAAAACACAGGTTAACTATATTTGTCGTTGGCTAACGTTAATTAGCAGTAAATTCGAGCCTCGAATTTCGAGGCACTGGTAGTTTAATCTTTTGTTCATCGCCAGCGCCACTCACCTCAGCACAAGCCATTGAAGCCAAGAAAAACACTGCTGGGAGGGGCTGCTGCTGCCTGCAGGTGTGTGTGTGTGTGTGTGTATGTATGATGTGTGCTGATGTGCACCGCTGCGCAGAGACGCGGGTGGGGTGGGGTGGGGTGGGGTGGGGTGGGGGGGGGGGGGGGGGGAGCGCTTCAGAACTCCTGACCTGATATTTAGATATACTGTTCTTCAATAAATATATCTGTTTGACAGGGAAGCTGTGCGCAAACAGGAATATATATTATTTTTCATAAAAAAAAAAAAAAGCACCCCAGAAAAAAGGGCACTTTCTCTCCAGGAATAAAAAGGGCAGGTGCTCAAGCCCCCTTTGATGTCTATGTGTGCACGTGCCTGCTTCGGGTTATCATGCATTCATATTCAGTTTAGCCAGTTCAATCATAAATATAGCAGATTGAATAGTTTTAATTTATCACTGCTTAATTGTGTGCTGCAGAGTTGTGTATCAGAGGGTCCACGAAGTGTCAAGGGTGCTCACATCCCCGCCGGCTGGCCACAGGAGGGCGCCATTACCTTTAAAAACTACAGCATGAGATACAGGGACAACATGCCTGTAGTCCTCAGTAATCTCCACATAAATATTAAACCTGGGGAAAAACTTGGCATTGTGGGACGCACTGGTTCTGGTGAGAGAGAACATATAATGTTATATTCAAAGCTTAATTTTGTTTTTAAATGTTAAGATTAATTTCCTCTTATTGTTATAAGTTCAGATTGACGCAGTGCATAATGGGTTAAATTAAGAAATGGAATCTGTTTAAGTCGTCATTCTAAAGTATTCTTTAACAAATGTGGCTGCCATCATAAAAATGCATAACGTAGCTAGTGCATTTCAGTAAAGTCATGTAATATAAATGAGGATTTTCTGTCTCTGTTTCTCATGGATTTGTTCTTTGCCGCCCTCTTTCTGATTCAGGGAAGTCCTCTCTGGGTGTGGCATTGTTCCGTTTGGTAGAGCCGGCTGAGGGCACTATTTTGATAGATGATGTGGACATCTGCAAGCTGGGGCTGAAAGATCTTCGCAGCCAACTCTCCGTCATCCCACAGGATCCTGTACTCTTCATCGGCACTGTCAGGTGACCTCTCACCTACCAACTCTACACTTCTATTCATTACATCAAGATGATTCAATTTACTTTATTCCTATTTTATTCACAATAAGAAGTGAATCACCTTGTCTTATTCAGTGAATTTGTTTTTTTGTCAGAAAATGACCTGAACTTAAATAAGGCAACATTCATTGTGTGATATCGAAAAATAAAATGCCAATTATCCTCGATACTTATAACCTTAATCTGTGTACATTTTTGTGTTTTGTATTCTTGTACATGTTGTAATGTGCAGATTGAGGAATGGTGACTTGAATGTGTTTGTTTGTATGATTACTGTGTGTAGATATAACCTGGACCCGTTTAACAACTACAAAGATGAGGAGCTCTGGCTGGCATTAGAAAAGACCTACATGAAGGACACGGTAAAGACTTACTCTATACAAGGCCCGCAAGCAATACTGGATATAGTTTTGATTATGTTTCAAGTAAATACGTTTCTAGATCTTGCGTCAGAGGGGTTCTCCAAATATGTTCCTCATTTTTCAAGTAGTAGAACACAGCCTGAATGCTCACACTTTTCAGCTACAGGTTTCAAACTTGATTAACATTACCTGTTTAAGTAGTCTATATTTGATCAAACTTGCATTGTGTTTATGCAAGTCTACTTCTTTCACTGTATATGATAAAGTTTGCTTTTCAGGTGATCAGTGGGGTGCCATGATTTCATTGTTATTTCAACAGTCATGGTTTCTACTAGGAGCAGCTCAAACATCATTAAGTTAATCTAGCCTTTTATGTGAGGATATAATTTATTGAGAGAGCAAAAAAACAAACAAAAAAACAATATAAGAGTGGGCATGTTACTGTGAGCTGCACTATAGTGATGAAACATAGACGTAACATCTGCTTAAATTCCTTTCACACTTTGGTCCACGGTAACATAAAAAAGAAAGGAGAAACAGCAATTGAATATTAGTCATAGAATTTAAAAGAAACACTCAAGCATTCAGGTGTTAAGTCATCCGCACTTCTCTTTCTCTTTCCTGCAGATTGCTAAGCTGCCAGAGAAGTTACACTCTCCAGTAGTGGAGAATGGAGAGAATTTCTCAGTTGGAGAGCGGCAACTCATGTGTATGGCCAGAGCACTGCTCCGTAATTCCAAAGTAAGAATACAAAACACACACCAGAATCCCCTCAAAAAAATTCCTTGCTCTTAACAGGGTCTGATAAAGTTGTGTTCATAGATCATTCTGTTGGATGAGGCGACGGCGTCTATAGACTCCGAGACTGACAGCATGATCCAGCACACCATCAGAGATGGTTTCCAGCACTGCACAATGCTCACAATTGCCCACAGGATTAACACTGTGTTGGAGAGTGACCGCATACTCGTCATGGATCAGGGCAAGGTAATCCACTACTTTTTAATATATAAATTGACATTACATTAAACTAAATACAGTACATTACTGTCTAATAGCATTATTGAAGTACTCTGTTCCCCTTATGTAGCAACGCATAAGCTATTTTCTATGATTTTGTGGGCACTTCCGATTCATTTGCCGCTATAGGTAAATAACCGGAAGAATAAAAGAATGCTGCAAATGGTAAAATTATGACGATTATAAATTAAAATAATATGATAACAAATATCAGTTTGCAATATCAAGCAGCATAATGGGCAGTTTTTGTACAGTAGCTAAAATAAATGGAAGTGGATGAGAACGGAAGCCTCGACACAATCAAGTTACAATCGCTCTTACATTAAGAGTAAGCCCTCTTTTATGTTTTCTCCCAGGTGGTTGAGTTTGATCCGCCGCAGGACCTGATACAGAGGCCGAACTCTCTATTTGCCTCTCTTCTAGCAGCAGCGAATCAAGTGAACTCGTGAAGCACTCTGAAACATTCTCACACTGCATGTTGTTGCAGAATTTGACAGATATTTACAGGAAGACGTACATGACTCTTGCAGAATATGTGTGTGACCTTATACATAAGCTATCACTAAAATTAAGAATACACCATTGCACGCTGCCACACTTCTTTTCAACATTACATTTATAGGTAAAAGCACGTGGATTTGCACTTTTTTTTTCTTCCAGTCAACATAGGTTTTGTCATTTTTCTTTTAAAGATTCAGAGGGCTCTGCACATTTTTGTTCATGTGCGTTAAATATCTTCATATTTTGTTATTTAGAGACAGTAGTTAAAGACTAAGCATTAACACAATAGCCTATGTTTGGTTTTTTTCACCGCTAGGGGTCGCTAACCTCTCATAATAAACAAAGGCTTATATTGATGACGCATAAGCGGAATTATGGAACTTGCCGTCATGCCGAAGGATGTAATAACGTTTATGGATGAGTGAATACATTTATGTTTTTTAACGTGACTGTGGTATGAAGCAGGGCACGATTGCTAATGAGAGACAGATATCAGCGCCATGCGCAAGTCCCGCAGATATAACGGAATGAAGACATCTCATTCTACCGAACTAACTTACCCGCAAGTGCTGAATTCGCTCCGTGTACGGCGAGTCGGCGACCGTTGACGTTCGAACTTGAGTGTGCGCGCCAGTACTTCCGGTGATCTGACAGCGAGAGCGGGAGACAACAGCGACCGAGTTCCATTCCCACAGAGATATTTTTTCACAATGAGTGTTTTTAGGATTCAAGTGAGGCGACTTGCCTTTCAGAGGGTGACAGCCTCAGCACTTCATCGCTGTGTGCCGTTATGTACCATTTCGTCACGTTACAACAGAGAAGTCAGCTTTCATGCATTCCCCGTTGACGCTGCGGTACGGGCTGAGTGGATGCAGAAGATCCGGAGGGAGGACTTCAACCCGACCACATTTTTAAATGCATATCATTTTCAGTGTATTTCACCTGTGCGTTTCTATGCTTTCTATTACTGCATTTATTTTGTGCAAGTGAGATGAGTAAAGATCTGTTCCATAAATCATAATCTGTCTGGTGTTTATAAGCAGTAGCCTACAGTATTTTACTACGTGTAAAATATACACAAACTTACCTATATTCAATTGTTTGTGGTATACAGTTAAAAATGTAAAATATTTGATGATAATATTGATCGAGCAATTGATGTAAGTAAGTGAAAATATATGCGCAGAATTGAGAAAATAGTATTTACGGAGATAAATTGTAGCCTATCACAGGGCAAACGTGAATCACACTGCATTTTATGCATACAACTCTAATCGTAGTTGCAATTCTACATACAGTAGGCATAATTGTAATTGCGTATGTGTACCATAGACGATGTGTATGCAGCATGAATCAAATACGATCTGTTCGTGAACAGTTGCATTTCATTCATTAATCTGACTATGCATCCCGATCCGTGCATTTAATTGCCATTGGCTCGTGTGATAGTAATATGAATCTTAGTAGTATTTTAAGCGATAACTGATTCTATAAACAACTATAAACGATAATTTTCGGCTTTTTCTTTTCCGGGCGTAATGCGAAACCGGAAGTGTCGCTGATCTGAAACGTGCAACTAGTCAATTACTACTCATATGGGTCAGTTTATTAGACTAATGAAACTTGTGAGGTAACGCAGCGCTGTTTCACTTGGTCTACACTAGTATCACACTAAACATTGAGTGTGTTGAAAGTTATAATGTTATTCTATGTGTTAGTTTATCTTTATGAGACTAGCAGTAAGCTAGATCAACATTAGAATAACATACTGATCATATTCTAACATTTCATCATGTTGCGCTATATAACATTGATTAGTTTTATGTACATTTGTTCACCTGTCTAATAAAGTACATGCAAGAGCGGCGTCTCGTCAAGTCGAAGTTTGTCGCGAACGTGGAGCTCTCAGCATCTCGAAAACGCCACGCTGATATTGATCCTCGATTAGTTCTCCTTTTGTCCCAAAGTCTGCTTGCCATGGTCCATAATGTTTGAACGAAACAACAATAGCGTGAAGGTGCCGCTAGACGTAACACAGTTGTCCACATCTGTCGCCATGGTTACTATGGCAGTACGAGCGGGATAACGCGGATATCACGTCATTGACAGGCGACAAGTGGGACAGGGCGACAGGCACGAGCCATTATTTAAAAGTCTCTGAAATTAAAAATCTTTGGGAATTTTTGGGATATTGTAAGTACACAACTGCATGAAATATATCACACTGTGCAAGTGATTTTTGGATATTTTATTACAAAAATCTTACATATTGTAGCTTTAAATGTTCTCAGTTTTCATAGATTCATCAGATATGTATTTAAAATATTTATATAGATTATTATGTGTGAAACAGATAATATCAAAGCACAATATATGCACAAATAAAGTCTCGTTTCTGTCTTGTACGCTTATAGTACATTTAAAGGATGCTTCTAAGAACTTTCTAGGTGAGTCAGTGTGTGTTTCTCATCTTGGACGCTAGGTGTCTCTCTCCTCCTCCAGTACCAGAGCTTATTGGGCCACGGTTGCATCAGTGGAGACACTAACTGATGAAATGTGTTGAAATTTCAGCATCAGCGTGCATCTCAGACTGATGAGGGATTGAGGGAATTATTTTAACTCAGTGAAGAGACAGCGTGAAAGACATTAATCAGATATCAGTGAATTTTTACTGCTTGTGTCCTTCAACTTATACAGTGACGCTCATTCACCCAAAAGATGCATCATTTTGAAAATACAGAGACTTTCTTTCGAAGACGCTTGTATTTTAAAAAGTTTTTTTTTTTTTGTATTTATAATTTCAAGAGGTGCAACATCTTATCTAAACACTTATTTAGGCCAGTACCTTATAACACACACGCACGCATGGCACTTCTTGTTTTTTATTGTAATGTCATCCTGCTCTGTCAGTCTGTCATTAGGTGTGAGAATGAACCAACCCCCTTGACTTCCTGTCACAGTCTTTTCCCGTCATTAGCAGATTCTGTTTATCTACAGCATTAGTCACGATTTAAACTTTAGCCGCAGGTTACTCACCAATGAACAAAACGTAGCCTACTCTAAGAACATGAAAACATGCACACCAATACAGTGTCGTTCATTCAATGCCACAACCTGTCAGTCAGTATCGTATTAGTCATCGTAGTCATCAAATCAAAAATATTCCTTAACGTGATGCCGGAGTCTCAATCCCTTAAAGGAGAACTCCGGTCAATTTTAACATTGAGCTCATTTTTTTTGTAAATTTGGAGTGCTGTCAATACAGAGAACAACGACAAAAATCGGTGTTGCCTACACCGTGTTATCCTCTTTTTAAAATTTGCACCCTGTTGACTTCAATGGGGCAAGTTTTAAACCTGCTTTTAGCTCTTAACATCCTTGATGTGTCATTACAAGTGCCCAGCCATTGTGAGTGATTCCTTCAGAGTGAACACGGGTGAATCTGACTGCAGTAGATGTGAAAGATATTAATAAAAGTGATGTTATTTCAGCCAGCGCACATACCTGTATTTACATCCTGTTTTCAGTCGAAATCCACAGTAGTCGATTGTCGAGTTCACACGCATAGGTTTAGTTAGGCTACCTATGATCACGGAACTCGACAATCGATTACTATGGACTTAAACCGAAAACAGGAAGAAAATACAGGTATGTGCGCTGGCTGAATCAAAAATATAGAATATTTTGTTGTATTAATATCTTAACATGCATTATATCAAATGCTTAAAAATAATAATAATTTGATCAAACATTGAGCAAAAAGCTGAAAAAAAAACCAAACAAAAAAAACTGCTACACTGGATCGGATTCAGAACGATGATCAAAAAAAGATCGAGGCAATCAAAGCTTCACAGTCCTAGCTCGTCCTGGGACGACATTTCATTCAGTAACATTAGGCAGTTTTGATTTATGTTGTTTAATATTGATGATCGTATTATTATATGCATATGATTACATACTATCGCTTGTTTCTGCTTCTTCGGCTGTGTTTTGATCTGGAGATTCAGTTCTCTTTCAGGGGATGTGTCATAGCACCGCCTATAACAGTTAAACACGGAAAGCGCCATTTGTCTTTTAAGGAAAGATACTTTTCAAGATACTTTTTGTTTACTTTTAAATTCTAAAATAATTTATATAGGCTACAGTAAAAAAAAATAAAAAGCATTTCAACACTTTAATGTTTTCAAACTTAGTGGAACATGTCCATAGCTAATAGTTTGCAGATGCCGCTTATTTTGATATTTTAATTGTGACTCAGAGATCCATTGTAGATACTGTACGTACAAGCAAGCTGGGATAATCAAATAAATCTGTACCTTAGTGTGCATCAGAGAAGTGGTTATTTGGTGTTAAGTGATCCAGCTGAGTGGAAATATGATCATCAGCCTGAATGCCAAGGCTTACTAATGATGTAAAGATCTGCAGTTGTTTTACAAACGTTTGTTGGTTTCATCAAGGCCCCATTTCTCTCTCTCTCTCTCTCTCTCTCTCTCTCTCACACACACACACACACACACACACACACACACACACACACACACACACACACACACACACACACACACACACACACACACACATCCGGTTAGTAGTTTGCAAGAACAATAAATCATTGACAAATGTGAACGCTATTCTTAGCCTTGTATTACAGTTGGCCCTAACTAGTTATTTCCTAACACTGTTGGACAAAGCTGAACGCATTGTTTCTGATCAATGAAAGGGATCTTCTGATCAGGCCAGGGCTTAATTGAAGATGATAAAGACAGTAAGCAGACATGCTCAGTGAGGCCAGATGTGCCTGTAATAGTCCCCAAAGCTTTCCACATGCAGAACGATTATTAATTGTATTTTCCTTTTTGGAGAGTTTGCCATGCGATGTTAGTAAAGGAAGTCTTCAATCACTCAGCAATGAAGCTATTCCTCAATACGAAAAAAGAAGAAGAATCATTACACCTCTCAGTCTGTTTGTGAAGTCTTACTGTGATCTGTCAGTTTTGGCATGATTTAAAATGTAATGAAACGTTTTGGGCTCAGCTGAACGTACTCGGTTACTAACGTAACCTCGGTTCTCTCTAGAAGAGGGAACGAGTATTGCGTAAGTAGCTTACGCATCGGGAAAGTCTTCTTTCTTCGAGATCTGAAGCCAAAAAATTATCCTTAATTTTGTATTCATTGTCAACGCAGTGCAGCAGCCGACAGACCTAGGCAGGCTGTATAAGCGTGCTCATTGGCTGCTCGGCTGCAACTGCTTAAGCCTATCGGTGAGCGCTATGAACGCGGCAACCAATGAGGGCGCTTCGCGCCCTCCGCGCCCTTCTAACCGTCAGAATGGGCGTGGCCAGCGTGTATATATTCAGCGCTCACAGGCTAAAATTCTGGTTTTCGCAGTCTGAAGCGCAAAAGCTCGTGGCGCGACACGGCAGGTTACGCAATACTCGTTCCCTCTTCTAGAGAGAACCGAGGTTACGTTAGTAACCGAGTACGTTCTCTTACGAGAGGTTCTCTCGTATTGCGTAAGTAGCTTACGCATCGGGAACCCTTTGTCAACGCCGTGTGCGCCGAGCATCCAGCCCATGAATCCCAGGGGAACCGGGGAAAACACTCTGCTGGAAAATGTGGCCGGTCGAGAGACGGGCCAGCGTAGTACATGCACTTCATGCAGCATATGAAATAGAGCGGCGCGGCCGGTCTATAAACATAGCAGTACAACAGTAGGGCCGGCGGAGCGAGCCCAAACAGTACATAAGCACTCATAAGGGTAGGAGAAAACGACATAGTCGGTCTCACATGAAGAGAAAAATTCCCACGCGGCAGAGAATAATGCGGGCGGCCAGCAGCGCGGGCCAGCACCGATAACAGCGCGTAACGGGAAATAGGAAACAGAACGGATCAGCCGGTCTGAGTCAAACACTTCACCCTGAGTAGTTACCAGAATAGCGCCAGCATATGAACGTAGTCTGCACACGGGAGCTGGGCAGAGCATACATGTCACTTATACTGACAATATTTTTGCCTGTAGGGCAGGAACTTCCAGGTTATAAAACCTCACGAATGTAGACGGGGAGGCCCAGCCCGCCGCCATACAAATGTCGTGGATAGAAATTCCGCTGGACCAGGCCCACGACGAGGCCATGCCTCTAGTGGAATGGGCTCTGATGCCCAGAGGGCACTGCAGGTGTTTGGAGGCATAAGCTGCTGCTATCGCGTCCACTATCCACCTGGACAAGCTCTGCTTCGAGGCGGCAAGACCCTTGGTGCGTCCGCCGAAGGAAACAAAGAGCTGCTCTGAACGCCTGAAAGCGGCGGAGCGCGTGATGTAAACTCTCAGCGCCCGGACAGGGCATAGGAGGTTATCACTGTCCCCACCATCGGATGCTGGCAGAGCCGAGAGGGAAATAACTTGTGCCCTAAACGGGGTTCCAATCGCTTTGGGGATGTAACCGTGCCTCGGTCTGAGAATGACTTTCGAGTCATTCGGCCCGAACTCGAGACATGCAGGGCTAACAGATAGCGCGTGCAAATCACCCACTCGTTTGACTGAAGACAGAGCTATCAGAAAAACGGTTTTAAGCGACAGATACTTTAGATCCGCGGATTCAAGCGGTTCAAAGGGAAAAGCCTTTAGGGCCGCCAGGACCAAGGACAGATCCCACGAGGGAACCGAGGGGGGCCGCGGGGGGTTCATCCGTCTAGCTCCTCTGAGGAAGCGGATAATGAGCTCATTCCTTCCCATTGCCCGGCCGAGCGTCGTCTCAGCGAACGCTGTAATAGCGGCCACATATACTTTGAGCGTGGAAGGGGATCTGCCCTTTTCCAACAGCTCTTGCAAGAAGGAGAGCACCCGCGGAACCCCGCATGCGCGCGGATCCAGGTTTTGAGTAGCGCACCATTTAGAAAACACCGACCATTTAGACGCGTAGAGCCGTCTCGTGGAGGGGGCTCTAGACTGCGTGATCGTGTTCACGACCCCTTCTGACAGGTCAACGGGTATCCGTTGATCACCCATGCATGCAGCGACCAGCGCTCTGGATGGGGATGCCAGATCGATCCAGCGGCTTGGGAGAGGAGATCCTTTCTCACCGGGATCGGCCATGGGGGTGAGTGCGACAGCCTCACTAGCTCTGGGTACCAAGTTTGGTTTTCCCATCGCGGGGCTATAAGCAGCACTGAGTGGTGCGTTTCTCTGATCCTCTAAATGACCTGTGGCAACAGGGAGATCGGAGGAAAAGCATACAGCGGGAGGCTGGGCCATGTCTGGGACAGCGCGTCTTCGCTCTTCAAATAAAACTTCAGGCATTGAGCATTGTCTTTCGACGCAAAGAGGTCGATTTCCGCTCTGCCGAATAGGCGCCAGAGAAACTGGACTGTCTGGAGGTGCAGAGACCATTCTCCCGGGGGAATGTTGTCCCTGGACAGTCTGTCTGGACCGACATTCAGGTGGCCCGGTACGTGCGCGGCTTTCAGCGAGCGCAGCGAGCGGTAAGCCCACACGAGAAGGCGTTCTGTCAGCCTGCACAGATTCCTGGATCTGACACCGCCCTGTCGGTTCACATAGGATACCACGGACATGTTGTCCGAGCGGACTAGCACATGGTGATCCCGTATGAATGGGAGGAAGCGCCTGAGCGCGTTCTCGACCGCTATCATCTCCAAACAGTTTATGTGGAGGCATTTTTCCCGGTCTGACCATAGGCCAAAAGCCGGTTTGCCCTCGAACAGAGCGCCCCAGCCTGAGGTGGAAGCGTCCGTCGAGATAATTTTGCGGTGTGAGATAGCTCCCATTGTCACTCCCCGCTGGTACCAGTCGGCCGCTAACCAGGGCTTCAGAGCTGAAACGCAGCTCTGAGTCACTCTGATGCGAATACCGCCGGAAGCCCATGCTCTGTGAGGCACTCGGGCATTCAGCCAGCATTGTAGCGGGCGCATTCGTAAAAGACCCAGCCGAAGCACTGCTGCGGCTGAGGCCATACAACCCAGTAGCCTCTGAAATGTTTTGAGAGGTACGGTGCTGCCCGGCCGGAGAGACGCGGCCAGGCGTCGAATGCAGCGCGCGCGCTGTGTCGACAGACGGGCCGTGTACTGATATACCTGACCGTCGAAGGCGAATCTCAAGAATGGCCTGTGACGGGGTATTATCAGGATCTGAAAAGCACGCGTCTTTTAGATCGAGAGATATAAACCAGTCCCTCGGGCGAATTTGCGCGAGAATTTGTCTGGTTGTGAGCATTTTGAACGGTCTTCTCATAAGAGCCTCGTTCAAACGTCTCAGATCCAAAATTGGTCTGAGTGCTCCGTCCTTCTTGGGAACGAGGAAATAACGGCTGTAAAAGCCCGACTCGCTCATGGAAGGGGAAACCGGTTCCATAGCCCTTTTGCACAGAAGTGTATTTCTGCTCGAAGTAGATGTGCTACTTCCCCATTCACTCTGGTCTCGATACGCGCTTGAAAGCGCGGAGGGCGGCGAGCGAACTGCAGAGTATAGCCCTGTTTTACTGTGCTTAGCACCCGTTCTGATGCGCCTGGAATAGTTTCCCACGCTTTTGCGTGTGCAGCCAGGGGCAGAATGGCCTCCGGGCTCCGATCGCCGCGCATCGCGGGCTCGAGAGCTCGAAACGGAGGGGCGGGCGCGGCGCGCGCGCTCTTGGTGCTTAGATACGGCAGATCGCACGCAGCGATAGCTGGCCGTTTTACACACAGTGTCCCGGTGGCTTTAGACGGGGAACATAAAGTGTGAGGCGCGACGCGCGATGGCGGCGTCGGGGCGAAAATGTTCGTTAGTATGTGTGAGCGCTCGAGGGCGGGCACAGGAGTTACATTCAGGGGCGGGCGCGGCGCGCGCGCTCTTGGTGGTTAGATACGGCGGATCGCACGTAGCGATAGCTGGCCGTTTTACACACAGTGTCCCGGTGGCTTTGGACGGGGAACATATAGTGTGAGGCGCGAAAATGTATGTGTGAGCGCTCGAGGGCGGGCACAGGACTCACATTTAAAACATGACCGGTCGTGCAAGGCCGTGTGACAGAGCGGGCAGTGAGTAGGTGTGGGCACGGAGAAGTGGACACGTGACCTACTTTTAACACTAAAGCGGCTTTTGCCTGCTTCATGAGAGTGGGCTCTGTGAGAGACACGGGATGTATAGTGCTTGTGTACAGGGGTGAGCACAGAACGTGGGCACATTCACTGTACTAGAAACACATACGGCGTCAGCCGTGCAACCAGACATTATGCTCTTTTGACATTTTCTGGGTTGCCGTGAGAACGGCGGATGCGCGCAGGCGAGCGAGTAGATACCGGCTCGTTGACTGCGGGGTAAACAGCTGCAGTAGCCGTGGCAACGGGGACTGACAGAGCGTTAAGCTTCGACGGTGGTCCAGCCGCAGGGCTGCGGGATTTAACCGTCTTTTCTTCTCTCGTGTTTAGACGCTCAAAAAATACTCGAGCACTCTGAGAAGGTGTGGTGCGAGGGGCGGGTTCGCTTTCTGTAAGTAAGAAAGACTGGCCGCGAGCTCGGAGAAGCAAGCAGCATAAATTTTATTTTCCCCGAGAGCTGGGATCGAACGCGGGTCTCTCGCATGAAAGCGTATGATTCTGCCACTGAGCCACAGGGGAATCACATAGGCTTTCAGTTAGCGCGAGCATATAAAAAGCGACCTCTTGTGTCGCGTCGGCGTTCGTTTGCAGGCGAGCGTGTGTTTAAAACAGGCTCGTTTACTGCAATAGTAATATTTCCAGTCGCCTGAACTTAAGAGGGGACTGAGAAATGTGTGAGGATTGGCGGTTGTCCAGCCGTAGCGAGACTAACACACTCTCTTCTCTTTTTGCCGGTGAGTGAGGCGCGCACGCTGAACGCTGCTCGTGACCGTCCGCTTTGTCATCCCTTGAACGGCGCAATCTGCACGGCCCAACGAGGGAGAGAGCGGGCTTGTTTTCTGTATGTAAGAAAAACTGGCCGCGAGCTCGGAGAAGCGAACAGCATAAACTTTAACTGCCGCGAGAGCGGGGATCGAAACCGGGTCTCTAGCTTGACAGTCTAGGATTCCGCCACTGAGCCACAGGGGAGAATACATTAGTACGCGGTTAGCGTCATCATGTCTTGTGACAGCGTTTGCTTGCAGGCGAGCGTGTATTTATAACAGGCTCGTATACTGCAATAGTAACAATTCCAGTCGCCTGAACTTAAGAGGGGACTGAGAAATGTGTGAGAATGGAGGTTATAGTCCAGGCCACGGCGGGACGAAAACACTCTGTTCCCCTTTCACCAGTGACGCGCGAGGACGGAGTAGCTTTCTTGTAACGTAAAGAAAGCTCAGACCGTCCGCTCCTGCCATCCCTTGTGAGCGGCGCAGTTTGCGCGGCTCGAACAGAGGGAGAGGAAACTCGCTCCGAGACCGTCCGCTCCTGCCATCCCTCGTGAGCGGCGTATTGCACGGCTCGAACAGAGGGAGAGGAAACTCGCTCCGAGACCGTCCGCTCCTGCCATCCCTCGTGAGCGGCTCAGTTTGCGCGGCTCGAACAGAGGGAGAGGAAACTCGCTCCGAGACCGTCCGCTTCTGCCATCCCTCGTGAGCGGCTCAGTTTGCGCGGCTCGAACAGAGGGAGAGGAAACTCGCTCCGAGACCGTCCGCTTCTGCCATCCCTTGTGAGCGGCGTATTGCACGGCTCGAACAGAGGGAGAGTACGGGTATCTATCACATTCACCTCATCTCCTGACGCGGCGGCGGCGCGGGCAGAGCCGGCGGTTGAGCGGCCGGGAGGGAGAGGGCGAGAGAGAGCTCGAGGGAGAGGTTCCGGCGAGCTCCTCAGTCACAACAGTCTCCGGTGGTCGCTGCGAGCGGCGCTTCTTATTGCGCGGCCCGGCAGGGACAGGCGGAGCGACAGCTTGGTCGAAAGCTTCAAGTCGAGCCCGCAGGGTCGACATTGAAAGCTCTTCGCACTCGGAGAGTGCGGTGGCGGCGTGCCCGCGGCCCAGTCGGAGAGCGCAGAGAGGTGGCGGTCTCCGTAGCTGAGCGGGGCGCGGCACGAGCCGCAAAAACGAGGCGTTTTTACAAAAACGCCTCGTGCTCTTTTAGAGTACACACAGAAACAGTAATAATGTAAAGGATATGTCGCCGGATAGCGTAGCAGGCACGGATGGCTGAAGGCGGCGAAGACGGCCGGCTTCCTCAGGCGCTGTCCTAAGCTTGCTGGTCGCTGGTTTCAACGGCGGCGGCTCTCAAGATCCAGCGATGCGAAGAGCGTCGCTGAAGACAAGAAAATCAGAATTTTAGCCTGTGAGCGCTGAATATATACACGCTGGCCACGCCCATTCTGACGGTTAGAAGGGCGCGGAGGGCGCGAAGCGCCCTCATTGGTTGCCGCGTTCATAGCGCTCACCGATAGGCTTAAGCAGTTGCAGCCGAGCAGCCAATGAGCACGCTTATACAGCCTGCCTAGGTCTGTCGGCTGCTGCACTGCGTTGACAATGAATACAAAATTAAGGATAATTTTTTGGCTTCAGATCTCGAAGAAAGAAGACTTTCCCGATGCGTAAGCTACTTACGCAATACGAGAGAACCTCTCGTAAGAGAACTCTGGAATCAAGTGTATTTTAAACTAGAGAATTGAGACTAATGATTGTAAAGGACAGTTTTTTGTTTGAAATTGTCGGATCACACTTTTAAATGTAAGTATTGGGTTCTACTTGCTTGAATAATCTAATGTATCTATACAAATGTAAAAACTAAATATAAAGCAGTTTAAATGTTGACATATCTTACCAAGATGTGATTTTATATAGTTTATTGGGTACAACGGGAAAATTTTTGCTTTTCATTACTCCCATAGTGTATGATTCCAGAAAATATATAGGCTATGTTTGTATTGAGCATTTATGGAGCAAAAGATTTTGTGTGAAAATAAATCATAAAAGTGGTTTATTAAACAACACCCTGTCGCGACCTTCGAATGATGCAGCCTTTGAATTGGGACACAGCTGACAAGCGTGCACTTTTTAAGTCAACTGAATGTGTTCGCTTTTTGGATTCACATTCCATGCGTTTAGTTTATTATTTCTTGTAACATGTAAAACTGTAATTTCTTAATTACTATTTACTAATTTAATAACTGATGATCTTTACGACGGAACTGAATCAACACTGAACTGACTTCAGCTGAACAATGACACTATTTTCTTTTAGAGCTGCTGTAGCTACAGCCAGAACTCAGAACTCTGTTTGCATCATTTAATAGAATAGAATAGAATAGAATGAGGCATTTATATAGCGCTTTCATATGTACTACTGTACACCCAAAGCGCTTTACAATCATATCAGGGGTCTCTCCTCAACCACCACCAGTGTGCAGCATCCACTTGGATGATGCGACGGCAGCCACAGAACAACGGCGCCAGTGCGCTCACCACACACCAGCTACAGGTGGAGAGAGGAGAGAGAGTGATAGAGCCAATTCAATGTAAGGGGATTATTAGGAGGCCATGATTGGTAAGGGCCAATGTGTGGAATGTGGCCAGGACACCGGGGTTACACCCCTACTCTTTACGAGAAATGCCATGGGATTTTTAATGACCACAGAGAGTCAGGACCTCGGTTTTACGTCTCATCCGAAGGACGGTGCTCTTTGACAGTATAGTGTCCCCGTCACTACACTGGGGCGTTCGGACCCACACAGACCACAGGGTGAGCACCCCCTGCTGGCCTCACTAACACCTCTTCCAGCAGCAACCTGGTTTTTCTCAGGAGGTCTCCCATCCAGGTACTAACCAGGCTCAGCCCTGCTTAGCCTCAGTGGGCAACCAGTCTTGGGCTACAGGGTGATATGGCTGCTGGCTTAATCATTTGCTTAATCATTTAATCATTTTCCCGTTATCACTGTAAAGCTGCGTTGAAACATTCTGCATTGTATAAAGCACTATATAAATAAAGGTGACTTGACTTTCTACTGTATAGGCAGCCAAGTTTTATTGAAAGCCCATTTTGTCAGCGGTGAAGTACTTGTTTAAGAAAATCTACAGGTAAACTTACAAAATTATTTTAACTCAAATTAACATTTCATGTTCAAATATTTATTTATTTATTTATTCCACTAGTGAGTGTGTGAGTATAGCTGTGTAAAAGACTGGATAATGTACAGTCATCTCTTACTTCTTCCTCTAATTAAGAAATTACTCCTTTTCAAGTTACAATAAATAATCAACTAAACACATGGAATGTGTTGGTCTTACTGGTCATAATTATATGCAACAAAGTGTTGTAAAAGCACTATTTACTTAAGGGGGGGGGGGGGGGGGGGGTGAAATGCTATTTCATGCATACTGAGTTTTTTACACTGTTAAAGAGTTGGATTCCCATGCATGGACAAAGTTTCAAAAATTAAATTGTACGTTTGAAGGAGTATTTCTGTGCCAAAAATTGTCCTTCCGGTTTGTCACAAGTTTCGGAAAGTTTTTTTCGAGTATGGGTCTGAGTGACGTCAGCTGGGGCGGAATTTCCTTATATGGATCCTAAGGGCACTTCTCCCGGAAAATCGCGGGCGCGTGCGCACTCGTAGACCAGAGCAAGAGAGCGAAAGCAGTACCTCATCAAAGAGCTCTGCCCGGCTTAAGGGAAGTCAATGTCACCAAAGAAGTGTGTTTTTGGTTGCCAGGGCAAGACAACCCTGCACAGATTCCCAAAGAACCCGGCGTTAAGGAACCCGTGGATGGAGTTTGTTTTTCCTGAGCATAAACGGAGTTGTGTAAGACTGTTTGTTCCCTGCATTTCGACGATGATTGGTTTATAAACAAAGCCCAGATCGACGGATTTGCAGATCGTCTAATGCTTAAGGATCGAGCAGTCGCAATGATAAAGGTTCGCGGTCGTGGAACCGCAGGCGGTGAGTAAAACTGCTTCAAATGTCTCTGTGTTTTGTTGTTAGCTCGGCGCGTTAGCACACAACTTTAGCTCCGCTCACACAGCCTGCCTCCAGCCGCTCGTTTTTTTCCGGAAAGACTCGGTACAGCCTATCTTTCTTTTATAAATATAATAAAACTAAAGACTTTTTGGAGATATGAAGGATGCAATACTACTCTATAGGTACTCAAGATTAACAGGAGATTGAGTGAAAATGAGCATTTCACCCCCCCTTTAAGTGTTTACTTGCACTAAATAAAGTCAGCTAATCACACTGCAGAATCCAAAACCTGAACACATTCAGTTTGTCTCTGCTCAGTTATTCACATTAAACAAATGTTGTGCAGCTAGATTCGTGATAATCAGGGTTGCTGTTATTACTAAATTTCTTCTAAAAACCAAGAATAAAATATTCAAGTTAGATGTTACCATCACAGACATACGCAGTGCACAATAATATACAAATAAACACACAGACATCCACATGTCCAGGCTTATTTGTTCATGACTGTTCAAAAGAATAGTATAAAGTATAATGACAAATAGTACACATCAAGAATTATCAAGCATTTAAAATCTGTTTAAATGGGAGCAGACATTTTGTTTAACTCAGTTGAGTTTAACTTCAGCATGGTTTTACTTCTCTTCACATAAACACCCTCAAACTGTCTCCTTTCAAAATAATCTCTCTCTCTCTCTCTCACACACACACACACACACACACACACACACACACACACACACACACACACACACACACACACACACACACACACACACACACACACACACACACACACACACACACACACACACACACACACACACACACACACACACACACACACACATTAGAGTCAGCCTGAAACGGAAGTTGCTATAGTATGGATTGGATCTTTGGATGGATGTGGTTTGCTATTGCTGTGTGAGTGTGATCACAGTGTGCTATGTCATGTGAGTGACAGATTGTCCCGCTGAAAAACACATAATCAGAGAAGAGAAGAAATGTTGTTGCATGAGGCAGGGGAAATTAATTTTATGAAAGATTATGAGTGCACATGAATAATAATAATAAAAAAATCACAATGTGCACGGATAAATCGTAATAAATACTGCAAAATAAAAAAATAGGAATGGTTGATTTTGAATGATTTCATGGTGACTCTAACATGGACACAATAACAGCCTAAAAGGCACATCTCTCCCATCTCTGTCAACTAGTTGTGTAGGCGATAATGACACGTGGTTTCACAGGAAAAAAGTCCCAAATTGTGATTAATGCTCATAAATCACCAGCCCTGGTTTAAATTACCTTTCAGCCATTTGAATATGCACAGAGCTAAACTGGGTGTGGTATGTGTGGAATATATTAAGGTGGATTAAAAGTATGAAATCAAATTCTGTGTCATGACTCTACAGCAGCAGAATGTACTTGTGGTAACACGGCATTTCCTGTCTCACCCTCGAAAGAACACAGAAAGAATTCCCAATCTGAGTCAGCTAAATCAGGTATATCTGAAACCTGGCTGTTTACCTGCTACATCAAGGACATATTTAAAAAACAGATATCAGATTTAAATGTTCCATATTTTTATAACAACATTTTGAGAGGTTTCAAGACCGTGACCAAATAAAGCATTCTTGCCACCACATTCAGCCATGTATGATCTACACCTGTTAATCCTCACAAATGTTTCCAAGAACACCTAACTCAAACCCAACCTCGCTCTCATTTTTGCTCTCTGTGGATAAGATATGGTAGTCAGTGAGCTGTAAAACTGGCCCATTGAACCTAACAGGGACTGAGATTGTTCTGTGGACTTTATACACAAAGGACATTCTTTTACCCCGTCTTTATCTCTTCTTTCCCGTGGTTCGTTCCTGAGTCTCAAACTCAAAGTTTGATAGTGATAATATATCACCAGCTATTATGCTGAGTATGTGTCTGATAAAGCAAACCCACTGATATTCTTCTGCTGTCAAACAGACTGGCCTTCCTGGATTTAGCTGGATCTTTAGTATCTAAATGGCAAAGGTACAAAAACACAAGCATGTTTTTGCACCACCGCCATTTGAAAGCGCAATCCTGCTGGCAGCAAGTGTGGAAGTGCACCTGAAGTTAATGCCGTCACTGCTGCCATAAATCCAGCACAGCATCTCGCCTTCTGTGAGGCTGATCTTATGCGCAAGCCTGTCCCAGGCTGTCTTAACGGATTAGTTCACCCAAAGAAATGAAATTTTTGTCATTATTTCATCACCATCCAAATATGATAGAACATGAAAGGAGAAATTCTGATGACTACTGGTCACTCTTTTCCATACAATTACAATGGGGGCTGAAGCTTTTTAGATCCAAAAAAAGGATGCAAAACACCATAAAAGTATCATAAAGTCTTTAACTGTAAAGTCATCCATACCATAGTATACAGACATAAAAAGACATCCAAGCACATATAAATCTAATGTTTGATTCAATTAAAAGAGTCATTTTATTCATAAATGTCAATTTTTTTTAACTTTGACTCAACCAAGAAATTTGGATTGTAATCACTAAGTATTTGTTTGGTTTAAAGCTTACTCAAATTTATTCTAGGCCATTAGACATGAAGACATGGTGCCTTGGAAGTCTGTCTGAAAACAGTTACTTACAAGTCGCCTTTATGCAAAAAATATGGCCTGCAAAGATTTCGGACATAGCATTTGTAATCGAGAGTCTGATGAGATCCTTTCACCTACCCAAGCCTTTTAAATTGCAACATTAGATGACATATTGGTCCCATTAACAGTGTGAAGTGATTGGCTACAATGCAATAACCTTTTCCCTACTGAGACCCTCCATTTGAACAGATAAGCTGTGTAAATCACCCTTGAGTGAATGCAGATGTATGCTCATCTCAAGCTCCCAGGCAACCTTTCTGTTAGGTGAAGGCCCTTCAAGTGGAGCTATACCTGCATTATATTCTCTGCCTGGAACCAGATCTGATCTCTTGTGCCAGTTCGCAAAATTAGTGCACTTTTTGGGATAGATTAATAAAACCACATAATGAAAAATAAAAAAACATGTGCGAGTCGTATTATGTGCCATTTATAATGTATTTTTATTAAACATTTTGCACATTGTGTTGGTAAATGTGACTTATTTGTAAGTTGAAAAGTTCATTGGTGTCTGAATGTATTCCTGCAGAATATAAAACGGATAACCAAAGAGAAACATACAAAACTGATTATTAATTTCAGTAGATTATTGTAGAGCTGGGGATGGAGGAGGGTTATTAAACGCGATAGCTGCTGATAATACTGAAAGAGCTTATATGTACGCTGATCGGCGTCGTATTCCTATAGGTAGACGTGGATCAGCTGAGAGTCAGAACTGACGCTACGCTTGATATAGTACTAGCAAAACAAAATATTATAGGCTAGTTTGAAAAATACACACTAAGGAAGCGGCAATAATAATCCTTAAAAAATAATTTAACGACGTGTTTTAAATATTTCAGATACATAGTGAATGGAATTATAAAGTTATTATTATAAACGGTACTATACGGTTATCCGGACCACACCTGACCACAGGTGACCACAACCGCTCTTGGTTGGTCGTAACCCCAGTGACGGGTAGGTTTAGGGGCGGGGTTGGGATAGGTCATCACATGTGGTCCGGATAACCGTATAGTACCTTATAAACTATTTTCCCAGTTCACTAGGCACTTAGGTCTACTTTCATGTCTTTCGCGAGAATGGATGAATTTAAGTGTTGTAAATCTGGATTGTGATTTTGCCCGTTATAGATCAACTAGGTCTTTAAAGGACAAAATTTATTTTTACTTACATGTATTTGTGAATTGGAATATCATGATTGGCTATTTCATGAAAAAGTTAACAAGTTTGGGAATGTTTCTAATAAAAAGCCAATAGGCTACATCCGTCATACTGCATTATTTGTCACGTAAAAAGCAACAGGCATCACCATGTAAAATTTTTATAAAAATGTGTGGCGATCACTGGCCATGCCTCCTCCACCCCACTGGTGTCCCCTCAAAAATACTAAGTGCATGACGCCCCTTTATGCATCAGCCTGTCACAGAGTCAGCCACACCATCACAAAACCAATCATCACCCAATCACCTGACCATTGACTCGCTGCACCTGCACTCCCTCATCACCACTCACTATACACACATCACCTTTACTTCAGTGTCTGGTCTCTGCCTATAATAAAACCTGTTTACTTTAATTTACCTGTCTGTTCCCTTCCGCCCAAAAGATATTTAGCAGATTAAATATCTTGACCGACAAGGTGTGTAGCAGGAAAGCCTACAACAATCCGACAACTTTGAAAGTCGTTTGTATTAGTGGCATAAGTTGCCTTGGATGTCAAAGACGTAAGCAAATGGATCAAACTAAAATGTTAACGTGTCCTTTATCGGAATCTTTATTAAGAGACTAAATGAATTCTTTTTTAGTGTGAGACTTAATTGGTCGTCTGTCCTCAGACAAAATATACAGTTTATGATAAGCTGTTTGCTGACCAAACCGTATGGACTTTGATCTTCATTCACTCTGTTTGATCAAACTCGATACCATGACGACGGTATGAGCTGCACCTGGACTCAATATGCAGTTCTTTTTGTAGCCCACCTCTCTTTCTGCCTCACAATATCTGTGTTCTGAGCCCCCTATCAGCAGTTCCCTATCAAGGGACTGAGCCATTGCACAATAACAGCACCCAACCACAAGAACTGCCAATGATATTGAAATTTTTTGTGTCAT
The DNA here is from genome assembly GCF_964197995.2 of Scardinius erythrophthalmus. Lineage (NCBI taxonomy): Eukaryota > Metazoa > Chordata > Actinopteri > Cypriniformes > Leuciscidae > Scardinius > Scardinius erythrophthalmus. The sequence continues at coordinate 37,940,960 of NC_138222.1, forward strand.
ATCAGGAGAGTGAGGTCTAGAATAATGACTATCAGGGGTCTTATTTGCGCGTTATGCAACATCGGTTCTGTTGCGTTATAAGAGCACATAAAAAAAAGAAGGCACACAAACACGCATACTGTACCTTTTTTTGCATGATGGTTCAGTAGTTGAGCCAGAGTACATATGACCTTAAGGTCAGTCCCTAAAAGCCTCTGGGGGACAAGGGAGGGGCTTGGCAAGATAGGCAAGGCGGTGGCATCATGGCACAGGCTTCTAGGAATAGCGGGCTTGACGGCCAAGCCGAGTCCCATTAGAGATAAAGGTCTGATGAGTAATGGTCAGTTCTGTAACAGTGTAAGAAATGACCATCACACATGGTTAACAGTTATGTAGGGCAAGAGTTGCAGTTATTCAGTGGGTTCAGCAGGTCTATCAGTAACTAGTTTTGAAATATAAAATTAAACCTTCTGGGATACCATACTTTATGTTGAATTTGGATTATTCAAAGATAAGTTTGGCTAAAACCTAAAACCTAAAACTTTTCTTCCAGCACGGAAATTCATTCATCCTTTGAGGAACATAAATGTGTTTTGCAGGGAAATTCAGGAGCCGTGTGTGTGTGTGTGTGTGTGTGTGTGTGAATCATCATAAAACTGTCACTTTGGTAAGATCTCTGCAGGCTCCACATGGAATTTGAAATGTTCAACACTACTCAAAGATTGTCATGGCAGTCATTCTAGTAACCTCGTTCTTACGGGTCTGAAAGATGCCATTAAATGATCATGTGTGTGAAAAGAACGGATAGTGTACTTTTTATTTTTAAGAAAGTGCAGTGTGGGTACCTTTCAAGTTAAGTTTTTCATAACTTCGGCACAGGGCAGTCCATCAAACCTCTCTGTGCAGTACAATTTAGTAATTAGTCATTATTGTATCTTTAAACTGTACTTGTTTTTATCTACAGTACATAAAGTATAAGACTGGAGTAATGGCTGCTGAAAATTCTGCTTTGCCCTCACAGGAATAAATTACATTTTGAAATATATTAAAATACAAAACAGTTATTTTAAATTGTAATAATATTTACTGTTTACGATTAATATTTTATTTTATATAATATTTTTGATGTATTTTAGATCATTTACCTCTGGGCAGCATAAGAGACTTCTTTCAAAAACATCAAAATATTTTACTGACCCTGAACTTTTGAACAGTCGTGTGTGCATATACATAAACAGCAAGATGAGAGACTTTATTATATATATAAAAAAAGATAGAAACAAATATATGTATATTCCATTTAAAATGTCTCCCAACTTCATACTTGCTGCTCCTCTGCTCATTGCTCATGTGTTGTTTATCAATGGCTTTTTCAGAGCCTGTGGTGAAGCTGAAAGGTGTTGATGCAAAAAATGTTGACAAGATGTCACAAAGCTTTCTAGACCAGCTGAAATGACACTAAGAAACCTTGTGATTGAAAGCAATATAGTATGAAACCGTGTCATCAGATGGCAGATTAGCCATTAAGACTCATAAAAGTCCTCAATCACCATAATGTAGACAAAGCAATTCAGATAAAGTGAATGGAACTAAGCCTCTTAGCTTATCAACTTGCTTTAATAAGGTGTCATAGACACATGACAGCATAAAGACTTTACTCAGAATTAGACAACCCAGACGACCCACATTTACACTAACCAATGTAAAACGCTTCCTCTGAGGTGTGTTCTTGTAAACGTCACACATAAGGCTGCATATCTACGGTTGTCTGGTCATGTCAGACAGAGGTGCATGCTGTACTGTCTGACCTTTCACAATTTGTTTTGAGGTTATGCCATTTTCGAGAGGTCAAACAGAAAAGTCAGACCCAATCTCTTCCATCAAATAATTGTAATTGTGTAAATGTAACTTTCTTTTTATCTCAGTGTGAAGTAATAGACCAGCGCTGTTGGTCACATTGTGATCAGTTTTGGGTTTACCTGCTGTTCCATATCAAGATCCTAAATCTTTAGGAATCTGGATCAGGACTTAAATGAGATAATTTTGCTGTCTTAACAGATGCTTCTATCTATAACAACTGTCGTTTATAAAGAATAACTGAAGTTTCCAGTTTCAAAATACATTTAACAATACCATTTGATGTTTGTTGAAATTATTCATGCAATCTGCATTGCTGATGATGACCACGCACATGCAAAAACTCACAAACTGACACCAAATTGGACCAAAGGTAATAGCCTTTCACTGTGTTGCAAGTTGCAACATGGTTCACTGAAGACCCCCTTCTCTAAAATTAATCAAAACATTAATTTGTGAATGGTTGATTTCTGTATATTTTCCTTATGTGTTCTCTTTCAGCAAACACACTGGAAGTTATTAATTTCTGGCCTTTAGATTGTGTCCCAAATCACTAAAGAAGTTTCAAAACTGATGAATGAGCTGTCAGAGGACGGTGGGTGCGCCATGTGTGTAACAGGACAGCATGAGGCCGCAGATGAAACCAAGGGAAACTCAAACCAGTAGATCACTGTGACAGGTGAAAGACAATGACAAAGACAAGACATTTTTTTTGTTGATTAGTAAAGCAATTCTGTCTTTTACTTGTGCTGAAAAAATGTGGCATAGCTGCTAAACCTCAGCAACCACACTAAAGGCCTGCAAAAAAGTGCAGGCTGTTTTTATATTAAGATTAGATGGGCATACTCCTCCCGAAATTATGTTTAATAACTTCACTTAAAAGCAACAAAAACTGTGGGCCCTATCTTGCACCCAGCGCAATTGACTTTGTACACCGACGCATGTATCGTTCCTATTTTGCACCCGCGCAAAGCGCGTTTTCGCTAAACTAGGGAACGAACTTGCGCTCATTGGGCGGTTCAGCGCAAAAAAGGAGGTGTGTTCCGGCGCAAACGTTCCTTCATGCTATTTTGCAGGTTTAGAAAACAATTGCGCCACTAACCAGGAAAAACCTAGTCTAAAGTCAGTGGCGCATTGCGCATGTTATTCATATGCTATTTTAAGGGCGCATGCTTGGCCATAATCAATGAAGCGTGTGCACAACGCGCATACACTTTGCTTCTCTCATCTACACAGAAGCAGCAGTTTTCATTTTTGCAAATCATACATTATTACGATAGATAGATAGATAGATAGATACATAGATAGATAGATAGATAGATAGATAGATAGACAATTTATTATAAAAGCATACATCTAGCTTACACATTTACCCAAATTATCATACGCCTTTTTAACCGAAGTTAATTTGGGTGGGTTTCTCCATCCCCAATCTCCCTGACGAGAGCGTTGCTCTCCTCGGGTGTGAACCGCTCCTGGCGCGCGCCTGGCAAATCCGCCGTTATAATAGGAATCCGCATTAGAACAAGCGCGCCTGCTCTTAAAGGGAATGTGAGATGACGCTCTGATTGGTTTATTTCACGTTACGCCCAAACCACACCTATGAATAATGAAGCTGCTTCTGACCAACCCATTTTAGATTTGCGCCTGGCGCAAGAGTCATTTATCTCGCCGGGAAAATAGCAACAGCGCCAAGACCCGCCCACAAAGTTACTTGCGCTTTGCGCTTTGACACTTGTGTTTCAAAACGTTAAAATAGGGCCCAGTATGTGATGAGGCCCTGGTGTTTGTTTAGTCGAGCCATAAGAATCAAATAAGTAAGTACAGGTGTGGATTGCAGAGGTCATATGTTTTCTAAACAAGATTTACATACAGTGGGTTCTGGAGCTGCATTACAGAAACATCCTAACTCAGAATCCGATCCTATCTCTTCAGTAACCATGTTTATGTGAACCCCAATATACATTATTATCATCTTGATAATAATCATAATAATTTATATATACAGTAGCCTAGTGTGTAAAAGTAAAAGTCTATGCTAGTGCCCCCCAAAGGTGTCAAGTAACGAAGTACAAATACTTTGTTACCTTATTTAAGTAGAAATTTTGGGTATATACTTTACTGGAGTAATTATTTTTCAGCCGACTTTTTACTTCTACTCCTTACATTTTCACGCAATTATCTGTACTTTCTACTCCTTACAATTTAAAAATAGCCTCGTTACTCCTATTTCATTTCGGCTTGTTTTCATTGCGGCTTATCATCGTTCAAAAAAAAATCGTTCAAAATTTCATTGTGGTTGGATGAGAAGTATAAAAACCATTCCGACACCCTATGGTTTGCACGCGATCCATCGCACCTGCACATAACACAAATCACGTCACACTCCAGCAAGGACATAGCCAGTGTTGGGGGTCGTTGCTCAAAAAACATTTTTTTTTTTACTTTTTGCACCATTACAATAGGCATTTTCAATGGGCATATATGCGACTAAAACAGGTAGCCTAGTGCATCCCAAATTTTTCAACATTAACATTTTAATATAACATTATAGTCATTATGGCCTTTAGAAAAAAGTTTTTTGAGGAGGTGAGGTAGTGCACTGTAGGTCAGTTGTAGTGCGGCCCCTGTGGCGCAGCCGAAGCATTACTTTTACTTTTATACTGTACTTTGTTTTGAAACCACTACTTTTACACTTTTACTTGAGTAAAAAGCTTGAGTTGATACTTCAACTTCTACAGAAGTCTTTTTAAACCCTAGTATCTACCTGAGTAAAGAATGTGAATACTTTTGACACCTCTGGTACTAAATTCAGAAGAACTGTGGCAACGTCTCCAAGACGCTTGAAGAAACCTTCCTGGAAAGCTACATGAAAAACTATGCTCTAGTGTTCCAGGAAAACGGCTGTTTTAACACAAAGGGTGGCCACACCAAATATTGATGTGATTTAGTTAATAGAAGTTAATTGATAAATAAAATCTATTTATGACATTATTTTTTGAAAGCATCCTCACTTTACAGCATTTTTACACAAGTGCCTAAAACTTTTCACAGTATAAACAAGAAAAATGATTATACCAATACTTTAGAATTTGACATTTTAAAAACAGGAACGTTTTTGACTAAAACATACTATTTTTAGAACAGTAATCTAATAAGCAAATCTGTGTCATTGACCATGTTAACTGTTTGTACAAAAGGTCAGTTGCCTTCACTGAAGGACACAAGTTGTACTTTCGCTGATCTCAGATCATGCCGAATCACATGATCATAAGGTTTATGCAGCTTGTGTGGTGCTGTCATTAAAGAGAAACACTAAACACTAAGACATTCTGAAGTTCATGTAGATATACAAATAAAAATAATATTAAATGAGAAAAAAGCTAAACAGACGCATTGTCATTATTAGCAGTTCCAGACTTTTGGAATTAATGTGTTAGAGCATGTCATTATACCAAGTGCATATGTATGTGTCTGTCCTGAACTAACCCCAGCAGTCTCTCAGTGCTGGAAACAGATAAGGCAGCTGTAAAGGCCACAGATTGAGTGCCAGACACTGTAAATCCTGGGCTCACATACTCTCTACTGTGCAATGCCTTGGAAACTTCCCTCAGGGATCTGCGCTGCGTCTATTTCTTTCCTTATCCATGCAAGTCACTGTCCTCTAAAACAGTGTTTCCCTTTCAAGGTAACTCGCGCTGCGTTGAGATTGACACTATATGGGAATGTGATTGCGTTCCCCTAGCGCCAATCTCGACGCAGCGTCTCGTTCCCTCTTCAGGGGACCGAGGTTACAGTTGTAACTGAGGTGTTCTCAACTCCAGTCCTGGGGACCCACATACCAGAATATTTTAGATGTCACACTAAATAAAACACGTGATTCAACTCTTCAGCTTCTTAGAGTGTTGAATAGGGAGACATCTAAAACATTCTGGGAGGTGAGTCCCGAACTGAGGGGGGGTGTCACACTTTATATTAGGTGCCCTTATGTACTTACATAAAAAAATAGGTACAATATACTTATAGTGTTTATATTTTATTGCAAAACACTTGTGCTGCTATTGCGGTGGGATACGGGTAAGGTTAGGGACAGGTTTGGTGGAATGGGTAGGTTTAAGGGTGAGTTAAGGGTTGAGGGAAGGGTCAACAGTGTAATTATAGATGTAATTCCAGAAATGAATTACAGAGTATTTATAATAATATATCCTCCTGGGACCCAGAAAAATTTTTTTTTTTGAATTTATTTTTTTTCCATGTCATCACACTGTTTAGATCACAATAAACAAATGGTAAAAAAACATTTTTGCAAAATAATATTTTATTCATAAGTTATGCTATGTCCTCTGTAGTGGACGTCAGGACTAAGTTGTTTAAAAAATAAAATGACATGAAATTATATGTATAGGCAAAAACAATGGGATTTTTTTTTCAATCACCAATAAATGTGTGGGTTTCAGGATTTTTTCAACCAAAATTTGTATGAAGATTATTCTCAACTATGTTATGAAAGAAATAACGGAATGAATTGATACACCATTTTACATTATGCAATATGTGGGTAAAATGTCCATAAATTAATATTCCCATTCAATGCAATGTATCTATACACTGCATCTAATTTGCACCTTAATGTGTTCTTGGAGCAACATTTAATGAAAAAAGAAGTGTAATAATTGGAGTAATAATTGGCAACATTTTAATAATAATATCTAATATTTCATAGGAATATTGATGTATAATTTATTTCCATATTCACTTGTTGTGTCTCACAAAATGCCTGATAAACATGATTTAAGTCCTGATGTCCTCTACAGTGGACACGTTTGAAATCAACGCCCTGTTCTGGAACAGAAAATATTTTTTTTATTTGAAACCCCTTAACATTTTCCTGAGATGTTGTTTTATGAAATACAATTTGAAAAGTAGTCCAATTTAAATTATAATTACAATATATTATCATATTTCCATAAGAATGCTACATTTGATCACTAAATTAATGTCAGACATTTTTAAAGACCAAGGAGAAGTTGTTTTCATGGTGAAACCTCCAAACATTTGGTATCTCTGAAAAGTCCTGAATGTGCTCTTTACAGGACACCCAGGTTGTGTCATGTGACATGTATGACGTCAGAGAAATTCCCTAAAATATAATGTCCACTACAGTGGACAAAAGTCTATTCTTGGGTCCCAGGAGGATATAAATACTTGCATTTTTTATAAATAAAAAAATAAAAGTACAAAATAAAAACGTACTGTATGTACAAAATAAGTGCATTGTATCAAATAATTAATTTAAATGTTAGTGCAGTAGTTCAAGACACCTAATATAAAGTGGGACTGGTGGGGGTCAGTAAGATTTTTTCTTACATTACAAGATTTTACTGTTTCAAAAGATTTCTTTTTCCATTCTTATGTACTTTCTATACATCAAATAATGTGGAAAAATGTATCACAGTTTCCACAAAAATATTAAGCAGCAGAACTTTTTTCAACATTGATAATAATAAGACATGTTTCTTGAGCAGCAAATCAGCATATGATTTCTGAAGGATCATGAGACAATGAAGACTGGAGTAATGATGCTTAAAATACAGATTTGCATCACAGGTAAAAATGACATTTTAAAATATATTCAAAAAGAAAACAATTACTTTGAATTGTACTAATATTTCACAATATTACTGTTTTTACTGAATTTTGAATAAAAAAAAGGCAATGACTTCTTTCAAAATATAATAATAAGTGTATATAAATAAGTGTTGAATAAGTGTAAATAAATCCTGATTGGACAATCTCACAAGCATTAATTAAATATAATAAACAACAGTGGCACTATAAAAGCGAATGGGAGCATTTGTCATTGTTTAAATTGATTTGTGGACTGAAACATTATAAATTACTTGGCATTTTTACAGATGTGGTGAATAAACTGTAGCTGTTCAACATCATGTCCAATAAAGAAAAAAACTGAGAGTACTAGGTCAGGACTGAGGTGTTCACATCTTAATGTATGTTCACCCTCTTTTTCCATGTTCACTTAACCACTGCAATCCTTCATTCAGTCCTGGTTGTTTCTGTCTGGATTGTGTTAATGTTAAGTTAAGTGGCAAGAACGCTATCACCAGTGCCATCAAACAAGGCACTTAACCCCAGGATGCTCTGTAGGAACTCTGCAAAATAACTTGCTTTGTTAGAAAGGCAACTCCTAAATTATGTAAGCAATCAGTGGCTATATGACAGCAATGCTGCAGCGTGAATTTAGCTTCCTGGCATCTTAAATCTTCAGAAGATGTAGGGCGAGAACATCTCTGTCAAAATGTGGTTGAATGGCTCAGTCTGAGTGGCTATAAGTCATTTTAATATCTCTTTTTAGCTGAAAAGAACAATTATTTAAGTTATCGGAAAGCCCCAAAGTAAGCTTTTGATAAAGTTTTGACTAAGAGATGATGTCCAGCTTTGAGTGTTAAAAACTCCAGCAGCTCAGTAGTCTGTAAAAAAAAAAAAAAAAAAAAAAAAAGACAAGACAGAAAGTGTTAAAAGTTTCCAGTGTGTTTAAGGCCATGCATATTCCACTGTGTGAATGCTTCACCCTGAAGTAGTTAGCCCTCTTAAATTATGAGAAGTTTGGAAGTTTGGGAATGCTGCTCTAAATTTCACAATATTATATTATCTCATATTTAAACACCTTCCAGTTAAGCACTAAATATCATTCTAAATCATCTGAACAAGTTGGTTGCGGGTTTTTTTATGCAACTGTGTGTGCAATTCAGTGTTAAAGTGAAAAAAGATGTCTAATTTTAATCTTGTTGGTGAGTTCAGACTGAGGGAATTCTCAAAATGTCTTGATTTCTGTGCTAAATTATCCTAAACGAGGCTCTGGTGGAAAATAATTCAGAATAAAGTTTGCTCACTCTGGGACTCTTGCTATGGAAACACTCACAAAGGACAGTTTCAGAGATGTGTGCAAGTAAACTGAAATACAGTTGGCTAGAGATGAGATGTGCAGATCACGCATGCATGACAACTTGTTACATTCATACTCTGCTTCAGTCCAAAACTTTATAAAATGCTGCAGTTTTTGATTCATATATCAAATGTGAAATAGGTGTTTAATTTTTTTAGTTTTTCATTTTTTTCACCCACACTCTAAAAAATGCTGGATTGTTTCAATCCACACTGTAAAAAAAAGTTGCTGCCTTAAATTTGAAGTACAATCAACTTGAATGTTTAAGTCATTTCAACTTAAATTACATTTAACTGACTTAACTTTACATTTAACTGAATAAGGAGTTGAATCTGGTAAGATCTTAACTTATGAAAAAAGTTGAAAATTGCTCTTGATGAGTTTAAACATATGTTGTCATAATTTATAATATAATATACTCATAATTATTTTACAGTGCATGTTTGGGTCAAATATGGACTAAATGAAATTTTATATCAGTTTTAGTTTTAGTAATTTGACTACTTTTCACTTTTTAAGTTTAAGTTTTTCATCTCATATGTATAGTTTTATTTCAGCTTTGTTTCAATTAATATCATTTTTTATTTAATTCTGATTCTGAGTTTTAGTTAATAAGAGCACTTGTTTGTTCCTCACTCTAACTTATCATATGGCTTATATATAATGAATTAGTCACCAGTTTGAAAATTTCTCCTTTTTTGTTTCACAGCAGAATGAATCATGGGCTTGAAGCAACACAAGGGTGGGCAAATTATCAATTTGAACGAACTTTCCCTTCAAGAATGGAAGAACGAGTGAAATGTTCTGTTCCTGCTGAAAAACTGTCCTCACAGACAAAGACAATACAACCTTGGCTATGTTACCAGATATATGCAAGACCTGTGTGTGGTGTATTTTTATGACCATTCTGTGCCAAAGAGTTGATCGTGACAGAATGTTAAATCTTAGACAAACAACAATAACAGGCTTAATTAAAGCTGCAAGCAGCGATGAAAAGGGCCCTCGCACCCCTGCCACCGCCACCCGGCACCTTTAGGAAAGGCCTTAAGATTACACTCACCAAATTTGAAGAGGATCAGATCAAAACTGTAGGAGGAGTTTGTTAAAGTACAACATCAGGAAATGGCAAAAACTGCCCAAAATCTGACAGGAAGTTCAAAATAACTGACTTCCTGTTGTGTTTAGGGCTATGCTCCAAGAGACTTTTTTGTAGGTATTGGGTCCTTACATGTGTGTACCAAATTTCATACCTGTACGTGAAACGTCGAGCCGGGGTAAAATGTAGGGGCAATAAGTAAGCCATTTTGCCCCATCCAATTTTTAAAACCACATCACACGTAAATTGTCACCACTTCTGAAGCGTGTGCAAAGTTTCATGATTTTTCGAGCACGTTTTGTATTTGCCACACTTCCTGCTACCAGCAGGTGGCGCTATTGCTATAATCATAATGAGCATTGGCATGTGTTCAGGACAGGACTCTTATCAAACATGTGAAGTTTGGGGCAGATTGAAAATTGTATGCCTGAGTTACTGCAGGCTGTCTGTGGTTGCCTAGCAACATCAGAACTGCAAGCAACATTAATATTGAACTTATCTGATCATGCATATATCACCAAAAGGCCGAAATTGGGTGAACTAGTGCAAAAAATGCCCGTGCAAAATCAGTTTTTGTGTGTGTTTTTAGTAATTGTTGGTTTGGTGTGTGCTCATTGTTACAATTACACAGCAAAAGTTCAGTGATATTTTTATTTGTGCATGGTAAAAAGCACACAGTGAACTCCGAGAAAACGCTATGCTTGAGCAAACAGTTTGTGAATAGGCAACTACAAATGATGCCCGTGAAAGAGACTGTGAACGCATTGAATAGGATATGTTTAGTTGGTGAATAGCATAGGCTACTATTACACAGTAGCGACAACGTTAAGCGCACCAGAATGAAATATAATATTCAGAAGTAAACACTAACAGCATAGCTGACTTACAGATTCAGTTTACATCCACAAATGAATAAGCACCTCGATTCAGGGAGCAGTGCAAAGTGCCCGTGCAAAATCAGTTTTTGTGAGCTGATCGCCGTCAAAAAAGTTCAGGAGATATTTCTTGCGATGGCAATATGATCAAAAATAACTTTATATTGATTCAATGGATTAATAGCATTTTGAAAAAAAAAAAGTCATGAATTTATTGCATTTTTGGGAAAAAATTATCCGTTTTTATAATAAATCTTAAAAAAATTCAAATCCAGATTTTGATTTTCAAAGTTGTTATAACCTAAAGATTCTATGTGAAAGTTTGAAACAGAAAATAGTGGTTTTCACACATTTAGTGGTTATCTCACATTTGAGAGATATGCGAATAACACACAGACAGACAGACGGACGTTTCTGTAATTTATAGATAGATGGATTTATCACGTTCGGGAACCAAACTATAATATTCAGAAGTAAACAGTGTAGCTGACTGAGTGTTTATGTCAGAATGTTTATTTTTAAACCACAGCCTTCTTGGGGCTTCTTTGACCGATACAACTCTCTAATGTCAGAATGTTTATTTTTAAACCACAACCTTCTAAAAATGATATATTTAACGATATCTTTTGCATTTCTCATCCAAACAATGTCAAACTTGGCACTGCACTTACTCGTGCCCGTGGCGAGACACCTGTCGAGTTTGAAATCAATCGGACTAACGGTTCGAGAGATATGCGAGGAACAGACACACACACACACAGACAGACAGACAGACAGACGTTCCTGTAATTTATAGATAGATGTTTGTCAGGCCGCCGAGGGCACACCCTTCGACGAAAACTCTAGATCTTCGCAATTTAACGTCACAAAGGCCTTAAGATTACACTCACCAAATTTGAAGAGTATCAGATCAAATCTGTAGGAGGAGTTCGTTAAAGTACAACATCAGGAAATTACGAAAAATGCCCAAAATCCAGGAGGAAGTTCAAAATAGCTCACTTCCTGTTGTGTTTAGGGCTATGCTCCAAGAGACTTTTCTGTAGGTATTGGGTCATTACATGTATGTACCAAATTTCATACCTGTACGTGAAACCAGGAGCCGGGGCAAAATGTGGGGGCAATAATTTACCGAATTTGCCCCCCCCAATTCTGAAAACCATATCACACGTAAATTTTCACCACTTCTGAAGCGTGTGCAAAGTTTCATGAGTTTTCGAGCATGTTTAGGCCCTCTAAAAAGCGATTCACTTTGGAGAAGAAGAAGAAGAATTAAAGCTGCAAGCAGCGATGAAAAGGGCCCTCGCACCCCTGCCACCGCCACCCGGCACCTTTAGGAAAGGCCTTAAGATTACACTCACCAAATTTGAAGAGGATCAGATCAAAACTGTAGGAGGAGTTTGTTAAAGTACAACATCAGGAAATGGCAAAAACTGCCCAAAATCTGACAGGAAGTTCAAAATAACTGACTTCCTGTTGTGTTTAGGGCTATGCTCCAAGAGACTTTTTTGTAGGTATTGGGTCCTTACATGTGTGTACCAAATTTCATACCTGTACGTGAAACGTCGAGCCGGGGTAAAATGTAGGGGCAATAAGTAAGCCATTTTGCCCCATCCAATTTTTAAAACCACATCACACGTAAATTGTCACCACTTCTGAAGCGTGTGCAAAGTTTCATGATTTTTCGAGCACGTTTTGTATTTGCCACACTTCCTGCTACCAGCAGGTGGTGCTATTGCTATAATCATAATGAGCATTGGCATGTGTTCAGGACAGGACTCTTATCAAACATGTGAAGTTTGGGGCAGATTGAAAATTGTATGCCTGAGTTACTGCAGGCTGTCTGTGGTTGCCTAGCAACATCAGAACTGCAAGCAACATTAATATTGAACTTATCTGATCATGCATATATCACCAAAAGGCCGAAATTGGGTGAACTAGTGCAAAAAATGCCCGTGCAAAATCAGTTTTTGTGTGTGTTTTTAGTAATTGTTGGTTTGGTGTGTGCTCATTGTTACAATTACACAGCAAAAGTTCAGTGATATTTTTATTTGTGCATGGTAAAAAGCACACAGTGAACTCCGAGAAAACGCTATGCTTGAGCAAACAGTTTGTGAATAGGCAACTACAAATGATGCCCGTGAAAGAGACTGTGAACGCATTGAATAGGATATGTTTAGTTGGTGAATAGCATAGGCTACTATTACACAGTAGCGACAACGTTAAGCGCACCAGAATGAAATATAATATTCAGAAGTAAACACTAACAGCATAGCTGACTTACAGATTCAGTTTACATCCACAAATGAATAAGCACCTCGATTCAGGGAGCAGTGCAAAGTGCCCGTGCAAAATCAGTTTTTGTGAGCTGATCGCCGTCAAAAAAGTTCAGGAGATATTTCTTGCGATGGCAATATGATCAAAAATAACTTTATATTGATTCAATGGATTAATAGCATTTTGAAAAAAAAAAAGTCATGAATTTATTGCATTTTTGGGAAAAAATTATCCGTTTTTATAATAAATCTTAAAAAAATTCAAATCCAGATTTTGATTTTCAATGTTGTTATAACCTAAAGATGCTATGTGAAAGTTTGAAACAGAAAATAGTGGTTTTCACACATTTAGTGGTTATCTCACATTTGAGAGATATGCGAATAACACACAGACAGACAGACGGACGTTTCTGTAATTTATAGATAGATGGATTTATCACGTTCGGGAACCAAACTATAATATTCAGAAGTAAACAGTGTAGCTGACTGAGTGTTTATGTCAGAATGTTTATTTTTAAACCACAGCCTTCTTGGGGCTTCTTTGACCGATACAACTCTCTAATGTCAGAATGTTTATTTTTAAACCACAACCTTCTAAAAATGATATATTTAACGATATCTTTTGCATTTCTCATCCAAACAATGTCAAACTTGGCACTGCACTTACTCGTGCCCGTGGCAAGACACCTGTCGAGTTTGAAATTAATCGGACTAACGGTTCGAGAGATATGCGAGGACAGACACACACACACACAGACAGACAGACAGACAGACGTTCCTGTAATTTATAGATAGATGTTTGTCAGGCCGCCGAGGGCACACCCTTCGACGAAAACTCTAGATCTTCGCAATTTAACGTCACAAAGGCCTTAAGATTACACTCACCAAATTTGAAGAGGATCAGATCAAATCTGTAGGAGGAGTTCGTTAAAGTAAAACATCAGGAAATTACGAAAAATGGCCAAAATCCAGGAGGAAGTTCAAAATAGCTCACTTCCTGTTGTGTTTAGGGCTATGCTCCAAGAGACTTTTCTGTAGGTATTGGGTCATTACATGTATGTACCAAATTTCATACCTGTACGTGAAACCAGGAGCCGGGGCAAAATGTGGGGGCAATAATTTACCGAATTTGCCCCCCCCCAATTCTGAAAACCATATCACATGTAAATTTTCACCACTTCTGAAGCGTGTGCAAAGTTTCATGAGTTTTCGAGCATGTTTAGGCCCTCTAAAAAGCGATTCACTTTAGAGAAGAAGAAGAAGAATAATAATTAAAGCTGCAAGCAGCGATGAAAAGGGCCCTCGCACCCCTGCCACCGCCACCCGGCACCTTTAGGAAAGGCCTTAAGATTACACTCACCAAATTTGAAGAGGATCAGATCAAAACTGTAGGAGTTTGTTAAAGTACAACATCAGGAAATGGCAAAAACTGCCCAAAATCTGACAGGAAGTTCAAAATAACTGACTTCCTGTTGTGTTTAGGGCTATGCTCCAAGAGACTTTTTTGTAGGTATTGGGTCTTTACATGTGTGTACCAAATTTCATACCTGTACGTGAAACGTCGAGCCGGGGCAAAATGTAGGGGCAATAAGTAAGCCATTTTGCCCCACCCAATTTTTAAAACCACATCACACGTAAATTGTCACCACTTCTGAAGCGTGTGCAAAGTTTCATGATTTTTCGAGCACGTTTTGTATTTGCCACACTTCCTGCTACCAGCAGGTGGTGCTATTGCTATAATCATAATGAGCATTGGCATGTGTTCAGGACAGGACTCTTATCAAACATGTGAAGTTTGTGGCAGATTGAAAATTGTATGCCTGAGTTACTGCAGGCTGTCTGTGGTTGCCTAGCAACATCAGAACTGCAAGCAACATTAATATTGAACTTATCTGATCATGCATATATCACCAAAAGGCCGAAATTGGGTGAACTAGTGCAAAAAATGCCCGTGCAAAATCAGTTTTTGTGTGTGTTTTTAGTAATTGTTGGTTTGGTGTGTGCTCATTGTTACAATTACACAGCAAAAGTTCAGTGACATTTTTATTTGTGCATGGTAAAAAGCACACAGTGAACTCCGAGAAAACGCTATGCTTGAGCAAACAGTTTGTGAATAGGCAACTACAAATGATGCCCGTGAAAGAGACTGTGAACGCATTGAATAGGATATGTTTAGTTGGTGAATAGCATAGGCTACTATTACACAGTAGCGACAACGTTAAGCGCACCAGAATGAAATATAATATTCAGAAGTAAACACTAACAGCATAGCTGACTTACAGATTCAGTTTACATCCACAAATGAATAAGCACCTCGATTCAGGGAGCAGTGCAAAGTGCCCGTGCAAAATCAGTTTTTGTGAGCTGATCGCCGTCAAAAAAGTTCAGGAGATATTTCTTGCGATGGCAATATGATCAAAAATAACTTTATATTGATTCAATGGATTAATAGCATTTAAAAAAAAAAAAAAAAAGTCATGAATTTATTGCATTTTTGGGAAAAAATAATCCGTTTTTATAATAAATCTTAAAAAATTCAAATCCAGATTTTGATTTTCAATGTTGTTATAACCTAAAGATGCTATGTGAAAGTTTGAAACAGAAAATAGTGGTTTTCACACATTTAGTGGTTATCTCACATTCGAGAGATATGCGAATAACACACAGACAGACAGACGGACGTTTCTGTAATTTATAGATAGATGGATTTATCACGTTCGGGAACCAAACTATAATATTCAGAAGTAAACAGTGTAGCTGACTGAGTGTTTATGTCAGAATGTTTATTTTTAAACCACAGCCTTCTTGGGGCTTCTTTGACCGATACAACTCTCTAATGTCAGAATGTTTATTTTTAAACCACAACCTTCTAAAAATGATATATTTAACGATATCTTTTGCATTTCTCATCCAAACAATGTCAAACTTGGCACTGCACTTACTCGTGCCCGTGGCAAGACACCTGTCGAGTTTGAAATCAATCGGACTAACGGTTCGAGAGATATGCGAGGAACAGACACACACACACACACAGACAGACAGACAGACAGACGTTCCTGTAATTTATAGATAGATGTTTGTCAGGCCGCCGAGGGCACACCCTTCGACGAAAACTCTAGATCTTCGCAATTTAACGTCACAAAGGCCTTAAGATTACACTCACCAAATTTGAAGAGTATCAGATCAAATCTGTAGGAGGAGTTCGTTAAAGTACAACATCAGGAAATTACGAAAAATGCCCAAAATCCAGGAGGAAGTTCAAAATAGCTCACTTCCTGTTGTGTTTAGGGCTATGCTCCAAGAGACTTTTCTGTAGGTATTGGGTCATTACATGTATGTACCAAATTTCATACCTGTACGTGAAACCAGGAGCCGGGGCAAAATGTGGGGGCAATAATTTACCGAATTTGCCCCCCACAATTCTGAAAACCATATCACACGTAAATTTTCACCACTTCTGAAGCGTGTGCAAAGTTTCATGAGTTTTCGAGCATGTTTAGGCCCTCTAAAAAGCGATTCACTTTGGAGAAGAAGAATAATAATAAACGGAGCAAAAACAATAGGGTCCTCTCACCATCGGTGCTCGGGCCCTAATTAAAGCTGCAAGCAGCGATGAAAAGGGCCCTCGCACCCCTGCCACCGCCACCCGGCACCTTTAGGAAAGGCCTTAAGATTACACTCACCAAATTTGAAGAGGATCAGATCAAAACTGTAGGAGTTTGTTAAAGTACAACATCAGGAAATGGCAAAAACTGCCCAAAATCTGACAGGAAGATCAAAATAACTGACTTCCTGTTGTGTTTAGGGCTATGCTCCAAGAGACTTTTTTGTAGGTATTGGGTCTTTACATGTGTGTACCAAATTTCATACCTGTACGTGAAACGTCGAGCCGGGGCAAAATGTAGGGGCAATAAGTAAGCCATTTTGCCCCACCCAATTTTTAAAACCACATCACACGTAAATTGTCACCACTTCTGAAGCGTGTGCAAAGTTTCATGATTTTTCGAGCACGTTTTGTATTTGCCACACTTCCTGCTACCAGCAGGTGGTGCTATTGCTATAATCATAATGAGCATTGGCATGTGTTCAGGACAGGACTCTTATCAAACATGTGAAGTTTGTGGCAGATTGAAAATTGTATGCCTGAGTTACTGCAGGCTGTCTGTGGTTGCCTAGCAACATCAGAACTGCAAGCAACATTAATATTGAACTTATCTGATCATGCATATATCACCAAAAGGCCGAAATTGGGTGAACTAGTGCAAAAAATGCCCGTGCAAAATCAGTTTTTGTGTGTGTTTTTAGTAATTGTTGGTTTGGTGTGTGCTCATTGTTACAATTACACAGCAAAAGTTCAGTGACATTTTTATTTGTGCATGGTAAAAAGCACACAGTGAACTCCGAGAAAACGCTATGCTTGAGCAAACAGTTTGTGAATAGGCAACTACAAATGATGCCCGTGAAAGAGACTGTGAACGCATTGAATAGGATATGTTTAGTTGGTGAATAGCATAGGCTACTATTACACAGTAGCGACAACGTTAAGCGCACCAGAATGAAATATAATATTCAGAAGTAAACACTAACAGCATAGCTGACTTACAGATTCAGTTTACATCCACAAATGAATAAGCACCTCGATTCAGGGAGCAGTGCAAAGTGCCCGTGCAAAATCAGTTTTTGTGAGCTGATCGCCGTCAAAAAAGTTCAGGAGATATTTCTTGCGATGGCAATATGATCAAAAATAACTTTATATTGATTCAATGGATTAATAGCATTTAAAAAAAAAAAAAAAAAGTCATGAATTTATTGCATTTTTGGGAAAAAATAATCCGTTTTTATAATAAATCTTAAAAAATTCAAATCCAGATTTTGATTTTCAATGTTGTTATAACCTAAAGATGCTATGTGAAAGTTTGAAACAGAAAATAGTGGTTTTCACACATTTAGTGGTTATCTCACATTCGAGAGATATGCGAATAACACACAGACAGACAGACGGACGTTTCTGTAATTTATAGATAGATGGATTTATCACGTTCGGGAACCAAACTATAATATTCAGAAGTAAACAGTGTAGCTGACTGAGTGTTTATGTCAGAATGTTTATTTTTAAACCACAGCCTTCTTGGGGCTTCTTTGACCGATACAACTCTCTAATGTCAGAATGTTTATTTTTAAACCACAACCTTCTAAAAATGATATATGTAACGATATCTTTTGCATTTCTCATCCAAACAATGTCAAACTTGGCACTGCACTTACTCGTGCCCGTGGCAAGACACCTATCGAGTTTGAAATCAATCGGACTTACGGTTCGAGAGATATGCGAGGAACAGACACACACACACACAGACAGACAGACAGACAGACGTTCCTGTAATTTATAGATAGATGTTTGTCAGGCCGCCGAGGGCACACCCTTCGACGAAAACTCTAGATCTTCGCAATTTAACGTCACAAAGGCCTTAAGATTACACTCACCAAATTTGAAGAGTATCAGATCAAATCTGTAGGAGGAGTTCGTTAAAGTACAACATCAGGAAATTACGAAAAATGCCCAAAATCCAGGAGGAAGTTCAAAATAGCTCACTTCCTGTTGTGTTTAGGGCTATGCTCCAAGAGACTTTTCTGTAGGTATTGGGTCATTACATGTATGTACCAAATTTCATACCTGTACGTGAAACCAGGAGCCGGGGCAAAATGTGGGGGCAATAATTTACCGAATTTGCCCCCCACAATTCTGAAAACCATATCACACGTAAATTTTCACCACTTCTGAAGCGTGTGCAAAGTTTCATGAGTTTTCGAGCATGTTTAGGCCCTCTAAAAAGCGATTCACTTTGGAGAAGAATAATAATAATTAAAGCTGCAAGCAGCGATGAAAAGGGCCCTCGCACCCCTGCCACCGCCACCCGGCACCTTTAGGAAAGGCCTTAAGATTACACTCACCAAATTTGAAGAGGATCAGATCAAAACTGTAGGAGTTTGTTAAAGTACAACATCAGGAAATGGCAAAAACTGCCCAAAATCTGACAGGAAGTTCAAAATAACTGACTTCCTGTTGTGTTTAGGGCTATGCTCCAAGAGACTTTTTTGTAGGTATTGGGTCTTTACATGTGTGTACCAAATTTCATACCTGTACGTGAAACGTCGAGCCGGGGCAAAATGTAGGGGCAATAAGTAAGCCATTTTGCCCCACCCAATTTTTAAAACCACATCACACGTAAATTGTCACCACTTCTGAAGCGTGTGCAAAGTTTCATGATTTTTCGAGCACGTTTTGTATTTGCCACACTTCCTGCTACCAGCAGGTGGTGCTATTGCTATAATCATAATGAGCATTGGCATGTGTTCAGGACAGGACTCTTATCAAACATGTGAAGTTTGTGGCAGATTGAAAATTGTATGCCTGAGTTACTGCAGGCTGTCTGTGGTTGCCTAGCAACATCAGAACTGCAAGCAACATTAATATTGAACTTATCTGATCATGCATATATCACCAAAAGGCCGAAATTGGGTGAACTAGTGCAAAAAATGCCCGTGCAAAATCAGTTTTTGTGTGTGTTTTTAGTAATTGTTGGTTTGGTGTGTGCTCATTGTTACAATTACACAGCAAAAGTTCAGTGACATTTTTATTTGTGCATGGTAAAAAGCACACAGTGAACTCCGAGAAAACGCTATGCTTGAGCAAACAGTTTGTGAATAGGCAACTACAAATGATGCCCGTGAAAGAGACTGTGAACGCATTGAATAGGATATGTTTAGTTGGTGAATAGCATAGGCTACTATTACACAGTAGCGACAACGTTAAGCGCACCAGAATGAAATATAATATTCAGAAGTAAACACTAACAGCATAGCTGACTTACAGATTCAGTTTACATCCACAAATGAATAAGCACCTCGATTCAGGGAGCAGTGCAAAGTGCCCGTGCAAAATCAGTTTTTGTGAGCTGATCGCCGTCAAAAAAGTTCAGGAGATATTTCTTGCGATGGCAATATGATCAAAAATAACTTTATATTGATTCAATGGATTAATAGCATTTAAAAAAAAAAAAAAAAGTCATGAATTTATTGCATTTTTGGGAAAAAATAATCCGTTTTTATAATAAATCTTAAAAAATTCAAATCCAGATTTTGATTTTCAATGTTGTTATAACCTAAAGATGCTATGTGAAAGTTTGAAACAGAAAATAGTGGTTTTCACACATTTAGTGGTTATCTCACATTCGAGAGATATGCGAATAACACACAGACAGACAGACGGACGTTTCTGTAATTTATAGATAGATGGATTTATCACGTTCGGGAACCAAACTATAATATTCAGAAGTAAACAGTGTAGCTGACTGAGTGTTTATGTCAGAATGTTTATTTTTAAACCACAGCCTTCTTGGGGCTTCTTTGACCGATACAACTCTCTAATGTCAGAATGTTTATTTTTAAACCACAACCTTCTAAAAATGATATATTTAACGATATCTTTTGCATTTCTCATCCAAACAATGTCAAACTTGGCACTGCACTTACTCGTGCCCGTGGCAAGACACCTGTCGAGTTTGAAATCAATCGGACTAACGGTTCGAGAGATATGCGAGGAACAGACACACACCCACACAGACAGACAGACAGACAGACGTTCCTGTAATTTATAGATAGATGTTTGTCAGGCCGCCGAGGGCACACCCTTCGACGAAAACTCTAGATCTTCGCAATTTAACGTCACAAAGGCCTTAAGATTACACTCACCAAATTTGAAGAGTATCAGATCAAATCTGTAGGAGGAGTTCGTTAAAGTACAACATCAGGAAATTACGAAAAATGCCCAAAATCCAGGAGGAAGTTCAAAATAGCTCACTTCCTGTTGTGTTTAGGGCTATGCTCCAAGAGACTTTTCTGTAGGTATTGGGTCATTACATGTATGTACCAAATTTCATACCTGTACGTGAAACCAGGAGCCGGGGCAAAATGTGGGGGCAATAATTTACCGAATTTGCCCCCCACAATTCTGAAAACCATATCACACGTAAATTTTCACCACTTCTGAAGCGTGTGCAAAGTTTCATGAGTTTTCGAGCATGTTTAGGCCCTCTAAAAAGCGATTCACTTTGGAGAAGAAGAATAATAATAAACGGAGCAAAAACAATAGGGTCCTCTCACCATCGGTGCTCGGGCCCTAATTAAAGCTGCAAGCAGCGATGAAAAGGGCCCTCGCACCCCTGCCACCGCCACCCGGCACCTTTAGGAAAGGCCTTAAGATTACACTCACCAAATTTGAAGAGGATCAGATCAAAACTGTAGGAGGAGTTTGTTAAAGTACAACATCAGGAAATGGCAAAAACTGCCCAAAATCTGACAGGAAGTTCAAAATAACTGACTTCCTGTTGTGTTTAGGGCTATGCTCCAAGAGACTTTTTTGTAGGTATTGGGTCTTTACATGTGTGTACCAAATTTCATACCTGTACGTGAAACGTCGAGCCGGGGCAAAATGTAGGGGCAATAAGTAAGCCATTTTGCCCCACCCAATTTTTAAAACCACATCACACGTAAATTGTCACCACTTCTGAAGCGTGTGCAAAGTTTCATGATTTTTCGAGCACGTTTTGTATTTGCCACACTTCCTGCTACCAGCAGGTGGTGCTATTGCTATAATCATAATGAGCATTGGCATGTGTTCAGGACAGGAGTCTTATCAAACATGTGAAGTTTGTGGCAGATTGAAAATTGTATGCCTGAGTTACTGCAGGCTGTCTGTGGTTGCCTAGCAACATCAGAACTGCAAGCAACATTAATATTGAACTTATCTGATCATGCATATATCACCAAAAGGCCGAAATTGGGTGAACTAGTGCAAAAAATGCCCGTGCAAAATCAGTTTTTGTGTGTGTTTTTAGTAATTGTTGGTTTGGTGTGTGCTCATTGTTACAATTACACAGCAAAAGTTCAGTGACATTTTTATTTGTGCATGGTAAAAAGCACACAGTGAACTCCGAGAAAACGCTATGCTTGAGCAAACAGTTTGTGAATAGGCAACTACAAATGATGCCCGTGAAAGAGACTGTGAACGCATTGAATAGGATATGTTTAGTTGGTGAATAGCATAGGCTATTATTACACAGTAGCGACAACGTTAAGCGCACCAGAATGAAATATAATATTCAGAAGTAAACACTAACAGCATAGCTGACATACAGATTCAGTTTACATCCACAAATGAATAAGCACTTCGATTCAGGGAGCAGTGCAAAGTGCCCGTGCAAAATCAGTTTTTGTGAGCTGATCGCCGTCAAAAAAGTTCAGGAGATATTTCTTGCGATGGCAATATGATCAAAAATAACTTTATATTGATTCAATGGATTAATAGCATTTTGAAAAAAAAAAAAAAAAGTCATGAATTTATTGCATTTTTGGGAAAAAATAATCCGTTTTTATAATAAATCTTAAAAAATTCAAATCCAGATTTTGATTTTCAATGTTGTTATAACCTAAAGATTCTATGTGAAAGTTTGAAACAGAAAATAGTGGTTTTCACACATTTAGTGGTTATCTCACATTCGAGAGATATGCGAATAACACACAGACAGACAGACGGACGTTTCTGTAATTTATAGATAGATGGATTTATCACGTTCGGGAACCAAACTATAATATTCAGAAGTAAACAGTGTAGCTGACTGAGTGTTTATGTCAGAATGTTTATTTTTAAACCACAGCCTTCTTGGGGCTTCTTTGACCGATACAACTCTCTAATGTCAGAATGTTTATTTTTAAACCACAACCTTCTAAAAATGATATATTTAACGATATCTTTTGCATTTCTCATCCAAACAATGTCAAACTTGGCACTGCACTTACTCGTGCCCGTGGCGAGACACCTGTCGAGTTTGAAATCAATCGGACTAACGGTTCGAGAGATATGCGAGGAACAGACACACACACACACAGACAGACAGACAGACAGACGTTCCTGTAATTTATAGATAGATGTTTGTCAGGCCGCCGAGGGCACACCCTTCGACGAAAACTCTAGATCTTCGCAATTTAACGTCACAAAGGCCTTAAGATTACACTCACCAAATTTGAAGAGTATCGGATCAAATCTGTAGGAGGAGTTCGTTAAAGTACAACATCAGGAAATTACGAAAAATGCCCAAAATCCAGGAGGAAGTTCAAAATAGCTCACTTCCTGTTGTGTTTAGGGCTATGCTCCAAGAGACTTTTCTGTAGGTATTGGGTCATTACATGTATGTACCAAATTTCATACCTGTACGTGAAACCAGGAGCCGGGGCAAAATGTGGGGGCAATAATTTACCGAATTTGCCCCCCCCAATTCTGAAAACCATATCACACATAAATTTTCACCACTTCTGAAGCGTGTGCAAAGTTTCATGAGTTTTCGAGCATGTTTAGGCCCTCTAAAAAGCGATTCACTTTGGAGAAGAAGAATAATAATAAACGGAGCAAAAACAATAGGGTCCTCTCACCATCGGTGCTCGGGCCCTAATAAACGGAGCAAAAACAATAGGGTCCTCTCACCATCGGTGCTCGGGCCCTAATAATAATAAACGGAGCAAAAACAATAGGGTCCTCTCACCATCGGTGCTCGGGCCCTAATAATATTGTCTTAAAAAAATATATTATCTTTTATTTCCGCAACTTTAAAACTAAGTTTAAAGCTAATGCTGATGCAATGCTGCAAATTGCTGCAAATGCAACTTTATGTTCCTCCTTTTAAATCCTTTATCTTTAACCCTACCATAACCTCAGACTCCTCCCTAACCTTAATCTTCCCACTGTCTCCATCCCTAAGCCTGACTCAAGGGTTAACCCTGCCTCAAACTGACCCTAACCCTGCCTCAAACCCTATCATCGAGCCTTGAAAGAAAAGATCAACATATAATGCTCTTACTGTGGGTGTAAATGGTGTGTTATGCATATGTGACAGGATTTGTTTAGTTTCTGTGGCACATTACAGCACCCTCTTGCTCTGTGTGCACTCGGAGAGATGGCCCAGAGCAGGGGAAAGGGCTTGTTTGGATTATATCCCACTGTCTGCGTTTAGTCATCTCCTGGAAACACAAATCCATGAACAATTTTTCTGTCTTCTTGTAGGAGAACTGAAATGTTTTCATTTCTCGTTGACTCCCTTTCTCGCTTTTGGACTTTTTTTTACTGCCCTCTCCAATTATTTTTTGATTCCTCATTCAGTTTTAATCCTATCTTTACTATTCCTCCCTTGACTCTTTTTATCTCCCTTTTCTATTTTTACTTTGCCTTCCCACCTTTGCATTCCTGTGTTACACTGAGGATGGAGTTTCATTTTTTATTATTATGTAACACTGAGGAGAGTTTGTGGGATGTGCGGAAGTCAATCGTGTCTTTCATTTTTCTTCTGGCCTGTGTGTCATGGATTAATAGTATAGAAAGAGTTCACAAGAACATGAAAGACTGGAGTATGGAGCATATTCTACAGCATAAAGCTTGAGAGTAAGATATTGCAAGAATGCTGCAATATCTAATACCTCTTCTAATCTGATGAAATAGTGGATGTGAAAGTGAAAAGAAAGACTGTGATGAGAAAGTTACTAGACTTTGTATTTGTTTTCATTTATGTCTGTCTGCCTGTTTTTCTGTAGGTGTCCACCACAGTGAAGAAGAGCCTGAGTTGGCAACTTGGCAGTAAAGAGTTCTGGGAAATTAAAATTACTTTAATATATATGAAGTGTACATTTTCTAAATTTGAGTGAAATTCACTAAAACAAACTAAGTTTATCAAGGTTAAGTTTATTAAGTTTATCAAAACGACGAAAGCTGCAATAATAATAATTAACTAGTAAATAATTATATACAAAATATATATAGGAAAAATACTACAAGCAAAACATGAAAACAAGAAAAAATCTGTGAAAACAAGAAAAAATCTGTGAAAACATGAATTATTGCATAAATCTTTTTGCCATTGTCATTGTGCTGCAACTTTTCATCCAGGCTTTTTCAACAACTTTCTGAACTTTTTATACAGTTTACAATCAAAATAATTATTGCAGGATATTGTAGATCTGTATGCAGGTACGAGGTATACTTTATCTGAATGAAATATATACACCTCTCACACTTTTTCTCACGTGCCAGCGATGCCATAGGTTGCTGACCCATGTTATAGTGTTTAATGTTTATTGTAAAATGTTCAATTCCAGAAAATGGGGACATCTGGTCACTGGTCATTCTGCCTCTAAATAATGCGCTAAACTGTAAAAAGTTTTTGATGTGTGAAAAATGTTGTACTTTAAAAAGCTTTTGAAGCTGTTAAGATTACTACAAATGCCACTTCTTCACCTGTGTTAAAGTTAAACTGTGTTACCTTCGCTCACTGTACCATTAAGTGCATTTTTAGTGACTGTGTGCATGCATTTGCATCATGCCAGCTGAAGCATTTGGGTTGACAATCCAAAGACTAAACACGTACTTCATTCCAAAGAACAGCATTGCAAAAGAGCCCACCATTTTTTCTTGCTCTCTCATATGCACGGTCCCCCTCTCCTTTGCTCTATTGGTTAATAAAGGCGTGTGCGAGTCGTGCTTGCACTGTGTGCTGTGTGGATCGGTGCTGAACTTTTTCCCCACTTAAGCATGTCGGTGGCCTAGACAATACTGTCCCTAAAGAACTGTTGGGCACTCTACCCTCCCTTTGTAATTATGTTTGCTGTGGAAGGCACTCGCTGTCCCGTAACTGACCGTTATTCTGGCTCTACAGTCAGACATACCAGAGCAAGACCCAACCTAAGCTGTCTAATTATTGCATTTCATTTCTCATTCTGTCTATTCTCCTGTCTCTCCATTTTCTGTCTATCATGGTTTAGATGTTGTTATAATTGCGTCTCCCACTTATATCTGCATTAACATGGTCAAGGACAAAGGTCACCCTGTTAAAGACCCTCCCCAGAGTGGGTAATTCTTGAAATTTTGTGTCTCTGGTATGTCTGAGTATGTGTTTGTGTGCCAGACACTGTCTAGCCATGAAGCAGTTTTAGCCCAACTAGGTAAAATGGTTGATCTTGGTTATAATTGAGTCCTCCAACAGATGCCTTATGCTCTATTTATATAATGCATGAACTTTCATTTTGTATGTGTTCAAACATCTGTTAAAGTGATAGTAAATTTAAATTGTCATAACTTACCCTCATGTCGTTGCAAACCTTTATGCATATTTATTTTTTCATATAGAACACAAGAAGAGAATTTTCCATTCAAAGATGTTCTTAGTGATCATATGTCGGCCAAGCGCAAGCAAAAGCAAAGCAAAAAACGTAATCAATATGAGTTCTGTGCTATTGTCTTGTAAAGCCATGATGACAGTTTTTTTTAATGAAAATCTTCCCTTGCACTTAACCTTGTTCTCAATCAAATATTGCATCTTTAGAAGTGTCACATTAGGTCAGGGGTGTTCAATCCTACTGGAGGGCCACTTTCTAGCAGATTTTAGCCAATGGAACAAACCTGAACCAACTTACCAAGGTCTTCAGGAAACAGGCAGGTGTGTTGGAGCTAAACTCCCCATAGAGGACATAGGAGAGATTGGACACTCAACTGCACTAGATTGAACATCAATAACATTTTGTCCCTATTTCTCTCCATTTCTTTTCTTTTCTTTGACTCTCTCGCTAGTCAGGTCTTGCACATTTCTTGTTTCTTATCTTTCATGCCATAACTCTTGTGCTTTTAATTCACTTGCTCTTTGACTCCGTCAGATCCAGCTGTGAGTATATAATTAAAATATAATGAAAAGTAATATGATATAAAAAAAATATATAATGTAATATAATGAAAAATGTGTATATACACATTTACCTGCCAACCTGCAAAAAGTGGTTGAAAAACAACGTGGCGCTGTGATGGGTTTTTATTATGTTCTATCATTTTGCATGCCATCGCTATCAGAGTTTTACTCCCTAGGCATCCTTGTTCGGATAAATGCCACATATCCAAATCTTTTGTGTTACTATACAGACGCCCTCTGCCGTCTTTATTGTAATGCTGGCAGACAGTAAACCCACTGCTTTCAATGAGAAACATTGCCATCAATACACTGATGTGAAGGACATGGAAAATGTATCATCATGAATTACTGTGGTATAATTTTGTCATCATGACATGATATTTGGGACATATTTCATTATCATCAAAACAAGTTGGCTATGTTATTGGATTTCAAAGGAGTAGAGCCTTCAAAATCCTGTAATAAATATATTTCAGTTTTGATTCAGGATGGATGGCGTGCTCAATTCCTTTTGAGTTTGATTTGGGTGCTCTTCGGTCCAAGGTAGAACATCTAAGGTGCAGTGTGGAGAAAAAATCTCTGGTAGCCGAGGCACTCCTTAGTTAAAATGTCTTTATTAAAGAAATGACATGTCCTAAACGGACAACTTTAAAATGCCCACGCGTAGCGGCATGGGGCCTTCTTCAGGGCATAATGAAGCAGATAGAAAACAGGTATTATAATGACAGAGACACACAAGTAGAAGCTAACACACAGGTGCTAACAATCAATGTTGAAGATCTGCAGGTAATTGCTAGGACACGCCTCTCACATGGCTCTCAGCACCAAAGCTACAAGTCACAATAATTAACAAAAACACAGGCACCAAATAGCATGCATATATATTCATGCATATATTGCTAAGGCACACCTCTCACATGGTTCTCAGCACTAAAGCTGTTGGTCACAATAATAAACAAAAAACAAGCAACAGATAGCATGCATATACACTCATGCACATATTGCTAGGACACGCCCCTCACATGATTCTCAGCATTAAAACTGTTAGTCACAATGTAAGCAGAAAACACAAGCAACAGATAGCATACATATATTCATGTATACACATTCATGCATACATATACAATACACAAAAAAAAAAAAAAAAAAGGTAAGTAGGCACAGAAAAGAACAATGTTACAAAATCACAAAAAAGGTCTATAATCTATCTCCTCATTTAATCCTGGATAGTCCATCGCTTTAAAGCTCCATATCCAAAAGGTTTCACGTTGCAATAACCGTTTATATGTATGCTATCTGTTACTTGTGTTTTCTGCTTACATTGTGACTAACAGTTTTAATGCTGAGAATCATGTGAGGGGCGTGTCCTAGCAATATGTGCATGAGTGTATATGCATGCTATCTGTTGCTTGTTTTTTGTTTATTATTGTGACCAACAGCTTTAGTGCTGAGAACCATGTGAGAGGTGTGCCTTAGCAATAT
Source organism: Scardinius erythrophthalmus (assembly GCF_964197995.2). NCBI lineage: Eukaryota > Metazoa > Chordata > Actinopteri > Cypriniformes > Leuciscidae > Scardinius > Scardinius erythrophthalmus. Next base: position 37,969,267 of record NC_138222.1, read on the forward strand.
ATGCATGAATATATATGCATGCTATTTGGTGCCTGTGTTTTTGTTAATTATTGTGACTTGTAGCTTTGGTGCTGAGAGCCATGTGAGAGGTGTGTCCTAGCAATTACCTGCAGATCTTCAACATTGATTGTTAGCACCTGTGTGTTAGCTTCTACTTGTGTGTCTCTGTCATTATAATACCTGTTTTCTATCTGCTTCATTATGCCCTGAAGAAGGCCCCATGCCGCTACGCGTGGGCATTTTAAAGTTGTCCGTTTAGGACATGTCATTTCTTTAATAAAGACATTTTAACTAAGGAGTGCCTCGGCTACCAGAGATTTTTTCTCCACACTGCACCATAAATATATTTCAATATGATAATAAATATATTTCAGTCTAAGTGATTTTGATCATGTGGTCATTTGATTAATTGATCATCTCATTCAGCTGAGAGGTGAGCCTGACCAATGAGCACTGCTAATCCTGGGAAAGTCAGTGGTTTGGCTTGTCTTAATTTTCCACAGCGCAGAGCAAAGATCATCAGCACTAGAATCAGCTAGCTTTCTGGTTAAAGGGATAGTTCACCAAAAGTATTAATTTTCTCGCCCTCATGTCGTTCCAAAACTATGTAGCATTTTTTTCTTTTGTGGAGCTTGAAATAAGTTATTTTGAAGAATGTAAAAGAAATGCATACGAAAGAAAGTCATACATGTTTGGAACAACATTAGAGTGAGTGAATGATCTCTTCTCACTTTTTGACTGCCTGGAATTTCCTCTACCTCCCATCCCTATTGTCTTTATCAGTTAGCCAGGTCTCAACAGTCCTGATTAAGCATTTCTATAAAAGCTTTTGGTTACTATGACATTATATTTAATAACGTGAATCCTCCACAGACTTCCTGATAATGTGTGAACTCTGTCAGACAAACAAATCCTGATTACCCAATCAGCACTCACAACGGGCCTGTTGGGGGCGTGGGGGTGTGGGTGCAGGATGAGGTCGTCCAGTTGGCTCAGAGATTTTGCCAAGTTGAGGATGGTGTGACGGGGTGGAGAGGTTGAGGGGACTCTAAAGGGATAGTAGACTCTACGAGTGCAACATCTTTAGCTGTGCAATTTGTTGGTGATGAAAGAGAAAACAGCCGTACTTGTGACATATTTAATGTTTGTAATGAAGTCATTTTGATTTCCAAAACCAAGTTAAGGAAACCACCAACATTTACTATAATCCTAGATTAAAATCAAATACTTTTGTTTTATTAGTTCAGAGAAATAATTGAGAAAGAATGGGGGAAATTCACGGGAGAGGAGGCAATGCCTCTATAGCGGTATGATTGGATATGATTGGCTCATGCGATAAATCCCGCTTTTTGTTCGAATGTTAATGGGAAGACTAATTAAAAAGTAAGAAAACAACTCAGCCACTTAGATCTCACATCAAAATCAAACTTAAACTGACCTAAAAACATTATGAATGTTTTTTTTTTTATTCGTTTTTTTATTTTATTTTATTGAGCAATCAGCTTGGGAAAATTAAAGATACATCATCTTCGTGTCTGTGTCCAGTGTGTACAAGCTTGGTGACTGCGGAAAATAAGTTGACCATTAAAAAGAAAAGCTAAACATTAGTTCACTATATATATATATATATATATATATATATACACTCACCTAGAGGATTATTAGGAACACCTGTTCAATTTCTCATTAATGCAATTATCTAATCAACCAATCACATGGCAGTTGCTTCAATGCATTTAGGGGTGTGGTCCTGGTCAAGACAATCTCCTGAACTCCAAACTGAATGTCAGAATGGGAAAGAAAGGTGATTTAAGCAATTTGGAGCGTGGCATGGTTGTTGGTGCCAGACGGGCCGGTCTGAGTATTTCACAATCTGCTCAGTTACTGGGATTTTCACGCACAACCATTTCTAGGGTTTACAAAGAATGGTGTGAAAAGGGAAAAACATCCAGTATGCGGTAGTCCTGTGGGTGAAAATGCCTTGTTGATGCTAGAGGTCAGAGGAGAATGGGCCGACTGATTCAAGCTGATAGAAGAGCAACTTTGACTGAAATAAACACTCGTTACAACCGAGGTATGCAGCAAAGCATTTGTGAAGCCACAACACGCACAACCTTGAGGCGGATGGGCTACAACAGCAGAAGACCCCACCGGGTACCACTCATCTCCACTACAAATAGGAAAAAGAGGCTACAATTTGCACAAGCTCACCAAAATTGGACAGCTGAAGACTGGAAAAATGTTGCCTGGTCTGATGAGTCTCGATTTCTGTTGAGACATTCAGATGGTAGAGTCAGAATTTGGCGTAAACAGAATGAGAACATGGATCCATCATGCCTTGTTACCACTGTGCAGGCTGGTGGTGGTGGTGTAATGGTGTGGGGGATGTTTTCTTGGCACACTTTAGGCCCCTTAGTGCCAATTGGGCATCGTTTAAATGCCACGGCCTACCTGAGCATTGTTTCTGACCATGTCCATCCCTTTATGACCACCATGTACCCATCCTCTGATGGCTACTTCCAGCAGGATAATGCACCATGTCACAAAGCTCGAATCATTTCAAATTGGTTTCTTGAACATAACAATGAGTTCACTGTACTAAAATGGCCCCCACAGTCACCCCATCCCACAAATCTCCATCAACTGCAAGATGCTATCCTATCAATATGGACCAACATTTCTAAAGAATGCTTTCAGCACCTTGTTGAATCAATGCCACGCAGAATTAAGGCAGTTCTGAAGGCGAAAGGGGGTCAAACACAGTATTAGTATGGTGTTCCTAATAATCCTTTAGGTGAGTGTATATATAAACACTGATATCTACAATAGGATTAAAATAGAGTAAATTACCTTTTGAAAGAACTTGATGCTTCAAATAATGATTGAATCAATTACATCTTTACGCCACTATTTGGAGAGTGACTTAAAGTCCCAATTTTTGTCATTGAGTAATGAAAAAGTCTTTATGAGCAAATCTTTTGAATCAATCAATAAATCAATATGGAATTTGATAATAAGGTGGGAACCAGCGAATGTTCAATCACTTTAATTTAAAATAAACAAACACAAAACTAATGCGGCAGTCCCTCACGGACGACTGTCGCACACCACACACATAAACAAAACACAATGTAAACTCCAGACCTCTCTCATCTTGCACTTTCGCCGCTCCTTCTTTTATTCATCCAGACCTCCTTTCGTGAGACACGAGACAGGTGCGGCTGCACTCTAAATATGCGTTATGTATAAAGCAGAATTTAATTTTGAAATCAAATGATAGGTGTGTTTTTCTGGCTGCTAGCCAAAAGGTTTCAGGTTCAAGCCCAATTAGGGTAACAAAGGAAACTGTAATCACAATCCTGCATGATCACTATTCTTCCAGTGATAAAAACACACCGGATTGCTCTTGGGAGGCTTTCCCTGCAGTTAGTGTCCTGCACCTCTCTTGAGATCAGGAGCAAGTAACAATAAGTTGCGGCTGTGCAGCTTCTAAAAACTTCTTCTAAAGCTTCTAAATTTTATGATGTAACTGAAATCTCACAGTTGTTATCTGGAGTCATTATTTTAGTGATTCCAGGGAGCCATGAAATCAGCTTACATTAACTCAGTCCAAACACACTGAAAAGGCACTGAGGTCAGTATATGTTTATAATAGTGAAATCTGATACGTTAATTGTATGTGGAGTTCAAAATCGCTCACCTGTTGAACACTGCAAGTGTGTTCAGTTTGCGTGAATGCATGTGTATGATTAAACTGAAATAAGCTTGTTCACTGACATGACATGTGCGCAGTGTGCGTTTGTTCAGCTTAATTATTCTCTGGGACCTCAGAGAGCACAAGAGTTTCTTATCTCGCTTGAGCAGGCAGCTTGACAGGAGTGTATTTGTGTTTTGTGGCTGTTTAAGTGTGTGTGTGGGAACTTAAAGTCAAGAGAGGCATAGATAATATGTGCACTCAATGGCCTGGACACTGCCAGCAGCTGGCCGTTTTACCAGGGCAATGGGCCTACGACACAAGAAGAGGGATCTCTGACCCAGATCTGAAGTTCTGCTGAGATGAGAAACTGTGATCTGTGAGCAGTGTTAATTTAATTCTTTAACATACCTCATAAACAAAAAGCCACCCACACATTAATTGTATGTAGGTAATTTGTTCTGCTTCTCTGGATCATATCTTATTCACCAGCATCTAAAGCAATACTTAAATGCTCCTGCATGACGTGAAATAATCAAAAGATGCAATCTTTCTCATGTCAACAAAATTACCAGGTGAAAAATAAAAAAAGATGAAAAAATATATTTTTGAATGCACTATTCATACTTACAGTATTTACTAATAAAAGATTAAAGGATTTCAATTAAATAATTAATAATTAGCTTGTATCCAAAGTTACTTACAAATTGGAAACATTGCAAACAATATATTATAGGAGCTAATCAATATTTGCAGCACAGTAGCAAATTTCAAGATCATAAGTAAAATACAGAAAAAAGAGAGAACAAGATTTAAGATTTTTTTTTAAATAATAGTATTATAGAAAATGTCTTTGTTAGTAGACAAACAAAGAGATTCAAGCAGTTGTTCAAGTTGACCATCCCTATTTCATACCAAGCAAAAATGCCTTGCAAACATCCACATCAACTAACTTACAGTGGTGCACATCTCATACAGCTCACATGAAAACAACAACAACAAAAAAACTATAAGTAAACTCATCAACAACATCTCAAAAGTAACATCCTTTACTTTAATGAAAAGAATGGTGAGCTTTAAAAACTAAAACACTGTCAATCAACAGCAGAAAAATAGATAATACAAAAATAAATAAATAAATAAATGTTTTACCAGTTGTCAAATTTCTACTGGTTTATCATGTCCACTGGTATACTGCTTATCCTGAATGCATGTCATATGTTACTAAACATTTCTTCCACAAAATAAAATGTTGAGAATGTAAAAGGTCCATGAGGGATCTCTGAAAACACTTTTTAGTGAGGCTTTCAAACTTTCTATAATAGATTTTCTCAAATTAATTTTCTTGCAAATCCCGTAGCTTACACTTTTAGGCACATTGGTTAAGGCTTTAGGCTACTGATGCAAACCCCTCATGTTTGAAAAGAAACAAGTGAACTGGAATTACAGGGAGAACCATATCACTCTGTGAACAAAGCTGTTGAACAAAGCAATTCATCTCAGGCTGCTCCAAGGTTCAATCAATGCATGTGCTATAGCTTGAAAAACATTCCGTTTTATTTATAAAAAAATATATATGTTCTTCATATTGATCAAAATGGTGTATTATCATAGAAGTGAAGTGACAATGTCTGTACTATTATTAGGAAAATACATCTGACAAAAAAACAAAAACAAAGGCTGAGTCTAATTCTGCCTTCATGTGCATCTGGTATAAGCAGTCATTATTACGATGTCATTAATTTAGAACGGAAACAAAGTAGAGATTTAGCCAAAACTAAAACATACACATAATCGATGACCTGACAAAAGATCTTTTCTGAGTGTTTATATGTACAAACAAAACAACAATAAAAGTGGAGGTATCAGTGGATACACAAAAGCGTTACTGAATACATCTGTGTCCCTTTTAAGCAACCTCTATAAAAACTTAAATTAAGCAAACAACAAAAGGCAAGTCCTTAGCTTTACATTAGTTGACAAAATGTTTTGCTGTTTACGAGACTTACTTAAATACAGCACTCTGCTTGGTCATTTATGTACATGAAACTTGAAATTGATATTTCAAAGACTGCTTTAAGACCACATAGGCCTAAGATAGGATCATATGATCCTCTGGGCCACACACTTAGTTGCTGCCTCACACCACAATAGGAAAATCCTCACACTGAGGTCTGTCACTTGGTGATAATTTTTCTGACATTTGGTGACTGATTGCGGCCTGCTGGAATTCAAATATAAATGACATTATTTGATTTGTGACTAGATGTGAAGTGACGTAATTCAACTGCAGTGGATTGTGCCTGTGAAATGTGATAAATAGAGAGAGAGACAACTGCCAAAAAGGCATGTTTTCATTTTCAGAGCATTCCTCTTTTACTGGAAAATAATATGGCAATAAAACTTTAAAATTTGAAAAAAGAACATTGCTTTTACAGTTCAAGAAACTGTTTATCCAGCAGTACAATGACCCATCCATGTTGTTCAAACAAGCTGAGATTATTGTTCCTTCAATAGCCATCAAATCCACAACTTTTTTTTTTAATGTCAGAAAGGCACAGGCAGACTATGTCCCATCTTCCAGACATGGCTGCTTTCTCTCACATCTGTTATCTTTATCAATTTACAGACCCTTGAATCCTCAACCTTTCACTCACATTTTCACTCATGTCTGTCTGTCTGTTTGGCTGCAGATTTCAGTAAGGTCACACGTTATTCTCAGTGTCTTTCTCTTGCCCTCTTTAGGTCAGTTCAGTCTGGCAAAACCCACTCCTCTCTTTCCTCACAGGCTGTGTCAGATCTCTTCCAGCTGCAGCTTGTGTTCATGTTTGTGTGTGTCAGCTGGGTGTCATTATGCTGCTGATCACATCACCTCTGTGTGGAATCAAACTCAGGGGGATGAACTATAAACAGTATCCGTGACAACTTAAACTGCCTTCAACACAAATGGCCTTTTACAGGATACAGGGGGAATATCCTCTGCTGGAGACAAGTTTATTTTCTTTTAGCCACAATGACCACTGTACAAATAAACAAAAGGGCCACATAACCAAAATGTAGTGTTTACACATAGCGCATATGTGGAAAAGACACACAAAAAAAATGTGGGTCCTAATGCTCATGCCAAAAAAAGAATGAACAGAGAAATAAGCTGTGCAAAACTTATCATATATACAAAACCTCAAAATGATTGAAAACACTACATTACCACAATATAATAATAATAAAGAATGGGAGAAAGAAAAAAATCCTCTTAAAATTATAGTGGAGCAGCTAAGTGATATAATCCTTCAGTTTATAATACAAGCGTGAAAATTGGCATGAGCAGTCTCCATGGGTCACTTGACAAGAAAATTGTCCGAGCCACTTGAAATTTCAAGATTTTTCATTTTTCAAGATGGCCGACACCTTAGTGGAGCAGTTAAGTGATATAGTGGTTTATTTGGTGATACAAACATGAACATTTGCATGAGCAGTCTCTGATGGTCACTAGACAATAAGCCACCCACAGCTACTTGAAATTTCAAGATGGCGGCCATTTTCAAGATGGCCACCACCTTAGTGGAGCAATTAGGCTCATGGCAATTTTCATGCTTGTATCACCAACTAAATGATATTGTTGTGAACTTAGAATCGAAAGACCAGGAGACTTGGTTGTTTCTTCAGCAGGATTCTTTATTGAGAACACGAGCTGTCGGTAGCTGCAGTCACCAAGTCTGAATCAGTGAGATGTTCTCTTACAGTTTATATACATTTAGGGGCAGGAACCAAAACTTTGTGATGAGACAGGTTTCGGAACCTGTTTGGGACTGAGAGTGCTGCCCACCCTAATTCACTCAGCATATCCATTCAAATGCTGAGACCTGAGAACAGGACTGACAGGACTCTCTTGCTAAAACACAAACTCCAAGTTTCCAAGTTTCAGTAAATCAGGACTGACCAGAGTCTTTTGCTAAAAAACTCTGATAATAATAATTTATACCTAACCTTAACATACTAAATTCAATGTAAACCTAAATTAATCATTTTAATAATTTTGGAATCCCACATTTGCCCCTTTGAGAGTCTTAAAAAAAGAAACTCACAAAATACAAATTTAGACACTTAAAAGTTAATTCTTGTAACTTGTGTAAATTACAGGCACATAGCAAGTTCAATCTTGTAACTTGTGTAAGTTACAGGCACAAAGCAATGATCTGTGTTGTTCATCTGTAATTGCATGTTGACACAGAAACAAAACATGCAATTAGGGTCCGTGAAGTTCTTACGGGTAATATTCTTTTATGGTTGGACCAGTCATTTTCTCGTGAGAGGCGTGAGTCATTTGTTGAATGAAACACTTGATACTGTGGAAGCATATGTAGAACGCCAGTAGGAGAAATAACAGCAGCATTGCTATTTCTTTAATCCACAGCCAGGGTTTACCAATCAAGTTTCCGAACCATGAAGAATTGTCTTCAGTCATCTGGTGTAATTTTGTTGAAAGATCAAGAATGTCTTGTTGGGTTTTGTTCAAGTTCTCTGTTGGATCCATTAACCCGGTGCAGCACTCAGGTACACCATACGATGGGATTAATGCTCCAAGAGTTCTTGACCACCACGTTTGAACACAAGTGAGTCCTTGAATGCAGCCATCTTTGTTGATAGAAGGAGCTGATTTTTGTAGCTGTGGAGAGCTTGGGGTGGAGTGTGTATTTTCTCTGATAGCTGGTAGAACATAAACCAGGGTGCACCTGCCGTTGAATTGGCTGGGTAGGATGCTGTAGACAGAGATAGGGTGTGCCACCCATGGGATTCCGGCTCCTACTGAAGGTGCATGTGGCATGCAAACGTTCTTTCCAGCGAACAAGGCATTTCTTGACATATTCATCAGCTCTAAGAAGATGTTGTTTCTGGTGTCCACACTTTGTGCGATGTCCATGATGGTTAGTAGTAGTACGACAATCTTGATCATGATGAGGGATGACTGAAGTTCCCGTAGGTGAGTCTGCGTTGTGTATTTTTTTCTTCTGTGTTGGTTGTAGTCTCTGCAGTTGGTCTAGTTGTTTTCTGGAGGTTGGGTCTTCGTATGCGGGTGTGTAGGTCAGTGCATATGGTTAAAAACAAACAAACAAAGAACAACTGCAACAGACCAGTATTCATTGTAAAGACTACAAACATTAGGGTTGTATGGATTTTTAGAGTCTGCTGTTGTTGTTTCATTCTTTCCCTATTTCTTAATTTATTTGACATGGACCAGTGAGGTAAGGATGGACTAAATCGGGAAAGGCCTATGAGGTAGTGTCTTCACCCTGGGTTCACCCACGAACGCCTGTTGCGTTCAGTTCTTCCCAGGGCACCTCACTTGTCCGTGTCCTATTCTGTCCCTGTGTTGTGTACCAACTGTACAGTGTGTGAGAAAATTGGCACATTTCCATTCTCCAGTGAAACATCAGTCCTAATAAACATCATTAACAGAGGATGGTGTCTGATTGTAATGGTCTGCAGTATAACATTTAAGGCTGTGAGTATACTGAATGTCCCCGAAACAAAGGCTGTGACAGTCAATAAATCTGTCATCTTTGTTGTAAGTTACTGGGGAGATTAAGCAATCACAGCCTAAATGGTTAACACCGTATCAAGTTGCCCCATGAGTTTAACGAGGAGGGGAGGGGCTACTTCAGAATATCAAGCAGGCTAAGCAGAAGCTGATTAACCTTGTTAACTTCTGTAAAGTTCTTTTTGTTTTTCCTACATTCTTTTCCAAAATGTCCGTGCTTGCCACAGTAAGAACAATTGGCTTCTCTAGGACTTTTGCGTTTCTTTGGCTTCTCTGAGTTGACCTTAACAGAAACTGCTGCAATTCTTACTCTCTCTTTGACATCAGAATCTCTTTCCCAAATAGCTAAACTTTCTAGGTTACTTCTGAGAGTTCTTTTAGCCCACGTATTATCTAGGAATGGCAAGGCTGTTCTGTACTCAGCTACAAGACCATCTGCCCAAATTCGGATTAGAGCTCCTTTGTCAGCTAACACACTTTCGGAATCATCCACTATTCCACTGTACGTTAAAGCTACCTGACAGAACCTCTCTGTGTACTCACAAACAGTTTCACCCTTCTTCTGTACACAATTGGTAATTTTCAACCAATCGATTTTGGGTCCTAAGATATTCTTTAGGATTTTCAAAACACCTTCTCTCAAATCACCTTTACTGGCATGTTGTAGTTCGGATGTAACAGCAGACTCAAAATTGTTGAATTCAGATTCCGTTAGAATTTGTGACATCAGCTGTGTGACTTCCGGCAACGACATGTCGTAAAGACGCATTTTACTGATCAATGCTCTTCTAAATTCAGAAAAATTTGTGCGTGCTGAGGGTAGGCTCTGGGATAGTCTCTCTACATCTTTAGGTCCTAACGCTTTGACAACAGTTTATATTTGGACAACAGAAGAGTTGAGAGGAACACTTTCAGTTCCCTCAATTCCCTGAGACCTTCTCCTAGCGCCACATACCTTTACTGAGTCTACATTGACATTGTCCTCTATTCTATCAAAAGACTGTAAATCAGGATAGCTTTCATCTGACTGTTGTTCTTCTAAATCACATTTGGTTGAGGCTTTGTTATGGCCCACCTTTTTCTTGAGACAGGACATGTGAGTCTGCAATTGTTTGTTCTGATCTTTCAACTTAGCAATACACTGAGCTTGTTCTTGTGCAATGGATAAGCTAAATTCTCTGTGACAATCTTCAATTGACCATACTTTGTCTGCATCAATGTCAAATTTCCTTGTTAAATTCAATCTGACTTTCTCAGTCACGATGGAGTCCATGTGTTCTGATAACAAACACTTGAATTCTTTATCTAACCATAAAGGTGTAGCTAATCCAGTTTTCTCATTTGTTGGAATCAGTCTAGCATTCCTTCTAACCATTTTGTGAATTTCTTTGTTACCACACAATCAAAAACATTAAAACTTCTCTCTACTGTCTACAATAGAGGGTACACTTGTTAACACAGCTTAACTATTGTTAACTTTCCAAATTACCAAAACTTCACACTTAACCTCCCTGCCTACAAAAAAAACAGAGGATAAACCAAAATATTAGCAATTTATGCTAAAATCTTCCCTGCCTACAAAAACAGAGGATCAACCGAAATAACTAGCACGTAAAGCTAATTCTTCTCTGCCTAAAGCAAAGGGTACACAATATTAACCTGTAATGTTAATCTTCCCTGACGGGCAGAGGGTCTCTTTCATTTCTAAAAAAAATTTTTTTTTAGAGGATAACTTAGTTAACAAAACCCTGCAGCTGTCTGTTAACTCTTCTCTGAACGGCGCAGAGGGAAAAACACATATACTGGTCTGTAGCGGTTCTTTGAACGGAGTGAAACTCACCAACCCTTGGTTGTAAAGGAAGATTCTGGAACTCAGTCAGGCTTTGAGATCTTTGAGCTTGAAGTTTCAATCTGGAGGAAGCTGGAAAAATTCAGTCTGGTAATCTTTGTTTAGCTGGAAGTTTCGCTCTGGATTCCAAAAGATGCAGTCTGGAAAGCAGATCTTTTGTTGAGCTTGCTGTTTCAATCTGGATTCAGGTCTTTGAGCTTGAAGTTCTTTGAGTTTCCTTTTTGTCCATCCGGGTCACAGCACCAAGTTGTTGTGAACTTAGAATCGAAAGACCAGGAGACTTGGTTGTTTCTTCAGCAGGATTCTTTATTGAGAACACGAGCTGTCGGTAGCTGCAGTCACCAAGTCTGAATCAGTGAGATGTTCTCTTACAGTTTATATACAGTTAGGGGCAGGAACCCAAACTTTGTGATGAGACAGGTTTCAGAACCTGTATGGGACTGAGAGTGCTGCCCACCCTAATTCACTCAGCATATCCATTCAAATGCTGAGACCTGAGAACAGGACTGACAGGACTCTCTTGCTAAAACACAAACTCCAAGAGTTTCAGTAAATCAGGACTGACCAGAGTCTTTTGCTAAAAAACTCTGATAATAATAATTTATACCTAACCTTAACATGCTAAATTCAATGTAAACCTAAATTAAACATTTTAATAAATTTGGAATCCCACAATATCTTAAGCCTAATTGCTCCACTAAGGTGGTGGCCATCTTGAAATTTCAAGTAGCTGTAGGTGGCTTATTGTCAAGGGACCCACAGAGACTGCTCATGCCAATTTTCATGCTTGTATCACCAAATAAACCACTATATCACTTAACTGCTCCACTAAGGTGTCGGCCATCTTGAAAAATGGCCGCCATCTTGAAATTTCAAGTGGCTCGGACAATTTTCTTGTCAAGTGACCCATGGAGACTGCTCATGCCAATTTTCACGCTTGTATCATAAACTGAACGATTCTGCCAAACATAAGCACTTAGCCGCTCCACTATTAGGGAGATCAGGGTTTTTTTTTCTTTTAACTTTTCTCCATTATCTGCTACATATTTCACTAAACTGTAAATTGTAAATCTAAACATCCAAGTTGTTGTATTACAAATTTATTAAAAGTTTAATTTAGGTTCCACTACAATAGTATATAAATTGAGAAAATTTAGTAGACTGATTTTAGCATTTGAGGTATAAATGATGATTATTGAGTTTCCAGCAAGAGATTCCTGCCAGACCTGTTTTTTCTATTCTAAGTTAAATAAGTCAGACTCTCACCTTTTGTCTTTAATGGCTCTTGGAGCCCGAGCCCCAGCCCCAGTCGTTGAATAGTTAGACTGATTGGATTAGCCTCTATGAGTTTTAGGGCACTTTCACACTTGGTTCGATTGCCTGTTCCGAACCCGAGTTCGATTGCTCCCCCCTCCCCCTGCCCCCGATGGACTGTGTTCACATTATATTATTTGTATCTGAACCGCGGTACGCTTGCGTCATCAAGCTGCAGCTTGCGCGTGCTCGTGTTGCTTGGTAACCGCTATGAAAAGGCGTCAAAATGGATAGAATTGCTCGCTTCACGTTTGTTCTTCTTATTTTAACCTTTGGTTTTGTTTTCAAAGAAAAGATACAGAAACACACTTGCGTCTGTCTGCCGCAAAAATATTAAAACCGTTCCAAAGACAGCGGGATGTCCGCCGAAGACAGTTTTTGTGGAGGCAAGCAGAAATCATCTCTGCTTGCAGTGCGTCAATCCCGCTTTTCGTCAAGGTAAGTGTATAGACCCTTTTAAAGTTGTTAAACACACACGCACGCAGGCACGCACCACATTATATGGCATCAATAGTGGTTCACTTCCGCGATTTGGTTCGATTGCGTTCATATCAGCAGCGAACCGTACCCGAGTTCACATGAACCGTACCCCAGACCACCTTTTTAAGCGGACTCGAGTACGCTCTTCGCGGGTGCGCACCCGAGTTCGGAAAACAGCGTTCACATCATCCAAACGAACCGAACTCTGACGTCATTCGAACCCGGGTGCGCACCAAAAGTGCTAGTGTGAAAGCCCCCTTAGGGTTCCTAAACCTGTATACTTCATTTATATGCTTTGTTCAACCTCAATGTAAATCCCTCCCCCTTGGAATGTATATAAACTACAATGTATACTGTTTGAGTCCGTTTTGGACGACCTGCAGCTACGCACAGAGAGCTCTCAATAAAAGAATAACTTCTGTTTGAACACGATCCCAACGTCTCCTGGTCTCTGCTTTGACGAAGGAAAAGTTTCCTACAAAGTCAAGTACAAAGTGTGATGTTTTCTACAACCTAACCCACAACCACTATTCTAAAACAGTAAAAAAGTTTGAAAAAATATAATAATAATAAAAACATAAACATTGTTGTTTTTAGGGCCCGATAGAAGTAAATGGCAAAAGAATCGTTACAACCCTCCTTGCCTGCTCAGACACGATACTGCTATTTCTACCAATTAGATGATTGTTTTGAGTAAATGTTCCATATTAAATTAAACAAGAGAACCTACTGATTCAGATGACACCAGTTATATCATTTAAAATTCATTAACATGATTTCAAATTAAATTCTAACTCACATGTGAAATGTTGCTTTTCTATCTCAAATCTGCCTGGGATTTGTTTCTCTAAATCCTTTATAATTGTATTCAGAGACTCAACAACTGTCACCTCGGGAGGGTGGCGCTCGTGTATGACAGATATTTCATCCTTGTACATGCTGACAGTGTTATAACTCACCCCCTGTAACAACCCCTAATCTTCCCTATCTGCCAGAAGAATGCTTGTGAAGTGAGACTGCAAAAAATGGACAGCAGATATCAGTATTTGTAAGCGTTTACACTGGACAGAGAGATTGACAGGACAAGCTATGATGTGAAAGCAGATCAGAGAAAGCGCTTAGAGATTCTGAGGAGACCATCAACTTTGCCGGAGAAATCTGGAGTTGCTAACCTGCCAACGAGAAGCCCATCAAGATGCCGTGCCAAGTGGAGCAGTGTAAACAATCTGCCTCGCAAAAAATGGATAAGCATTCAGTGTAATATGGGTCAGTCAGAGCATAAACCCACCCAAGAGCTGATTCTTATCACAAAAACTAAAACATTTAAATGAATTGATAAGATAAAGTCGATACAGTCATGTCCAGTCAAGACACAGAGGATTAAAAAGCAAAATGCTTCAGAAATGACCTTTGACCTTGAAGTGATCTGCTTAGGTTAATTAAAGTATGATGCTCATGTGAACGGATATTAAAGTTTAGAAGGAAACTCTGTGAAAACAGATTAAGTTTGTGTACTGGGGTGCAGCTCTTAAACGCGGAGCACTGAGAATGAAGTTTATTTACAGTTAAACTGACACAGCAAGTACAAAACCTTAAACAACCTCAGCACAACACAGGCAAAGAGGACCATATCAGCAGCTGGCTAATGGAAGAGCGCCAGAGCGTAAGTTAATGTGTCCGTGTGCATTTTAGAATATATTTGCAGTGTAAATCACTGTAAAGAGATGTACACACACATGTTGAGAGATAACACGCAGCACCAAATCAGAGCTCATTATGAGCTAATATAAATCATTAAAACGTGTTTTAATGATTAAAGACAGCAGCTGAACACTATGCAGTATATGCCTCTACCTCTCTCGTGTTCTTGCTCACCCCTCTATCCACCCCAACTTCATATTGTAATTCACTCTGACAATCAGCATGAATTGTTTTGCTCTGGCATGTCAATCAAGTCAGCTGTGATTGCTTACAGACACTTGGACAGTCGCCGGGGTTAGCTAGGTTCCAGATTGGTCCGTCCTGCGGACATGCATACACAAAAGAGCAGAGAAAGTCGAGTATTGATGCGATTTTGGCCGACGCGGCCGAAGTCCCCCTCCCCCCACATCTCTAGATCCTCGCTCTTTCTCTCTTAGGGGGGTTAAGAGCTTAGATTTGGCCAAATACTCTTCAAACAGTAAATCTAGCTATCTCTGGAACATTCAAATCTCCAGAGTACATCTCTAATTATACTCGCATGTGCACAACCACAGGGTGTGGGAGAACATCATGCATGTTGAGTGTGAGGTGTGAGCAAAATGTGCATGAATATATTTTATTTTTAACATGTTCGCTTATGTGTGTGCGTGTGTAAGACTAGTGTAGCTGGATATTTGGTTGTTTTCTGCCACTGGGTTTTTCTGTTCTGGGAGTGGTTCTGTTCTGGAAAAACTGCACAAGTAGTCATGAGATGGTAGGATTATCAATGCTAATGTGTGCTTAAATGTGTGTTCATCCATTGGGGGGTGTGCATACAGAGTGCAGCCAAAATAAACTTTGACTGAGCCCTAGAATGGGGGTTAAGGATTAGAAGTCCATTACCCCAAGGTATATGACACTAACACAAAACATTTGGCTATCTATCTCACTGTATTCATTCTAAAAAAAAAAAAAATAGAGGTATATGTTAAAGGTTCTCTCAGTAAGTTTTCGTTTGTTTCAGTAGTGTCATGCAAAATCCAACCTCATGTCAAAATCCTGCTCAACTGTAAGGAGTAGTCATTTGCAGAGATCCTCACAAGTCTCTGAGCTAGAGTCCAAGTCAAGTCTCAAGTCTCTGAGCTAGAGTCCAAGTCAAGTCTCAAGTCTTTGAGCTAGAGTCCAAGTCAAGTCTCAAGTCTCTTGTCGTTATAATAAGTGTTGCATCAAGTACAGCGACCCATCCAGGCTGCTTAGAACACTGCATAGCTAAGAAATTCAAAGCATGTAATATGTTATTATGACTCCTTTATTTATTAGCATACAGTGTCAGCTTTGATTTTGGTATATAATCAGTGTAAACAGGCTATTGCAACATGACAAAAACTGAATTTTATTAGGTTTAGTGGCAACATGTTACAATGTTAACATGGTACAATTTCTGGTAAGCTACGTTTTGTTATTATTGCTTGACACAAATTTCACGATTTCAATTCAATTAGATTATTTGGATAAATATTAGATACACAATATAGGTGTTCATTTTTCTCAAGGAAACAAAATCTCACCTAATGATGTAAACAGCTGGTAGTATTACTTAAGGTTAAAAATAACTCAAATTAAATATAATGCGTTTTTTTTATTATAATAACAACTTTAGTAAAAGTAAAATAAAATACGTCAAGTAAAAATATAATAAATACGTAATATAGTAGGCTACACATATTTAGCAAAATACTCTCTATAGCTCTTTTTTTTCTAGCCACTAACGTGCTATAGCCCATATTATGGTCATCAAATGGCTTTTCTGAGGTAAATGTTATGTGACATTGTTCTCCAGCTGTTTTATTGACCCCTTTCCGCGGATGAAAAACACTGATTGATCGATATTATGTATGAGGATGGAATATACATTTTGGTAAGTTGTACTGTATCTTTCAACAGTGTTTGTGTTTATTTACTATTAGCTAGTAGAAAGAGTCGGTTCGCACGTGCCGTTAGGGATCTGTCACGTCACGTTTACAAGTGCCAAAACGGTATTTATTGTTTGAATTTCGTAATAGAAGTAACCTACTCTGTAGTGATGTAGTACTCGAGTCCGGTCTCGAGACCGATTTCTGCTTTCTCGGACTCGACTCGGACTTGTTCCTTCAAAGACTCGGTCTTGACTCGGACTCGACCCTTCAAAGACTCGGTCTTGACTCGGACTCGGCATAGGCGGTCTCGTCCCCATCACTAGTCCACTACAATACATACCACTAGAAAATTTTAATTTGCTCTGCATGTCCTAACTATGATTAAAAAAGTCAGGGTGGGCTTAACATGTTGATGACAGAGCAGCACTGTTGAAGCAGTTTAGAAAAATAGGCAGAAGATGATGCATGTGGTAGGGATTTTTTTAATGATAGTAAGAGCATAGTCCATATTAAGACGTTAAGACTGCTCCCCTAAACAAATCCCAATCTAGCTTAGTCTGTAGGCCTAACTGTTGATTATTAACTGGGGTGATATTAAATCATGAATATGAAAACTGACATGTTTTTATGGTCTTGGTCTCGACTCCTAAAGACTCGGTCTCGACTCGGACTTGCTTCCTCAAAGACTCGGTCTTGACTCGGACTCGACTGAATTTGAAAACCAACGGACTCGGTCTCGACCCTTCAAAGACTCGGTCTTGACTCGGACTCGGCATAGGCGGTCTCGTCCCCATCACTACTACTCTGTCTAGTCTGTCGGTCTCCGTGTCCTCTTTGCTTCGCGATTTTTCTGTGCGTGAGAAAATGGATGTGTGGCGTGTGAGAGCGTGTGAAGTGTCAATCGCGTGAGTCTCACGGTGAATGCATGCGTGACAGTTGGCAGCTCTGTTGAAGTTTTTAAACCCAAAGCTTACGATGAATGGCACAGCAGACAGCGGCCGGTGCAGTTGACATGTTTGTTGTCCGCGCGCGGCCGCGCGCAGCAGATAGTACTTCACGTGTTACGTAGGCAGGTAATAGGCATAGACAGTAAAAGAAATGGACACAGCGACCCCATTGGAACTCAATTGAGACAAGTGAAGCCCGTTTTCAGAAATTTCTTAGCACTTCCTTTCCTGACGCGCAGACTCAAACCGAGCAAAGCGTTACACGGACCACGTGAGCAACCCGTCTGTCTTCTAGTAGCTGTGCCAAGAGAAATCTGAATCATTCCCTTCCGAATCTTGCAGAGACGGAGAGTGTGAGTAGGAGCTGTCTATGAGCTTGGAGCAGGAGAAACTTTTGCTAAGTATTCTGATTAATTATTTTGTCATTTTGCCTCCACGTCTCCCCGATTGCCCGCGAGCTTCTCCTCCTGTCCATACGGTAATCTCTCTAGTGTGCGACAGAGAGTCGCGTGGTTATGACGCAATCGTTAGCCTACTTTTACAAAAACTGCTTCTACGGGGCCATAACATAAGCTACAAGGTAATGGAGCATTTTATACATTGTCGTGTTTCTTTAGAAATAAAAAATGGACAAATGGAGTCTTTAAACGCCTCGGATGTAAAGTTATTCGCTGTCAAAGTGACGCCAAAATGAATGGAAGTCAATGGGATTGCTAACGCAAGTGAAGTTCCGCTCAAGATGGCGGCACCCGGCCGACTTCAACTTCCGGTCGACTTCCTTCCCGCTTGGTAATAGGTAACGGAGGGAGGGGAATAACAGCGAGCTCATCAGACATTTCCTAAAAATAAACATTGTTCACGAGTCCCGCAGCTCGAGTCCGAGTCGAGTCTGAAGTAGGGCTGGGACGGTATGGATTTTTTCTTACCGCGGTTGAAAAGCAAGAAATTCCCGCGGTATTGCGGTAAACCGCTTTAAACCTCAACCCCCCTTCCCACCCTCCCCCAGTTTTTTTTTTCTGCGACGTTGCGGCTGGAACAAAAAACAAAGTGTGGCAATGATAATCTCACGTAGTGTTTATGTGCTTTATTTAATGTTAAAAGCATGCAATGTGACTTTGAATATCGTTCAGTGCTCCAGCTTTGTAGTTGTAAAAGCAACAAGGATAATTCACCTCAGATCTTGAAATTAAATAAATGGAAACAAGAACGTTCAAACTGTGAACATACAAGTGTATTCTTTGACAAATATTGTTTTAGTAACTCAGTAGCCTATGTATTTTTAATAATGTTTAAATGGTGTAATATTTGTGAATTTGATTATGTAGCCTACTTATCCATTTTCTTGCAAGTGCCGTCAAGATTACTCTCTGGTGCTGTCAGTGTGCACTTGCCACGACTCCGCGAGGGTTGACAAATGCGGTCTTCACGTGAGAGAATTGTGTTAAATAAGCACGTGCAATTAAAAGCTGAGGTCCTGCTTTTACTTTTTTTTTTGTTTGTTTTTTACGGTGCGGCTTGGACGCGGCGTCCGTCGAAAATAGTCTAGGCGCCTATCTTTAGCGAAGCGGCGCGGAGAGACGCTTCTGAAACGTGCCGCGTCGTGGCTGTTAACACAAGCATTGACTAGAGTGGGCGCGATCAGCTCCGGTTGCCGCGTCGCAGGCGTAAAGGCCCTTTCACACTGGACGCGATTTTTACGCACGAATAATTCGCGCGATGGTTTTATTTTTTGATCAGCTGTTTGTGTAATGAGTGCTTTCACACCGAACGCGAATGTGCTGCGGCGAAAAAACGATTGTTTTTATTGTTTTATTGTCGATTTTATTTTTTCCTTTTGCGGGGCTCTGCTTCAGCCAATCATATACTACAAGGACAATGATTGTGTGGCGTAGCATTGCCAACCAACTCGGTTATCACGACTGTGAGTATGTTGTGTGATAGTTTTAGTTGTTGTATAGTCATGTGCTGTGTAGGCTAGCAGGCTAAACTACATTTGGGATAGAAAGCTAATTGTCAAAGATGTGATGGGTTTTGACGCGAACTATTCGCACACGAACTATTCGCTTTTTCGTTACGCATCCAGTGTGAAAGGGCCTTAACGCGCCACAGAGTGTAAATAAGGGGTTATATAGTCAATAGCCTACGAATGGAATGTTATTATGTGTCATGGAACAACTTGCGAAAGGTCGGATTTGCTCCATCTTTTGATGATAAGTTTTGTTCAGAAAACCTTGAATCCATGTAAGACACAATGTTATTAGACACAATCCATGTCATTAGAATCAATGAATCCATGTCATTAGACACAACGTGAACACAAGTGAAGGCCATTGTTTATTTATTTATTTATTTATTTGTTTTTTTTGCGGTGATGACGGTGACGAACTCAGACCCGCGGTAGGCGGCACGTGACCGCGGTATTGCGGTAATGCGGTAACCGTCCCAGCCCTAGTCTGAAGTCTTTCGAGGACGAGTCTCAAGTCGAGTCTGAAGTCACTGTGTGTGCGACTTAAGTCGCACTCGAGTCCGAGTCTCAAACTCGAGTCCCCATCTCTGGTCATTTGTAATGCCTGATCAAAATGCCCTCTACGAAGGTTTGCTGTAATTTTGTGAAAGAACTCACGAGACACAAATTAATGAAAAGTGCATAGAATATGAATTAATTCAGAATAGCATACTATTTCTGACACATATAGCATATCAGTCATTTACTTCTTAATTTTTCAGTCATATATGATCATATACCATATAGTAGCACATACTGCCATATACTAGTATAATAATCTTGACAATTTTTGCCATAAATTACAGATATAAGAGTAGCATGCTAGTACATGATTGTATTTGCCATTATTATGACCGCCGCTAGCGTAGCTAGCGAAAGCGGTCATATATGGATTGTCAAAGTTTTTTTTTTTTTTTTTCCGTCACCTTACTGAATTTTTCGTCAACGATACCAGGGACACCGAAGCACCGGGGAACATGAAATTTGGTGGGCATGTAGCCCCACTAGACTTCTAAGGAAAAATTTCGTTTGGTCCCCGGGGGCCACTCCCCCCCCGCGCTGGGCCCCCCCAAACCCAAAAAAATGCAGTTTTTCCTAAATAACTACCTGAACCGTGGCACCGAGGATGAAGAAATTTTTATGGTATGTTGGTCTACTAGACTTTTACGGAAAAATTTCGTTTGGTCCCCGGGGGCCACTCCCCCCCCCGCGCTGGGGCCCCCGTAAATTTTTCGTCAACGATACCAGGGACACCGAAGCACCGGGGAACATGAAATTTGGTGGGCATGTAGCCCCACTAGACTTCTAAGGAAAATTTTCGTTTGGTCCCCGGGGGCCACTCCCCCCCCGCGCTGGGCCCCCCCAAACCCCAAAAAATGCAGTTTTTCCTAAATAACTACCTGAACCGTGGCACCGAGGATGAAGAAATTTTTATGGTATGTTGGTCTACTAGACTTTTAAAGAAAAATTTCGTTTGGTCCCCGGGGGCCACTCCCCCCCCCCGCGCTGGGGCCCCCGTAAATTTTTCGTCAACGATACCAGGGACACCGAAGCACGGGGGAACATGAAATTTGGTGGGCATGTAGCCCCACTAGACTTCTGAGGAAAAATTTCGTTTGGTCCCCGGGGGCCACTCCCCCCCCCGCGCTGGGCCCCCCCAAACCCAAAAAAATGCAGTTTTTCCTAAATAACTACCTGAACCGTGACACCGAGGATGAAGAAATTTTTATGGTATGTTGGTCTACTAGACTTTTACGGAAAAATTTCGTTTGGTCCCCGGGGGCCACTTACCCCCCCGCGCTGGGGCCCCCGTAAATTTTTCGTCAACGATACCAGGGACACCGAAGCACCGGGGAACATGAAATTTGGTGGGCATGTAGCCCCACTAGACTTCTGAGGAAAAATTTCGTTTGGTCCCCGGGGGCCACTCCCCCCCCGCGCTGGGCCCCCCCAAACCCAAAAAAATGCAGTTTTTCCTAAATAACTACCTGAACCGTGGCACCGAGGATGAAGAAATTTTTATGGTATGTAGGGCCCACTCTTAAGGGCCCACATCAACCTAGCCCATAATCACTCATTTGTGATTTGCGCCCCTCCCATAAAAAATGAAAATGCAATATTATTCTGCTTTAATCGCCCCTATCTTCAGTGGAGATGTTCAGAACTGCACCATATTTCATGTGTATGATTAACTTGACATCCTCTGGGGGTATCCTCTGCTAAGTTTTGTAGAATTTCATCCATGGGGGGGTATAAAATCAATTCATTTATGTGCACATTTTGTGACTGTACACTCATCGGCCTGTAGATGGTGCTGTTGAGCGAAGGGTTGCTGGTTTAGGATGATACTGTCACACACACACATGCAGGAATACAAACAAATGCAAGCATGCACACACACTGACATCCACACGCACAGACACACACCCATACACACACTTACAAATCCACATGCACAGACACACAAACACACACGCGCACACATACATACACGCACAGACACACACACACACACACACACACACACACACACACACACACACACACACACACACACACACACACACACACACACACACACACACACACACACACACACACACAGACAGACATGCACATACTATTACTTTTTTTAGGTATATACATAAACACGCAATACAGCCAAATTACTCCACGTCATTTATTTTTGTGGAAAGCCAGTGCAGGCCTGAGCGGCGGTCATATTTTGTACCGCGATGCGGTACATCTAGTTTATGGTATTTTGCCATTTGTGGATGAAACAGTCAGAGACATTCTAATTGGTTAAATTGCTTACCTAAATTGCTAATCTAACTGAAAACATAGGATTTGTCATGATACTGTACCAGCTCTTATTTGTCCCAGTGGTCTTGGGCTTAATACTACAACAACAACAACAACAAAAAACAACAAGTCAATCTTGGATTCAATTCCAGTTAGTTTTTGTGTTTTGTTGGTCATGACTCCTTTATAATGTTTTTACTTTTCCTAAATTCTCACTTTTTCTGGCCTCTCCTCTGTATTACATATGATGTCAATACTGGAACTCATTTTTGAGAGCAAACTTTTGTTTTGAAGGACACTACACTCATTTATCTTGTCCTTCGTGCTAATGGCTAGAGAGTGTTTGTGGCACTAAAGCATCACACACAAAAACGACAAAGAACTATACTGTAATAGGATTCTCTCTCTCTCTCTCTCTCTCTCTCGACTGATTTTGAGAAATTACTCAGTCAGGACCAGTGCCATGAGAAACCTGGACCGCTCTTATAATTGTAGCCCTATTAGTCCCACACTTATTTACACAACATTTTTACTTTCAAAATAAACTTTTTAAAATAAACTATAAAGATTTGTGATCTTCCAGAGCGTACAGTACATCAACAACGACCAACATTTATCTTGGAGAAATGACCAGTACAGCACTCTAAAGAAGATTAGAACCAGAAGATTTTTTTTTTTTTTACTGCCTGATGCTGCAGGGAATAATTTACGGTGAAAAAAGGACATTCTCAGTTGTCCCTACATGACACATGATAATATTTTATATTATTCATTTTGTTCGTTATCTTTGTTATTGTTCATGTACATTAGGGTGTCGCAGGCTATACTTGCGATCAATGGGTAAAAGATTTAACCTTAATTCTACTATATCATATTCAAGCATTTAAAGGTACACTGTGTAGTTGCACTAATTATTTTATTAGCTAAAATCAATGTCTTTATTCATAAATATGTCCTGATTTGTGTAAAATTACCTCTGCCAATGATCTGACTTATCCTCGTAAGCGGTAAGTCCAAGGAGGCTTCCATGTCGTTCCGCCATTTTGAAAAACTATAATAGCAGAGAGGGACAAAAAGCACTTTCCACAACGCGTTTTCATTCAGAGCCAGAATCACATGACTGAAACCAGCTGAAACAGACAAGGATATCAGTGCGCTTGTCACTAGAGGTCGACCGATAGTGGATTTTACCGATAACGATAGCTAGGTTGGGCCATACTTGCCGATAACCGATTAATGAACCGATAGTTTTTAAAATTGATACTGGATAAAAACAAATTGCACCTTAATCATTCATGTTAGTTTGATGGTTAACAAATGGTAAACAAATAAAAACCTTAATTTAAAAATGTATTAGTACATGTTAATTAACAAACAAACAATGAACAATCCTTATACAGCAGTTATTAACCATAGTTAATGTTACATATGGAATTTTATTGTAAGTGTTATCATTTTAATATCAATCCAAACAGTCATGCTTAAAGATGGCCAACTTTAAATATCTACAACGCCAGAGCATTGAAATGACATAAATATTACATGTATAGTCTCACACTTTTGCTTCTATTTTATAAACACTTGATGATTATCTAATCAAAATAACAAAATACATATTAAAGTGATGATGAAAAAATAACCGAAATCGAATGCTTTTCTGATTTATGTTTCTGTCGGCTGTATGAACATATCAGTTTGCTATCTTACATCTCTAGCTTTAAATATGCAACTTCTCTGCATATTTAATGCATCAAAGTGACTAGCTGGATATAAACTAATGCAAATAGATGTTAACAATTGTGACATTAAACATTTGGTTCGGACTTAGTTTATTTTTGTCAGTGTTTTAACCACTTGAGGTACTGGTACTAATGTTAGCGTCCTCTCAGCCTCGAAGGCAAACAAACAAACTGTTGTGCTGTTCTTTCTCTACTAATGCTGCATTTAGTCAACAAATTAATCGCTTTATAATGATATGAAAAAATACCTTTTAGCTGTTGGTGGTTTAAACGCGCATCTGAGCGCTCTCCACGCAGCGTGTGCTCTCAGTGCAGCACGCAGAATCACGTGTGGAAATAAACAACACGAGGCATCAGCGATAGTTTTTATTACACCTCTAGAGGCCGCTCTTGTACTGCATGATGCCAGCAGAGCCTTCTCAGCTCTCTCTATACTGTGTAATGAATGACAGCGCGCGCTTCTCAGCCGCTCCAGCAACGGACGCAACCAGGAAAAACTATCGGTATGTATTTTTGCCGATAACGATAGTTCCACCAATCAACTATCGGTGCCGATTAATCGGCAAAACCGATGAATCGGTCGACCTCTACTTGTCACTGCCCCGGCAAATTTGAAAGGCTGCACTGCACGGTACTTATGCCGAGCCACAGGAGAAGGAATCATCGTCGCCAAAAAAGCAAAACATTTAATTTAAAAAGGAAACTTGACCTGCGAATTCAAAAAACGAGGGTAAATATCGGAATAGCTTTTCCCAGGTGGAAAAAGCTAATGAAGGAGAAAGCCTCTGAAAGGGACGCTGAAGTTGCCTGCTTTCTTCTCGACAGGTAAGTCAATGTTAAGGTCTAAATTACAAGCTTTTTTTCATTGCTTGGTTGTGTAATTCATTATATAGGCAGCATAGCAGTAGAACATGTATAATTAAACTCGATGAAGTGCTATTGGAAGACATGTTGTCATAGCTTCTTGGTACATAACGGCTGCAAAATACAATTTCACCGCTAGATGGGAGAAATTCCTACACAGTGTACCTTTAAATTTAATTTTATGCAAGTAGTCTCTTATTCTTCAAAACTCATTGGTTTACATTACAAGCTATCAGAATTTCATACTTTTTGGCCATTTAAATACCATCTGCACCAAATTGCATAATTGCATGCTCAGTTTGGGTCTCTGAATAAAACTTATGTGGTTTTTTCCTCCTCGAGTGTGAGCACCATATTCTCATTATATATCATACTATATGACCCATAAAAGCCTGATGTATCACATCTGATACATAACATAAAACATATGCGAACAAATTTCAGTTTTGGTCACTAAACAGAGGTAACTGGCTATATACCTGATCGCATTGGTCGCATTCACACTTGACTGTGCTCAGGGGAAGAAAACAAAGCAGCATAGTGAGAATACTAGCCTCAAACAATACATATACACATACACATACACAATACACATATACACAAAGTCTCTCTCCATTACACACACACCCTCAGGAAATATGGAAGGCTGCATGGTGAATCAAAACTCTGTATCGCGTGTGATGACATAAAATCTGGAAAAGTGAAAATGCACAAAAATGTTTTCCTGCTCTCTCTCTCTCGCCTTATCTGACCTGTTGTAATGAGGCTGAATGTTCTTGGCGCATGTGTGTGCTCAGTCACAGCTGACATCTCCATGGCTCTGTGTTTTATGGGGAGATTGTATGAATAAGAGATTATTGAAACTAATATCCCTTACTTTATGCTAAATTATAAAAACCATTAGGGGGCTTTGGTTCTTAAAAGACACACAATAAAATCTCTCTCTATAGGGCATGTTTTCCAGATGTGCTGCTGCAGGACGTTTCTCGCCAAGTTCTCTGAGGAGGTTTACTTTAAACAAACGTATCTTGGCGTGCTCAGCAAGGGAAAGGAGGGTGATTTTACAAAAGGTTCATCGCTCATTTTTATGTGGAGGTTTTGGATGCTTTCGACCGTCCATCTGTTAGGAAACGTGCAACACGAAGTGAAACATAATGTCAAGTTTTGCAGTTTGTGGGAAAAATATATTTGATCCTTTTCTGCCGTGGAAAATTTGTATTATGATCATAACTACTCTTGTGCTGTCTTCTTTCCATTAAAACTTGTATGCGGAAACCACTGTCATTCATTTATGAATACCAAAGACTGTTTTAACTGCAGTCCAGACCATAATTGTGACATATGGGGCCATTAACGATTGTCAAAGCAGAACATGTGCTTTTTACTAACAATGCAAGTAAATCAAAGAAATCCCAGTCTTAATATTAGGCTAGAGGAATTGAATATCTGAATGAGGTTCCTTGAGCACTGATGAGGTGCTTTAAAGTGTTAAGTGGTGTTTGAACACAGTTGTATGATATGCAGAAGATTGAATAGGAATCTGATATACTTGTTTATCAGGGGGAGGATTCTGCCAGAGACACCTGGCAACCAAAACACCATGGCCAGCCAATGACCTTCTCCCACGCGGGCTAACAGCCAATAACATCGTCCGACAGGGGCCAACAGCCAATGACCTTTTGTTGACCAGCCTGAACCAGCCAATGAACTTTTCCATACAGATAATTAATAGCTTACAATCCATTCTACACACAAGGTTGTGTATCAATTTCCAATTAACACATTTAACAAATGAGTAAAACAAAATAAATTAATTATACAAGGATTTTACGGCATTTAGAAATAAATAAGTAAATAAATAAATATTATCAAGAACATTTGCACATTTATGTAGGCTATGTCATGAACCAAGAAGAAGTGGTTTCAAAGGACAAAAATAACTACCATATAGCATGAAAAAAATAATAATTATTAAATACAGTTTCTTTGTCAGGCATTCAAAACACAAAAATGTATAAGGACAACAAATTAAAACCTCACAACAGCTCCTAATATATTGAAATTATTAAACAAACAAATAAATAAATAAACAAACAAACTGTTGAATCAGAGTTTACACTAAACACCCTCAGCTACAGAAAAGGCAACATGTAATTGAAACAATTTTAAGCTACAGAATGTAAATAAGAGTGTGAGGTAATGAGATTGACGGATTAATTTGTTGTATAGCAATGGGTGAATGCTGTGAAGCAGTAAACAGGGAGATAACGGTGTCAGTCCAGAGTGTCAGATAAAGTCAAGCCTGTTGGTAGGAGGATGTGGTGGATGATATTAATGAGCATATTAAAACAGGAGATGGAGAGAGAAGCAACAGAGTAAACAGTCTCAGCATAGCTGAAATTCCTAGAGTAAACCCACTGAATTCCACTCCTCTACATGAATCAGAACAGTGCAGCTCCAGCCCTATTTATTCTCTGCCTCCCTTTTACAAATCATCTGCAGTCTTTTACAGGGATTAAGATCTGCACTCATTCATAGTTCAAGAAATCAACACTGTTCAGAGAGGAAAAAATACCCTAGAATGAAATATTGAGCTATAAATTTATGACTTCTGACTCTAACCTTAAAACACCCACTTCTTTTTTCATTAACCCTTAGGAACTGCCTTTGTGGTGTGAGAGTACTTTAAGCACATGGCACGTGTTTCAACGGTTGACAGCAAACTTAAAGTTCATCTATCCCTGTCTGCGTGATGGATGCAAACAGTCCACGAGGATGAATAAACATTACTTAATATCAGTTTTGTTGAGTGCAGTGGAGTTGAGCCAAGTTCATCATGGTTCTGCTCAGTTCAGTTGGACTGGACTGAGTGCAGTTAAGCAAAATGGAAATGTTAAGTTGAGCTAAGTCTAATTTAAACAGACCCATTTGATTTGCATTGAATTTTGGATTAACTAAACAGAGATGCATTTCCCATGAAGATCGCAGAACCATTAACACAAATGGATCAACTTAGCTCAGTATAATTTTGAGAAATGCAACCCAGGTTACATGTTTTGGCTGGCAGTGTTGGGCAAGCTAAGCTACCAACAAAATCATTATTTACAGCTGTTGTGTAGAGAAAGTCCCCAATTATAGCCAACTACAAAGGAAACTAAGGTAAACTAAAGTAGTAAAACTCACAATTCTAAGAAAAAAAGCCAGTCTTTTTGTAACTTATTATAACTCACAATATCTCAGGAAAAGTCAGAATAAACTTGAGATTGCGAGAAAAAAAGTGAATTGTACCGAATACAACTAGGGTCAATTTGATCATGATCATAACAATCAACCCCAGATTTCAAACCAAATACAATGGTTAAGTTTCTCAAAATTGCCTTTCAAAAGGCTACTGTGGTGGTACAATATAGCTTATTTGATAAACATCATCATCAATTATTTCCATTGTCAATATGTTCAATAGTAATGCTATGTTATTGTTTGGTACAGTAATTTTATGTACAGCGTTTCAGGGGCAGGTTTGGTTTAAAATGATTGTAGGTTAAGATTCACTTCATTCAGCGTCATTTCAATTCTTAGTTTTATGGAGTGACAAACCACACCAAATGATTCAGCAGCTGTCTTTGAAATCGCCCTCTAGCCTATACCCCATTACTCCACTAATAGTCCACTTGAAGGAGTAAATCATAATGAGTGAGCATATTCGGACACTGAAGCTTTTGCATATTTGTGCTTGCTGTAATTTTTTTTTGAAATGTAGCAAACTGTCAGCTCTAGTAGTAATGAAAATATTTATCTTGAACTCTGTCATGAAAACTCGCATATATAAACCTTAATTAAATAATTAGATAATCAGTTAAAAAGGAATTTACATATTACACTGTTGCCACATTGGACCAGTATAGATGGATGATTCAGCTGCGGGCGCTATCTTCTGGCAAGACACAGGAATTCATTCGACGCGACTCTCACAGTGCATTATGGGTTTTCTTTAGCCGTTGAGTGTATAGTTGTACACTCCTTATTGCGGTGCATTTTGGGATTGAATGAGTGCACTCGATAATGTCCAGTATGATTTTGTACTTAAAGGGATACTTCACCTCTGGGAAGATGAATGTGTATTTAAAATAGGTCATTTAAGTAGAAGAAATGTGAAGAAATTTTTTAATTTGGAGCTTTCTAGACTGAGAAAAGCCAGAAAATGTATTTTTGGCTTATGTGGATGAAAGACAACAACTCCCAGAATGCACTTGCTTCGCTGCCTTAGGAGGCCACGCCTACCGGTAAGAGTGTACAGTTGAAAACAACAAGGCTAGCTAGTCTACGTGATGAGTTTGCCAGGGATTTACAGATCGCCCAAAATGTCCAGGATTCGGCTTTTGCGTACTACAGTCGGCATTCATTCATCATGTTTACTGTGGCGAGCAGGACGAGGCTGACGGCCGCGGGAGAACGGCGCGAGGCCGGTGGCGTCATTACATACTGAGACGCGCCGGGTCTCGCATCGCTCACGGAGGAGCGGGAATTTTCTTAGCAATGGTAAAACGCACATCAACCGTTCATGTAAACACTACATTCAGATTCACCAATCGGAATGAATTCAGTTAGATTGTAACAAAAGGTGTGCATGTAAACAATGAATGGCGACCGCAGAAAGCAAAAGCTGAATCCCGTACATTTTGAACGATCTCGCCCGCCGGACAAGTCCGGGAAAAGGAGGATGGTAATTGGTAACCCCTACTTACTCAGCTTTCTCCTACTATTCAGCTTTCTCCACAGAACAAGAGCCTGCTAGCTTAGCTTCCAAAGAAAGACGCTGACACTGTGTGTACATTCTGTGAGTGAGATCCCACCCTCTATGGGCGGGTTGAAAACATGCGGAACAACGCCATCTACTGGCTGTAGTCTTTAGCCTCCGGCCAGAAAATCCTCCGATGACGCAAAATGACGATTTTTGCGTCATCGGAGGATTTTTTCCAGACAAAAAATACATAAATCTCTTGTCTCAGGGGGATATGAGGGTGGAAAGCATGGTAATTCGAAAATACTACAGGTTTTCTACTAATACAAAGCTTAATGCTAAATCCTGAAGTATCCCTTTAACTACAAATGGCTGTCCCTATAGGGTAAAGGGGACAATTTTGGACAGTCCTTTAAATCATTTAGACTGAATCACGAATCAATTCTACTTCACTAATTCCTGGCTGTGTTTAAGTCCATTTTTTTACGCCTGGGTTCGAAATCGCCCCCATACGCTTAAATAGGGCACTATTTGAGGGGACAGCCATTTGTGGTGTCCGAAAGCACAGTGGTCGTTATCGAATGCAATGATTCAATCCCACAATGCACCGCGATAACGAGCGTACAACCGATTTAGGCTTAACGACTAGAGAATACCCATAATGCACCGTGAGAGTCGTGTGCCGAATTAACTTTGTACCGAATTGACCTGCACTTGATCCGAATATTGTAGGTATGGTGTGGCGCTATCAGCGTAATATCATACAGGTATAAATTCCTTTTTTTTAATTGATTATTAAATTGTTTCATTAATATTTATGCTACTTTCCATGACAGAATTCAAGATAAATATTTTCATTGCTGGAGCTGGCAATTTTCTAAGGCCTGGTTCACACCGGACGCCGAAGCGACGCGTAAGCGGCGCAGAATGGAGGCCGCTTCCTTTCGGCGCCCATGTTAACCTATGGTGTCGTTCACACCAGACGCGGAGCGCCGCGGCCGGCCCGCGCCGTGAAGCGCCAGTTTCGGCGTCTGGTCTATTTTTTGTGCGAGCCGCAAGTGATCCGCGTCAATTCCGGCAGGAAGTCACACCAAGAAACACGAGACAATCTGGTCAATTGTCAAAATATAAGCAATTTTCAAAAATTAAAATACCGCGAGTGACAAATGCGATCATATTTGTGTATCTGAACAGACTAGAAAGATGAAAACAAACAAAGAAAAAACACAACAAAATAGATTTAATAAATTTGAAGAGAGGATGTATATTTCAACGGTATATCTACACTACTACTGTCTACCATATTCTCTCTCTGGCTGCGTGTGTGTCTCGACAACGGATTAATAAAAGAAGTGTACAAACTTCTTGGTTACAGAAACATGGTGTATTCATTTTATGAGGTTATTTACTTACCCATGATGTAAAAAATAGCTCTGAATAAACAACAACTGAGCAGAAGCGCTTGTCGACCGCCGCGGAGAATACGTGTCTGGTGTGAACAGGCAGGCGCCGGACAGCGCGTGATTTTCCGTTCCGCGTCGCTTCGGCGTCCGGTGTGAACCAGGCGAAGTTTCAAATGATTTTTAATAGTGCTGTAGCGGTGCGTCGATGACGGCGACGTCATATTTTTTGCGTCAATGCTTCTTTATTTATTATTTATTTATTTATTTTTTTGCACCATTCCCGGAGGTAGAGCTCGCCACACACACACACCGCCCGCCGTGTTATTCTGTCATGTTTTCTACCTTTCTTTCCAAACCGCGACAAACGCCAGTCTCCTTTCTCTGCAGAATGCCATAAATCCGCTCAACCAATCACAGCGCACCATTCCACGCATTGTAAACAGTAACGGTGGCGCTCTGACACCCGGGGCATGTTCAAGTTCAAAACGGTGCGAAACGTTTTGCTACGGTTTCCGGGTTGAACGTCATGTTTCCTGGAAACGGCGTGCACCGGGGTTTGAGATACGTTTCCGGCATCCTAGTTTTCCTTATCTACTTTGCACTTTTTGATCAACAAACAAACAAAAAAATTAATACATTTGACAGCATTGATGAACCTGTGGTGGATTCTGCCGTAGGGAAGAAACGTAGGCCATCAAAATCGTACTTGGTTACTTACGTAACCTCGGTTCCCTTAGAGATAAGGGAACGAGTACTGCGTTGCAAACGCTGTGGGAAAACTCCTTTTCTCGAGAATATTGAAGCCTTATTTTTAAAACGCATTGCTGCAGCACAGGCGAGAGCATCAAGCTCGCGCGAGCGTGCTGATAGGCTGTGCTGAGGCAACTGCACGAACCAATGGCGGATCAGCAGAGGCGCGCGAACCAATCAGGGCGCTTGCCGCTCTGTCAGAGTCGAGCGCGCAAAACTGCATGTGACAGCAGAGTATAAATACAGAGAAAATCCGCCATTTGACAGGTCTAATCGACTGAAGCGAAAAACACCTGACATAAGAGAAATAGCACGGCAAGGCAACACAGTACTCGTTCCCTTATCTCTAAGGGAACCGAGGTTACGTAAGTAACCAAGTACGTTCCCTTACGAGAACGTTCTCTCGTACTGCGTTGCAAACGCTGTGGGAACACTATTTAAAACGCCGTGCTATTAATCTTTTGGCCGCTCTGACTCACCAGGAGCCCCGGGAAGTTACAGAATAGCCAGGATAACGAGACCGGAACATCGGGCCCAGAGATATCCAAATAAATAAGATCTGGACCAAGGGCCACTCTTAAGTAAACCCACAACTCAAGGTGACAACCATGTGTCTGAGTCAAAAACTTGTCTGTTTTTGTCCGTAGAACCAGGGAAAGGTCCCAGGCCGGTACAGACGGTGGCCGAGGCGGGTTAAGCCTTCTGGCGCCCTTAAGGAAACGAACTATAAGGTCGCTTTTACCTAAGGAGGCTCCGGCTTCCAATACGTGATAAGCAGCAATGGCTGCCACGTACACCTTGAGAGTGGAGGGGGAGCGACCCGCATCCAGCATCTCTTGGAGAAAAGAAAGCACTTTTGGTACTTCACAAGTGTGTGGGTCGAGGTTCCGAGCTAAACACCAGCTGGAGAACACTGACCATTTAAGGTGGTAGAGGCGTCTGGTAGACGGGGCTCTAGCCTCCTCATTAGTATTCAGGACACCCTCTGGGAGATCCTGGGGTACCCGTTGAGTGGCCATACATGTAGGGCCCACAAGTCGGGACGGGGATGCCAGATGGTCCTGTTGGCCTGAGCCAGGAGGTCGCACCTCACTGGAATTGGCCACGGGTCTGTTACAGACAGTTGCATCAACTCTGGGAACCAAGCCTGGGTTCGCCAGAGAGGAGCTACCAAGAGAACTGCGCATTTCGTGTTCCTGATCTGTTCGATGACCTGAGGGAGCATCGAGACCGGAGGAAACGCATAGAGGGGAAGGTTGGGCCAGTCGTGGGCCAACGCATCTCTGTTCTTTGAAAAGAAGATTGGGCAGTGACAGTTGTCTTCTGAGGCGAAAAGGTCTACTTCTGCCTTCCCGAAGACCTCCCAGAGCAGGAGAACCATCTGAGGGTGGAGAGACCATTCCTCTGGGGGAACCCTGCCCCGAGAGAGCATGTCTGCTCCTGTGTTCAACGTGCCCGGCACGTGAGCTGCCCTGAGCGAGCGCAGGTTGGTGTGAGCCCATAGCAGAAGCTGTGTGGCTATGGCAAACAGGTGGTGGGACCTGAGGCCGCCCTGGCGATTTATGTAAGAGACCACCGACATATTGTCCGTCCGGACCAAAACGTGGTGTCCAGCCAGGTATGGGAGGAAGGCTTTCAGGGCTAGAAAAACTGCTCTCATTTCGAGGCAGTTGATGTGTACGCGTTTCTCCGAGCTCGACCAGAGGCCAGAGGCAGGCCTGCCTTCGTAGAGGGCTCCCCAACCCGAGTTGGAAGCGTCTGTCGAAATAACCCTCCTCTCTGAGACCACCCCCATGCTTACGCCCTGCTGGAACCAGCTGGTGTTTTTCCAAGGGGCCAGGGCTCGAATACAGCGCTGGTCCACCTTGATATTCAAGCGGCCTGAGTGCCAGGCGTGGGGTGGCACCTGAGGTGCTAGCCACAGCTGAAGAGGACGCATGTGCAGTAGGCCTAGTTGGAGTACTGATGATGCTGAGGCCATCAGGCCAAGGATCCTCTGAAACGTTCTGAGGGGTACGTAAGAGCCCTCTATGAACGATGTGGCGAGCTGCTGAATCGATAGAGCACGGGCCGATGTGGGCCATGCTCTAATAAGTACGGAGTCGAGAACTGTTCCCAGGAACGTGATACGTTGGCTGGGCAACAGAATACTCTTGGAAAAATTCACCCTGAGCCCTAGGCATTCCAGATGGCTGAGGAGCCAGGCTTTGTGACTATGGGACTCCGCCTCTGACTGAGTCAGTATGAGCCAGTCGTCGAGGTAGTTCAGAATGCGCATGCCCCGCTGTCTCAGGGGGTAGAGAGCTGCATCCATGCACTTCGTGAATGTACGAGGTGCCAGTGCCAGTCCAAATGGTAGAACTGTGTACTGGTATGTCTGCCCCTCGAAGGCGAATCTCAAGAATGGCCTGTGGTGGGGGTTCACTTGAATGTGAAAGTAAGCGTCTTTTAGATCTACTGAGAAGAACCAGTCTCCTGGGCGAATTTGCGCCAGGATATGTCTGGTAGTGAGCATTCTGAACGGCCGTGACATGAGAGCCTTGTTCAGATGTCTGAGATCTAAAATGGGTCTCAGGCCGCCATCTTTCTTCGGAACGAGAAAATAACGGCTGTAAAACCCTGACTCGCTTTGAGAAGAGGGGACCTTCTCGATGGCCCCTTTGGCCAGCAGACTTAACACTTCGGTGCGGAGGACATGGATGAGTGTGCTCCTTACCGAGGTTTGAATAATAGCGCGAAAACGCAGAGGTCTGCGGGCGAACTGAAGCGAGTAACCGCGCTTTATGATGTTCATCACCCATTCTGAGACTCCGGGGATAACCTGCCAAGCTAGAGCCCGAAGAGCCAGAGGCATTATCATATCTGGAACGCCCAGAGTCGGGGGCTCGAACTGACATGAATTTAAGAGAGAAATTTTGCTCGTTTTGTGCTTTATGTGGGTCGCTGTTAAAACAGCATTTGGGTGCAGGGGTGCGTGACAGGTGACGGGCCCATGTTCTGCATTTAAAACTGCTCCAACCGCCTGAACTGAAGAGGGGGCTGAGAGTAGCACTCGAGCGATCTTCGGGGCTGGTCCGGCCGCGGCGGGACATTGACCCCTCTTTCTGCCGGTTAGGACGGCTTCTTGGGCTCGTGATCGAGCGTGAGCTTCGGCCGAGGGCCCTGGCGCTTAGGGAACGGGAACCGCTTTGCAGGCTTCAGGTGCTGGCTGGTTTCAGCCGCTGGGCGGGGCTGGAAAACCTGTGACACCAACCTCTCCGGTCGCGGCGTGCTCTTGGGGCGCCGTGGGACCGAGCTAGAGCGCTTGGGTAGAAAGTGCCTCATCGCACTCGAAGCTTTCTGCGCCTCAGTGAAGCGTTCTGCGAAGCCGTTAACCGATGGGCCGAAGAGACCAGATGCCGAGACTGGAGAATCGAGGAAGGCGGTCTTGTCTGTGTCCCTGATTTCCGTCAAATTCAGCCATAAATGGCGCTCTAAAACCACCAGGCTGGCCATGTTGCGGCCCAGGGCTTGAGCAGTGGTCTTTGTGGCCCGTAGCGCCAAATCCGTCGCACTTCTGAGGTCCTTAAAGGTGTCTGGATCAGGGCCTGACTCATCCATCGTGCGGAGGAGCTTAGCCTGAAATACTTGAAGGGTCGCCATAGCGTGTAGTGCAGAGGCGGCTTGACCGGCGGCAGCATAAGCGCGGTTGGCAATGGCCGAAGTGGTCCTGCACGGCTTCGACGGGTGCACCGTTTTAGACCTCCAACTACCCGCAGTGGGAGGGCATAAGTGCGCGGCGACCGCCTCCTCCAGTGGAGGGAGAAACACATATCCTTTCTCT
Source organism: Scardinius erythrophthalmus (assembly GCF_964197995.2). NCBI lineage: Eukaryota > Metazoa > Chordata > Actinopteri > Cypriniformes > Leuciscidae > Scardinius > Scardinius erythrophthalmus. Next base: position 38,004,813 of record NC_138222.1, read on the forward strand.
TCAGCGCCGTCAACAGTGGAGAGCGTTGAAGAGGCAGATGAGCGCGTTCGCGCTGAAAAGGGCGCGCGCCAGCTTTTAGTGAGCTCTTCGTGGAGCTCAGGAAGAAAAGGGGCGGCACGCTGACGAGGGGCAGGTACCCTTCATCGAGGCGGCTTCTGGTGGGTTCAGCTGGGGAAAGCCAGTCGAGTCCCAGCTCGTTGACAGCGCGAGACATGACGCGGAAAAGTTCGGCATCGATGCTCGCTCGGGATCCAGCTGAGAGGGAGGGGCGGGGTCCGCGGAGCCCGACCACTCCTCGCTCTCAGACGCCGCCATGGAAACCGCGTCATCCAGATCCTCAGCAGATCCGCCAAAAGAGACGAGTCCCGCCGCTTCAGAGGAGGGGCGTTGGTCGCTCTGAGAAAAAAGGACTGGAGACGAAGGCGTGGGCGAAGCACGCGGAGAAGGACCCAGCGTGCATTCGCTGAACTCACCGCGTTCAGGGCGCCTCTGATCGCACCGCTTCTTCCTACGGGGCTCGCGGGGCGCCGAAGACGGAAGATGGGCGGGATCACTCACCGAGGAAGCGAGAGCGAGTCTCGAACGGAGAGTAGCAACAGGTATCCCCTCGCAGTGCAGGCAGCCGCCTTTAGTGAGCGCTGACTCGGCGTGCTCAGGACCGAGGCAGGCAGCACACTGTGTGTGTCTGTCAGACACATGCAGGGGAACCCTGCAGGATTCGCAGATGGAGAGCGGCATTTGAAACAACGCCGCGCGCTGTGAAAACAGCGATTTGCTCTTTTAGATAAATGCAAAAAAGGATACTCGTCGGATGCCACAGGGAAACGCTCAGCTGGCAGAAGCCGGGATGCGAAGCTGTTCCGCTGGAAGGCTTTTCGACGACGAGCGGCTTCTATCTGGAGAAGATGAGGTGAGTCGAGGTGACGAGGTGAGTCGAGAGCTGAAGGAGATTAAATCTGTCAAATGGCGGATTTTCTCTGTATTTATACTCTGCTGTCACGTGCAGTTTCGCGCGCTCGACTCTGACAGAGCGGCAAGCGCCCTGAATGGTTCGCGCGCCTCTGCTGATCCGCCATTGGTTCGTGCAGTTGCCTCAGCACAGCCTATCAGCACGCTCGCGCGAGCTTGATGCTCTCGCCTGTGCTGCAGCAATGCGTTTTAAAAATAACGCCGGTTTCACACTGCACTCATTAGCAGAGCGTAAGCAGCGCAGGAGCAGTGCATATGGTGAGCAGGAGCAGGACATGAGTGTTTTGCTTTCACACTGGCAGCGTTTGTCACGCGCGGCTGAACCGCAGCGTGTGTATAGACAGAGTACTCTATAATCAGGGTAAGTTGGCATTGCTTTATTTCGTTTTCAAATACATTAAAGAGAAAAGACTTGTCAAGAAGCTTATTTTATTAATCATTTCATTTATATAACTTTTGATTCGTCTTTGTTTTTATTGTTCGGGCAACAAGTTTGTTTTTGGACATTTGTTTTCTTTTTAAATTGCTGTTGGTCATTTGAGTGACTGTTTAAAACACAATAGATATCATCAATGCGCTTTTGGGGTAAAACTGCGGTGTATTTTGGCCTTGATCAATGCGTGTCACTTTAATTCAGCGTAAGCGGCGCGTTAAAAATAGACTGGGCGCCGAAACTATCGCGGCACTGCTGTTCCTGCTCTGCTCTTGCTACGCCCTGCCGCGCCGCTTCTGCGTGCGGTGTGAATGCACTCATTGATTAACATGGACGCCGAAAAAAATACGCGCTGCTCACGCGCCGCTAACGCTTGCGGTGTGAAACCGGCGTAACACCGGTTTCACACTGCACGCGATAGCAGAGCGTGAGCAGAGCAGGAGCAGTGCGTATGGTGAGCAGGAGCAGGACACGCGCGTTTTGCTTTCACACTGGCAGCGTTTGTCACGCGCGGCTGAACCGCGGCTTGTGTACAGACAGAGTACTCTATAATGGATAAGTTGGCATTGCTTTATTTCGTTTTCAAATACATTTAAGAGAAAAGACTTGTCAAGAAGCTTATTTTATTAATCATTTCATTTATATAACTTTTGATTCGTCTTTGTTTTTATTGTTCAGGGCAACAAGTTTGTTTTTGGACATTTGTTTTCTTTTTAAATTGCTGTTGATCATTTGAGTGACTGTTTAAAACACAATAGATATCATCAATGCACTTTTTGGATAACACTGCGGTGTATTTTGCCCATGATCAATGCGTGTCACTTTAATTCAGCGTAAGCGGCGCGTTAAAAATAGACTGGGCGCCGAAACTATCGCTGCACTGCTGTTCCTGCTCTGCTCCTGCTACGCGCTGCCGCGCCGCTTCTGTGTGCGATGTGAATGCACTCATTGAATAACATGGACGCCGAAAAAAATACGTGCTGCGCACGCGCCGCTAACGCTTGCGGTGTGAAACCGGCGTAACGGTGCGTTTCCACTACAGCGGCAAAAGTCCGCTCAGTGCCGCTGGCAACGCTATAACGCCTCCGCTTTGGGGTGTGTCATTGCGAGTGTGTTTAATCGAAGTTTTTTTCAACACACGGACAGTATAATCACCAGAAATGCACGCGATTACATTTACAAATAGACAAGCTTTGTTTCCAAATGCATCAAGCAAAGATCCTTTCAATTTTATAAACTTTTATAAACCCAGCCAATATAATCACAATGAACACATCCAAAATAAAATCTTTAACATATATATAACAACTGCAAAGCGTCTAATTGGTAAACAAAATGATTTACGCACTAAATCCAGCATAAACTCCAGCACAATTTGCATATTTTTAAACTCTCAAAACAGACGTCACATCCCGAACCTCACAGCAATTGGCTGCCGACCGCGTTTTTCGCTTGATATTTGCATAAAGTCAAAAACTGCCCAACCTTTTTGACGCTCTCGGTCGCTCTCAACGCTTTCTCCGGTCCGCTGGCAATCCCAAAATGCACTGCGCGAGCGTGAAGCTCAACTTCCATAGGAATGAATTGAAAACGCTCGCTCCGCTCCGCTCGCAACGCGCCAGTGGAAACGCACCGTAACGGTGCGTTTCCACTACAGCGGCAAAATTCCGCTCAGTGCCGCTGGCAACGCTATAACGCCTCCGCTTTGGGGTGTGTCATTGCGAGTGTGTTTAATCGAAGTTTTTTTCAACACACGGACAGTATAATCACCAGAAATGCACGCGATTACATTTACAGATAGACAAGCTTTGTTTCCAAATGCACCAAGCAAAGATATCCTTTCAATTTTATAAACTTTTATTAACCCAGCCAATATAATCACAATGAACACATCCAAAATAAAATATTTAACATATATAACAACTGCAAAGCGTCTAATTTGTAAACAAAATGATTTACGCACTAAATCCAGCATAAACTCCAGCAAAATTTGCATATTTTTAAACTCTCAAAACAGATGTCACATCACGAACCTCACAGCAATACGCTGATTTCACGCAGCCGTTATTTTGAAATCGAAAGCGAGGCTCCGGTGGGAAGAAAACCGGAAGTGTCGCCTTTAATCATAGGAGAGTCATGAATGCGATGGCGTATTGTTGTGTTTAATGATGTTTTGTCAATTCTAAAACTGTACATACATTTCTTTCATACTTTAGACTATATACAGTGAAATTCATTTATAAATAAAATATTTTTTTATATTATTCAGAAAGTAAAAAAAGAAGCAGGAATGAACTATATAAATATCCTATATTGGATATTAACATCCAAAAGTGTAAATCGCGGCAGCAGCTTCAGGCTGGTAGTCCAAAGCCATTGTTGTTTATCTTTACTTCCGGGGTTTTTCCCACCGGAGCCTCACTTTCGATTTCAAAATGGCGGCTGCGTGAAATCAGCGTATTGGCTGCCGACCGCGTTTTTCGCTTGATATTTGCATAAAGTCAAAAACTGCCCAACCTTTTTGACGCTCTCGGTCGCTCTCAACGCTTTCTCCGGTCCGCTGGCAATCCCAAAATGCACTGCGCGAGCGTGAAGCTCAACTTCCATAGGAATGAATTGAAAACGCTCGCTCCGCTCCGCTCGCAACGCGCCAGTGGAAACGCACCGTTAGGCTTCAATATTCTCGAGAAAAGGAGTTTTCCCACAGCGTTTGCAACGCAGTACGAGAGAACGTTCTCGTAAGGGAACTAATCATTTACGTGAGGAGATTAAGAAGATGAGGCACGCGGGAGGAAGAGAAATGCCGACTGTTGCTTGTTCTCATACGACAGCGTCAAACTTCTGTCGAATGCTGACACGTTAACCCCAGGGGATCTTTTAAAAAACTTTCAATTCTTGTACTCAAAGTCAACGAAAACCGAGCAGGACCAAGCCATTTTACAGCTGATCGCCGTCAAAAAAGTTCAGAAGGTATTTCTTAGCGATGGCTGATTGAATGTAGCCTATGTTTAGTCCAGTAAGTTACGTGCCTGTATATAAGATTAGTATTGACCGAGTTCAGAGGCTGTCATATGTAGATCAACTTACTTTGTTGTGTATTTTCAACAGTTTCAATGTGAAAAATAACTTTATATTGATTCAATGGATTAATTGCATAAAAATTTTTTTTAAAAAAGTGTCATGAATTTATTGCATTTTTGGGAAAAAAATCAACTGTTTTTATAATAAATCTTTGAAAATCAAAATCCTGATTTGAATTATTTATGTTATTATAACATAAAGATGCTATGTTAAAGTTTGAAACAGAAAAAGTGGTTTTCATCTTGCCACTTTCTTGGTAAAGAAAACACATTTTTAACTCAAATTAATCAAAATGGATTTATCACGTTTATACTATATTATTCATAAGTAAACATTGTAGCTGACAGTGTGTTTATGTCAGAATGTTTATTTTTAAACCACAACCTTCTAAGTGCTTCTTTTACCGATATATTTAACATATATTTTGCATTTCTCATCTAAACAACGTCAAACTTGGCACTGCACTTACTCGTGCCCAGACAGCTGTCGAGTTTGAAATCCATCGGAGTAACGGTTCGACAGAGATAAGCGAATAACAGACAGGATAATTAATTCCAATTAGTCGTTAGATTAGTCGACTAATTGATAAAATAATCGCCCGACTAATCGTTTAATTAATAATCGTTTACCCCAGCCCTAATTTTTAAACAGCGAGCACAAACTATGCAAAAGCGGCAGCCCTTCCGGCGCACTCAATGTCCGATTTCACTCACTTGTTTTCATCACTCCTTCCAGAAGACTATTAGTGGAGTAAACAGCCACCATTGCTTACATTGCACGAGTGCCCATTACTGGCAGAACCCTTGCGATGTGTTGAAATGTAACACCCTGCATCAATTGGAATTCACAATGGAGCTGATTTATTATTTATAGTTTTTTTCCCCCTTATGAATTTGTTTACTCACCATTCTATAGACCTGTATGCTAGGGCTATACTTTTTTTTTAACTTTTTTTATTAATCTATTTTTATTAAATAATAAAATAAATACACAAATGAAAAGAGCAATACAATAAACTATAACTGTTAAAAAACAGCCAGCTTAAGGTAGCTACAAGTAATAAATGCAGTTAAATGTCAAAATAACTCCAATATCATACTAGAGTTGTGTATGATATTGGAGTTATTTTGACAATATCATACACTACAGTTGTGTGGGGTGGGTGTAAATTAAGGTGATTTCAGGCCATGTTGAAATTACAGTAATTTTGAGGTTTCAACTTAAAAAAACGTAAAAAGCTTTCTCGTCCTTAGCGCCTGCCTCAAGATCTCTCACTATTTACATGTACCAGACATGATTGATACACATGTGCAAACAAGATAATATCTTATATTTTATTCCGTTTTTTTGTCCATAATGGAGCGATATTGTGTCCATATATTTTTTAAATGCAAGTTATAACTTGTAAATGTAATAAAGAAATCATTCTGTAAATTTATTTTTGTCATGTCAATTAATTTGTACATTTGATACAAAATAATTTGTTCTATACAACTATTTACAAGATAAGTTACGTTTAAGATAACAAAAACAAAATAAAAGTTAAAATTAACAATATACATAAAACAGATTGGAAGAAAACATTTTTCTGTAGACTTTTATTGAGCTGAGCAGGAGATCCTGGTGGTGCTGCTGGTGGTGCATCATCTGGGATGAGTGCATATTTCCACTGTCATCATCTAGGATGAATAATAGTAATAATAATTTGTTACATTTATATAGCGCTTTTCTGGGTCTTCAAAGCACTTCACATATGGAAGGGGAGAATCTCCTCAACCACCACCAATGTGCAGCATCCACCTGGATGATGCGACGGCAGCCATATTGCGCCAGAACGCCCACCACACACCAGCTTATTGGTGGAGAGGAGACAGAGTGATGAAGCCAATCGGTATATGGGGATGATTAGGAGGCCATGATGGACAGGGGCCAATGGGCAAATTTGGCCAGGATGCCGGGGTTACACCCCTACTCTTTTTCGAAGGACATCCTAGGATTTTTAGCGTCTCAGTTTTTTAACGGACCTCGGTTTAACGTCTCATCCGAAGGACGGTCCTCTTTGACAGTATAGTGTCCCCGTCACTACACTGGGGCGTTAGGACCCACACAGACCACAGGGTGAGCCTCACTAACACCTCTTCCAGCAGCAACCTGTTTTTTCTCAGGAGGTCTCCCACCTAGGTACTAACTAGGCTCAGCCCTGCTTAGCTTCAGTGGGCAACCAGTCTTGGGCTACAGGGTGATATGGCTGCTGGCACATGCATATTTCCACTGTCCACCAACATTGTAGGGCTGACTCAGGAGTGGGCTGCCATATCACTGAGATTTCTCAGAAAGAGGGAAGAAAAATTAAAGTCTGTGTGAACCGGAAGTTGCAAACGACTTTTCTCCAGTGTTGTGACGTATTTCCCAGTGAAAAGGAATATTGAACAGAGGGCAGGGTTTTACTTCAGCGCTCCTCCTCTCCATCTCTCACTCATAGCAGACTAACGGTTTGAGGGGAGTGGTTAAGCGTTTCCCAACCCAAGCCGTCAAACCTACATCATCAGCCATTCCAGACCGGAAGTAACTTTTCAGACTTTGATTAAAGATTACGACGGCAAACAATTTTTTTCTGTGTATTAACTTGCACAGATTAATTTTTCACCACAAGACTAGAAATATGCACTAACAAAGTAAATAGGGTCAATTTTGATTTCAGTTGGACTTTAAGAATAATTAACTCACATACTCACAAATCAAACCATCAAATATTTTAACATGCAAAACCGTTCTATGAGCTAAAATCTGAAGGACAGCAGCTCTCCAGGACCGACCGTTGCCTATCCCTGATCTATAATACATCTTTTTAGTATTTCTATTATAAAAACAAAACTGGGTTGCAATGTTCTAGAATGTCTAAAAATGTTCACCATGGTCAATTTAAGTGCATAATAAAGTCTAAAGAGTATAAACTAACCTCTATCAAATCACATACTGGTAACATATAAGTCAACATTTGAACCTTTACTGTATTTTTTTTCTTTCATTTTTATCATTAGATACATCTGATTACTCAATTAAATTGAAACCCAATACTTACATTTAAAGGTGTAATCTGGCAATTTCGTCTCCGGCGCGCAATGAATTCTGGGGTAGGGAAGGCTGCTAAGGAACCTTCTGATGTATCCTGCATTCACGGGAAAAGAAGGACGCATTTGTAGGCCGCATTTTGAAGGAGAAGCTTCGAAGGACCTCTGAATTGGGACGGCTTTCGTCGCTCCGCGATGACGCTATCGGCTATACTTTCCCCTTTAAACAAGTCTCGGTGCGTCCTCTAAAGGCCGCGGCCTTCACAAGATGCAGCCTCTGGATTGGGCACAGCTTATATTATACTAGATATATACCAGAGAATGTCTAATAGACGGGCTCTGTATATAACGTTACACACTCAGCAACAACTAGAGGATACCCATAATGCACTGTGAGGGTGTTGCCGAGTGAGTGAGTGAATTCCCGCGTCTCGCCAGAAGAGAGCACCCGCAGCTGAATCATCCATCCATTTTCCCAACCGCTGGTCCAATGTGGCTACAGCGTAATATCATACAGGTAAATTCCATTTTAATTGATTATTAAATTGTTTAATTAAGGTTTATACATAGTTGCCATGACAGAGTTCAAGGGTCGAGGGTCTGTCCAAATAAACTTCCCTTCCCTCGTTCACTTGAACACACTTCAGTGGTGTTGGGTATTAATTCCCTCGAAGGGAAGTGTCTAAAAGTTTTTTTGTTTAATTGGTTTTAAAGAATTACAACTACAGTCATTGAATAAACAAAAAATAAATAAATAAAACAAATACATACATAAAAGACAGTGACAAACTTACAGTTAAACAAAAATGTGAAAATGTTTACTAATGGAAATTTACAGCTTTCTCATTTTTTTTTAAAAACAAGGGCTTATTTCCTCCAAATTTACATTTATGAATGCTAAATTTAGCTAAAAGATGTGTGTAGGCCCTATGTCTAAAAGCAGCCCATGATGTGACCGCTTAAGTGTAAAGAACTGACTCAACTGGCGTTGATCAGACATAGGCTATTTGTTGACAAAGTGCTGTAAAATAAATAGTAATGTTACGCTACTGAGAGATGTAGTTAAACTAACAACTTATCTGTTAGTAGTGAGGTAAACTGCCCCAAGATGATTGCTGTAATTATAGTTTATGTGGCACATTCATGTCTATCGCCCCCTGTATAATATTAGACTTTATATTTATCTAATGGTGTTTAAAAAAGCAGATGTTAAAATTTATAAGGGTGTGACGTGTGAGCACATTTTGAGTTCAAAGATGTAGACACAAGCATGAGGAGCTTGAGATTTCAGTACCCCCGACCCGAGAGTTTGTCTACTTTACTCTCAAACTTACCAGCATATCCAAATTGGAATCAGTCCAACAATATACTTACTTAACTTGATATCTGTCAGATGATGCTGATGTCAGTCGGTTATAAATTAACTAACGAATGGGCTGTAGATTATTACAGTAACCTCAGCAATGTAAATGTACCACACTTTTGAATCAGCATTTTACTATCTCTTGTCTCTAGCCATTTGCCAGCTGGAGTGACATAGTGTCTGTAGCCTTGTATGCTTAAACTGGGACACCAAATGCATCAGCATCTTGAAAGCCATTTTATTGTATTGAGTAACCTGTTGGCTCTACGGTGAGCTTTAAGGCCTAGAAATGCAGTGCAATGGAAAATATGTACTTCCGCTGGAATTACAGGGCTGTAAAGATAACATAATGCCTAAAATTCCTATCACTATGTTCATCTCATGTAGACGGAAGAGAAACATACACTAGAGAGAGAAAAAATAAAAGTTTATAGGAAAAAAATTAAAAAAGGGGAAGGAGAACAAAGGCGTGAGTTGTATGTAGGACTTGGTGTTCTGCGTCCTTCCTCTATATTGGGACACTGTGCCTGTGTTCCAATACACGTCATACATCTTATCTCACTGAACAGGGTATGCACTCACATGCACACACCTATAACAGTCCAGAGTCCCAGTACAGAATGACTCACCTTCTCTATGTCATTCACATAGAGTGAGTGAGGTTGCAATGACTGAGGTTCAGTTCCCCCTGCATTCAAACAGGCTGCTAATGCACATCAAGTCAAGTCAAGTTTATTTATATAGCGCTTTTCACAACATAGGTTGTATCAAAGCAGCTTCACAGTAATAAAACAATACATCAATGTTTGTTTCTAGTGGAACGTCCACGTTTGGTAATGCTGATCAATAGTATCGTTGATTAATTAAATTAAATATTCCCAAATATCCCCAACTGAGCAAGCCAAAGGCAACAGTGGCAAGGAACCGAAAAACTCCATCAGGTGACCTAATGGAGAAAAAAAAACCTTGGGAGAACCCGGGCTCAGTCGGGGGCCAGTTCTCCTCTGGCGTTTATGAACTAGAGGTCGGATTTAACTGTAAGATTAAAAGTATTATATGAATGCCTGGCTGAAGAGATGCGTCTTTAATCTAGTTTTAAACTGGGAGAGCGAGTCTGAGCAACGAACAGTATCAGGTAGGCTATTCCAGAGTTTTGGAGCTAAATGTGAAAATGCTCTCCCTCCTTTGGTGGATCTGGATATCCTAGGTATGACCAAACGCCTCGAATTTAGTGACCTTAAAGAGCGCGATGGATTATAGGGCGATAGAAGATCCGTTAAATAGACTGGAGCTAAGCCGTTTAGGGCTTTATAAGTCAGTAGCAATACCTTGTAATTAATACGGAACTTTATAGGTAGCCAATGTAGTGATGATAAAATTGGTGTTATATGATCATATTTTCTTGATCTAGTTAGAACTCTAGCGGCGGCATTTTGGACTAACTGTAGCTTGTTTATTAAGGATGCAGGACAACCGGCTAATAAAGCATTACAGTAATCTAGTCTCGAGGTCATGAATGCATGAACTAACTTTTCTGCATCAGAAACAGATAGCATATTACGTAGCTTAGCAATGTTTCTAAGGTGGAAAAAGGCTGTTCTTGTAACATATGAAATATGATTTTCAAAAGACAGGTTGCAGTCTAATATAACACCCAGGTCTTTTACTGTAGAGGATGAAGTAACAGGACATCCTACGATGTTAAAGTTGTATTGTAAGAGGTTTTGTGGGTGGTTTTTTGAACCGATGATTAGTACCTCTGTCTTGTCTGGATTTAATAAAAGAAAATTGCGCATCATCCAATCTTTTATATCTTTAACACACTCTGTCAATTTGGATAATTTAGCGTTTTCATCTGGCCGTGATGAAATATAGATTTGAGTGTCATCAGCATAACAATGGAAACTAATTCCATGTTTCCTTATAATATTTCCAAGTGGCAGCATATATATTGAGAATAATAGAGGGAAAACACAGATCCCTGCGGCACTCCATAGTTTACTGGAGTTATGATCGATTTTTCTCCATTTAAATAAACAAAATGGTAGCGGTCAGATAAATTTATAAATTCACATAAAGGGATAGTTCATTCAAAAATTAAAATTCTTTCATGATTTACTTACTGAAACCCTCTCATTCCAAACCTGTATAGTTTTTTTTTTCTCAGCACATGGAAAGTCAATGGGGTCCAATGTTGTTTTTCGTGTAAATGATAGGCCAAAACTTTTTTACGAGTTGTGTTACTGCTACGAAGTCTGGCATTTACAACGTCAATTAAATGTTGTAAATGTAACATTAATTCTGTGATTTTTTTTGTGTAATAAGGACCTCAGATGGAATGTATTTTGCTCAAATAGCAGTAGCTCTCAACAAGTTTGAATTGAGTTCAGGTTGAGAGGTGTTGAAAAGCATACCACGATTTATGTCCGGTTCCATTGACTGCAGCAGGACACTGTGCACTGCTGGCACCTCTGCTGACTTGGTAAATTAATGTCTCCGTTTTTTGCCCCTCCTCACAGTTAGTACAAACACAAGGAATGTATTTTGTATTCAATTTTAATTTACAATGCACAAAAACCCAGTATACATTATGTAAAAAAGCAAGTTGCCCAGCAACCCTCATACTTAAGCAAAATATGCCAATCAAATATTCATGAAATATTGACTTTAGTCTCATTTTTAAGAAGTTTTACACAATAGCTTTATTTTAGCCCAACCTGATACAACAATACAAAAGTATGCAGTCGCCGATTCGCTATTACTCTATAGAGCATCATTTTTAATTAGTTGTTTAAATGGTTCTAATCATGCATAGCCTTTCATGCTTTTTTTAAATGTTTAAAACTTCAGGTATAGAAAATGAAAATATACATTAATTAAAGATGCTTCAGACATCTTAACGAGATTGCCTTGTCTTTTCTTATCCTCCCCCTTTTTAATCTTCTCTTAAACGGGAATATACATCTTAAAGGCTGTCTGGTGAGGCTATGACATATAGCCTGAGGTACAAAAGTCTATCTACAGCGACTCCAAGAACACACAGCTCTATGAGAATCAATGAGGGCAAAGGTCACGTGGCTATTCGATTAACTTTTAGTAACACCTCCTGCATATGCACAGTCAAACATATTTCTCTGAGACTGGTCAGGGAAACAAAGTTGCCAATATTTGATGTAGTCAGATAAAAAGCTTCTTCGGATAAGTAACTTTTCAATATAAATAAATTTGGGGCACGTCAGGTGATTGATGACTTGAAATTTTCAGCACCAGTCATTCTAAATCCTATCTTATTTGCATCATCAACAGTATTTACACAGACACAAAAGTTGCTGTTATGAAATAAGTTTGTGTTAATTTAGCTACCAACATCCTAACATACAGGCTAGAGCTAATATTCTACTCTATCTTTCCTTCTCCACCCTTGTCAGAATTGGAGGCTTAACTGTAGGGATTTAAGGACTACTGGTAATGGGGACACTGTCTGGAGTCTGATGCAATATGTTTTGTCTGCCTACGGTCTGTTACCATAGATACAACAGAGTATTTGCTATAATAAGACATGGTCAACAAGTAAAGAGTTTGAATCAATCCAAGCTGACAGGCAAAAAAGCAGGAATACAAACCAGCTACTCTTTGCATCTGGAGACGTCCTTACTTGATCAACAAATTTGGTAGCCCTAATTCCAAATCATAATGAATAATGTTAACTGTGGTACTGTCTATTAGCTCAGTTTTTGAATCGTATTGTCAGACATTAGAGTGGAGTGACTGAACACATTTACTATTATTTACAGTCAAATCTTTGTGACCAGCTTTGGCCGGATTTCAAAATTGTCTACCGAGAAGCTTTCACAGTCCTCTAAGATATTGCGAAGTTTCAAGTCACTGAAACATGGTGCTTTACAATTGAAAGTTCTAAAAGTTATCTCCAGCACATCAAATCAGAGCGTGGGTTGGACTTTCTGCGGTTGCTATGGCCACGATGTCATAACATTCTGCACAAGATACAAAACGAGTGAAAAAGAAACTGAATTTGAGTGTACAAACAGAAGTTAACAAGTTAAGCACTGCGGACAGTACACATTCCAGGACCAGGAGGGGAAGAAAGCATAATACGATTAAGTAAAATGATTTGCCTAGAGAGCCTCCACACAGCCCACAGCATAGCACACTGCAAACCAACATCAGGCCCTCACTGGCTGCCGTTACTGCTGTTGTTGTTGTTGTTGTTGTTGCAGATGTCTCCGGGGCCTCCACCAGAAGCAGGGTTGTCTGCGAGATTGTGAGCATGCTCTAGAAACAGGTCTTTGAGCACACTCAGTTCTTTGCTAAGCAATTTGATTTTGGCCTCCAGTCTCTCGTTCTCCTCCTTCAGCTCATTGACGCGCTGTTGGGTGTCCTGCGCCTTCTGCTTGCTGCGCATGCGGCTCTTCTTTACGGCCAGGTTGTTGCGTTCTCTCCGTTGGCGGTACTCGTCGCTATCTTTATCCATACTATTCTTTTTCATCTTGCTGGGTGGTTTAGCCTTACCCCCACCTCCGGGACTCACTGGAACTAATTGAGGAACCTGTCAGAATTATAATAATGTCACACATAGTAATGATAAGCAACAGCATATTCAGTATATGGCTAATTTGTGGTTTTGACTTTTACATTCCAAGTCTTCTATAAACAATTTTCTTTAAGACTACAAGAAACTGAATGGGTGGATGCACTTTATGAATACATATTATGAATGCATGATATTGAAGAAAAATGCTATATGCAATAACGGTACAATACGGTTATCCGGACCACATGTGATGACCTACCCCAACCCCGCCCCTAAACCTACCCGTCACTGGGGTTACGACCAACCAAGAGCGGTTGTGGTCACGTGTGGTCAGGTGTGGTCCGGATAACCGTATAGTACCGCAATAACTTGTTAAATGCAATATTCAATATGCGTTACGATAACGCTTTGAGTGTGTAAGATAAATGTATATGTTAATATTTAAAAACTGAAAAATATATAACCAACATACATGTTTCACATTATTTTTGTGAGAAGGAAGCAACCCTACAAAGTGAACAGCAGTGTTTTACAGAAGAATTACATAAAAAGTGAGTGTCATTTTAACGTCAGTGTAAACCAGGGGGGTTTAGGGTTTCAGGTAGGCCTACATTAGGTTTAACAACAGAAATTGAATAATCAAATATAAAAATAAAACGTTGCTTAGTCTTCACTGTATGAATTAAATATACACTGATTCTTATTAAAGCTACTGAAGTTGTTCAGTCAAGAGCAGTGCCAGTGAGTGATTTTCTCTTTGTCTCTTGTTGTTTGATTAACATTAAGCACACAGATGGAAGCAGGTTTATTAGGCTGCTGTCCCTTTAAAGGTCCTGATATTCTTCAAGCGAAATCGAAGAACAAACTGATATGACTTCATTTCAAACAAAATCAGGCCAAATCAAAGTTCGTTTGTGTTCATTTCATGAGTTCGAAACGCCTTGCAAAAGCAAACTTTCTGGAAAAGTTTGCTCCGGCTGGTAAACTCCCATTGGTCCATGCCGATTACGTAATAGGTAGGTATGCGCTAAGGGTCGGCGACTGTCCGCCTTCTTTCACATAGAACTCTTCTCTGGTTTATTTCTTCTGTTGAGTCCGTCGAGGTCAGACATTCGCGGGTAAAAACGCTAACACAGTGGAGAGTCGCTTTGTAGTAGAAAATGAGGATGAAATTAACTACTTTTCATGTTTAATACTGTAAAGCTGCATGCTTTTAAGCAATCTATTGTATTAAGTGCTACATAAATAAACGTGACATAATTTTCCTGGAGTGCCGAATTGCAGAGCTTGTGCAAATATCCACGTTGCTTTGAGTTAGATCAGATGCTTTTCTTATGCTTTCTTTAAAAAATGCTTGCTGTTTTCTCATTTTTGTTTTGTTTGTGTTTATTTTGTTATTGAGAGAAAAGTACGCAGCACATATTTACATATTCATCTTACCGTCACTCTCAGCAGTGTGGGCGGTTGTTGGATGTTCGCTAACAGTATATCGCAGGTCACGTAGCCTAATTCGAACTTCTTTTTACCCCTAAGCCAAGAACGAAAAAAAAAAACTTTGCTGTGAGTATATCGGGGCCTTAAGAGCTGCACGGATCCAATATGTTGTTACACGTGACGTGCACTTTCTTTCTCAACCATTTAGTCCACTTAAGACATAACTGACCATGTTTATATGAATACTCACCAAGATGGGCAATTTGACATAATTTTGTGTGTATTTGGCCACGTAAGCTACAGAAGAGAACTGATTTCGGGATCACATGGTTTCCGAGAGGCTCTTCCTGTGCGCGCGAGTACTTCGCTCATTGCATTTAATTTAATTTAATTTAAACATTAAGCATGTCACACATATGAAACAGTCATGCGTCTACTCTTTGCTGTCTGTGACGACCTAAAACTTGGACTTTTTGTAATCTCTTGGAGTATGAAAATCATGCAGGTATCACAAGACCTTGTGATATGCATATCGTGATATGTACATCTGTGAATTTTTGTTATATCGTGCAGCCCTAAATCACACCATGGTTTAAGCACTGCAAAATGACACAATGCAATGCTTTGATCTTGGTTTTGCAGAGTCATTTATATTCATTAATTCATGGGTGAATAGATCAACTTATTGATGTGTGTACCTGCTGTAGTCCTGCAGCTCCTGCGGGGTTAAATGCACTATTATGAGGCTGATTCTGTATAACACTGACACCGTTCTGATCTGTGCTGGATATCTTCTGTTGCAACTGCTTGTTCATTTGGATCCACTTCCACTGTCTTTCTCTCAGCCTCTCCGACCTATGTTGTCGGGCTTCGCAGAGCTGAAGTTGGTGTTAGCTGGTATTGAGTGAAGCTGGATGCCACAAAATGCAGCCGTGTGCCTAAAAAAACAGACAGAATGGAGAGAAAGAAGTTATACAAGGTACTCTGCACACATCAGCATCATTCTCCATCACACTTTTACATATTTTGTTGGCACACAATCCCCACCTGAACAGATGCTTTACGCAAAACGCATTATTTCAGCAAAATGCTGCAACACCTGAAAGTCGGCTCAACCGCTTGTGCTTATCCGTTAGCATTATGTTGTTGTAATCCGACCGTGCCATGTCAATGTGCATATGTGGCAAATTTTCTTTCTCTCAAATGAGCGCGAGCTCAAGTGTTGCCCGCGGTTGCATCATCGCTCGCGCTCCCACCCGCTCATTTTTTTACACGGGAGAAGGGAAACTCCGTAGTCATGCTGAACTACGCCGAGCTAAAGTTAACATTTTCAACAAACATCAGAGTAGTGACGATACGGTAAAGAAAATTTAAGTTTATTAGTGGACATTTTAAAGCCAGACAGTGTTTTGTATGTTGTTTTGAGTCATGACAGGCTGGTTACATCATACACGGAACTGTGGGAATGAAGGGGAATACCGCTGACTAGCTTTCAACAACAGTATGCCTAACTTACATTCAAAAATGGCAGCAGATCCAGTAAATCAGTATTGTATTCTATAGCGTGGAACCCTGTACAACACCCACAATGTTGACACATGTCACTTTAGGGCTACGTGTGTCCGTAGCCAGTGGGATCAACTGCAGGTTAGCAGGTTGGCTAATAGTTGGCACATTCCTAACCATGACGTCAGGCCTCTAACAATGAACTGAGAGCTCATACAGGCTGTTTTCTAGCTACATAAAAAGTTACGCGAACGAAGAATAACGATTCGCAGTCGATCGCGATCATGTTTTATCGTCGGTTATGAAGCTCTAGCTGGCCTCAAGATCCGGGAGTTGAAGCGATTTTGCAATCGAGTGAGCGGCACGGATCCTGTTAGCGAGCCGTCGGTTAATTGATTTAAAAAATACATTCGACAGTCTGTATTTCTATCTTACAATATCCCCGCAAAACTTACCTTCAAAACGTTCCAGGCTTACAAGTCACCACTCGAGTTAATAAAGAATAATGTCCTCTTTGTTCACGGAAAAATAAGCACAGGTTGAGGTGTTATTGTTTGGTAAAGCGGCGCTTGGGAGTATTGCGAAATCTTGTGACCATGTAGGGAAATCTGCTCTCGCAACCAATCAAATCAGAGGGTTGGGAGACGACGAAATATACTCTTTGAATGACATGTCCCTAAACCAATCAGGCTGCATTTCTCGGTTTTGGGAGTTTTCATGCGGTAAAACGTTAGATCTGTCAAGAATACTAAACAAGTTAACAGTAGACTACTATAGCTCTCGTTTCATAAAGCTGGTGAAATTTAGAATTATTAAAAGGAAGTATTTTTAAAGATTCATAGAAGCGAGAGCCAAGCTAAATAAAGTTATTATTGGTAATACTCCAGAGTCCAGTTTATAATTTTGCGTGATTAGCCTATCTTGGACTGAGGCTGTAGTCTGGTCAATTCTTGCACTTTCGACTTCTGGAATTTATTCTGATTGACACTCCACCAACAACAAATGAAACATATCAAGTCAGATAAAATATTGTCATGTTTGGCTATAGTCTTGTGTTTGGACAAATTTCCGTAGATCATCTTGTCCTCCAAAATAGGCTATTTCAGTTCCATATTTAATTTACCCCCCCCCCCCCTCCCCCCTTTTTTGATGGCGTGTTATTTAAATAAAACATGTACTTTTGAATCTAACGAGAGGACCTTTATTTTTTTTTTTTTTTTATGCAGTAACATAACCTGATAGGCTATATGGCTCCAATACAGCATGGAAATTTCTAAATCTGACATAAGGTAAATTAAAGCAGACCAAAATAAATCAACAGAAAACGTAATTATAACACATCTGTTGCTGGCTTCTCGTCTCATTCTTTTAATTATGTGCCAGGCTCGCGCTGTAACAATAGAGGGAGCTCCCAGACTGCTCACTTTCAGCGCATGCAATTGTCAAGTTGCTGTGTGCTCTCCAGCCTCTCTCGCTCATGTAGGTGAGACGTGTGCTGCTACACTGTTAGTTTTGGCAAAGTATAGCCGCCCTACGTAGTTATTATTGTTCCCAAAAGATTCTCCCAAGCGCTAAGAAAATAATGGATAGCACAAATACGGCCAGCGGAAAATATAAGAATAAACACAACAAATAAACACAAAGATAAAATCATCTATTCAATGGGATGGCTTTTTTTTGGTGAGATTTAATGTGGAGGCGATTCATTTGACTTTTAATTTATCAAAACAAATTCATATGGCATATAGGCCTACATGGTGCGTTTAATATTTTTCAAGAAGCAAGTTTTAAGGCAACCGCAATGTTTTCTTTTTCGTTTACTCTTTTATCATTTTTTCTTTCTCTCTCTTTTCGTTTTTTGAAAAGGCTGCTACAATACTAGACCTATCGAGCATCAAAATCTAAATTAATTTAAATTTACAATGTAAAAAACATAAAGATGCATATTTAATTTTATGAATTATTATTAATTATCTGAAACGCATATTATTTGACCTATAATTCAATAATAATGACATTTCTGAAGGTATCGATATCAATGCGTGCGTTGAGCTCTCGCGCAGAGATCACGCAGTGAAGCATTAGGACCCAGAGCACGCCCGCCCTCCAAACTCCAAAGCGTATATAAGTGGACTGAGAAAGTATTTGACAGATGTGAAGCTCACACGCTGATGGTGTAAGTGTCATATTAAAGGAGATCCTGAGTGGCGTTTCAGCCTTTAAGCTTTCATTCACTTTACGGCCAAGTACACAGCCACGACAGGCTGCGCGCTCGCCTGTCCCGACAACTTGGAGCCAGCACGGCTTTCTCCGGCACTGCGAACAAGCTGGATTCCCGGAGCTCTTCACCATGCCTGGCAGGTTTTAGATACCCCATGGAGCAAGCAAACCTCTACGAGGTCGCCCCACGGCCACTGATGACCAGCCTTGTACAGAGTCAGCAAAACCCTTATATCTACAAAGACACCGCTGGAGACCTGAGCGAGATCTGCGAGAACGAGAACTCCATCGACATCAGCGCCTACATTGACCCCTCTGCCTTCAACGACGAGTTCCTGGCTGATTTATTCCACAACAGCTCCAAGCAAGAAAAGCTCAAACTGGCGAGCGGAGACTACGAGTACCCCCACGGCGCCAATGGCACACCGGGGGCCCCGCAGATGTATGGCTGTCTGAACAGCTACATGGATTCCTCCAAACTGGAACCCATCTACGACAGCCATGCACGAATGAGACCCGTGGCCATCAAACAAGAGCCCCGGGAGGAAGATGAGCTCAGCCACTCGATGCCACCCACATACCACCACTCTCAGCACCACGCGCCACATCTATCCTACCTTCAGCACCAGATCGCGCACTGCGCGCAAACCACCATGCACCTCCAGCCGGGCCATCCCACACCTCCCCCGACGCCCGTACCCAGCCCGCACCACCAACACAGCCACCTGCCGGGGGGCTCCATGAAGATGGGCGATCGAGGGAAATCCAAGAAACAGATCGACAAGAGCAGCGTCGAGTATCGTATGAGGAGGGAGCGCAACAACGTAGCCGTGCGCAAGAGCCGGGACAAGGCGAAAATGCGCAATGTGGAAACGCAACAAAAAGTGATCGAGTTGTCGACGGATAACGAAAGACTGCGCAAGAGGGTGGAACACCTCACGCGAGAACTGGAGACGTTACGGGGCATCTTCAGGCAGCTCCCAGACGGCTCGTTTGTCAAAGCCATGGGTAACTGCGCCTAACGGAGCGGGCTGAACTTTTGAAGTAACTTTAGCGTGATTTTTACGTCTGCTGGATAAACGCTGACACATTCTGAAAGTGTTTCTATAGGAGCCAGGCAGCTGCGGTATACATGTGCCTTTTGTACAAAAAAGAGACAAAAACAAACAAACAAACAAACAAACGATAAGCTCATCTCTTCACATTTGGACTAGCTTGTTGTAGGTGTAGTCTTGTTAGAATGTGTTAGCTACGCGAAATATATCAGTGCAGCTAATGGGCATGATTTCACCCTGTCAATGTACCTTTTATGTTAAGTTACCAGCTTTCCTAAATCCCCCTCCCCCCCTGCCTCCTTGGGTTACATACAAACCTAAAGCGACAAAAAACTTTCTTGCCATAGCAGGCTGTTTTTCCACCACACCTGCTGCTGCACAACATTCACTGTATGATATTGTTGATTTAATACTTTTTTTGCAGGGGGTGGGTTTGTTTCATGGACGGCAATAGACAAAATGTCAAAGCATAGGACTGGAACTCATAGGTTTTTACTGTGGTAGACTATCTGTCATTCATAACGCAGACTGTATGCACTATGTCGTCCAAACGCGACCTGTTGAAGCGCAGTGTGAACATTTTTCCATGATTCGGGTACTGATCTGTAAAACGCCTGTCAGTATACGCTTTTAGAGTAAACGCTTTGTATTTATGCAATATGATTGATAAAAAATGTGAAAGGGTGCATATCTCTATGCAATGTATGTTGCTGTCATGAGAATAATTCCGGTGGACAATCACCGTGTGCTTTCTCACTGGTTTTGCAGTGAAGTCCTGTCTTGCTCTGTAAGTGTGTGCATTTCATGTGAACTTTTTCTTTCTTTTTTTTGTACATCAACACTCGAGCAGAGACCGGTTTCAGTGCCTTTTGAGTTTTGCTGTCTTTATCGTCATCTCTGACTGAACTTGGACAGAAATACACAGCAAGGAAAAGGAAGCACTTTTTCTTTTTTTTCTTCTTTTTTTTACAAACGGCATATTGCAAATGTTATACGAATGTTTAATATGTTTCAGTTTTAAAATGAACATTATATATAAATATAAATATATATATGCTAAAATGATGAATTAAAACATTGTCTTACATATGTCTCATCCATTGCCTTCTCATTTTGAGCAGTTTTGCAACTTAATATGTGTTTGTTTATAGCTATGTAGCTATGTTTGAAATTCACCTTACTTCGTTTCTTAGTTTGTCGCGCTCGTGTCTAGTATAATTCCCTCACTGTTGTGTGATTTCTTTTGTTACTCTGTGTAGCATCAGCCCAAGAGTGTTTAGTTGACACATACAATTCCCTCGACACCGATAGGTGGCGCTCGAAAGTCGTTTAAGTCCAACATGCACATACATATTTTTGAAACACGCGTGAGTAAAACTGGAAACCAGAACTAACTGGAATAATACTTGTAGAATAACTTTGTTTATAGTTTAAATTATAGCTTCCACATCATTTGTCTTTTACGTGAATACGTGAATTACGTGAATTCTGCGTTTCCAGAAGGATCCCTTCAGCTCATGCAGGGTCTTTGAGCTTCACTGTTAACTTTCACTCAACAGTCATTCACAGCGCTAAATATTTACAGTGAGTTGTTGCACTTTTAATAGAGTTGCAGTTCACATTGAACACATTGTCAGTAAAAGATCAGGGTCACTGATAACGACTTGTGAGTACCACTTTCATTGATTAATGCCTCAGCCCTCAGCTCTGAATTGATCAAATTATCCTTAAATTAGATAATGTAGAGTGCTACTGATGTCTTTATTTCTCTTGAGAATACTTTTCATAGAGAAAGAGAGACAGGCTCTCTCTGACCTGTGGAGACGTGTTACACTCCATTGTTGTCAATTGACATGTTTTTACATTATCAGCTGTGGAATGATTGAATCAATAAATCAAGCCCTTTTCCAAACCTCTGTAGAATGATGGCACACACAGAATCTGTCTCAGCCAGGTTCAAGCATAGTTGTTAAGCCAACATTTTCAGTCTCACTTGTACTTGCCTGCCAGCTCTGTTCTGTGGCCAGCTCTTTTTCCTCATTCAGCTTCACCTGTGAATGATCTGCTTTGTCTCGCACTGTTTCTATCGTAAGTCAGAGAAGTGTCTGTACACTTCCATTATTCTAGATTAATAATATTAATTCTGAATTGAATGAAACTTAAATGGGAAAAGTCTGGTAATGTGCTGATGTTTCCGAGACTTTTCCAAACTTTATGGCAAAAAAGCACGACCAGACAAAATACACCATAATGGAGTCTGAGCGACAAGTTAATTGTAGAATATTTATAAATTGTTATGAATTATGAATTATTCAAGAATAAAAAGCACATTTTTAGTTATGATTTTGATAATTTTTTGTTTAAAAAAAAGATAATCAGCCATTTTGCTAATGTAACTTTTTGTAATTAAATAATTGTAAATTAGCCTGCCTTAATGCTGATTAATACAAAGGACGATGACAATAATGATAACTATAAAGATTTAATAATCCAATTCTGTGAGAATAGGGTAGTCTACTCTATACCATATCTATAACGATAACAACACCGAGGATTCAATATTGTAGGAATCACTTTCAGAATTTTTTTTCCAGCTGATGAACGATAAAAATATTGAGAGCCAATCAGAATCAACCCAATTTTAAAGAGCTGGAGCATTGAAACTGGCCGATGACTTAACTGCAATGTTTGTTTATGAGAAATAGAACATTATCATCCTTTAATTGTAGATAGTATAGATACTATAGCCAATAGTAGTCTTTCTCGGTGTGAACAGGCCTTTAGAATCTATTGCAGCAGGACCTCCTTTACATTGAATATAAGTGCTTTCTGAGCGCTTACATTTTTTTCTCTTACCAGTCATATCAAGAGCCATATATTGTATATTTAATCTAAATCCCATTACTGGATAAAAAAGCTATTGTGGATATTGTGCAACAGAACCTAGTTCTGTTCAGGAAACGTGTGGGAAAAATGTTCATAGGGCGAGTAGATGGCTTCTCTCCTCCCTGAATGGAATACATTAAAGCATCAAGCTAAAACCTGGATGCTTCCTTTGCCATCTTATTTCCTCTATAGCCGCGAGAATTCTCCAATGATTGAATTTTGTCTTCTCTCTGTCCAACATTTGACATGTTTGAGAAAAGCCAAATCTAACTGGACTTGATGTGAACTTAATGTGTAGTTGTGTGCAGCTGTGTTTCACGTTCGCTTTGTTTCGTTATTGCAAATTCCTTTGCCGGGGTGTGTTGTTTTTAACTCTGGTCAAACACCTTGAGAATGTCTGAGATGATATCAAGTGTAAATTAGAAGAGCCAAGTGAAAAGAAGTAGCAGCTAATTTGCCAAAAGCTTAGTATTCCACCAAACAAATTCAGTATCTTATCATTTGCTAAAGAAATACGTGAAAACCAACAATATGATAAATCCAATACAAATGAATATGTGTGCGTAAGTGTGCATGCAAGTCAGTGTGTTTAACCACGTTATTTGATAATACACTTTTTCTTATTTGTCGTCTGACAAAAGTTTAACCAGACCTTTGAGTGAAACTTCAAAAGCCAGAAACTTGTCTCAGTCTCTCCACACTCCTGACTCTCTCCTTCAAGTGAGATATGCGTATACTCACATTTGAGTTTGAGGTTCTGGTATAGTACAAATCCCTTCAGTATCGATATGATTTAAAACTCCCTGTCCAGTGCTTTCACCAGCTGCCAGCAGGCCCAGAAATTTCTCTTTGGGCCCAATAACAAATATACCCTAAAAAATTCTGAGCCCAGTGCAATAGAAGGAAGTATATCACTGTTTGTTTGCTTAGGGATGGTCGTTAGAAGGCTGGAACCTGGACTTGACAATTGCCAAGACAACCAAGAAGAGGTTAAACCCAAAGAAAAATCACACACTGCTCTATGTCTTGGTCTCTGTGAAGTATAAGTAAATGCTTTAGCTCTTTGCTGAGAGAATATTCAAGATGAAGATTGATTGCAGAAAAACAGGAATTGATGCATTCTTAAGTTAATTGGTTAACATTTTTCAGCAAGCTCTCATTTGCTGTTTTGCTTTACGTCTCATTTACGCCTGGCTTGTTTTCTTGCCCTGTTCAGGAGCTCCACCAACTCTTATTTTTGATCCATACCTCACTCTCTATCAATCTCTCACTGCCAGTGTTTTCGTGATCTCTCGGACTGCTATGGGAAGCATGTAGTGTGAACTGACCCCTTGGTGCCAAGTTCATTATTATATTATATTATATTGTGAGCAATCTAAAATGCAATGTCTAAAATAGTACTGTCCCAACTGAACCACACAATGCAACACATTGGATGGCACAATAAAAGTGATGTTCCGAACAACTGATTTTTGTTGCATGGTATAGAAACTGGTCTGGGCTTCACTTTTGGGGTTGCGCATGTATAATGATCTGCTCTAAGCCAATGGGTAGAACAGCTTTGTCACATTGAACGTTTGGCTTCCAATACAGTGCATAACTAAATAAAACTGGCAGTTTGAGGACAAGGAAAGATTTCTGTAATTTGGCATGCAGATGGCCAGGGCCCTTGTGGGACTGTGATCCGGCCCTAGCTATGAGATCTCCATTATGAATAATTATCTTTATCCTACTAGTCATTACTCAATCATTACATCCATTTTTGCTTATGTTTTAGCAGGTCACATGATTAGAAATTGCTGTCAAAACAATAGTAAGTGTAAAACAAATTCAGTTTAGTGTTTATTTTAGATGATTTGTTTTTCTGAATAATATTTTACATGTCATCAGCCTAAAACCTTAAGTACTATAAATGCTCTTGAATGAATCCAAGAATCAACTTAATAATGGTTTGGGTTTAAAGAAAACAATGAATTGGCCAGAACAAAACCTTTTTTAATTTTGATAAGAGGAATAGGAAAATTGTGTTGCCTGGTGTAATTTTTTTTTTTTTGCAATGAATTTATATATAATAAAGTACCTTTTACTTTATATAATTATTTAATTCATTAAGTCAGGCATTACTTAATTCCAGGACAATGATAAACTATTTTAGTGCATTTGTGTGCGCTTGTTTTTCAAGTGAGGAAATATTTGTGTTTTACATTCTTTTTTCAGAAGGGCGTTATACATTTTAAGTTGCAGTGCATGACTGCAGCATATTATTTAAATCAAGACACCACTTCTCTGTGCCTCTCTCAGTACCTGCTTATCTTCGCCCGTCTCACTGCTTCTGTCTCCCTCTGTGTCTCTTTTACTTTCTCATATCACAAAATGAAAATTAGCTGTTTATTTTCCACCTGTGCGTTTGGCTTATTATATTCTGCCAGCCTCTGCCCTCTCTTCTCCATTCATATAGCATCTCATCTGCGTCAGACCATCACATACCCCCTAAGCAGACAGACTTGTTCGAACAGTGTAATTTTCCACAACAACAGCTGAAATTGAGGGATCTTTTGAACTGGGTTCAGATTAGATTGTCCTCTGAAGCCTCCAATACTGGTGATGTGATTATCAAGAGCAGAACAAAATATCACCAATCATTTCTTTTGAAGCACTTCAAATGCACGTTAGATTGGCGGCAGAGACTGTATAAAATGTTAAATATGTTTGTGAGTTATTTTAAAAATGCACAGTTTTGTCAGCAGTTTATTAGTCAGTATTGAATATGCACATTACCATTCAAAAGAAAGTTTGAAAAGAAGTCTATGCACAAGGCTGCATTTACTGAATCAAAAATACAGTGAAACAAACAGCAATAATAATATTATGATGTTGAAAATATTTGCGCTTCAACTTAATATTTTGTGGAAACCTTGATTTGAAGGATTCTGTATGAAATAAATAATTTTTTTTTTTTTTTTTTTTTTTACAGATTTTTACATTTACTGATTTAATGCATCCTTGAATAAAAGTAAATTTCTTTCTAAAATGTTTTTTTACTGACCTCAAGTATTGATTGGTATTTCAGCTGATGTGTAATTGTACATACATAGTCATTTTATATTTTTTTCTTCTGGTTTTAAAAAGGTCTTAAAATATCTTTATTTGCCCCTTACACAAATTAAGGCCTTAAAAAGATCTTAAATCGAAGCAGAAAGTCTTAAATTAACAACGTTATGGTAATAAATGTTGCATGAATTGCTTGTCCTGTTTGCCAAAACAAATATCTAAGCATCTAAAACAAGAACAAATATCTGTTAATGAGTTATGAAAACCCCCCTTTGAATTAAATTGATTGTTCTGAGCCAATTGCTTGTTTTAATCATAAAATCCATTTTTGACCAATTTCCCAGATAACAATACTTCATATTTTATGTCATTTTGCAATGTTTGCAAGTAAATGTATAATGATTGAAGAATTGCATTGGAGAAAAAAAAGACAAAAATACTGAGGAGCATCACTTTTGTGCTGTGTGATCAGAAGGTACAAGTTATTTAGTGGTTGGGAGCTGGAGCAGTATTCAAGCTACTTTTTTGTAAAATGATTTACAAAGTGATGAATATCTGTTGGAAGTTGTATTTTCGAAGTTTGAGGTGTTGCTATAAAATAATTGTGTTTCTCCCTAGACATTTAAATTTAGAGAACATACTGACGTATTGTGTTCTCTTCAATTTATCCCTTAAATGTTCTTTACTTGGACTTGAAATGACTTAAAGTCATACATTTACCTTCATACACTGTCAGAAATAGGGGTACAGTAGGAGTCCATTTCTGTCCCCCAAGGTACAATCTACACTAACATAGCCCATAGGGCTTATTATTGGACCTCAAGGTACATATATGTACCTTTTTGAGGGTCAAAAAGCATTAAAAGGTACACATATGTACCGTTTTGTTTTAAAGGTTAAGGTACAATATTGTACCCTTGAGGATACAGCCCCAGTGACAAGCTGTTGTACCGCTAAAGGTACAATTATGTACAAACTTTAGATTACTTTGGCCATTATGTAAAACTTATTTAAAGTGAATTAATAATAACACCCATAATTTAATAACACTGTTAAATGTAATCTTTAGTCAAGTTTACTTATTGTGCTTAATACAAAACAGATTGCTTCAAAGCAGATTTACTATAATGCATTCAATCTTTAGCAGATCGAATTTATTTTCCATGCTTTTGATTATAATTTTATAATGCCTAAATTCACTTGTAGATTTAAAAAAAAAATTTTATTGTATAGAATTTTAATAACAGAATTTTTTTGTTTGTTATTGGCCATAATCTTACGTTTATCAGTATATGCCAGAATATTTATCGTTTACCAGCATCCTGTTTAGACAAGACAAGTCTACTGGTGTAAAATAGTGAATTAAATATGGTCGCATTAATTTCAGTGTGTATTTCAAAGTTACATACTGGATATTGTTGATATGCATGTGCCCGATAGTGCCGAATGCCACAGTATAATGCAGAGTGATTTTTGTTTTGTTTTGTAACACTACTTTTTGTTCCTTTCACGGTAAAGTGCCGTGTGCAGGCATGATAGCATCTCTTGTGGTTTTCAGTGGATGGCTTTTTAAATGCATTCTCTTGGCTGTGACATGTATCATGGCTGTGTGGAACTGCTTTCATGTCCTGCCCTGTTGTTCAGGTCTGCAGCCCGATAAAAAGATACGCACTGGGGCTCTTGTGCTGCTGGTGTGTGTATGTGTGAGTGTTTTTTTTTTTTTTTTTCACTGGCTTTTTTCTAATACTTTGAAACATTTTATCTGATTCGTATAAAAGTTAACATTTGTCTCTTTTTCTCACACAGTCATGTGCATAGTTTGAGTGGTAATTATCTCAGTTGCAGTATAGGTTTTGTCTGGGGAGTTTCAAAGACCATACAAAAATGAATAACATACAAATAGTGTTAATTATTTGAACTATAGGAAAAGCATTTAATATGTGTGGGTTAGCTGGCAGGAGCCAAAAGATAAAAGACTGCCGAATTCACATACTTGTTTGGATATGAGGGTAGTTTCCAATGGCTGATTGCTTTTTCTGATAGGTAAAGTTCTAATCTAAAGTGGCGTTTCTGATGCCAAAATGCCGGTACAGTTTATTGAGTCATTGCTGCCATGCAGTTCTCCTGCCTTCAATGTGTGTGACTGACTGAAGAATTTGAGATTTTCACGATAGTTTATTATTACTGAACTCAAAGTGTTGTCAAGTGTTGGACGGACATATGATATGAATCATTGTTCCTCCCAGGATTGGCGTATTTGAGTGGTTCCACAGTGTTACTCGTACATGAATTATCGGTCTTTTCACAGCCTTCACAGTTGCACTAAATTGACATGTGGTTTGGATTCCCCACTCTTTCTCTCTCACCCGCTCTCTGTCTATGTGTTATCTGTGTGTTTTTTATGTGAGTGTACCTGGGGGGTCTATAAGATTGAGGATGATGGCTGAGGAGTTCCACATGTCTTTTCTGAGTGAAATGATCTGATGAGATTTTTGCGGTCATTGTGGATTCTGCTGTTTTGGACTGAAAACAGAGCTGTCCCTCAGGGCAGCCCGTTATAATCAGATACAAATTAGAATTTCATCTGAATGAGGTCAATAGAGTGACTTCAGTTCACTTGCAAAAGAGATTTAGTAGCTTAATGTGACTTTCTGAGATTTACTAGCTTAAAGTGGCAGCTATCTTCATTTTTTTTCTCTTCCATTTTGGTTCAAAAGGGTGATTTGCCTTCAGTGTTCACATATTTTAAGGTCAATGATGTATAAGAGTGTTCAGAAGGAAAGAAAATGAACATATTTTAAATATTTCTTCTAGTTTAAAACATGTTGGTTTCATATTGTTTTGTACCATTTTCAAGTTTCAATTTAATGAAGAATACCATTCTTCTTCATGAAAATAAAAAATGTCATATGTGACATCAAGTGAAATGTAGTGACATATTTCCCTGAAACCTTGAAAACATGTGTTCATGAGTGTACTCAAATTTGAAGTC
This sequence comes from Scardinius erythrophthalmus, assembly GCF_964197995.2. Classification (NCBI taxonomy): domain Eukaryota; kingdom Metazoa; phylum Chordata; class Actinopteri; order Cypriniformes; family Leuciscidae; genus Scardinius; species Scardinius erythrophthalmus. The sequence continues at coordinate 38,033,426 of NC_138222.1, forward strand.
TGTAAAGCTTTATTTTGAAATATTTTTGCAATTTAAAATGACTGCTTTCTATTTTTTATATTTTAAAATGTAATGTATTTCTGTGATGGAAAAGCTGAATTTTCAGCATTATTACTCCAGTCTTCAGTGTCACACGATCCTTCAGAAATCATTCTAATATGACGATTTGCTGCTCAAGAAACATTTCTTCATATTATTAATGTTAATAGTAATGCTTCATATTTTTGGGGAAATGAATAGAAAGCATTAATTTGAAATAGAAATCTGTCTTCACTATCAGCTGTGATCAATTTAATGCATCCTTGCTGAATAAAATAATAATAAAAAAAAGAATAACTTTTGAATGGTATTATATCATAAAAATTGTAAATAAACATCATTTCATAAAAAGTTTTTTTTTTAAGTCACAGCAGGGGGAGAAATTAAAAACACTAATCATAGAAGACGTCTATTCAAGTCACTCTATGTGTGAATTTTTCAGGGTTCGGAAAGAAGAGGATTCAATTTGGGTAATACACAGTTTATTGGGAAAACAGGAGTTCAAGGGGTAACAAACAGAAGCAAGGTCTAGACTGGATAAGGTCCACAGTCAATGATGGCCTCAGGTAGCATACAAAGTCCATGGAACGGTAAAGGGCCGCAATATACTCACGGCAAAGTACTTTTTCGTTCTTTGCTGATGGTAAAATGAAGTTTGAAATACGTGAGCAGTGATAGACTCTTAGCGAACATCAGATGCCACCCACACTGCTGAGAGCGAAGTTTAGATGAAAATGTAGGCTAAATATGTGCTGCACGCTTTCCTCTCAATAACAAAATAAACACTCTACAAAATTGAGAAAACAGCAAGCATAAAAAAAAAGCATCTGATCATGGATATGTTTGCATGAACTTGCATGAACAGTGTCTCATTTCATCAAAAGTACAACTTAATTTTCTGCTATAAAGTGGCTCTCCAGTGTGTTCATGCTTTCACTCGCGAACGTCTAAACTCTACGGTCTGAACCGAAGAAATAAACCAGACAGAAATTCAAGGCGGAGCCTCACTGCACACCTACCTATTACGTGATCACCACGGACCAATGGTAGTACAAGGTGTTTACCAGCCGTAGCAAACTTTTCCAGAAGGTTTGCTTTGGCAAGCTGTTTCAAACTCCTGGATTTGTTCGAAATTGCGTCCCATCAGTTCGTTCTTCGATTTCGCTTGAAGTATATACGGGGCCTTAACGCCCAACCAGCAAGTGGGAGGTTAGGATGACGGTGAATGAGACCGAGGAAGCAACGGGCAGTGGTGGCAGGTGAGGCGGGGAGAAAGGGAAAGGAGATAGCAGCGGAGAAGCCGGAGATGGCAGGATGAGAAGCACAGTCCAGCAGCCAGGGAGATGGGGAAACTGCAGAGGAAAAAAAAAAGGAAAAGACAAGACAAAATTGATCTGAAGGCGAGCCACGGGAGATAAAATGAAATAAAACGGAAAAGAAATAAACGGAGAAAAACAAACTATTAACTATGCCGCGTGAAAAATGTTGAGACAGGAAAGAGTAATTAACTGGATAAAACAAACGGGAGCTCTAGACACAGCAAAAGAAAAGCACAACAGAAAAAACTTAGAGTCCAAAGTAGAATCAAAACAGACGACAACTGACAGGCAAACACAACAGAACCACACGTGCTGAAGAACATGGCAAACAAACACAAACACCACACGCCGAAACACATGGTCGGACAAACAAGACAGCCATGTGCTCCGGATGAACAACGGCACAGACACAAACACAACCTTTTCTTTTTTTTCATAATAACGTTTATGACCATCAGTGGACACAAAGGTAATTTCCAGTGTCTTTTCTCTCACTTTCCCAGAGAACAGTTTCATATTATCATGCTTTCCTGAGAAATCAGTTCAATGTAGATTTTTGTAGCCTTTTGTATAGCATACCTCAATAGAGGCTGTTTATGTAAATGGTCATGCTAAGATGTGAGTTTAGGATAATTTGGACGATAGCTTGAGAACTTGTCATTAAAAGATAAGTTGTCAATCTTGACACGAACTGCACACAGTTTCACATATGGCGCCAACATAGCCGTTTCCAACTGTTGCCTTCAGATCCAGAAGTTTTGCCGCGAGAGCTCGGATTTCGCATTTGTGAGGATTGAGACTTATTTCAAGAGAATATTTCAAAGCCATGTAGCTCTTTAAGCCTGAGCTTTTTTTGTGCCTGGCAGGCACAGAGCATTTCTTTCTCTGTGGGTAAGCCTCCTCACTTTCAGAAATCAAACTGTACCGTAACCCACCTCCTATCCTATACATCCAGAGGGTCCCCTCTTAGGCACACAGAGGTGTCAGAGCCCCCTCACACATAATCGCTTTTAACGAACCTAGCCAGCCCCGTTTCTGACCACATTCTGCCCCTGGTTGCATGTAGCTTTGTGCACTTAGCCTCTGGGATTTCAGGGGTTTTGGACTATGGACTAATAATCTGAACAGGATCCTAACTGAAGCACGTGGGTTGTGGATGTTTGGAGTACTCCGTTCCCTGTGCTCTGTACACAGCAGGGGGGCAGCGGGATGCCTGCTCATGCTTCACTCAGCATGGATAGAGGGAAGCGGGGAGAGAGAGAGAAGCCATGCTCAATTTGAGCAGGGGAATGCTGAATGCTGTTAAGGACTGCATCCCAGTACTCTTACATGGTTCACTCTCATTTATGAGGAAAGGCAGAACAAGGCGGTCAGGGATTTTATGCTCTTGCTCTGATATCTGGAGTTTGAAGTTGTGGGCTCTTTATAACACTTAACCATAATTCACCTCCGAAACCTCTGGGTCTTCACAGTGGCGATACTGTGTTTGTTGATTTTTGGAGTAATTTTTTTGTTGTTGTTAATTGAAAACACACACACACACTAGCTCCCACCCACACACTAACAGTTGTTTGGCATAAAAAATAAAGGGAATAATGAGAAAAGATCATCAAGATAAATCACTTCAGCAGTTTTGCTTTGAAAAGACTGTATATGTATGTGAGTGGAACATACCAGATGTTGAAATACTTTTGCATTTTGATACAATCAAACTTCTAGAACCACCCAGGTGGGCCGTATGATGAATACCTTTAGTGATCTTGTAGAAGAGCATTTACCTTGCAGGATGGGCACAATTTTTGAAGAATTTCTTTTTTTGAATAAAAAGTAATGAAAAAGAAAAACAATTTAATGTTCACGTGATTATTATTATCTAATTATTCATAATTTAGTATTTCATTTTTATTTAGTTAAATATAATTCATATACATACATATACTGTGTATATATAGCCTATTCTCTCTCTTTCTCTCCAGTTTTTGTTTATTTAAGTAGATTCTGGCAAACGTGATGATTACTTGAAGATAAAGGTGATGAACTGTTGACTAAAGTTGATTCTGGCCCTTGCATTGTCCTTCTTATCAGTATGCACCATGGTAAACTGCCAATAACAGACATCTGAGGATCTGAGGATTTCTCTTACTGGTTTATTGCCTTGTTGGGACACTGTCCAGTTTACAGTTTTTATGGAAACCATACTGGAACAGATGTTTACAAAATGTACAAAAGTTGACTTTTAAAACTTAAATGACCAAAAATCTGTTTATTAAAATGAAATAAATAAATAAACAATCATATTAATATTATTAGTTTTAGTATTATTTAATATTATTTCGTTTTTATTTATTTTAATAGTCTAAAAACATTTTTTTGTAGTTAAAAAAGCTGCATGTTTGTAGGCAGGTAGAAATTTGCAATAGATTTCAATAATAGACTGAAAGATATGACATTATCTGAGCATGTCTGGCAACTATTCATATTGATCACTGTGTAGTATTATTACTCTTATTTTGTGTAATTCTAAGCACATGAAGTTGCCATACACTCAGCCATGGACCACGGATGGGGCTTAACTCACTGCAGGCCCATTTAGGTTAATATATGCATGAAGTCTCTCTCTTCTCTAGGCTGGAGACACTCATTGCCTTGAGCTGAGATGAAGATGAGCCCTGGGCTAAGATCTGATATCAACAGAGCCTTGGGTGAACACTGAACACAGTTCTTCATGTTAATCTCCTCTGTTGTGAGAAGTCATGTGTCTGCTCTCTCCCTGCTGCATGTGCAGATAAAGTAATTAGGTACTTCCTGTGTGTGTGTCTGACCGTAAGGAGTTGAAGCGATCAAGCGCATGAGAGCTCCTCTTAATAAATTTGTGTGTTTGTTCTCTCTGCTTACTTTGATTGATGGTATTGTTTTAAGCCAGGGAGGTTTTGGACCGCTTCACCATTGTTTCAGCTCTTTTTTTCCCCTATTTTTTTTCCCCTCTGTGTCTCTAAAGGGAAGAGCAAGCGAGAATAAAATGGGGAGGGGGAGGTGTAAGAGAGAAATTAAAAAGACAAAATGTAGCATTCATCTTGTTTATTCACTCAGTATTAAAGCTGTTGAAATCTGTTATGCAGATTTTTCCTGCTCTGAAAGTTTTTGCGGGTGCTGGTGTTTCACAGTTTGCCTTTGGTTTGAGGCTGGTGTGTGTATGTACTCTGGAGCGTGCCAGTGTGTGTGTGTGTGTGTGTGTGTGTGTGTGTGTGTGTGTGTGTGTGTGTGTGAAAACAAGAAACAGATAAAGATAGAAGGAGAAAGAGAGGTGAAGGAATTATGAATTATCCTGTCCAAGCATATACTGACCACAACCACATAGCCATGTACAATCTGGATTCTGCTTTTCCCTACAGTCTCTCGTGTGTGTAAGTGCATGTCAGACCCCCAGGACGACAGAGAGGGGAATAGCATCTCACCACCGTGGCTCAGAACCGGGTATGGAATTTACAGTGTTCTAACAAAAGCCATTCCAACACTTTTTCATTCCCTTTTTTTAGTTTACGACTATTATTCTTACAAGATGTTTTAGGTTCTGGTCATCCTTGCTGACACAAACCACAGTACTTCTGATTATTCTTTTCTTTCCTCTTCTCTTTTTTTCATTGCTTGGAATGTTTTGGGAAAACAGAATGCAACAGAGCTCTGATGGTGGTCTTTTTCAGTTAGGCTTGTCCAGGGTGTTAGCCACCAAGGACATACTGAAAATAACTCTCTGTGGAGCTAGGTATGTTATTTTAGGGAATGTCCATTTTATATGATGGATATATGGAATTATGACTTGGTTTTTCTCTTTCTCTCACCCTCTCTTTCTAATGACCTCATCAATCTTTTATTGCTTTGGGGATTCAACATGCTGCATTTACATTTATTCATTTAGCAGACACTTTTATCCAAAGCAGCTTACAAATGTGGAAAAAGCCTACGAAGAGAACAATTCATTAGTTTTGAATTGTAATATCTGTATTTTATCAATAATCACATCCCTAGTAACAATGTTTGTTATTGTTGGACTTGGTGAGTTAACATGTCACTTATTGAACAGAGATCCTGTCCTATTCTTCTTACTCATGGAAAACTGCTACTCAACACTCCTTACCAAGTGTCAAGGTACGTCCCAACTTGTGCACTTGTGCACCATTCTATGACGTTTTTAAATATAAATAGTGCGAGTAGTGTGTCTCAACTTTAATTACGTAGAGGAGGGAGAGGGGCATCAGATTCCGATGTTGAATGACAAAATAACCTTATAAAATTATTCATACACTACATGGATGAGTACATAGTGCATAAGTGCACAGTGCATAGAGGGTCATAGCTGATATTTGCAAGCTGATATTGTTGTGTTTCCAGAAAAAAACCTGGAGTACTATTACAGTTACAGTCAATGATTATGGTCTCTTCAAAAAGTCCAATCTTGAGGTGTTGGAACAGTCTCATTGTTTCACATGTGGTTCAGAGGGGCTTTCACACTGAGTCACAAGTTCTGCAGAGGTTCTGTGTGAGAAACCTCATGTATCTCACTCAGAAAGTGGTTTCACACAGGTCACCACAGTCCATACAGACTATCTGTAGGTGTCATTTCTTTACAGCAATGTCTGAGACAATGTGTGTTCTCTCCCCACTCTCTCTCTCTCTCTTCATCCCTACAGAAAAGAGTTGATCAGCATCATTTCCCACCTCTCGAGTCTTGTAAACTCATCCTCTGGTTGAGTGTAGCGCATGTTTACATACCCCACTGTTTTTATGTTTGTCTAATCAAACAAAAGGAAATGGAGAGAGAGAAACAGCAACATTCCCTGTCCACGCTGTTTACTTAATCTCTGAAGAACTGTTCATAAAATGACACATGAAATATTTCAAAGCCTGACTAGAGACAAATAACTCCAGCCTGACCACAGAATGTCTAGCTGCTTTGTGTATTTTCCTGTGTTCATTTTTTTTGTTGTCTTTCTTTATTTGTAATGTGTGTGTGCCTGTGGCGGGCTGTTCAGCTGTTTTAGGTTCTGTCCCTTTGTCCCCTTCTGAAGGGCATAAATATTCAGAGAGCAAAAAAAAACCCAAAAAAAAAACAGTGCTGACATACCACAGACATGGAAATGCGATCAACACACACAGGCTTTGCCTGAGACAAACTCTGGGTTGTAGGGTTGAAAGGTCATAATGTGTTGATCAAGGTCACAAGTACTGACTGGTCATTAAGAAAGACATACTGTTTCAGAAAAAAATATATTTCAAATAAATTCAGGTTCTTTTGAAGTTCTATTCATCAAAAAATACTGAGAAACATTTGTATTACAGTTTTCACAAATATATTAAGCAGCACAACTTTTCAACTTTGATAATAGGAAATCCTTCTTGAGCACCAAATCAGCATATTAAAAGGATTTCTAAAGGAGTAATGATGCTGAAAATTCAGCTTTGCCATCACAGGAATAAATTACATTTTAAAATATAATAAAGTAGAAAACGGCTTTTTTAAATTGTAATAATATTTCACAATCTTTCTGTTTTTATTTGCGATCAAATAAATGCAGACTTTCAAAAATATATAAAAAAAATCTGAGTTGTGTAAACTTCAGAATTGAAGAATTGGTTCCTTTGCAGTTCAGATGTATTTAAATCTAATTGGTCACACCCCACAGGACCTTGAATTTACTGATGCTACTCAAATTCAACACAGGTAATGGATTCTGGATTCTACCACCCTGGTCCACAAAAGTTAGTTTATTAACTATGATGAAATGCATTTAATATAAACAGTTAATATTTTAAAATATATTTAAAAAAATATTTTTTTACAACTTTCAAAATAATCTTTGTCGAGCCAACACAGTGATTAAAAAAGTGTTAACACTGACTGTCTTGAGACCTCATAATATTCTTGTAAGCTCTCTTTATCTCACTCTGATTATCTATTTTGTTTTGTTTTATGTCTCAGTCTTGATATATCTAACTTGCCATGTTTTATGATGAAAAAAACGTAATATCTGTTTGTGTAGTAAATATCTGTGTGTGTGTGTGTGTGTGTGTGTGTGTCTGCTCCATCATCCACTCGTTCTAGAAATTCCTTGATACATATAGACATATGATTGATACACACACACACACACACACACACACACACACACACACACACACACACACACACACACACACACACACACACACACACACACACACACACACACACACACACACACACACACACACACACACACACACTCCTGCATTAATGCTGTTGCTATGTTTAGCCTATAAAACTGGGCTTTAGGCTTTAAACTCTATGGGTGACTAGCATCTCCAAACAAAGGGAGATGACAGGAAGAGGTGTATGGATCATATGACTTTTTTGGATCATCAAGCAATTATTTGCACTTCTTAAACACCAGCCCTTACCAACAGCTTGATCTCACTGTAGCTCTACATATCTTGTTTGAGAGTTATGTTTAGTTAGTTAAAACCTTTATCCTTTCTCTTTTTTTTTCTCGACACCATGTTTGTTTGATACCTGTTCTGCCCTGGGGTTCTGGTGTTTTAAGACTTAGTTACAGCATCAATGACACTTGATCTGTACCGTAGCCAAGACCTTCCCTGTGACTCCCTTGTGCTCTTGACCCTCTGTGTTTGACCGTGTTTCAATGTTTTTCCCTTCTGTACTGAAAAAAATCCTTCTATTTCTTTTCTGCATTTCTCCTCTTCTTTAGCTTGCTTTCTAATCTAGTTATCAAATAAACATGGCATTGTTCATTACGGATATTGTTGGCTCTGACAAATTGCTTTTGTTCCTGTTTTGTAAGTTGCTTTGGATAAACTCGTCTGCTAATGTATATTTTTAAATAGAGATGTAAAAGTACTGTGACTCTTCATATTTGGGTTTTTGTACATCTTATTACAAGTGTGGTAATGATAGACAAGTCAATCTTATGGACAAGTTGTGGTAATATTGGTTTGGCTATTGTGTGCAATAGTTAGTGATTCAGAGGATCTTGAGCCACCCAGCTGTCCGCTCAACTTATTTCTGAATATCTTTCAAGACATTACATAATTTCTCACCTAATGGGAGTTAAGGAACTGATTCTAGACTAAATCCTGTCAGAGATTTAATTCCCAGCTAAGTCTTAATACCCAGTTAAGAGTCAGAGTATGCAGTAAAATCCATCCTGGCCCAATTTAGTCTTAAAACACTTAAATGCCAGGTCATGCTGACTGTTAGAGTGTGAAAGAGGTAGTATAGATGTTTTAGAAGAGTACTAAATGTGCCTTTGGACCGGTTGTCCACCCTCTCCAGCAAACACACATATATTTCAGGTATGGTTGAGTTTAACAGTTCTGAAGGGGTATACGCTCCTTTCAGAGCACTGGTATTCACTGGTTTCAGGTATGGAGGCAGTTAGTGAGTATATATGTGTGTGTGTGTGTGTGTGTGTGTGTGTGTGTGTGTGTGTGTGTGTGTGTGTGTGTGTGTGTGTGTGTGTGTGTGTGGTGGGATGAGGATAGAGAAAGAGGAGGACACACCTTAACCTCCAGTGTCGACTCATTCTGGCTGGATATCACACTTTAGGATGCACACAAACATGAGCTTAGCATGACTAATTGAGATGCATAAAAACCCACTAACACACACCCTGCTGTGTTAATCTGTATTCGTTGTGTTTGTGTCTCTCACCTCAAACAGCCTTAGTGCTAATAGTTTTGTTGATTGAACCATTTAGTCACAATCTGATGTAAGGAAAGCACTCTTTGGAACGTATAGTCTTTGATTAATCACACATACACACGTACACACACTCACAATCATGCACAGAGCTCTTTGGATCACACACACACACCTTCATTAATGAACATTAGTGTTGGGCTGTGTTTTGCTGTAGTTATCTTAGTGAGATGCTATCAGCCATATCCAAATGCCAGTAAACTCACACACTTGGAGTTCACAGTGCTCTCTGCAGACCCTCAAACGCCTCCACAACACACTGCTGATCTCACACACACACACACACACACACGCACGCACGCACGCACGCACGCACACACACGCACACGCACACGCACACGCACACGCACACGCACACGCACACGCACACGCACACGCACACACACACACACACACACACACACACACACACACACACACACACACACACACACACACACACACACACACACATGGTCCTGTAGCTTTGATAGCTGCCAGATGTTGAGAGTCGAATCAGTCATTGTGCTTCAGTACACTGCTGCGGATATCTGTCCTAGGCTTGGTTCTCTCCAGACTTAGTGCACACATACACATGCACATACATCCAGTCTCAGCCATTAGTGTGCTTTATGAACTCATACATTTGTATATACAATTTTGTAGACATGCCCTTAAAGCTCAGATATTAATGTTGTTTGTTTTAGTGCACACTGTGTGTGTTTACATGTTCATGCATGCATTCACATCTATGACGTATCATTTATCAAGTACTGTAGATAAGCCCCTAGAGAGACAGACAGACAGAAAGACAGGCATACAAATATCTATACAGACAGACAGATTGATAATGATAGATAGATATAGATAGACAGACAGACAGACAGACATACGATTGATAGACAGGCAGACAGACAGACAGACAAAAAAACAGACAGATGGATAGCCAGACAGACAGACAAACGGATAGCTATAGATAGACAGACAGACAGAAAGACAGGCATATGGATAGCTAGACAGACTGATTGATAAGGATAGCTAGACAGACAGATGATAGATGGATAGATAGACAAACAGACGGATAGACAGACAGACAGATAAGTGGATAGCTAGCTAGACAGACTGATAAGGATAGCTAGACAGACAGACATATGATAGATGGATAGATAGACAAACAGATAAGTGGATAGCTAGCTAGACAGATGGACAGATAGATTGAGATTTCTAGTTGACAGGTTCTCTCAAAAGAGCTTAGAGCTAGTTTATATTATGAGACTTATTGTATTGTGAACAGATTTTTGTCATTAACACAAAGATCCAGCTGGGGAAGTTTCAGTGCAGAACATGATTATTTTTCCATATAACCACAGAACTCTGGAGAGTGAGATTATATCTTTGAGTGTTGATAAATTGCCACAAATTTAATTTTGGCAATGTCTCATACTCATAAAGATACATGTTTCTACACAATCTCTTGCTGGTCATTCATGAATTTTCATGTATATCAGCTTTATGTTATAGTCAGAGACAGTGTTTCAGACCTGTTTCAGAGACAGGGCTTAGATTAAGCCAGGAGTAGACCTTTGTTAAATTAGGACATTTAAGTTGATTAAAAAAAAACAAAAAAACATTACTGGTGTGCATCTTGAGACAAAACATTGGCAGTGACATATATATCAAATATATCAGTGCAAGTTGCTTCCAGTTAAACCAGCTCAAACATGCATTTTAGTCTGGTACTAGTTTAAGCCTTGTCTGTGAAACCAGGCATATATGTTTTAACTGTCATATCCATAAAATAAAGGGTAAATCATTTGTATTTACACCAGTATTGGAGCATTTTGTTTTATCTTTGACTTTTTTATGGGATAAACATAAAAAGAAGTCAAGTGCATTGTGGCAGAGCGTAATGGGATTAAAAGGGTCATGAACTGGCTTTTTATTTTTTTTTTATATTGTTGTCTGAGGTCAACTTATGACGTTCGCTTGGTTTTTACATTCAAAAACATAAAAAATTAATAAGTAATAGGCTATTTTCTACCCTGATTTTGAGCCTAGCTCCTGAAAGCTCGGTTTTTATGGGCGTGCCCCATTGAAGACTTGGAAGTAAACACTCACTGCTATGATTGGATAACAGTTTTACATATTATAATTAGTTTAATGTAATACGTGAATCGGTGGGCGGGGCTAAACAGACAGTGTTGAATAAGGGGTTGATCTTCTTCTGTGGAGGCGGTGTTTGATACCCTTTGACGTCATAGTCGCCCACTTGAAAAACCTGTTGTTCGCTGTGCCTGGTGTCAATAAAAGCTTTTATTGGACTAACAAGGAAGTTTTCAGCTCTGAAACTTACAGGATATTCTTATTGTATGATGACCTCTTATATTCCACCCATTGGCCCTTACCAATCATGGCCTCCTAATAATCCCCTTACATTGAATTGGCTCTATCACTCTCTCTCTTCTCTCCATCTATAGCTGGTGTGTGGTGAGCGCACTGGCGCCGTTGTACTGTGGCTGCCATCGCATCATCCAAGTGGATGCTGCACACTGGTGGTGGTTAAGGAGAGATCCCCTGATATGATTGTAAAGTGCTTTGGGTCTACAGTAGTACATATGAAAGCGCTATATAAATGCCTCATTCATTCTATTCATTCTATGTCAAAAGCTCAAGGAAAATTTGATTTTTCAGTTCAGTCCTTTAAGACATTTGAAATGGACTGGATTCATTTTTCTCTCTTTCCACTGCTCTTGCATTCATACGTAGTTTGCAAATCACTGAGATCAAATACACATCGATGTCTCTTCATCATTTGTTCTGTTGAGGATGAGAACTACAGAGTCAAGAGCATGTGTCCAGTATACCTGTACTCCTTTCATCCTGCACCACACCCCTCTTAAGCAGCTCACACACTCACTCATTGCCAAAAGAGGGGGCGGGAGGAAATGATGTCATAAAGACGTAATGGAGTCAGTGTACAAAATGTTTCTCGGTCTCAACATTCCTGTAAGTCATGAGCTGCCAGTGCTGCTGTGTCAGTGACGTGTTACTCAATCCTGAGCTGGTTTTGATCTACTGATAGTCCTGCAGTTATACTTCTACTGCATTTTTATTGCATGCTTAATAAACAAAGCACTCCCTGCACGCTTAATAAACAAACTACAGCTAGTACAAAACGCAGCAGCTCGAGTTCTGGTACCAGAACCAGGAAGTATGACCATACACTGCATTGGCTCCCTATTAAACATCACATAAATTATACGTTTATCTCTGTAAAGCTGCTTTGAAACAATCTACAGAGTGGGCCATTTATATGGATACACCGTAATAACATGGGAATGGTTGGTGATATTAAAGTCCTGTTTGTGGCACATTAGTATATGTGAGGGGGCAAACTCCTCAAGATGGGTGGTGACCATGGTGGCCATCTAGAAGTCGGCCATCTTGGATAAAACTTTTGTTTTTTCAATAGGAAGAGGGCCATGTGACACATCAAACTTATTGGTAATGTCACAAGAAAAACAATGGTGTGCTTGGTTTCAACGTAACTTTATTCGTTCATGAGTTATTTACAAGTTTCTGACCACTTATAAAATGTGTTCAATGTGCTGCCCATTGTGTTGGATTGTCAATGCAACCCTGTTCTCCCACTCTTCACACACTGATAGCAACACCGCAGGAGAAATGCCAGCACAGGCATCCAGTATCCGTAGTTTCAGGTGCTGCACATCTCGTATCTTCACACCATAGACAATTGCCTTCAGATGACCCCAAAGATAAAAGTCTAAGGGGGTCAGATCGGGAGACCTTGGGGGCCATTCAGTGTGTGAAGAGTGGGAGAACAGGGTTGCATTGACAATCCAACACAATGGGCAGCACATTGAACACATTTTATAAGTGGTCAGAAACTTGTAAATAACTCATGAACGAATAAAGTTACGTTGAAACCAAGCACACCATTGTTTTTCTTGTGACATTACCAATAAGTTTGATGTGTCACATGGCCCTCTTCCTATTGAAAAAACAAAAGTTGTATCCAAGATGGCCGACTTCTAAATGGCCACCATGGTCACCACCCATCTTGAGTAGTTTGCCCCCTCACATATACTAATGTGCCACAAACAGGACTTTAATATCACCAACCATTCCCATGTTATTACGGTGTATCCATATAAATGGCCCACCCTGTACATTGTTAAAAGCGCTATATAAATGAGGATGACTTGACTTGACTTGACTTGACTTATTGGCCCTCTTCATTTACTTTTAGAACCTGATTTCTATTTTTAGGTCCCATCATGTTAAGCAAATAAATAAGGTAAATGTGAATGACAGTCTCTTTTTAGTTTTTTTTTTCCCCCACTTGCATTTTTGTCACCATATTCTTCAGCCATACTGCAAAGTAAACGTTTTAAGAATGGCAATGAAACACATTTTATATGTTGTTTCATTGAAGTATCTGATCTGATAATATGATTTGTCATTCTACATCAGGGGTTTCTCGCATTAAACAGACACACACACACACACACACACACACACACACATGCACACACACACACACACACGCACGCACACACACACACACAAGTTTGGCAAATGACTTTTTGCACACAAAAAAACTGATGTAGAATGACATTCCGTTATGAACTGTATTTCATATATCACCTTTAAAAAATAATAAAGGACAGTACAATAAATGTTATGTTACAATAATGAAATTGATATTTTAGTTTATGATCTTCTTCTTTCTGTTCTGTTCATTTGAATAAGTGTAGTCCTTTAACTTATTTTATACTAAATTTAGTTTCAGTCCTCAAATTTTGCTTACGTGATAAAATATTAAACCAGGGATTCTCAACTCTGTTTTGCTCCAACCCTAATCAAAGGGCCAGAGTTGAGAACCCCTTCATTAAATGCATACAATTGTCTTTTTCTTTGCCCCTTCCTTATGGTCTTACATTGTCTCCTTTGGTAGATGTTGATGCAGCCTCCGTTCAACGGATTACACCACTGTTTAAAGGAGGACTGTCTGGCAGTGTGGTAACAGTCCTCAGCCTGTTATTTAGTGTCATACAGATACATGCATGCAAACAAATACATGTATGCGTGTTTGGGCATGACCATGCATACATACACACATTCAGACAACCTACTGTCCCAGAGACAAAAAACATGAATTCCTGTAATGCTTAAGCCACAACCTGTCATCATCAGTCCACAAACTGCCTCAGTTACAACACTGTTCTCTTTCTCTCTTTAGCTCACTCTTTCTTTGTCTTTTACTTTTGCTTGTTGAAAGACTCTATAGCACTGGATTTAGCTGCAGATATTACAGGACTCGGGCTTATATATAGTGCAGATCTGCATACCCTAATTATTGTTTCATTTCTCAAAGAAACTTCGAGTTCTTCTGGAAATTAGTATTTTGCTTGGATGTGACTACCGTGTCAAGGTCTGTCAGTTTGTATAATGATGTATGTGTGTGTATTTTCACAAAGTTACAGGCCTGGTGTGTTCTCTGAGAATCAGATTTTCGCTTGTGCGCGTACATGATGATGCTTTTGACGATGTTGACTCAATGTTAGTGATGAAGGACTATAGGCAGTAACGGTGCAAGAGAGACGTGCTATAACTGGAAAAGGCATCAGAGAGAGAGAGCGAAAAGAGTTTGGGGTTTTTTTGGTTTTAAGGTTTATGAATATAATCACCCCCGTAGACACAAAGAAGAGCTTTTGGGGTTCTGTGATTTTATGGACCGCTAGAAGAGAAACATTCAGCAGGAAGAAAAACCGCAATGGCTAAATAATAACACAGCACGGGGGACCACTTTCCCCTGAGAGCATCCGCAACACTCTCTCTCCCGCTTTCTTTCTCACTCTCGCTCTCTCTCTCTTTTGCCCATGTGTAATTTACAGTATAAACATTGTGTGTCTGTGCTCATTCTCTGTGGCCCTCTGGTGCCGGTCTGACTAACACAATCTCCCATTTTCCCTCCCTTCCTCTCTATTCAGCCCTATTTACAGTGCTCACTGCCTCCACATCCAGCGCTGACCAATCAGCGGTCACTTTGGTGCCATTTAGATATTATTCTGTCCAATTAGACGTGTGGTAAAGCTAAAGATAGATCCTGTTGAATAGACCTGGTGCCTGTATTGATGGCCATTTATGCCAAGCCTGCCACGTTAAAAAACCCAGTGACCTCCCGACAAGACGGAGCCTCTTCGTGCTAGTGATTTAACTCGCTCTTCGTTAAAACCTCTCAATCGAATAATTATACCACGCATGTGGAATTGAACAGAACGATGTTGTGTTGAAAAGCTCTCAATTGCCATGCGAGTTTTGCCTACAGCTTGTCTATGGAACAGAGGAGAAAAAGCCAGCATCAGGATCTTAAACAAGTTAATTGATACCTTATCTGACAAAATTTCAAGTTGTGTTAAGATGTTCACTAAATAATTGCTAAAAGTCATTAAGAAGATTTTGAGTTACTAATTACTATAGGATTATAAGTAAATGCAACGGTAAAGTGTTTCTTCATTCTTGTGCCTGATGTGATAAGAGTAAAGATAAAGGGGAGACCACCAGGCACAAATACTTACTGTTCACTTCATTAAGTATTTATCAGACTCTGTTTATTTTTTAAGGAAAGTTCCCAGGTTTGAGTTTCAACTGAGCCAGGAGGCTTTTCTGTGTGAAGTTTGAATATTTGTATAGTATATTACAACTGGTTTCCTCCAGTTGCTCCAATGGACCGGCCATCCATCCAGTGTTTCCCTGCTTTTGGCCAAGACACTGGGATAGGCTCCACAATCCCCACGACCCTACATACCTTAGGTAAACAACTTAAATTTCATTGCTATTGTTTTAGAAAAATATATGACAACATAACCTAATAGTGGGGCTTTATTTCTACCAAAGGCATCTACCACAACATTTTAAACATTTAACCATGTATTATTTAGATTTGAATAATCTAAAGTTAAATTTGATTATTTAGACTACAAAAACTGAAAAGTTAACATCCAACAATAACAAATTTTTGTTTTGGGCAACAGAAATTGAAATGGCCAGAACATTTCAAATTCTCTACTCAAAATTTGAAATGGCATTCTTTCTCTGATGACTTCAGTCAAGCCCACCCTCTATTTTTTTCCTCATTCAATATTCTGTCATTTTTCACATAATATGTGAAAAATACATTTCACAAAATTATAATTTCAGAGTTAAACCCTGGTTAAAACCAGTTCACTGCTCTTTGCACTGCTGACTAACAACTTGGACTTTGAAATATTGAAATATAGTTCTTGACTGTGACCACTTTCTTGGTGTTTTCTTAGCATGCTTAGTACGCCTGGCCTTTTCAAATCTGACACACACAAAACTGACACTCACACCAGAGAAAAGATTAATGCATGAAATTCTGTGTTGCGGGAGTCTGTAACAGTCTTGTGGTGCACATAAGGACAGGATCACTGTGGCCTGGATGAAGGGTGTGTGTGTGTGTGTGTGGGTTTGTTCATTGCTAGGATTAGATTGTAGTTCTAATACATATTAGATGCTATTATTGTGTTAATGCCAGTGATTTAGCCTCTGATAACTCATATAAAATGACGTTTCCCTGTGTATTTGTGAATGACGTTCGCCAGCGTGTAGAGAAAGGTGGGATGTGAGACGTCACGTGCATGCTGGGTGTTTTGTTCTCTCATATAAACTCTGCTTGAACTTGCACTGCTTGCGCGTGTACAGCTTCCTGCCAAAAAGCATCCCGGAGGATGATGGGACACTCAGGTTGAACCAGAGCTGACATCACTAGCACGCTTTGTGTCATAGCGCCCCATTCTGCATCTCTGTAACCCTATAACCTTTAATCAAGACTGTCTGTAATACAAGACCTTTGCATATCCGATATACGAGAGGCCCTGTTTAGAGTGGAGAGAAAGGAAATTGCTAGCAAACGTTTGGGAAAAATTTGGATTATATCACTGTAATTGTTGCTAATTAGAATTGTTGAGCCAAATCTTTTGAGAACTTTAATAAATAAAGAAACAAAGAAACACATGCTTTCTGACCAAAGCCAAAGGGTTCAAGAACTTAAAACAACTGCCATATATTTATTGATTTATATTTGTGTAGTAAGAAAAGGTGGAGAGAGATAAGAAGGCGATATGGAGAGCACAGGCATGCTAACATATAGTTTGTGTAATTACGGGTCTGAAAGCAGGCACGTGTTAAAGCACACCTGTGTTTGTGATGTGCGTGTGTGCACACATTTGTTCTCACAGATCTGTATATAAAAGATGTTTTTGCCTCAGTACTGAGCTTTTCTGTTACGGATGATTTATTGTTGCTCTCCACAGACCAGCAGATATGAGAGATGATCTCATTTGATAACGCCCACAGGTTTATGATTTAGGATCTCACTTCTGTGAGAGACGGTGGAGGTCTGTGATGTTGGGAATGTGGGGTCATCCTCTGGATGCAGGATACTCAGGCCGTTCAATTTTCAGTTTTTTGTTGTTGTATCATTTTGTGTCATTTCAGAGCAAAAGCTAAAGAATGTCTTCATTTGTTTACTGCTTCAGACATCTGTGGCCGAAAGCCAGGTATATATGACACTGTTGATGCCACAGACAGGCACAGTTTTTATAGACACATCTCAGTTTTAATTAAAGAAAAGAGCTCACTCCTGCCCCTCCCCCCAAATGTAAAGAGCTATATGACATATCAGTGGTGGGGCATGTTTGATCAAGTATTGCATTTTTTTATGTTATAATTCCAGCATTTGTATCCTAAGCACAATAGCAGGTGTACATTTTGTTTTCAGAAAAATTCTCCTATATTTTTACTGCGTAACTGAAGTGTGGCTTCGTCCAGAAAATCAAGTGATCAAGATTTTAATAATCACTGCAAACTATAAAATGGTCATCAGGTGGTGACCATAGAGAATTATTACAAATTTGATCATTGTGAAATCTAATTCAAATGAGGGAAACCACATTTAACCATTAAAGGGGTGGTTCAGAATTTTGGACATCGGACCTCATTTACAAGTTAGCCTGGGTGTTATTTATCAGTGAAGATTTCAACCAGTCCTTCCAGTTGCATAGTTCGCCGGTGCTATAGGCTAGCGCGAGTCAACGGTATCTGCTAGCCTGCCATTAAAACAGTTTTACCCACTCCACAGTACACCAAACTTTTGAAACTTTTGAAAGGTATTGTAAACCTCACATAATTTTGCCAAAAATGTGGTTAATAGTTAATAGTTATCATTATTCCACTGTTAGCATTATATTAACGTTATTTTATTTAGCTTCATAAAGCTTATATCATAAATATTTTAATGCATTTATATTGAATATTCTATTGAGTTCAGCATGACGCACAGCAAATGCTGTGGTCTGTTAAAATGGAACTGAATTACTGAATTAATATGCTCTGCAAACGCAAGATTGGCTGAGCATGAAGGCATACTGCATAAATGACTGCCACGATTCTGTATGTCTTATTTGTTTTTCTGCTGAAGAGCCTGTGCTCTTCAAAATGTGTCTGGTAATTGGGATCTTTTTATTTGAGCTACAAGATGGATGTGTGCGTGTATCTTGTGTAACTCTGTTCCTGTTTCAGATCTCCTATTTTCCGCTGTCTGGGACACTACGTTGAGAGGCAGACTGTATTTACAAGCAACATGGCAAGGAAGGATCTTATTATGCCGTCAGAGATCTTGTTTTTCAAGAGGGCCACTAAAGGGCACGTCTATATAGTAGCCAAGCAGCTGTCACTAAGATAGAGAACTATAGTATAGAAACTCTTCACTGCAGGATGGATGGTAGCTAAAAGTGTGATCATTTGATTTGACAACTTCTACTTAGTGGTGTACCGCAAATCCCGGATGCCCCCTGAGCATGAGACAGGGTCCCGCCCACAAATAGTAGCCCCTATTATCATTGATGGAGAGACAGTGATGTTATTTTGGGAAATGTAGTCTCCTCTTAAATACTGCTTTCTTTATTTATCATTTTCATTGCTGAAATATTATCTGTCCATTTTTCAGGATTTGTCATTTACAGAAAACGAAGGATGGTTATAGCTCTGGAGTTTTAACATTTTAATCATTATATCATGACATAAGCGAGAGGGAAGTGATTACACGATTCTAGTAAGTTCTGATGACAGGACAGCATTCAACAAATGCAAAATGCATGATAAGTTGTTTTCTGCAGTTCTGATTCCCATGTAAATGCATTTAGGCTGACTCTGTGCAGCATTTAAAAGGCAGTTAGTAAAATCACTGTATGTTATCATAACAATTGCCATACAGCTTTAACAATAAAGGTGCTTTTTTGGCATTTATGCTTCCATTAAGAACCTTTAACATCCATGGAACCTTTCCATTGCACAAAAGGTATTTTATAACGAACTGGTTTTTTTTTGTTTTTTTTTATATTAAAATGTTCTTCACACTAAGAAATTGAGGTTATTTTTAGAACTTTTCTCTGGGATCGTTGGGGAACCCAATGTGGTTCTCCTTCTGCCATTGCTGTGAGCCCCCCTTTTGGAACCTTTATTTTTAAGAGTGTAGTGCTCATTCTAAACCCAGACTTTAGAGACACTTCTTCTGAGATACATCTACTAGAAAATCTTCACAGATCTCAATGTTATATCTTACACACTTTTACATGATACATTTTCAAATATCTCAGGAAGTGTGTCTGTGAGTGTGTGACTAACAGATCATTAGTCAAAGATGACCACACACACAGACACCTTCAAAAGAAATCCGGTATTGTTGTGATATCTTTTTAGGGATGTGCAAAAAAACATTGAAATCGACTAGTTATCTAATCAGACCAAAAGCCCTGTGTAATTAAGCTGTTCAGGTTGTCTTCACACCCATCAGATGCGTTTATCTGGGGGCCATTTATATAAGAAACATCTAACATAATGGACCAGAAAGCATGAGGTCTTGGGATGCGTTTTTAAAACATGTTTTTAACTTGACATGTGCACAGTGCTAAAACAGTAATTCAATGCCCAAAATTATCTCCTGCACCGTTCAAAATGTAGGGGTCGGGGTGAACGCTTTTTACAAGTTGAAATCACGGAATTGTGATAATTACGACATGACTTGAACGCATTACTCCAGTTTTTAGAGTCATGATCCTTTAGAAATCATTCTGATACTGATTTGCTGCTCAAGAAACTTTTCTTATTATTATCAATATTGAAAAAAGTTGTGCTGCTTAATGTTCTGCTTAATACAGCACCATTGGTAAAATATAAAATCTTTAAAAATAGATGACCTCACTAATCATAGTCAATCACGCAAGCATTGTGACCATTTCCCATTTTGTATTTTGCTCAGTCTTTTATCATATATTAATTTCTTTTGGTGGATCCTCATTATTTGATTTTCTAGCTGTTTTTTTTAATTTATTTATTTGGTCTTAATATTTTTACTTAAAACAATTACAGAGATATTTTCTCCAAGGTGACAAACCCACTGCTAGCAGCTTAGGCCATGTTCAGTGTTTACGTGTCTTCTGTCTAGGATGTGGTGGCATGTTTTCATGAAGGTGTTTGGGTGAATGTGAGCCTCAGTCACTGTGTCCATTGTGTGAGTTCAACCCAGCATATAGACACTTTCCTTCTGCTCCAGGATGTTTCAAACAACCTTTTAATACCCATTACTGGACCGCCTTCAGAGCAAACATCACTAATGATGAACAAACTCAACATAAGTTCATATAACCACCGAAACCATTGGCTTCCCCTTTGAAGATCACCCTTAGTGCAGACAATACTTTTACATGCAACTGTTATTCTTACACTTTTCTCTCTTTCTTTCTCTCTCTCTCTCTCTCTCATGCATACACTCATTCATTTTCTCATTCATTGTCTATTTTTTTTCTGTTCCTTCTCTTTTCCATAAACTGTGCTGTGCAAAGTTCACAGATAAGGTAGTGTGTGCCTTCAGAGCCATATAGACCTCACCTGCGCACAAGGTCATCCTTAGCTGAACTGGTGTCAGCCTGTGACCCAACTTCCACCACAACCCATTCTTTTTTTTCCCCAGTCTGTGCTGTTCAAGCTGTCCAGTCATTACATAAGTGCATAAAGACGCCATTCAGTCCAAGAACAGACTGCTCATTTCTGTGTACTTCAAACTTAGTTTATATAACAATTGACGCAGCCCAAAAAAGGGGCTTGGAACAACGGGGTCCAAAGTCCAAACATTAAGTGTCCCGAGCTGCAAATATCAAAACAGACTTTAAAACCTTTGTTTGTGAGGACAATTCCTCCACGGCCAAGTTGTTTGATCAACGCTGGCTGAGGCTTAGTCCTCTGTTCACACATCGATTATGCTCCGAGTAGACTTTTGCACAGCTCAGGTTAGAGACGTGAGCCAGGCGAGGCCCTCAGTGGAGCCGAAGGGAACACAGCAAAATAAAAGACCAGAATATGAGACTCTCTAGTGAGTCAGTCAATTTTTCAGTGTGATGACATACCACTCCAAACCTGTGATTTCCCATGGAGCCTGTTTAGTTATCAGAATAACTCTATACTCTATCTTTGCCATTATAACATTGCCATTATAACATCATAATGCATGTCTTGTATCTCAGGAACAAGGTGTGTATATATATATATATATATATATATATATATATATATATATATATATATATATATATATGTGTGTGTGTGTGTGTGTGTGTGTGTGTGTGTGTGTGTGTGTGCGTGCGTGTATACACACACACACACACACACACACAATGTTTTTTTTCTGCTTTATCGTATTAAGGCAGTCCTCCTGCTTATATTGTTGGACTCTGCATGTGTGAATGACAATATGAGTACATGCCTGGAAGTGTGAATTTCTGTGTGTACTTTTCAGTACTGGTCAACCTCAGAGTGGACCAAGAGAGCTCATGTTTTCAATCATTAACACAAGAAGCATTATACACAGTGTTTAAATCTAACCAAGAAAAATAGAATGTGTTTGTCCTTCTGCTGTCGAGTGGGAGTTTATCCTTAGCAGCCGTGGTCAATGTCCACCCAGAAAGCCAGGAAAGCATGCTGAGGAATTCTGCTGCATGCCAATAGAACAAGACACACACACACACACACACACACACACACACACACACACACACACACACACACACACACACACACACACACACACACACACACACACACACACACACACACACACACACACAAAATTCTGATGTGATTCCTATTTTTACCAATGGTTGCATATTTCTTATAAGATTTTAAAATGTTATGGAAACATTTAAAAATTTCAAATTCAGATTATTTCAGCTATTTTCAGCTTTACATAAAGTGTGGTTCTACAACACGTACATTTACTTACGTTTTCACTGAAACGTACAATATTGACGAATTGACAGTATTAAAATCATGGTATTAATATTTTGATTCAATTGTATTCAATTGTCA
Source organism: Scardinius erythrophthalmus (assembly GCF_964197995.2). Classification (NCBI taxonomy): domain Eukaryota; kingdom Metazoa; phylum Chordata; class Actinopteri; order Cypriniformes; family Leuciscidae; genus Scardinius; species Scardinius erythrophthalmus. The sequence goes on from NC_138222.1 coordinate 38,055,983, forward strand.
TATTAAATGATTAATATCACATTATGTTTTCAGTCGCATTTATCTACTTTATCTACTTTATATGAAATCATCATAACATTTCGTTCTGTTCTGTGACTTCTGCTGCAGAATCGTTTCGAAAGACTAGACTACACTTTAAACCCTTAAAATGAATAGCATTTCTGCAATCATTTAAGTCTCGTTTATCATGCAATATTTATTTTGTTTGCGTTTTCTTAGTATAGTCCTATGCTGTGACTGAGAACCATAAATTACGCACACACAAAAAACGCGTCATAAATTCACAAAAGTAATTAATAAAAATTTGTGAGCTGTAATCCACATCTTTACAATGGGTTTGGGGTAGAGGCAAGGAATCTATATAATTTATCTATAAAAGTGGTAAATGGGCAGTTATACAAATATCTTTGGAAGATTTGAAAATATTTTGCGTTTCTTTAGCTGTAAATACGTAATAATATTGTACGTTTCAGCATCTATCCAAACGTACAAAAATGTACGTTTTGCACCTGAAAATATTACGCATTTATACCTACGTATTAACAATGAGATCAGGCTGCTTTATTTTACTCCACAGAGGAAACTGAACTCATCTTCATCTTCACTCATCAAACCGAAACTTGTTGAATCAGAATCTGACTTACCACTGAAGCCAGAGTACAGTCTTGCTTCTGTAAAAGCAAACAGACCTCAGACTGAAACACAGACTGATGGACAAAGAGACAGACAGAACGACAGAGAGATTAAAGTGGAGGTGAGGGAAAATTTCTGAGGCTGCTGACCTTGTGGCATATCCCTTGATGTAATAAGACATATTTACCCATGAACATACTCGAACACATTTCTCATACTAACCATTACATTTAGTCAAAAACACATTGAATTCTGAACACAAGACCATTCCCCCAATCCACTTTCCCTTCTTCATCAATGCATGTCTGGAGTGCTGAGATGAGGCTCTGGTCACCGGCCACCAACCGTCCAGACAGAGACTCTCTGAGTGCATTGGCTTTAGAGGAGGAAGTCCAGAGCCTTGGAGATGCTATCACTACCAACCAGCTGAGACCAGAGCGGAAACCAGAACAGAAACAAAGAGAGACAGAAAGAGAAAGAAACAGTCGTGGGTTTTGGGGGGTGGTTAATGGAAATAAAAGACAGGCAACAGATCATAATTCTTCAAAAGGGCAATCTAGGCTCAGAGCCAGTCTGTCATACAAGTAACATGACATGCGATGAATTCTCAGTGGTGAGCGCACACACACTCATGCACAGAGAAACAATTTCCTGTAGGGATGTGCCTGAAGCTAAATAACTTATTTGGAAAAGCGTGAATAATGGCTTTAAAAATAATAGATTTTTTTTTTATTGTCTCAATTTAAGTTTTTTTGAAATCGATATACTTCTGCTTTTGTCTCTGACTTGATCCTCAAGCATGCTTGCATTCTGATTACTGTGTATGAGTTTTTGACCAGTAAGATCAATCTCTTTCTTTTAGCTTTTTTATGTCTTAATTTTACATAAAGGTTGAAATGAATGAATCATTTAAAAGATATATATGAGGAATATTTGCTATTTTGGAAGCTATAAAATTATTGTATAGTATATAACAAAAGTATAGTAAAAATTGCCCTTTTTTGTTTCAGTAGGTTCTGACTGATACATTTACAGGTAATATCTTCTCTGCACACCCCAAATTCCCAGAAACTATTGCTGTCGTCACCGTCATACAAACCGAAATCCACGTCAACACACGAGAGCTGCCCGACGGGCTCTCTGTCCAATCAGTGCTTGCTGTGTATATGACTGCTTATAGATGTAATATTGTCATGTAATTTGCTGATTCATACGGAGTTTCCAGTTAATGTCTGAAACTGCAATCAGTCCCGACACCAAGATCAGGTCTGACTGGCTGCTGCACGGCAGATTTAGAGGATTATGAAGACAATAGGCTCAGACCTTTTGAAGCTGGTCTGTTACCGCTGTGAGATCACGTCTTGGATGTTTGTGTATTTCGAGAAAAATAGGATACGAGTGGGAGTGTTTGTGGCTGTTTGAATGTTCATATGTCAGATAGAGCAATACTGAGACTGATCGCTCCATCAGTTAGCACTCTTTCTCCCTGTGGTGTGTGTGTGTTTATGTGCGTGCATGTGTGAGATTACGGTTTAGGGCTTTGGTTGGCAGTGTGGTGCCATGTCTTATTCTCCTTGATTTATGATAGTTGAGAAGGAAAACTCCCATAATCCCCCATCTCTCATTGCCAATATCATAATACCACAAACACACAGCAAACACAAACACATGCTAAAGAACATCTTATTGATACTCGTTCTCTCTCATCATCTCTCTTTTCCATGTGTATTTACACTTACTGTGATTGTAGTGTGTTCATGTCCATGTGAGTATCTGAGCATTTGTGTGATTGATAGAGTCGGTTGGTTCTCCTCAGCTAACCCTGTTGGTTGGCTCATCTCAGGGTGTGTGGGTCTCATGCCACTCCCCTAAAACCTCTTAAAACACTCCACCCCCTCAAATCCCTCACATTCCTGCCTGCACACACACACACACACACACACACACACACACACACACACACACACACACACACACACACACACACACACACACACACACACACACACACACACACTGTGGTAGTGTATGACGTTCAGTCCTTTCTCAATGGCACCCTACCACCAAAACATGGCACTTGTGGAATCTGGATAATTTTTAGGTTATTATGAACTGTGACAAAGGGGGTCTCCAACGTTAAGTTACACTAATTAATGCAAAATCTTAGCATATATTAGTACGGTTCATTTACAGGAAACTGAGCAAAGACCAGCAGCATTCCTATGTTAAATGCTTATTAACAAGCTATTGATATTCTTGATTTGTTAGATTTCTTTTTTTTTTCTTTTTTTTTTACAATTTTTTAAGGAAATTTAATGTTAGTAGTGGGGCATGTTGTCACATTACATGAGGTATTTTGTCATAATGGAACTTGTCCGTTATAGGCTTTTCAATAAAATGTAAACTGTGAAGCAATTCATAAAACAGCAAATATACACTAACAAAAGTTTTGAGTCTAAGATTATTTAATGTTTTTGAAAACGTCTCTTATGCTCACCAAGGCAACTTAAAATAACTGTTTCATTTTTAAAATATATTGTGTATACTCCAGTCTTCAGTGTCACATGATCCTGGTGCTCAAGAAGCATTTAATTATTATAAATGTTGAAAACAGTCATGCTGCTTGATATTTTTGTGGAAACCATGATACATTTTATTTCTGGATTCTTTGATGAATAAATGTATTTATTTATTTATTTATTCATTCATTTGAAACAGAAATCTTTTGTAACATTATAAATGTCTTTACTGTCACTTTTTATAAATTGAATGCATTTTCCTTGATGTATTCATTTTTGTCAAAAAAAAAACTTTTACTGTCTTTTACCATCTTTACTCTCTTTACTGACTTTTGAATGGTAAAGGTGACATACATCAAAATATCAAATCACTGTTTTGGCAAACAAATATTGTAATTAATAAATTAACTTATTATTTAACATTTAAATTGAATGTGACAATTTCCCCCTAACCTGACATTAAAATGAAGGAAAAAAGAGCTGATTTAGACCTGCGACCAGGGTTCAGTATCTCAGTTAAAATGTTCCTTCATAATGTAGTTGACCTTTGTCTGAATGTGCTGGTGTGGTTTTACCGTGTTTACTTGTTTACCCAATTGCTACTTATTTTGAGGCCTAAAATTCTCAAAAATAATTCTAGTTCTAGCATTCTATAGTATATATATACAGTGTGCGTGTGCGTGTGCGTGTGTGTGTGTGTGTGTGTGTGTGTGTGTGTGTGTGTGTGTGTGTGTGTGTGTGTGTGTGGTTTAAGTGAACTGAGCTCTTGAGGCCTGTTGTTAACAGCATGAGTTAGTGAGGGCCCATTGAGCCAAGACAGGTCCAGGTCGCCTATATGATGAATGACTGCTGTATTAATACTCCACTAGACCTTCATATTACTCTTCCATTTAGAACATTTGTCTTCCAGCCTCCAGGAAATATTGGATGTAAAGCAGTAACACAAGGAGCATGCATGTGTGTGTAAGTGTGTGTCATAGTAAGTAAATATATGAATCTGACAAGTGCTATCAGGCGAAATAATTCTCATTGTTTGTGGAATACAGTTCTGTCATCATTCAGTCTGTTTTTAGTCCATTTACTACACCCAAGGGATTGTGTGTGTGTGTGTGTATGTGTGAGAGTGGTGGATGCTGTTAACCTTTAATTCCAGAGTAGTTTGTTTTTTATATATTTATATAATGGCTGATGGAACCTCTATAGTTGGCATCTAGTAAAGCTACTATCGTGGGGAATCACATGTTAACCTCCAAAAATGCTGCTATTCAGCCAAAACAAAGCAACCGTAATCGGCCAGAGTCAACCAAATCCCATAACGCTGCTCCCCCACATACGCACACGCACATGCACATGATCCAGAGCTGCACAAGAACCCGTCTGCTCCCACCTCTGTCCTCCCCATCCCAAAACATCACACACACACACACACACACACACACACACACACACACACACACACACACACACACACACACACACACACACACACACACACACACACACACACACACACACACACACTAGCGCAGCTAAACACTGGACCTTGTGTCCACTCACCTATGAGAGCAATTACTGCAGATAAGAGCTAAAAAAAGAGAAGGGAGGAAGAGAGTGCAGTTTGGATGCGAGGTGTGCATTAAACGTCCAAAGAAAAGAAACTCTAGCTTCTCTCACACTAGTCTCTTTCAGCAGGAGATGCCGTGATGCTGCTTTTCTCCTCTCTCTGTTTGCTCCCTCTTGTAAATAGGGTGCTCTGAGACATTAAAACCTCTAGAAATTGAATCTGTGTCCAGAAATACTTAGGCTTGAACCGTTAGAGAAACTGAAACAGACTTTCACTTTTCGTGTTTGTTAGCAGTTAGTGTTGAGCTTTTGAGATGGGCTTTCCCACGACTGAATTTGATCCCTCCTTTTTTGCTCTTCCTCTTTCCTGCAAGTATGCAGTTTCTCTGCCTCCTCTCCTCTCCATTCTATCCCTTCTGTCAGGTCACTCAGTGCCTGCCAAAAAACACTTTCTTGTCATATAACACTTCTCCAATTTGGTTATCTGTCAAGAGCATAAGTAGTTCGATTTAGACAGGCACATAGGAAAGTTTATGTGGAGCGTGCTTTAAGCTGTGCATTTTAAATGAACATGGGTATACTGATATAATGCTTGCTATTATTGTGTCCCATAGTGTAAGAGCTATTTCTACCTAATCTGACCCTTAAAATGTACATTTGTTGGTATAACCTAATGCATGGGTTTAATGCATTGTAATAATGTCTGGTATGTGTCATCCCTCTCAATGTATTTCGTCATGCTGAAATGACTTGCATTCATTGGCAGCCGTCTCTGTATATACATTAGCGTAGTGTAGTTTGGCGATGCGAAGAGCAAAAATTAGACAATGGGAGATAGTTGTTATAATGCTTTACCAGCAGAGACAGCCGGAGAATCAGTACCTGTATGGCTGCATGGCTGAAGAAGCAGAAAAGATCTGAAGCCAGAAGACAGAAAGACAGACAAAGATGATAAACAAGTGTAAACTTAGGTACAGCATTCACAAGGAGGAAAGATGCAATGATTTTGTTGATTCTTTTTTTTGTTGGACAGGTAAGGGTTTATTGTGTAGACCATTTTCTAAAACTCACTAGTATCAGTAAAATTGACATTGAAACAATTAAATCATTGATAGATGAAAGAGAAAAAGAACTACTGAATGACCCCTTTAAATTGTATTTTTGACTTTGACTTAGAATAAAATCAGATGTTGACATTTTTAGGTTTCCTGACAAAATATTTTAACATAGTAGAGGTATAAACTAAGGATGTGACAAATGGATTTTTATGGAAAATATTAATCTCTAATATCTGACAGAGACAGTATCGCTGACATTTGTATCCTGAGTCTGTGACAGCCCTAGACTCTTGTAAACATCAAAAAATGTAGTAGAACACAATAGCCACTATGGAGGTCTTTGATGTGCTGTCTGTCTGTCAGTCGTTTTCTCTGTGTTTGTTGACATGCCTTTAAGAGCGGGGTTTTGGAGGGAGGAGGCGGTCTAAATCAGTGGCTAAGTCTGGGAGAAGTTAGCAAAACAGCTAACATTGCTTACAGCAATTTGTGGTTCGGTGGATTAAATTGTAACAGCTAACTGAGACAAACAAACAAACATCACCAATTAGGCTGAAAAATACAACAACAGCTGTTCACTTTTTGATTTTCTTCTGAAATCTAACTTTATGAAACAATAGCACATTTATTGAGAATTAGCTTTAACGTCGGCATTAAACAGATGTTGTGATTAGTCTTTTCTTCCCTATTGTGATGTATATCCGAGTGAAACAGCTTCTTAAATTAAAAAATATATATTTATGTGCACAGATAAATCATTTATAATAGATACTGCAATGTCCCATTAAAAAATAAGAATTGTCCGTTTTGACTTCATGGTGAATACTGAATAGAAGCACATAAACTTGGCAAAATAATATTTTGAGTGTCCAGAGGCAGTGTGACTGTGGATCTCGTGGGTGCATCAAGAACATGGAGCACTGAAGCACAAAAATCAAAAATCAAATTTTTTTTTTTTTTTTTAAATGTCCACTGAGTCCAATGTTGACTTTCATTATATGGACAAAAACAGTTCTTCACAATATCATCTCTTGTGTTCTTGCAGATATGATACAACATGATGAGAAAATGTTTATCTCTTTAACACGGCCATTACTATATACTTTCTGGGAGAGGTTGACATATCACCAGATGGTGATGATTTAGCTTATTACTGCTGCCTCCTACTCGTTTGTGTCCACCAGTCTGGTGACGAGTCAACCACGGTTAGGGGTCATGACTTTTAGTTGCATCCTTTTGACATCTGTATTTCTGCTGAAGGGATATCTTAGAACTGAGATAACCATTGTATATCTCTACAAAGGTACAAGTTCATAACTGTAACCATTAAACATACAGTGAAGCATGACTCCACCGCCTTCTTATCTGGAGTTTGTGGCTGTTGTACTCATCATTGTGAGTTTATCTCCTCATCAGTGTGTGAGTGAGCTTCTGCATGCTGTCACTCCGCTGTGACAGACACCAGTAGTTGAGAAAACTCTCTTTGACACCTGCAGCCGCCTGAGTCCTGCTGAGAGCTCTGTGTAGTTAAAGAGCACATATGTGCACAGACAGCAGATGTACACACACACATGAACCAGGTGTGGCGAAACCATAGATATGTGCTGTATGCCTTCAAACAACTTTATCTTTGAACAAGCATGCATTGGTTTCTTGAGTGTTGCACTCTCCTATATGGAATAAGAATGTGTGTGTGTGTGTGTGTTTTGAATTCTTTTATGTGATTTACAGAGCCAAATTGGCCACGTAATGCATTTCTTAAAAAGAGAGAGACTTCTAATTACAAGACATATAAAGTTCCTTTGTCCCCTGTGTCAGGAACAATGTCAGGTATGTTTGAGGTGTGTAATGCTATTATTGTCCTTAACAAGAGATCTTATTGGCACATATCCCCACCCTCCTCTCTTTCTCTCTCTCTGAGTCAACATCAGCTGTTTTCTTTTTTAATAAATTTTTTATGTCAATTTTAATAATTTTCAATATGTACTTTTTATTTAACTGTTCACTGATTTTTTTTTCTCTGTGGCTGCTTTTTAAATTTAAATTTAATTATTTGTAATCTTTACTTTTGTTAATTTTGAATGGAAAATATGGAAAAGGATGGGAAAATAAAAGAAAATGACAAGGTAGAAAAAAACAAAAAAACAATAGAATAAAAATCTGATAAATTTACATACAAAATATGGTATATGCATAATATGGCCACCTCCCTCTCTCTCCCTCACTCCAATAACAGTGAGTTAGATGAATGTAATATGAATCGAGTCCATGTTCCAAACCCTCCAGACCTCATGGGCTGCAGTGCAGAAAATACACAACATTTTATGTAGTAACTTGATAGCTGCGTGGAGAGAGAGAGAAAGAGAGATGTGTTTTTACACCTGATTAGATTAATGGAAAAACACTGGTAGTTTTGTTACAGAAATATGATAGAAAAATATGAAATATGTTTAAGCCAATATATGCAAGTCCCTGCCTCCTTTTAAAAATGCTGTTCCAGAATCTGGTCAAGTCCAAGGCCAAGTTGCAACAAACCCTTTAAATTACGAAAACTTTTCGTTATAATTGTGAGGATAATAGCTCTTCATGGACCTGTTCCACACGATCTATCTGAGATTCATCTATGTGCCCCTGCATGTGCTCTCAGGTCGTCAGTTTCTGAAGTACTTAGTGTTCTGAGGTTTGGACTTTGATGCGGTAGATCATTCTGTGTTAAGGCATGCAAACTCACTTTTGCTGCACACTATATTCTATTGTTCTTATGTCAATGATTATTGTTATGCTGCACATGGAGAACACAGAAACTGGTTCTCAAGAGTCTGACATAAGCTCTCAGAGCTGTCGCTTGTGTTGTGTTATCTGGAAGAGAAAGAGGTTGTGTGACGGTGGTGGTTCTGAGGGTGGAGTGTTTGTTGTTATTGCATTAACCTGCAGCTGTGATGGTACTTTGAGTGTTAGCGGTTTGAGGATACGGCCTGGCTGCCAACCTACGCGTACACACAAACATGCACACACATACTGTTACCTGTATTCTGTAAATCTGTATAATAGCACTCCATTGTTGGCGGTTGAGCCTGTGTAATGAAATATGTTCTTCAAAACCACAGAGTGGCAAACAAGTCATTCTTTCAGAGGTGTGCCGACCATTAAAGAACCACCCGCCATCAGACACAGATTAGGAGATTAGCTATGCTGAATAACTGTCCAGATGTACCTTCTTGGCATGGGTATTATCACTCACAATGGGGGTGAAAATGGGTGGAAACCCCAAGTGCATCGATCTGACCCAAAGCTGTGACGTTTACTCCTCCTACTGTGTCATAATAATACGTTTAATATTTATGTAGGGCCTTTCCTGTGCTCCAGGAAACAGTGTCTGGGCATTATTCATAAGCATTATTCATGAAACATGACAGCTTACTTAAGATTGAATTTATGAGTCATTTACACAGACAGAAATTTGTTCTACATTTGTTTCATGAAAAAAGCCCTCTGTACCTACCCGGCAAACCTTAAATGGACAGTTCACCCCAAAAATGTAAATTCTGTCATCATTTGCTCACTCTCAATCATTCCAAAACTGTATGACTTTATTTCTTCAGTAAAACAAAAAAGAAGATTTTTCCCACTCTTTTCAAACAAAACATTTGCTGGATTTTTCCAGTTGTTTTGTGATAAGGATCCAGGATAAGGACATACAAAATATGTTTTACTCACAGTTTGTACCTAATAAAATATTTTGTTGCTTGGCATAACAAGAAAAATGTACATTCATAAAAAAATGCCTACGGCGTTTTAAAATTGTATTAATTTACATGATTTTTCCAGGTCTAGAAATCACACTTTTAAAATGATGACCACCGAATATATCTAGGCTTTCCAAGATTGTGGGAACACTGTCTTTTCAAAGACAAAAGAACAAACAAACAAACAATAAATAAATAGGCTAAGTAATATCTTGATTTTTAACTGTTTTATCTTATTTTAATACTTGTTTTGTCTTAAAACATTTATAATCTTGTGGCCTTCTTGGATGTTTTTCTGAGGCCCCCTAGTTATGAACCACTGAACTAGGGACTGCACTTCTTTAATTGGTAAAATTTTCATTTGGACAGTTTTTGACTCTATTGCTGTCTGTAGAGGATTTGGTGATGTTTGGTTGTCACCCGTGTTCTTTTAGTATTCAGTGTTCATTCAATTTAGTTTGATCATTAGTTGCTTGTATATTTAGTTCTTTTGTTCTTTCTGTCTTTGAGCTGCAATCGTCTGTGCAACCAGGTTTTAGTCAATGCGTGTCTATATTTACCTGGATAGTGGCTTTGTAATTAAACATAAATGTCTTAATCTCAGCTCAACCTGGACGTAATGGTGTTTTAATGAAGATGGATCACTGAGTGTCAAGAAATGTCACCACTGCAATGCACAGAGATCATAGTAAAATGACCTTTTCTGTGTGCATGTGTGGTATTTGTAATTTTAGTGTACCAAAGAGCGGAGCTTTCAAAGCACCGCTAAATGATGTCATCAGGGTCTGGCCCTAATTCATCACAGGTACCCTTAATTACCTGTAAAGTTTTCAACACAAGATGGCAAACACACACATGCGCACACACACACATTTTGCTGTGTTTATCTCTATCTCTCTCTAAATGCATGCATTCCTGTCAAACCATTGGTTAGTATCAGACAAGTGTCAACACGGCTTCTCCACTCTTAGTGAAGCAGAATGTGCAAGAGAAAAAACGCGCTACTTCATCATAGCCAGTGTGACAGGAACACAACAAAGCAACATGCCAAAATGAACACTCCCTGATCTTCAGTTTTCTGTCTTCCCACTGCGAACAGAGAGACAGGTCGGACTGGATTAGGTGTCTAGACTACAGAAAGAATCTAAATAGAACAACATTTGCGTACTTCACCTGCAGATATCTATTATATGTGGCAGCTAGAGATTATAATACTGTGATGTAGCTTTCAGCCACTGGAGTTTGGGTGTTTCCGTCACTTGATATGGTGTTATATTAATTGGTATTTAAACCTGGTTGAACATTGTCATGGAAATCCATTTACATTGTCATTTTTATTTATTGCCTGACATAAATGGATTAATGTCAGAGAGCTTTGATGACTGGTTTATTCATGACAGCCAATCTAAAAAATATTCCACACCTCTTAAGGTTCGGTTTAGATTTGATCCTGCCTAGTGTTTGCAAAAGCATTGGATAAGTGGTCTTTTTAAGTCATCGGTTGTCAAAGCCTGTTGTAAACATTGAGTCATGCATAAACTAGGAGATATGGAAGATCTTTAGAGCTTTCCGTCTGAAGGTGTAGGTGTGTTGGAAGTGACTCAAAGGGATTTAACCATGCACTGACTGTTCTGGATGGGAGTCTGCTGTATAATTTCAGGCAGCATTCACAAGTGTTTCTTGTGATCAAGATGCTTCCATCAATAATCAGACTAGGCAAAATGAAAATCTACATAGAAAGAGGGTCCTTTTGAGCTGTAGAAAAGTGCAGAGTACCGGCCCTGAGTATTATTCTTACAGAGATGTTTAACATACTTCAGAGATGCGCTTTGCTCTTTAGACCTCTCATTATCTGCATGCCGACTGTTTGTCTGGTCGCACTTGCTTACCAGAAATCACCCCAGTCTCTCTTTTTTCTCTATTTATCAGTCTTTCAAGAAAACTAGAAACCCTTTAGTCGATGCCTCTTTGCACACAGTAGTTTAAGTGACACTATAATGTTTAAATGTTACAAAGCTTCCTCTCTTGTTCAGAATGAGTAGACAAAGTATTGGGGGAACCAGACAAAATTATGCATTCATGTAAATAAACACTGTAAAATGTATTTATTTTCCACCTTATTTGTCACGTAAGAGTGGGGACGGCTATTTGTAAATGGTATGTGTCTGGCTTCCTGTGTCATTCGCTTCCAGTTATTTCTGTACAAAACAGCTTGTTATGCTGCTTGATACTGCAAACTATTTCTTACCCTATTATTTTAGTGTATTGTCATAATTGTAAACACACTAGTTTGTAGCGCAAACAGTTTTACAATTTACAACACTTTGTTATTCTTCTCGTTATTTCCCAATATCAGCGAGTGAACCGCAAGTCTCGCACATTCACATAAAACAGCTTAGTTCTGCGTTAAAAAATAAGGTGGATAGCATATCTTACATAGTGTTTTGTTTTGTTAGTTATCACTGGTTATCAAACTGGATTGCAGTAATAAATCATTGATCATTCTTGCTTAAAGGATGAATAGTCATGCTTGACTTGAGCTCATAGCACTATATTGACAGAGTAGAAGTTATGCCAATTAATTTGTTAGTCTAATTCTGTTGCCTGTGTTGTGTTAATTTGTAAATTAATCTAGTGTCATGTGATTCTGGATGTGCTCTTTTTAACTATATAAACCCTGTTTAGGCCTGGTATTAAGATGCGTTTTTTGGTCGATCGGATCACGCTTTCATTTCTGCTCTGATAGCCGCAAGACCACGCCGAACGCGGTGAGTGAAATCAGGAATGTCCCGGTGGAGAGTAGGCGGTCTTCAATGGCTGTTCGAACGCATTCGACCACATAAGTGTCTACACAACAAAAGCAGTCCGGTCGAATGCGACTTCTGGAAGTGGACAAGCTCAAAATGTTAGACCCTGTTTACACCTGTATTTAGCGTTGTTCACTTGTGATCCGATTGACCAAAACACCAAAACTTAATACCAGGTTTAAACATGGCCATAGGGATGTTTTATATCTTTGGATGATTTATCAGTTTTTCTTTAGTAGTCATGATACATTTAAAGAGTAATCAGATAGATGAGATCAAAAAACCTTGAACACATCCACACTTTATTCAGAAAAAAATGTGCAAAACATTTTACACAACAGCTTATCACTGGGTCAGTGCCCTTAAAGGGACAATTTTGTAGCTTATCTACACTGTAAAAAATGCTTTTCTTACTTAGTGTTTTTGTCTTGTTTCCAGTCCAAATATAAAAAAAATCTTAAATCAATCAATGCATTTACTAAAGTAATAAAATGACATAATATATTAAGTGTTTTCTGGGGAAATAAATAAAGATTAAGTGAGTTTTTGCTTAAAACAAGCAAAATTATCTGCCAATAGGGTAAGAAAAATAATCTTGTTTCTGTTTAAATTAAAGGAGAGCTCCGGTCAATTTTAACATTGAGCTCATTTTTTTGTACATTTGGAGTGCTGTCAATACAGAGAACAATGACAAAAATCGGTGTTGCCAACACCCTGTTATCCTCTTTTTAAAATTTGCACCCTGTTGACTTCAATGGGGCAAGTTTTAAACCAGCTTTTAGCCTCTTAACATCCTTGATGTGTCATTACAAGTGCACAGCTAATGTGAGTGATTCCTTCAGTGTGATCACGGGTGAATCTGACTGCAGTAGATGTGAAAGATATGTATAAAAATGATGTTATTTAAGCCAGCGCACATACCTGTATTTACATCCTGTTTTCAGTCGAAGTCCATATTAATCGATTGTCGAGTTCACACGCATAGGTGATCACGCGCGTGAACTCGACAATCGATTACTATGGACTTCAACCGAAAACAGGATGTAAATACAGGTATGCGCGCTGGCTTAAATAACATCATTTTTATACATATCTTTCACATCTACTGCAGTCAGATTCACCCGTGATCACACTGAAGGAATCACTCACATTAGCTGTGCACTTGTAATGACACATCAAGGATGTTAAGAGGCAAAAAGCTGGTTTAAAACTTGCCCCATTGAAGTCAACAGGGTGCAAATTTTAAAAAGAGGATAACATGTGTACACTGTTAGAAAAATCTGTAAAAATTACAGTATTACTGGCAGCTACTTGCCAGTAACTTACTGTAGATTTAAATTGATGTTATTTACTGGCAACAATTTGTTCAAAATTAAATGAACATTAAACATTAACAAGTCTTTATCTTTACAGAATAAAACTAAAATAACATCCTCATGCAAAGCATTCTGGGAACCAAAATCTGAAGGAAAAAAACAGAAAAAGGTTGATGAAGATTTCTGGTTCCCAGAATGCTTTGCATTAGATTGTTATTTTATAATTTTATTCTTTAAAGACAAAGACTTGTTAATGTTTAATGTTCATTTAACTTTGAGCAAACTGTTGCCAGTAAATAACATAAATTTAAATCTACAGTAAGTTACTGGCAAACAGCTGCAAAACTACAGCAAATTTTTTACAGTGTAGGCAACACCGATTTTTGTCGTTGTTCTCTGTATTGACAGCACTCCAAATGTACAAAAAAATGAGCTCAATGTTAAAATTGACCGGAGTTCTCCTTTAAGATTATTTTTCTTACCCCATTAGGAGATAATTTAGCTTTTTTTTAAGCATCAACTCACTTAATTTTGATTAATTCCGCTTGAAAACAGAACATAATATCTTATGGCATTTTACTCATCTAGTAAATGCATCTTGATTTAAGAATTTTTAAATATTTGGACTGGAAACAAGACAAAAATACTAAGTAAGAACAGCATTTTTTGCAATGTACCACTAAATCACTAATCTTAATAATACTGTAAGCGTACATTACTATACTAATAATATGCACCTTTTAGGGGTAGATAAGGTACATAGTTGTCCCTTAAAGGTACTGCCCCAATGATAAGCTGTTGTTCCCCTAAAGTTACAGTTTTTGCACATTTTTCTGAAAGAATTCAAAATACTTCAATACATCATTCTGAAACTGTTTTATAAATATATAATAAAGACAACATTTTGTTTGGGAGGAGATATCTCTTTGGTCTGTCTCTCTTCCCTGTCCCAACGGAAGATGCTGCAACATGGGCACAAACTGCTTTCCTAACTACTAACGGTCATACCAACACTGACAATAAACTGGTTACATAATCTTTATTTATTTATTATTTGCACTTAAACAATTTTTAGGTATTTATGTTATTTGAATTTAATCTAAAATTTCCATCTTATTTGCATTGCACAGTTTTAAAACCAATTAAAAACTTAACGCGATGCATATTTTTCAGTCATACATTTGTATCAATATAATACATTTTAACTTACTGAATTTTGAGAGACATTGTTTCACAACTAGCCATATTTTAACTATGTTTATACTTTTTTTTATATCAGATGTTTGTTGATTCCCAGCCATTTTAATAAATGCATTTTTAAATAAAATTAACACATTTAAATAAATTAAAATAGAAGCAATTAGTTAATAATAAACTATGCAATGATTTTTGTTTTAAAAAGGCTGAAATCTCACTGATTAACTGTTTTATTATGTAGGCTATGATTGACAAATATGACTTTATGTATTAGTTTGTTTATGTTAAAACTGTGCAATCCGAATGCATGGGAACTTTATATGCAATTCAAATGCATAAATCTTAAACTTAGGCCTAAATATTTATTTTTGAGTGTGTATGCTTTCAAGTTTAGTTTCCTCCATGATATATTCCTCAGTATGACCATGTTGTTTATAGTTTATTATAAAACATTTATGTGACTCTAAGCAGTGTTGATGAGAGACTGGCGCTAAAGTTCTGAGTATGATGCCGTCAAGGACAAGGAAGAAACAGATCTTTGAATGCGTGCGCCCATCTCACCGTGTGTCTGTCATCGAGAGAATAATGGGGGATGTATGTTTGTCTATGAAAGCGAAGCCAGGTGTGTGTATTTCCGCTCTTATGCTCCTGTTATTTAACCTCTGCTGTGTGAGATTTGGAGTCTGATAAGACTGCAGCGCTTGGTAACAGACGCTTGGTCACTCAGTCACACTGTTGCTGAGAGAGATAGGTGCTCGGTAACCACAGCCCCGGGGCCAGGCCCTGCCCCCTCGGCCACAGGAAGTGTGGAGACTGATAAACACACAGCACTTCCTCTTTCTGCCCCACATCTTCTTAACCAGCAACTTCCTCAGAGTACAGTCTTACATAACCCGCACACACAATCATGCACACTATCACCGCAGGTACAAACATGCACGTACACACACACATACACGTACACACACACACTTACAGTGGTGCAAACACATTTGAATTTAATAAATGCACAACATTTCATAGTTTGAGTGAAACATAAAAATGGTAAATACAAGATTAAATAAAATATACATGTATTGTAAAATTTATTGACTTGTAGGGTCACTCAACGTACCCTCTCACCTGATGAAATCAGTGAATGTGTGTAATATGTCGTGATCTCACACACCAAAGTTATCTTTTAAAGCTCTCACAATGTTAATGGTGAGATTTTTGCTTTATTACTGGCTCATCGTTGTTCCTTTTGAATAGGTCTGTGGACACATGATGCTCTCAATGACAGCTGTTTCCAGTCACTGTGCATCTTACAAGTGGCCTGAGACCAATAAACACACTGTGCAAGCACAAACACAGAACACAAATACTCTGCACAGAAACATTATTTTGCTTCTGGTACAAACAATTTCAGTTCATTTCTGACTCAGATTTACATGAGTGTGAAATGCATGTGTTTCTTCTCAGCCTTTTCCTCCATCCGGAGTGGATGTCACTACTGCTTCAACAAGTTTGGACGTGTGCGTCCAGATAGTTTCCGGTCATTTATTATTTAGTTTTATATGTGTTTAGCTCTATTTGTTTTTTGGATGCCTGTTTTTGTCTCTGAATAATAACAAAAAATGTAAGATTTTAATTTGCATATTTTTATCATTATCTCCTGTTTATGACTTTGTCTCCCAATTGCTACTTTAGATTTCACAATATAAATATCACTCAATATTCTTTATTACTCGCATTGTGACATTTGTCATATTTAGCCAGACGCGACCAAGTTGTTTTTGCTAGTTTCAGCCCGACGCAGTTATCATTTTCCTGTGCCACGTTGTTTAAACAGCAAATGCATTTGCACCCATTTGTGCGCCCATGGGCGTGCTGGAGGTGTATGCAGGCGCATTGCTATTTTAAGGCAACTGAAATAGACTGCGCCATTGACCAACTGAAGCCTGGTCTAAAGTCAATTGTTATTTAAAGAGCGTGTTTGTAATGTGCGCCTGTAGGCGGGTCCACAACGTGCGTGCACTTTGATGGTCTGCTCGCGCACTTTAACCTCGCGCACGAGCAGGTCCGTTTCCTCGCTAGAGATGCGTTCAGTTTTTCCGCTTGCAAATTCCGCCGTGTAAATAGCGAATCCACCATGACATGAGCGCGACTGGCTTTTAAAGGGAATGGGAGGTGAGACTCTGATCTATTTATTTCTGATTGTGGCAAGCAGGGCGGGGCCGAAAGCTTGGATTTTATGTTTTTATTTTGTTTTAATTTATGCAGCAGTCATTCGTGAGAGGATGTCGTTTTACTTTGGTTTTGTTGTTTGTTTATTTTTGGATTAGAATTTACGTTGATCGTTTGCTGGTAGCTGCCTCCTTTTTCCCAGGTTTTGGCACCAATGTAACAATATTTAAAGTTCAGGGAAGAAGTACATAAAAAACAACAAAAAATACAGGCCTGGTCCTCTCTCGTCTTGCACTGTCATCACTCCTCCTTTCATCCTTCCGGAGCTCCTCCGTGAGATTTGAGACCGGTGTGGCGTTCAGCTGACGCTCATTATCACTCCACTGACTTTCCACGGCTTTTTTTCCCTGCCCTGCTTGCCACACTTATTTTATACTTTATATCACTATTCACCTTTTTATCTTTTGCACTGAGGCAGAAACAGGCTTTCATAAGATGTGTTAGTTACACAAATAGCAGTGGTTGACACTGATTCTTACATCCTCAATTATATTCTAAACTAATTATAATAATAAAAAAAATATATTTACTATAGGCCTTTGTAGATTTTCACTGAGCAAAGCAACCAGTCACGATGCACGAAGATACTCATTTCATTTACTTACTCCCCTGACATGTATAGTCCATGCTATGACACTCTTTGTTTCTCTTTGAGCAGAGGCTGGGTAAGGGTCAGGTCATATTTACCTGAGTGAGATGGGTATGTTGCTCTTTGTTCATTTCTAAAGAGAAAGGTTTTTCTCAGTGCAAACACTCTCTGCATGATCTGACCAACCTACAAAGTATGCATATATTTGATCATGGGTGTGTTTAAGTCAGCAAAATGCCATATCTTCAGTGAATTTCAAGGAAGCCTAACTTTTGCTATGTGTGACTAATGGTGATAGAAGTTAGATTGTTGCCACAACACACTGCTGAGATCCGCAAATCGCACAAACACACTCTGGTGACCTGACAGGTCCCCTTTCAAAGCACTGAATTACATTGATAGAGAGATAATGTCTAATTTTTAAATGTACCACTTTGGCTGTTACTTAGATTCAGTTTAGGGATATATCTTGTAAATATATTTCCCCACTTCAGCAATGCTCTCTCGCAAGCCAGGTCTCACTACCTTGTCTTTAGCCTATTATCATATCATCAACCTATTAACAAACACGACAAAGTGATTGCATAAGAATCTGTTCTCGAGAGGTACTATGTGTCAAGCTAATGAAGTGAGAAAGTGATAACAGGTTAGTTATTTATTATTAGTTATTTACTGTTTCACACACATAAATGTATACAGAAGTTTACCCCAAAATGATTGGTTGATATGCAGCTGGCTGCATTCATTCTGCGTTTGCTTGCTTTCAGTGGCCAGTATTTTCTGAAGACGTTAAAAACATTCATGTTTGAACGAGCAGAGAGGGGGCAGAGGAAGTATTTCTTCTTTAGCACAAGTGAGAGTGATGGTGTTTTCCAAATTAAGTTTACATAGTCTCATGATAAAGTGATGTTTTCATTTGCTTATGTCTGTGTGCGTGAGAAATATAGAGACAATGAGGCGGATGTTACTTCAGGCTTTGAGGGAGAGAGCTGAAGACAAAGAAAGAGATGGGTTTGAATTTGTTTTCTTGTTTATTTGCAGATCCAGTTTGAAATATCTGCTGAGAAGAGACTTGATACAGCTGTTCTGAACTCTCTTTGTTTCTTTTCCTTACTCTACATCTCAGTCTGTGAAAACAATGTGGCAGTATGTCTTTAATGTCCTATACAATCAAGTATTTGCTCCTTACAACTTGATGCTAACATCTTTATTCTTGTCAAAAAACAGATTTATTGTCAAATAACAAATTATGTTTTGAGTAACAACCTCATTAACATCTTATGCCTTTGTTCCTGGAAAGGTTTATTTTAATAGCTGAGTAGGGTTGGATTTGGCTCTGTTATCTGATTGGCTTAGGAGGAGCTGAGTTTTGAGGTTATAGTTGCTGTTGTTGGATTATCCAAATAAAAATGTTGCTCAGCGAATGAGTCAGATCTTATCGTGCAGTTATGGATGGTACAGATGAAATGAAATCCTCAATTGAGAAGGTCCAATTAAAAAAAAAGTACCCTTTGTGCTTCTTCTCTGAAACTGACTTTACTGACAAGGAAAATTTTAAGCTCTTGAAATTTATTATAAATGGAATTGTAAAGCATTTAATTGAATTGTATTTTCATCTAATCCTGTACGGAGGTTTATAAATGGCTGCTTAACTCACTCACATTTTGGTGTGATTGTGGATGAGGGGGATTATCTGAATATAAAGAATTACATTACAGAGCTACCATGTAGCTTCTGAAGACTGATCATTTTATTGTGTTGGACCTTTTTTTAAGTTTCACATGTCCAATGGTATACAAAATAAAAACTAAAATGAATTCAAAATTAAACTGTAACATAATTATCAATCACTTAAACCTTTTAAAGTTTAGGCTTAAGTGATGTAATGGTTTGAAACAAACTGAATACGCCAGCAGGATTCACACAGAACAGAATGAAACCGCTATAATATCAAATACAGTAAACGTGCAAAAAGATGGCATTGAACTGGTTTGATTCATCTTCTTGAATAATACAATAAAACAAACCTATTAATTCCACGAATTCAATATTATATGACCAACAGAGATTTGTGAACATTTGTAAGTCTCTAAGTTATTCATACGTACATTGTTTCTCTTGTAAAAACATTCTATTCACACTATACCATTCAAACGTTTGGGATGATTTTTTTTATGTTTTTAAAAAAAGTCTCTTATGCGCATCAAGGTGCATTTTTTTAATCAAAAATAACTGTTTTCTATTTTAATATATTTTCAAATGCCATTTATTCCTGTGATGGAAAAGCTGAATTTTCATCATTACTCCAGTCTTCAGTGTCACATGATCCTTGAAGGGATAGTTCACTTTAAAATGAAAATTCTGTCATCATTTACTCACCCTCAAGTTGTTTCAAACCTGTATGAATTTCTTTCTTCTGCTGAACAGAAAGGAAGATATTTTGAAGAAGGTCAGTAACCAAACAGTTAATTGTAACCATTGACTTCCATAGTATTTTTTTTTTCCTACTATGGAAGTCAATGGTTACAATTAACTGTTTGGTTACTGACCTTCTTCAAAATATCTTCCTTTCTGTTCAGCAGAAGAAAGAAATTCATACAGGTTTGAAACAACTTGAGGGTGAGTAAATGATGACAGAATTTTCATTTTAAAGTGAACTATCCCTTTAAGAAATCATTCCAATGCTGATTTGCTGCTCAAGAAACATAACTTATTAATGTTGATTTATTTTTTATTTTTTTACATTTCATATTCAATTTTTTTTAGGATTCTTCGAAAACAGATATAAATAAAAAAAAGTCATTATTTGAAATATTTTGTCAAATTTATTGTAAATGTCTTTACTGACACTTTTGATCAATTTAAATGCATTCTTGCTGAAAAGAAGTATTAACTTCTTTTTAAAAATGACTGACCCCAAACTTTTTTAACGTAAGTGTATGTCATTTTATTCTGTTTCTTTGTAATTTCTATTATACTGTATAATAAATTAAGTGTTTCAAAAGGAATTTAGGAATTCTTGTACTTCACCTTCATCTTTACCTGTTTCCCTTCTTCTCAATCAATGATTATACTATATGAATATGTGAACCTGAAAGTCAGTTTTGCATTATATATCTAGCTATTTCAACACCAGCGTTTGGCTCTGTGTTTGTTAATATGTGCACTGTAGAGGTCAAAAACATCCTCTCAGTTTTGGTAATCTAATGAAAACTTGCTAATGCAAGATAAGATGTGCTTGCTACATATGCTTTCCAGTAATATCAATTCCTGCGAGTGATGAGCTGCATATATACTGCAGGACATTGAGAAACACGACATGTTGCTCACATAATGTAGACTTGATTGGGGACATCACATGTTGTGTACATTGTGTAATTTGCTCTTTTCATTACATGTTACAGTATGAATGAACATATTGCTCAGGTCAGGATATTCTTATGGTGAATGTGCACATTGCGTCATGTCCTGCTGAGTGCTTTCTCATGAAAGTAGCATAAAATAAAGAACTCACAAGTGATGTCACAATAGAGTGATGGATCTGTTACATTGCTAGAATACAAATTACACTTATAGGATCCGGCATTGTGGTTGGTTTGAGGAGATTGCGCAATTGGAGTAATTACGGTTTTTCAGTAAATGGATGAGAAGTGGGCAGTGCTATGACCTTGTGTCCCATTGGGTGTGGGTGAAGGTGGCTTTTTTACACGTCTTTCTCATCAGCCCTGGTGAAAGCTGCGGGAAGTTCCCTATATTAACGGACAAAATGTTTCTGTAATTTCCTGAAGAGTTTGCAGATGTGTTAAATTATCACATATATGTCAGATATGTATGTATGTATGATCTTGCTAAACAAAGCAAAAGCATTTCAAATTAGAAGAACGGTATGACTCTGGTGTCTTCCTCAGAAATCACATGTGCATCACTGACATCCAAGTAGCCCTGTGATTCACTCGCTGTGATACTGTTGTGCCTCTGTTGCAGGTATGTGTGCACGCTTGCACATGAGAAACACTGTATATGAGTGTGTGCTATGCTATCTGGCATATAGTGAGTACAGGGCAAAGCTCTTCACCAACTCTTAAAGGAAGTCAGCGGTATGTGTGTTTTGTATATCTGTTGAGGTAACCAGACTATCCCAGATCACATCTACCGCTGGGGGTCTGTGGTCTCTGTCACCCTGTCATCCCAACACACACACACACACACACACACACACACACACACACACACACACACACACACACACACACACACACACACACACACACACACACACACACACACACACACACACACACACACACACACACACACACACACACACACACACACACACACACACACACACACACACACACACACACACACACACACACACACACACACACACACACACACGCACACACACACACACACACGCACACAAAACACTCAGCTTCCCGGCAGTCTCACCCCTCTCTTCCCTTCTTGGTAAGTTTCCTCTTTCTCCCCCCATATCATGTACTTTCTATACTGTCCATTTGCAGAGGGGAAGGACAGCACGTTTCTGAAATGTTTTATCAATCACACACACACGGTTCTGACATCACTGAATGGAGACCTGCTTGTACCATTTGTTCTGGAGAAAACAGGATTTCACTGATGTCTTTCGAAATCTGTAAAACTTTAACTGAAATGAGGAAGGATCCCTCTGAGAGCCAGTTTAGGCTGATGAGCATTAATGATAGTGTATGCAATCTCATAACTGCACTTCAGGAACATTACCACATGCACACTGGCATTTATTATAATTCCCAAAATATTGGAAGTTTGTACTGATGCTTCAAAATGGTTATTTTGTTACACAGTCTATGATAATTAAATATTATTTAGTCTTGGTAAACATAACTGCACAGTAAATGTGTGTGTGTGTGTGTGTGTGTGTGTGTGTGTGTGTGTGTGTGTGTGTGTGTGTGTGTGTGTGTGTGTGTGTGTGTGTGTGTGTGAGAGAGATAGAGTGTGTGTCTGTCTTTCTGTCTGTCAATAGCCAGTTCAAGAGGCCCGTCAAAGTGTCCCAGACCTATACATTGATACAGACAGATTTCACTGAATTAATCAACAATAAATGTAAATGTAAAAACAAATGCATAAATGTAGATGTGACTTCATATATCTAATTTACATCTGTCTCCAGATACATGCTAATGCAAGTGAAACATTTGAACATTTATAATAGAGGAACACTTCTATTATCCACATTGTGAAGAGATGGTCAGTTGTCCATCTGTGATGAGTCAGAGCAGATTTGAGGCCGCGCCTGCAGTGCAAAGCTCCACACTGCCTCTCCCATCAGGCAGAAAAGGGAAGCGAAAAGGGCTGACGGCTGCTGCAGGCCTCTTTTCAGTCTTCCTGTTGGGTTTAATTTAAGGACAAGAGAGAGAACGCCTGTCCTTCTCTCCTAATTTCCAATCTCTCCATCCATCAACATATATCACATGGTCCTAACGCCTCAGCAACACCGTGACCAACTTCTGTTTTTTTTTTGTGTTTTTTTTTTCTGACAGTTTGGGTATGTGTGCAGATGTTTTTCTTTCTGTGCGCACGCAAATATAAGATTTTAGCTCAGCATATTTAGGAAAGGGAAAGGGAAAATCTTTTGACTTTCTCATGTTCTGGTTTAATGGTGGAGTTTGTCATTGATTTGAGAAAAAGGTGAAAATCAGTTGAACAGGGTGAAGCTGAAATAAAAGTGGTGTGCAATGTGCAGTGAAAAGTAAAACAGCAGGTCGTGGTTCTCGTAAAACTTTTATAAATAATCATTTAGAATAATTTTTAGTTTAGTTCACAAAATGGTTTTAGCATTTCATCTTATTCACACATTTGTTTTATAGTTATATGTATAGTTTTCTTTCATAATGAAATGAATTGAATTTGATTTCTTCTTTTTATATATAAATCTTGTTATGATATAGCTGGATACAATGCAACATTTACCTTCGGCCCATGGCCCTCCAAGAAGTTCATTAATGTCATAGCTCACTTTTGGGACAAAAAATACATTTTTGTCCCTTTGTGGTAAAAAGCTTGGATATAGATGTTTAATCTCATTCAGTTTACAAATATTATTCTATCAAGCAGTTTTAGAAGAATTATGCATATAAACCCCAACATAGAGGAACTGCTTTTTTTTTTTTGCATCCTCAAGAGAGATCTGCCTCCGACTTTAAAACTCAAACTTCTTGGCTGACATGTACCTTATAGGTTTGCACAAAAAATATTGGCTCATTCTTATGTAGCCAATCCTGAAATCTGGAGGCTTCTCTCCCTGTGGGAGTTTATGTTTGTGTGGATCCATGTTTGAATCCATGAGCATGTCTCTAAATTGTCTTGCATATGTTGAATCCAGGTCTGCATAAACCTCTCACTGGACTCCTAGGCTATTGTACTGATTATTTTGGTATTCTTAGTGATGATGAAAGTCTTGTCAAAACTTTCTTTCAGTATTTCGTAAGCAAAGTTGTGTAGAAACTGAAACATTGCCTGTGTTTATATGATATTACTTTTGTTTTCTGTTAGTGTTACAGTAGCCTGAGGAGTCAACTGAACTGAATCTCTAGAATCTCAGTGAAGTTAAATGTCTGAAACGGTTTCACAATTCTAACTCTCAGCTGAGTCTAAGACTGTATTCAAACCCAGTTCTGGGCAAGCTTGAATGCATTTTTTTACAGCATCTGCCAAGAACTGCTGTTTTTAAAAGTGTTTGTTTCAAAAAACCTTTTAAGATCCATTGGAAGATTTGGTGGGTGATGTTCTCTGTAAAAAAAATCAGGAATTATGAATCCACAGTTTACAAGAAAATAGTTTCTATTAAAGAAAAAGAAAAGAAAGAACTGGACTAGTCTAGTACGTAATATAAACAATTTAATTTCATTATATTCTCTTTCGGAATTAAAATAGCGTAATGGGACTGATGGATTCAAATGGAAATGCAGCAGCATGAATATACATATTATAGCTTTGAATAATGGAATGGAAGAGTTAATAAATAAATGAGTGGAAGAATTCAAAAGCTCCTTTTTTGATCCATGCCTTGTGAATAAGGTTTCAGCTACCCCTGTCAGCACTGCCTCCTTTATTTTATGTATTTTTTATATTTTTTATTTATTTATTTATTCTCAAGTTCCTACTGTAGTTATGCAAATGTTCAGAAATAGGAAAATAGAAATGATTTATTAACAAATGAATAAATTAACCTAGTAATTTAATCATGGAAAAACCCAGGGCCTGTTTAAGAGCTAAATCAAGTTTTACTCACTTAAAATTGTTAATAAAGGAAGGTGTTTGGTGGAATGAGCACTTTTTCATTTAGGAGTTTATTAAGGGCAAAAGTCATACTGTAGTTAATTGGACCCTAACCTAAAATATGTAGCCTGGTTTACACCAGACCCTTCTCAGTCGTAACTGAGAGTGGGTCTGGGGAAGCTTCATTCACATCACATTTCCAAAGGGGCGTCACCAACGGACATCGCTCAAATGCCTCTAGGCGCAATTGGATAGACCTAAAACCAATCAGAGCGATCGTCATCGTGTAGAGCCCGCCTCAACATTTGTGATTGGTGCCAAGATTTGGAAAGATTGGAAATGGGCTTGAATGGCCAGACTGACTTGCAGAGTAAATCTAAATGGCTATAAAATATGACCAAAGTAAGATAAATGCACAAAGAAAACTTCATAAACAGAAACAGATAACAAATAACAGACATATTATATAATCAGTAAATAATGAATAAAAAAAAACAGTGAACGACAGTATTTTGTATACTTTGAACATGTTAGACAGAAAATTCGTCCAAAATGGTTTTATTTAGCCTCCTACATGCGGTTAAAAGGGGAACATGGTACATGTACGACCCAGAAAAAATGCTTTATAAATAACACAGTATAATTGTGGTTACATTATGTATGTGTGCATGTGTTTTTTGTAAAGGCTTGAGCGGAAGGTTAGTGACCTGAACAATTAGGCCTATGTTGGATATGCACTCTGCATATGGACTCTCTCTGTCTTTAAGATTTTCTTCTGTCTCACAAGCAGCAACACTTCACTGTATTCATACACAACATTGCAACACATAAACTACACCACCTGAGGAAGAACAGACAGATGCATAATCATGAATTAAACATGAAACTGTGAAGACAGATCTGGATATATACTTTTGGGCCTCATCCATCTATATTGGCGACTTTTCACCTTCAGAGGCTACCTGTGTAAATATCAGGGAAAATGCTCCATCTTTACAGCCCTCTTCAATATGAACTTTGGACTGGGTGAGTAGTGCAGGGCAGGAGGTGTGTGTGTGTGTGTGTGTGTGTGTGTGTGTGTGTGTGTGCGTGCGTGTGTGCGTGTGTGTGTGTGTGTGTGTGTGTGTGTGTGTGTGTGTGTGTGTGTGTGTGTGTGTGTGTGTGTGTAGATTTTATATATTTGTGAGGTCCAAAATGTCCCCACTATTCAAAAATGTCCTCACTAATATAGTGAAACCTGCTGAATCAGGAAATTGTAGGGTTAATTATAATTGGATAATAATAATTAGCTTTATACAAGTCTGTGATTTTTATTAAAAGTCAGAGATATGTGCTTAATTAGATAGCCAGGCCTGTGTGTGTGTGTGTGTGTGTGTGTGTGAGAGAGAGAGAGAGAGAGAGAGAGAGAGAGAGAGAGAGAGAGAGAGAATGTGGGTAGAGCTCACTTTAAGATTTGGAAAATTCCATAACAATTATTAACTTGTGTTTGTGTGTGTGTGTGTGTGCGCGCTTGCGCTTCTGCGTTTGTGTGTGCATGTGCGTGTGTTCACTAAACACATATATCCATAAGTCTGTGTGTGAGTGAGCATGTATTGAAATGCTGCCATGCTGCAGTTCAAATGTTGATCTGAAGTAAATCAGTAATAATTGTAAAATTACTTTCTCCAGAACTAGCTTTACACTCTAATTCCCTTGCGTTCGGTCTTGTTGTGAAATTAATCCATGTGGATCTGTATGCTTTCCTCTATGAAAAATATTAATATAAATCATGATGTTTAGTTTATTCCAATGTATGGTTCAGCATTTTTATGTTTAAGCAATATTTACTGATACATTTGTTCCAAAATAATTTAAACACAATTGTTTACTGCAACCCAATGATATAATTTTCACAGTTTAATTTTACCATAAGAGCAGATGTTGAGCATCTTGATTAATGCTTTGAGTTAATTTATCTGTATAAATAATGTACTAGCCTCTGTAAATATTAACATTAGCAATAAATAATTTCTGCTCATTACATCACTGATTTTAACGATTTAAAAGACTGGAGGAACCTAAATGAATATAGGTAAATAATGATCAAATATAAAATAATAAAAACTTAAATAATACAAAATACAAACAAATATGAAAAACGAAATTACTTTTAAACTCTGAGAAGTTGAGGCTCAATGGTGACTCACACCCAGCTCAATTATGATTTTATGGTTAGCTTAATTTAGAAAATGTGTATAATTATGCAAGTATTATTTTTTTCTTTGATGATTGCTGTCTGTTTATACAGTATAGGGTGAGGTTCATATTATGTCACTATAGTAGCAGGCCCATTTGAGACCTAACCTGGTGCTTAGCCACTCTCTCAGAGAGTTTTTGTCTTTCCAGCAGTTCCTACTTTAAGACTGGTGAAAGAACAGAACAGAAATGACAGTAACAGCATTTTAAATTGCTCAGGCAATGAACACCTTTGAAGCTCTTTTTCATAAAAGAAATTGAACAGCTCAATGTTCAGGTTAGTTGAATTATGGCTTTGTGTTCACTAATGATTTACCAAACTGACTCACCCTGTTGACTAAAAAAAAAAAAAAAGGAAAATATGAGTCTTGACATTTTTGCAGAGGTCACTCCACTAGCGTGGAGCAAAGGTCAAACTTTGAATAGCACAAATGAGCCACACGTCTTATGGTGATCTTAAAAGATGACGGATATGACAGGACAGATTAGAGAGAGAACTAAAGTAGGGTGGGATGGGTGGGGAGTGAGAGTGTGAGTAGACAAAGAAAAGGGGAAAGAGAGATATGTTTGTAATTTTTGTTTAGAAAAGATGTTAGCATTAATTTGCATGACAAGTTAGGGAAAAGATGGCTTGAATTTCCATAGCAATTCATTATCTTCCATTATTTGCCAACTGACAGCTTGCCATGAAACATTAAACACTGAACACAAGACAGTTCTTGTTATAATCAATTGAATTCTTCACATTGCAATTCATTTGTTCAAAATGAACTTCACATTGCATTTTTTAATATGCACATCTGCAGACAAACTGTCAGTGTTTTGCACTGAAATGTAACATAAGTTGTTCAATTATTTGTTTATTATTTGTTGTTGACCCATAAATTGTTATTCTGTTGAGTGGGATTGTTCACATATTGTATTGGTGTGCATTAGGTTTGGGAGTGTTCTGCTACCTCATGCTTGGTCATGTTTGTGTGAGAGCTTCTTCCCTCAGAGATCTGATAGATTAAACTTGTCAGTGCCGCAGGCTGCAGTCCTCTGGCTTGACATTCACTCTCATAAAATGTAAAAAGACATTCTGGCATGAAATGTGCCTCTAATTTACTTCTTGGGCACATCAATTAACTCACATTAGTGAGAATCATGTCAGTTTGTCTCTGATTTGTATAATCTGGAATGTGAAATAAGTGTATGTTATCTTCTCTTTAATGAAAATGCCTGAATTATTTTTCATGCTACTTGGAATTTCTGCAGTTGCAATTTCGCGTCTTTTGAACCATGCTATGCTGTTTGTTTGTTTGTTTTGCACTGAAAAAAAAAGAAAAGTTTTTGCACGCAGATTTGTAAAGTAAATCTCACATATGGAATTAAGTAAAATCTACTTAACTGAGTTAAGTAAAATTAACAAAGAAAATAAGTCAATTTAACTTAGAGTAAAAGGTTGTTGAGTAATGTCTACTTAGTTTCCTTTGCAAATGCTTTTTACTCAAATATAACACTGAATTAAGCCACGCTTTTAAAGTGTATGCTTTACTTAAACATCTAAGTAAATAATACAATAAATGTTGTATAGACACCATATCTATAAGTATATAGCGGCACCTGAACACATAGACCTGAATACTCAATATACAATGATGGTAACATTCGATGGATGGTTTTTGAGCATGAATGTGGCATTTTGAGTAGAAAATAAACTCCAAATGTCACAAAATGGCAAGTCTCTAAACCTAATAAGAAAAGCAATGTAAAACAGTGTAAGTAAAGCTGGAAAACGTAAAACAAAATCAACCTTATTACATTTTCAAGCCACAGTGCATGATGGGAACACCGGTATCAGAAAAGTTGAGTAGTTTTACTTAAAGGGATACTTCACCTCCGGGAAGATGAATGTGTATTTAAAATAGGTCATTTAAGTAGAAGAAATGTGAAGACATTTTTGAATTTGGAGCTTTCTAGACTGAGAAAAGCCAGAAAATGTATTTTTGGCTTATGTGGATGAAAGACAACAACTCCCAGAATGCACTTGCTTCGCTGCCTTAGGAGGCCACTCCCAAGCCACGCCTACCGGTGAGAGTGCGCAGTTGAAAACAACAAGGCTAGCCTACGTGATGAGTTTGCCAGGGATTTAGAGATCGCCCAAAATGTCCAGGATTCGGCTTTTGCGTTCTATAGTCGCCATTCATTCATCATGTTTACTTTGGCGAGCAGGACGAGGCTGACGGCCGCGGGAGAACGGCGCGAGGCCGGTGGCGTCATTACTGAGACGCGCCGGGTCTCGCATCGCTCACGGAGGAGCGGGAATTTTCTCAGCAATGGTAAAACGCACATCAACCGATCACTTGTTTAGCATTCATGTAAACACTACATTCAGACTCACCAATCGGAATGAATTCAGTTAGATTGAAACAAAAGGTGTGCATGTAAACAATGAATGGCGACCGCAGAAAGCAAAAGCTGAATCCCGTACATTTTGAACGATCTCGCCCGCCGGACAAGTCCGGGAAAAAGAGGATGGTAACCCCTACTTACTCAGCTTTCTCCTACTATTCAGCTTTCTCCACAGAACAAGAGCCTGCAAGCTTAGAAAGACGGCTGACACTGTGTACATTCTGTGAGTGAGATCTCACCCTCTATGGGCGGGTTGAAAACATGCGGAACAACGCCATCTACTGGCTGTAGTCTTTAGCCTCTGGCCAGAAAATCCTCCGATGACGCAAAATGACGATTTTGCGTCATCGGAGGATTTTTTCCAGACAAAAAATACATAAATCTCTCCTCTCAGGGGGATATGAGGGTGGAAAGCATGGTAATTCGAAAATATTAAATATTATTAGGTTTTCTACTAATACAAAGCTTAATGCTAAATCCTGAAGTATCCCTTTAATTTTATAACGTTGATATTTATGCTTTAATTTCTACAAATCTGAATTGAGTGCTAATATATCATTTACTTTGTTTTTTTATTTTTGTAGAAATTACATAAATTTTTTCTGTAGTATTTACTTCACCACAGAATAATTTTTATCAGTCTTCGTTTTTTGATGGGTTTCTACTTAACTTTCTAACATTGAAAATATGTAGTTCTTATGTAATCAAAGCTCAATATTTAAAGGAACACTCCACCGTATTTTCATATTAAACTATGTTATTTCCTTAACTAAGACGAGTTGATACATACCTCTCTCGTCTCAGTGCGTGCACTCAATCGTTCTGGCGCGCGGTGACACTCTGATAGCACTTAGCTTAGCTCAGTTCATTCATTAGGGACCAAACAGAGATGAAGTTGGAAGTGACCAAACACCTCCATGTTTTCCCTATTTAAATACAGTTACACGAGTAGTTACCTTCTCACTTCTGTCATTAGAACCAACGTGACTTTTTACTGTGCCGAGTCGAAGTGCTCCCAAGTGCTATTCTGCTATACATTATAGTTATCCTTTTTACCCGCTTAGAAAAGCGCCACGTTTTATTTTGTGTCACCACACTTGGTCGTGTAAGTACTCGTGTAACTGTATTTAAATAGGGAAAACATGGAGGTGTTTTCATCTCTGTTTGGATCCTAATGAATGAACTGGTCTAAGCTAAGTGCTATCAGAGTGTCACCGCGCGCCAGAGCGATTGAGTGCACGCACTGAGACGAGAGAGGTATGTATCAACTCGTCTTAGTTAAGGGAATAACATAGTTTAATATGAAAATATAGTGGAGTGTTCCTTTAAATTAGTCACCTGTGTGTAGTGATGCTATTTTTTCAGTTAAATAGTTCACAAGCCAACCTCACCTATCAGGGATGTTAATTATTGAAGACTGTCTGTGTATGTGTGTGTGACCTTACCAATCAATATGGGTCTTTATGTGTATGACCCGACTTATCAAAGTGTGTGTGTGCTCTCGGCTTATCAAAATGCCCTCTGTCTGCCAAATAGTATCTCATCTGCATGTTAAGAGCAGGTCTTATCTTACTCAGCTCTACCTTTGCACCTAGTGTCACTGCGTCCTGTTTGTTGAAGCCCATATCTGCATTCACAGTCATCTTTCTATCTACACACACACACACACACACACACACACACACAGACACACACACACACATACACACACACTCGCTATCTCTCTCTGTCTGTCTCTATTCTGGATTGAAGTGATACTAGTGGCTTGCTATTGATCAAGAGCTTGTTTTTTGATTGACTGTGTGGTCTGAGAATTGGTCATTGCACATGCATGTCAAAAAAAGAAGACACTTGAATCGTCTGCTGTAGACTGATGAGTTTATTCCTCGTATGTTATTTGAAAAGGATCACAGATGTAAGAATGGCCACCTTGTTGCACTGTGTGCTGCTTACTACTGTGAATTTATCCAATGTCATTATTATTTCACTTTCACATCAATCTCTTTAACATTGTAGACGTTAAAAGCACAAAGAGCCATTGATGTGTGCCAGCATTGTGCTTTAAGGGGGAGCAAAAGGTCCAACGTGTGGAAATCTGGGTGCTCTTTTCCACTTTTTCTACTTTTCAATGCTGTTATAGGTATGACATAAACGCTGCTCTCTTGGAAAGTATTTATTTTTAGACATGCTCAGGATTTAGGACTAGATTTCTTTATCATTCGGTTGCAGCACAGAACTGTTTGATTTTAGTCATTGTATGCTTTGGCAGAAGTTGATTACAAATATTGGACGAATAAGCATGACACTTCAAAATGATATTTGTTTTATCTGTCTTCTTTTCACTGTGTAAAAAAAAGTATATTCACATACTGCTCAATGCAAGTAATACATTTATTTAGCAAGGATGCATTAAATTGTTCAAAATACATTTATTATGTTACAAAACCTAACAACAGAAAGAACCCTGGTATAAAAAAAAAAGTTTTATCATGGATTCCACAAAAATATTGAGAACTGATAATAACAAGAAATGTTTCTTGAACAGCAAATCAGCATATTGACACTGAAGCCTGGAGTAATTCAGCTTTGCCATCACAGGAATAATTTGCATTTCAAAACATATTAAAAATATTAGAAAATAGTCATTTGAATTTGTAATAATACTGTAAACTTTTAATGTATATGTGTTGTGTGAACATATATTTTGAAGCTGAGAATAAAGCTGAGATCAAGGGCCTCAGGAAAGAGTTTTAGCAGAAAAATATGCAAAAAGATTTATATTTTTTCTATTCAGTCATTTAATTGAACAACAAATTGGCTAATATTTTAATTAAGACTATATGGCTGGATCACATCTGTTCAAAATGACCATTTGTGTATGCTTGTAAATATGTGTCAGTTTAGGTGGGCTTTTCCAGCAGTCTCGGTTCCTCTCAAGGTTCTTCCTCATCTACTTAAACATCTTAAGGACTTTACTGTCACAAAGAAAACAGGAGGGTTGTAAAGCTCTATTCTTGTAAAGCTGCATGCCTTGAAACAATATGAATCGAAAAGTGCTATGAAAATAAGAATTAAAATGAGTAAAACTGATTTGAATTGCTCAGGACTAGTTTCAATATGGCTCATATTTAGTTCAAGTGAAATAATCTAAAAGTTCTAAACAGGTTATTGCACAAATCTGTTTACACTGTAAATATATGGTAAATATGGTATTGCTTTATAAACCTAATGTATTTATTTAGATGGTTGTCGAGATTTGAAGCTGAATTATTGAACTTGTCTGCAAGAGTGAAAGCTATGCATTGTTACTTTCTTTAAGAAAGATAGAAAGAGAGATGTTCAGTACACAGCACCCATGCTCTAACCTGCCAACACTAATATTTCATCTATCACTCCTCTCTCTGTACCTGTCAGCACAAATCTTTCAGATGTATCTTTAATTTTACACACACACTGAATTCTATCAGTTAAATGTCTAATTTACGTGTAGAATAGCCAGCTGAGCCAACAACCTTCTCCAGGTTTTATTCTGTTTCCCCCTGTGGAGACATGCTCAGAATTTAGGACTAGATTTCTTTATCATTCGGTTGCAGCACAGAACTGTTAGTCACTGTATGTTTTGGCAGAAGTTGATTACAAATATTGAAATATTGGACGGATAAGCATGACACTTCAAAATTATATCTTTTCACTGTGTAAAAAAAGCATATTTACATACTTTTTAACCCTTTCATGCATAGTGGTCACAGTGGACAGCTATTAAAAAAGCATTTTCTTGAATTTGCACGGGTTTTGATGGCATAGTTGCACATCAGCCTCTTCAGTGGACCCTGGTGCATCATCCTATACATTGCAACCAAGTGGCAAACCGTTGTGTTTCGATTTTTCCCCCCTCCAAACCAAGATGGCCAATGGTCAGTCAGAAATGCCAAGTTGCTCCAGAATATCCACCCATTCCTTCTATCCTAGGAGACTCTTGTTGGTAAAAAAAAAAAATATTGCAGCATCAAGCAATATCTAATGAGTCATATCACAGTAAAATTTTCCAAGTTTTGATTTTAGATTGGGAGAAAAATCTGATTAATCATCCGTCCACTATAGTGGACCTCTGGCATCAATGGCTATATTTCAGCTACAATTCATACTTATACTGTGAATATTGTTTTTGAAAAAACTTAATCTGCAGTGACTTTTTTTGACTGTAAATAAATGTATTTGTATTATTAGAATGTAATTTTCATTGACATCAAAAAAAGTTATGTGATTACATAATGTATGTGACTTGTAATGCATTACTTGTTAGATCAAAAAGTAATCTGATTTCGTAATGCACATTACTTGTAATTAATTACTTTACTTGTTAGATCAAAAAGTAATCTGATTAGGTAATGCATGTTACTTTTAATACATTACTTGACCCGTAACATTAAAACAAATCTGATTACATAATGCAGGTTACTTGTAACACATTACTTGTAACATCAAAAAAGTAATCTGAATGCGTTATGCAATGTTACTTGTAATGCGTTGCCCCCAACACTGCTCATTTCAGATGAGATTGAAAAAACGTATCGCTAGGTTTTCTCAGAGGAGGGCTATACTAGAAATGTGTCCATCTTGAACATAATAAGAATTATCAGCTAATAAGGGTAAACTGACATACTCTGGTACACTGGAGGGAGCATCTGAGTGGTTTCCACAGTTGAACCTTGACAGGCTGTAGAGATTTCTGATGGAATCACGTCCTCATGTCCTGATATCAAAGATACGCGAAGTGCAACTTGTATGAAGTTCAATTGCCTTTGCAATATTTCGCATTTATATTTTTGTATGTTTTATAGTTTTCACATGATTTGACATAATTTTATTGATTAGTTTGTTAAATACACATACTTTATCTGTTTGATTATTGTATCATGTTTAATACAGTATCTCTTCAGTTTAAACCATAAACGCATGCTGTCCACTCAAGAGGACATCTGAAAATCTCTTTGAAAAATGTGTATAAATAAATAAATAATCAAATCTTGTTTTTCATGCCCTAAGAGCAATAAAAACACATAGGGAAAAAAAATCCTGACTGAGGTTATCATAATTCATGCATGAAAGGGTTAAATATTTTTATGAAAGAAAATAATACATTTATTTAGCAAGGATGCATTAAATTGTTAATTGTAAATAATTGTAATTATGTTACAAAATATTTATATTTCAAATATAAATGCTTCTTTATTTTAATAGTTCTTTTAAACTTCATTTTCATCAAAGAATCCTGAATTTAAAAAAAAAATTTTTTATCATGGATTCCAAAAAAAATATTTAGCACTTATAATAATAAGACATGTTTCTTGAGCAGCAAATCAGAATATTGACACTGAAGACTGGAGTAATTCAGCTTTCCCATCACAGAAATAATTTGCATTTAAAAACATATTAAAAATATTAGAAAATAGTCATTTGAATTTGTAATAATTGATAGTGTATACTGTAAACCTTTTGTGTATACGTGTGGTGTGAACATAGATTTTGTCTATGCATACTTATTTTGGTGGTTTTAGTCTATGAACAGTCATTTCCAGCCTTGCAAAACAGCTACTTTCAACTGTAACCATTTCTCTTCTATATGCGTTTTAGTGTTAGTGTTCAACACTTTCCTCTGTTTATTCTGGTGGTAAAAAAAAGGGCTACAGCTGGTGATTCCAAGACAAATGTTCCTTGAAGAACTTAATGGATGATGTTGCACAAGCTACAAAACTTTTTTTTTACCTTTATATGAAAATACTGTTGAGTTTTTCCCCCCTAAATTTAAGGTATTTATGGAATTTGATGAGTAAACCAAAAGAAATGTAGAACTGCACAGTCAGATGATGGATTAAGTTCAGTGATCAGTGATGTAAACTGGTGTGGATGAGTGTGTGGTCTTGTCTGGGAAGTGTTAATCAACTGTGAGTAGAAAGGGTTCAGTGGAACACTAAACCGTAGCGCATGGATGGATTGTACTAGAGAGGCTAGTGATGTAACAGGAGAAACAAGTCAGAGCAGAGTAACATTTTTTTTTTTCTTGAATTCAGAATGATGAAATAGGAGCCGTTATTCTCCTTACTGTTATTCTCCCTCTGAAGTGATGACATGAAAACAGAACACCCTCATCCCAAACCTTCTACATCAATTCATGCTCTTTCCATTCTTAAAGGAGAACTCCGGTCAATTTTAACATTGAGCTCATTTTTTTGTACATTTGGAGTGCTGTCAATACAGAGAACAACGACAAAAATCGGTGTTGCCTACACCGTGTTATCCTCTTTTTAAAATTTGCACCCTGTTGACTTCAATGGGGCAAGTTTTAAACCTGCTTTTTGCCTCTTAACATCCTTGATGTGTCATTACAAGTGCACAGCTAATGTGAGTGATTCCTTCAGAGTGATCACGGGTGAATCTGACTGCAGTAGATGTGAAAGATATTAATAAAAGTGATGTTTATTCAACCAGCGCACATACCTGTATTTACATCCTGTTTTCGGTCGAAGTCCATAGTAATCGATTATCGAGTTCACATGCATAGGTTTAGTTACCTATGATCACGCGCGTGAACTCGACAATCGATTACTATGGACTTCGACCGAAAACAGGATGTAAATACAGGTATGTGCGCTGGCTGAATAAACCTCATTTTTATTCATATCTTTCACATCTACTGCAGTCAGATTCACCCGTGATCACACTGAAGGAATCACTCACATTAGCTGTGCACTTGTAATGACACATCAAGGATGTTAAGAGGCTAAAAGCAGGTTTAAAACTTGCCCCATTGAAGTCAACAGGGTGCAAATTTTAAAAAGAGGATAACGTGGTGTAGGCAACACCGATTTTTGTCGTTGTTCTCTGTATTGACAGCACTCCAAATTTACAAAAAAATGAGCTCAATGTTAAAATTGACCGGAGTTCTCCTTTAACCAGTCTAACAGGTCGAAGTTAAAATGCACCCATGCATGCAGACAGACGCTCCTCCCACCACACAAACACTGTATTAATCAAACACTTTATCACATCTAAGAATCAAAGACATCTTTGTATTAAGTGTATCTTTTTTCTACCCACTATTAGAGTACAGTTAGATGCATACATTTTAAATTAATTCATTTACTGCTTTTCACATGAAATGATTCATAGTAGTTTATTTATTTATTTATTTATTTATTCATGTCAGTGGATGATGGGTTTAACAGATTAACAGAGCTTGACTATATTTGAAACTGAAATGGCTCTTCACTGGATGAGGAAGATTTTCTAGAAGCCAGTATTTAGTAGCACATGTGGCAGTGACTTTTTAGACTATAAGCAATTATTAGCAAATAATTGTAACTTGTGTGTGCAACGGTGGGAGTCTTTAAAGTACAGAAGCCAAAAGCAGCCTGTTTAATTCTAAAGGTAAGAAAGAGTATGATAAACAATTGCAAAAAAAAAAAAAAAAAAAAAAAACTAATGGCTAAGGAAAAAAATAAAAATAGTGGACCTTAGGGGAAAAAATGTAATTGTAAACCTCAACTTCCTCGAGGGGAGCTGCCTTTTAGCCCTCTATGAACCCATGGCTTTTATTATTCCATCTACCTTCTTGTTCCAGCCATACTGTAGCTTATATACTTCGTCCAAATGTGCACCTCAGTTTTGATGACACTAGCCTGTTAGTATTTAATATACAGTATTCTACGTGGGGTGGACATTTGACATATTTGGTTTGTAAGCCCTAAATAAAGATACACCGTCTCCAAAGACAGCTAAATATATGCACTCTAACACACTCTGACACACACACACACACACACACACACACACACACACACACACACACACACACACACACACACACACACACACACACACACACACACACACACACACACACACACACACACACACACACACACACACACACACACACACACACACACACACACACACCATTGAGTCCAATATAACACTGAACTCACTCAATAACTCTTCTGAAAGAGTCCAGAGAGAAAAGAATGAACTTTTTGCACTATACATCATTGACAGCTGTGAAATCTCTTAATGGATTGCACTAATTTGATTGCTACCAGGACATTCCCCAGAGATGCAGGGGGAACAGAATAGTCCCTGAGTGATTTGTTGCTTTTCTGCATTCTGGAGCTCAGATAATAATTCTGTCCAAAACGCATAACTCAAACTATAAGTGGGGTGCATGGGGGCAGAGAGAGGTAAAGAAAAAGAGGGAGGAAAAAGATAGAAACAGAGTGAAAAATATGTACATAGAGAGAAGCGGAAGTGGGGAAGTGGAGGAGTATGTTAGCCAAAGGGAGTTTTCTTTCAACACGGTCTCTTAATGTTGAGTTTTGAGCCTTGAGAGAGTCAACAATAAACCTCATTCAACCCCCCCCCCAAGCCCCCCCCCCCCACACACACTCTATCAACACTTTTTTTCTTTTACTGTCCTATTGTCTCCTTGAAAGCAATGCAAATTAATTCATCATAATTAGGAGGTAAAAAGGAACAGTCAATAAACTTTTTGAATTAGCAAGGCGGATACGGCATACCCAGACATTATCATTGTCACAAAGGTAGACATCAATCTAGTCCTTTAACAATGTTTTCTCACTTGTTATACAAATTGCTCTATTACTGACTTGCTTTTTTAAACTGACCTCCAAGAGTTTTAAAAGTGTATAGTATTTGTAAAATGGTTATATAATTATTTAGTTAAAGCCACTTTGTCATGGTGATTTGCCATTTTGTCATTGTCGTTGTGAAGACTAAATTTGATCAATGTTTTGAACAGTTAATGCAGAATTAATGCAGAGCTTGATGAAATGGAATGGAAGTTTTCAGTGCATTTTCACAATCTTCAGTATGTATGCTATCATGGAGGGATTTCAATCAGAATTGATTATTTGTGCTTGCGATTTTTATTGCAACAGTAGATTCTGCAGTAACTCTTTATGCACTTTTATTTTCTTCTGTCACAAACAGTTTGCCAATAGCAGCACCTGTGAATTGGCATTCAGCATTCAACACTATGGCTGCAGGTTCAGTGTATTGCTACATGAATAATGTTTTTGGAACGACAACGTAATTTAATCATCCAAATGATTCGTAAGGCATAAAGTTAGCACATTTGACTTGGGGGATTCAGTTTTTATCCGGTGTTCCAATATGTTTATTTGAATAGGCTAAACTGTTATTATTTGCACTGAAACAAAGAGTTTCATTTCATGAAACTGTACTTGCAACACAATTTCAATTTTTGTTTTATTGAGAAACAGGGGGTTTGGCACCTGTGAATCCCTCATGGTTTCTAGTCACAGAATTGCCAAACTGAGTTTAAAGATTTATATATTTCTGACCATAAATCAGACCTGTGTTCTTATTTCATTTTATGATGGTCTCTCAAAAGGAGAAATTTAACAATACAATATATGTCATGGTGCAGAACAGTATGATTCAAGCAAATGTTCTTAGAGAAGTAGTGAAGTTTGCAAGTAGCGCTGGAGTGTTTTAAAGATTCTTTATTTATTTAACACATTTTATCAAACTGGACAAGGATAGTATCACATTGTCTTCCTCCCAGGATTCAGTGATAACATTAGCAAACAATTACAGTAATGATTTTGACGTCATAACATTTGTCACATGACCTCATCATATTGCATGTTTAATCCAGTTATCATCTTAGAACAGAAAGAGCACTAAATGAGCAGTTTTTACAGCTCAGTTTCAATCTTTTTTTCTTTTTTAAAAAGTTCTCAGCATGTCAGTTTTAAAAACCAGGAAATCTGATTCCTCATTATATCTATAAACTGATTTTATAAAATGTATTATTATTTGTTTCTTTGTCTTATACAATTTCATATACAAATGTTTATGGTTGGTAAGCTATTTTAATGTTTTTAAAAAAAAGTCTCTTCTGCTTACCAAGGCTGAATTACTTTGACCAAAAACACAGTAAAAACGGTAATATTATTATGAAATATTATTACAATTTTAAATAACTGTTTTCTATTTTGCTGTATTTTAAGATGAAATTTAATCCTGTGATAGCAACAACACTGAATTTTCAGCATCATTACTCCAGTCTTCAGTGTCACATGATCCTGCAGAAATCATTCTAATATGCTGAATATTTTTGTGTAAACCTTGATGTTTTTTTCAGTATTCTTTGATGAACATAAGGTTCGAAATAAGTGCATTTATTTTGTGTCATTGGAAATGTCTTTAGTGGCACTTTTGGTCAATTTGATGTGTCCTTGCTGAATAGATGTATTAATTTCTGCATGTTTAGATATATTATGTACATTATCTGACTTTTTAAACATTCTTTGTAGTGAGAATTGAAAGTTTTGAAAATTTGTATTTGTCATTGTTATACTTTCTCTAAAAGGCGTAAGAAATAATTTCCTGTTTTGCAGAAATGCTTCCGTTCTGATCATTGTTATTTATCTTTAATCTTTTTTATCATTAACAAAGTGATATCTCATCCTGAGATGGCCTGTTGGTCTTTGTGTTACATTGGCCTGCTATAATTTTAACACAGTGCCCAATGTAGGCAATGTTTACTCTAATTTGAGGAAAATTAAATAATAAATTAAGTATTCATTCCTCTATTAAAGTATTAATTCATCTATATGAAACTTTAGCAAGCTTTAGCGCATTTCTTTATCAAAGCGAATGATTTTTCATCATTTAAAGTGCTCCTATTATGCTATTTTAAAGGTTCCAAATTTTCGTTAGTCTCCAACAGGTTTACAAAGGTCAAAAAACTTAATTTTCTCATAATATAAATTGCAAATCACCTAATTTCTCAAAGAGTCTGAAAACGACTCGTTCGACGATTCAGCCTCTCTAAGACCCGCCTTTCTGAGAGCTACTCAGCTCTGATTGGTCAGATGGCCCAATCTGTTGTGATTGGTCGACTGCTTACAGAGCTTGTCGGAAACGAAACGCCCCATTACCATAACTGAATTTCAGCTCCGGAGGCTTCCCAAAGCTCAGCGATTGTACACACTGTAAAGACGGTAACAATGGAGTCAATATCAATGTTATGGTAATCTTTATGGGGTTAACAAGAAGATTATGCTGTTGTTTTAAAGCTGTTTTCACTCAAAAAAATAATCTGTTGAACGAACTTAATTAAATTAAGGAAAGGTTTTCCACGAAATTGAATTACATTTTTCCAACAAAATCGAAATAGTTTGAAATTATTTGTTGTAATCTTGTTGTATGAATTTAAATTAATTTAGTCATTCCTGCTAGATAAAGTTTTGTCAGGTTAACTACATTTAGTTTTTGTCCTGCCTTAAATAACCAACATTATAATTTTTGTTAATTTGACTCTATGGTCACTTCTAATGATAGACACTACTATTATACAATTGAATTATTACTTGTGCAGGACTGTAAGCGAGGTTTACACAGTGTATACTGAATGCCCACAGCCTGAGCACGAGGTTTAATGCACATATAGCATAATACTGAGCCCACAGCCTAAACACAGTCGCCACTCTTCTGCATAATGGTAACCACAAAATTCAAAAACATTACAGAAAGTCCTCTAAGTTTCTAACATAACTGAACATTAAACACTAACATTAACTAACAACATCTTTCCATTTACTGAAAAACACATAAAATAACACTTTTTCCCTAAATTGACCCTCTTAATGCAGTCCCTTGCAAAGCATGCTGGGAACTACAGATCCACTGCCCAGTTAGATGTCAGCAACAATGATTCATGTAGTTTTCACACAAATGAATTAGGTTGATTGAACACAATTAAATTAAGTTGTGACAATATTAAACAATCGTGTTACTTTTGCTTATTGTAATTAATTATTTTAACAAGAGGCCAAAATTCTTTTTTTGAGTGACATCCGGTTAAGACGAACAAAAAATATTCATGTTGACTCAATTAAAAAAAATTTGGTAAACCAAATTTTTTACAAATTACATTGATTACGTTTAATGAAATTAAGCTGGAATCATTTCTATGAAGGGTTGTGTTGTATATGCTCATTTTAATTAATGAAATTGAACAAAGAGCTAAAATCATTTTTTTTGAGTGAATAGCTAGGAACTCACCACGCCTTAATTAGTCCATTTTAGGTGTGTAGTAAGAAACTTCAAGAGAGTCTGCACACTCCGCCAAAGACAAGAGTCATCAAAAAAGCGAGAAAAAATCAATGCTTGAAGAAAGGGCAAACGTTTCGGTCACATTTGACCTTTATCAATGCCAAGCTTACAATGAAAGTATTGTTAGTCATGGTATTACGGTATGGTAACCTAACTGTACAGCTTAAATCTGAATTGGTGCACCTGGTACTGACAGAATTAACAATTGTTGGCCATGAAGAACATCTTAATCTTCGAGATTTATATGAGAAATGCATTCTCAATCAGGTACAGACATGCAGAATAATGTAGGTGATCAAACTCACTTCTTTTATCCACAGTATATGAACTGCTGTGTCCCAATGTGCAAATTAAACAGATAGGCCTACAAGAATTCCTTTGTACCTGCATCTGTGCGAATGTTGAATAAGTGTTTATACACAATATACTTACAGATTGTGATTCAGAGGAGCAAGTTGGTCCAGCTACAGTGTTTGAGTTTGGCGGGATGTTGTTCGCGGGCAGCCAATGAAGACCCAGCTGGCATAATGCAAATGTGTCACATTGTTACATATGAATGTTACGGAAGTAAGACTGGAATTACTGATTTTACTATTTTAGGCAGTTCAGAATCGGTTCTTTCTTTTTGGAGACAATAACTTTATTGAATAATGAATGAATTAAATCATTTATTTGTCATGCGCTTTGATCTTTAAAACTTTGCAGACCTTTTACATTCACAAACAGCTATTACACTAAGCATGAAAGGTAATATCTGAAAAAGCATAACAGGGACACATTAAAGTTTTATAATAGTTACTTTGTTCTGACATCAATGACATCATCATTTTTTGTTCTAATGTTAATAGTGCATCATAGAGTGACACGTCCAGCTGATTTTTGTTTTGTTTTGTAATTTTATAAACATATTGCCTCATTATCTGAACAGTGTGTGGGGGTGTATGAGAGAAAGCAGTGTTTTCTTCTTTGTGTTTGAGACATGCCTGTCTGTGCGTTTTGATGCCTGGTGTGAGTATGATATAGGCTTTGGGTGTTGGGCAATGTTTGTGTATTTTCTGCTGAACGCTGTGAGTGTTTGTAGATTTGCAGGGAATGATTAATTGGTAATTTGTCCTAGATTCGTTTTTTCCTGACCCTGTTATCCTACACACACACACACACACACACACACACACACACACACACACACACACACACTTTTTGGGTTTTCATGTTTTATGGGGACATTCCATACAATTATTTTTGTACTGTATCTTTTATACTGTAAAAACTGTATAGTCTGTGTGCCCTACCCTACCCTTAAACCTACCCATCACAAAAACTTTCTGCATTTTTACATAAAATAAATAAATAAATTAAAAACTCATTCTGAATGATTTATAAGCTGTTTTCCTTATGAAAAAAAAAAAAAAAAAAAGTCCCCCAATAGGACATGGATTTCAAATATTGCCATCTTTGTGGGGACATTTTTAATCCTTTTAAAATAGCTGCATTTTACATTTTTTAATTTTGAGCTCGTGAAGTTTAGAGAAAATATAAGGAAAAACTGAACTTTGAGCACTTTGATTAGCTGATTCCCTGTCAGTGATGATGCCGTGGAAATGAATTACAGAGTTAAAACTCACCAACTAAAATAAAAATAAAATAAAATAAAATATACATAAAACATGTCTTAATATATGATGTTATAGACAAAACTATTCTAATTGATGTTGTAAGAAGATAGAAACTGTGTTAACATGAATTTACACAGGACTAAAAAAGAAACAGAGAGGGGAGTATGCTTCCTCATTTCAGAACACCAGAACACTTACACACCACTGTTTCATCTGCAGACTGAAAACCAAAGGGCTGAAGAACAACCCTCCCAACATCTCACGAAGACCATTTACAGTCCAGTCACGGCTCATCGAGTGCAGTCATGTTATGGAGTACAGGAGCTTCCAGTCTAGAGTCCCCTGATACCCAAGTGAGAACATGCTGTGTCACAATGGAAACAAACACGCTCAGGCTTCATGGCGTGTGGGTATGACCAAACACCATACGTGTGATATGAAGTCATCTGATCCCAAAATATCCTCTGACACAGATACTCATGTGGTCATCACACCCCGTCTTCTTTACAGTGTTTGCCAGGAATAGAGATGTCAGTAAATATGCAGATTCATAATGATTGACAGCTGGAATAATTTTTATAGCATCTGTATGATTTCATTAACTTTTCAAATATACAGAAACAAGCACTTTGGCCCTTTGGACTTTTAGAAAGTATCAATTTTCACACTCTCACAAGTTCAATTCCTCCACTAACAATTTACTTTACACTAACTTTTTTTTTTTTTTTTTAACATAGGCCTACTAGAATTTTTTTTTTGACGGATTTTTTTTTTTTTTTTTTTTTTTTACGTAGGCCTTTCAGGGCTTCCGTAAATCATAGTTCTGAAAACGAAAAAATTACAAATCTGTATTTAAAAAAAACTTTCTCGCTCTTTTTAAAAAAAATAATAAAAATCAACCTGGGAAAAATAAAAGTGTGCAAAGTTGAGAAGAACACCCTAAATTATCATATCAAACTAATCAACCTATTTCCCTCCTTCTCCCACAGTTTTTCTTTTGCAGTCCTACCACCAGCACCCAGTCGTAGGGCTTCAGGTAAGTGTTTTATTTGTTTTTGAATTCTTGAAGCATTAAAATTAAGAACAGCATGGGATAAGCTCATAACTGATATGATGGCCCCGCAGTAATAACATCAGACACTGAGCTTCAGTAAATAAACAGTAGAATTGTGGAGGGGGTGACCTGCTGATGTCATCAGGACAGAATGTGTCATGATCATGAGGCTGTCATCAACAACAATGTGAAGAAGCTCAGCTGTTGCTTGCTCTACAAAATAACTGTAACTCTTCCTAATAATCACTTATCACATTCAGAGTAAACAAACTAGTGGCGAAGCATTTTGAATTGTGGCGTACCCCATCAAAAGTTGGCTATTTTACAAATAGATGTTTGAAATAATTTAATAAACAATAATAACTATAATAAACGTCTTATCACACTATAACTTTATTTATTTAGCTAAAATAATGATTAAATGCAAGTTTCCATGGTCAATTGCAGGCGATTTCCGTTCTCCCTCTCCCCATAGGTGCATG
The DNA here is from genome assembly GCF_964197995.2 of Scardinius erythrophthalmus. Classification (NCBI taxonomy): domain Eukaryota; kingdom Metazoa; phylum Chordata; class Actinopteri; order Cypriniformes; family Leuciscidae; genus Scardinius; species Scardinius erythrophthalmus. The sequence continues at coordinate 38,100,861 of NC_138222.1, forward strand.
TATATATACGCTTGTCAAAATAAAACTAAATGTGATTCGTCAGTTTCTGTTAGTTCCCTCCACAATCTTATCTTTATGATGCAAGGTTGTAAAAGTTGTAATAGTGATTCGCACTTTTGTGGGATTGAATTTGAAATTGGCGACGCAAAAATCAATCAGTTGATAAAAAAGCCTAAATTGGATATCCCAATTGTACTACTGCAAGAAACCAAGGCTATATGAATATATGAATCCAGGCAATTCCTATAACTCTGTTTTTAACCAGAAGTTCTGTCGTCTCAGACTAATATTGCAGGAGGACATGTAAAGGTAAGTACAAATATTTTCTCAATGTTTATAGTTAAAAAAAATTCTAAACATTAATTCATAAAGCCTAAGCCTGTTTATACATACTTGACAGAAAAAGGAAGAGCCATTTTATTGTGTGTTTTCATGCAATTAATAAAAAATGATATGATCAATAAGTCATAGCAAGTTGAAATAAGTGGACTTATTTCACTTAGGACTACACGCCTGCGCACATATAGGTTCCAACGCGCATACCTATAGACTAAACACATGATGCGCATGTGCACGCCGGCGGCGTTTTTGCGGGTTTGCGTTTTTGAGGTTTGCGCATTGGAATCTATTTCAGGGTTTGCGCTTTCGAGCCACCAGGCACTGTTTTGTGCGAATGAGCTAGCCGGAACGCGTTGAGTGTTTTCTGTTAGAACGGTGTCGTGTTAGCGGCCCATAAGTTAATAACTGGTGATCTTAGCAACGGAAGTGAATCAATCAAAACTAACTTTAGCTGGACAATAACTTTATTCTAGAGCTGCTATAAAGCCAAAACAATCTCTGTTAGCCTACTTTAATTTCCTATTATCACTGTTAAGCTGCTTTGAAACAATCTATATTGTTAAAAGCGCTATATAATTGAGGGTGACTTGACTTGACTTGACATGTGTTTTTTATGTTGCATGATTCAAGTTGACCTTCAAAAGAAGCTCATCTTCCCAGAAGAGGTGGTGGTGACTACACTTCAACCAGACATGGTTCTTCTGTCCAGGAGCACAAAACCCATCTTGGTTGAGCTGACTGCTCTGGGAGGACAGGCTAGCCATCTCTTATGAGTTGAAGAAGGCTATCAATATCTGATTGACCAGGCTTCTATTAAATGATGGAATGCAGCATTGTTTCCTATCGAAGTTGGCTGCCGCAGCTTCCCAGCTACATCTGTGCGCTAGTTCTTACTGAAGCTTGGGCTGGAACCTAAATGACTGAAGCTGTAGCAAAGACTAGCTCAAGGTGGTTTTGGTTAAAGAGAGATCGCAGTTGGAATCCTTCTGTAGGTGAAGGCTGATTTGGTCTTCGCTGCCCTGCTCAGGTGAAGCATATCTACAGGTTGAGGGGGGAAACGCTCATGACCCTGAGAAACCTGCTGAAGATGCAGAGGGATTTCCCAAAACCAGTGCTCTGACCACGCAGTCGGCTACTTTGAAGCTGCGTTATTTTTTTATTTGTAATTCGGTGTGCAGTTTTCATACTTATCCGCTTATTCCATACTGTTTTATGAAGGTCCACCCACTTGAACATTTCTGGCCTCGTCCCTGGAACAAACCTAATCCCCATCCTTCTGTTTTCTAACTTGTACATCTTATCTTTCTCTGATGAATGTTGATGGTTAAGATATAGAACTCCTCCCTTATGGTTCTGGACTTCATCTTCGACGAAAACATAAATACAAAAAGAGAGATATTTAGAATTACTATTAGATAAGGTAGAGAGGAACGCTAAAATATTTATATATATTTACTTGTAATGTACTAGTGTATTAATCTATATAAATGTACAATGTTAAAATATCTTCTTTTGTGTTCCACAGAAGAAAAAAAGTTTGGAACAATAGTGACAATGATGGCAGAATGTTCATTTTTTGGTGAACAATAACTTTAAGGCATGTGAACATGTTTATTGACCCCTCTGGGATCTGCACTGCAAGGTATCCAGTGTGTGTCTGTGTTTTTGTGTGTCAGCATTTCTGATGCAATCCTCTATAATCAAGAGCTTGTCTGTACAGATGCCACTGCTTTCTAATAACGTAAAATTCAAAGCCAAAGTGTTTCCTCTAGATACGCTGGTTTAATGTCTTTCTTAGTGCTCATTATATGTAATTCACTTGCTTTGAATTGAAGAGTTAATTCAAGTGAGGCAAAGGCATGTTAACAATCTGCCTTAATCATGTCTGCATTACTATACACACACACATACACGCACACACACTTTTAGTTGATATATGACTACTATAAAATTAATGGCAACCTCTTGCTGCCAAGTTTGCCATTGTATCAGCCTGTCAGAACACATTCTCTCTTTCTCATGTCATTTGTCCTCAAGGAAAGCTTGTGAACTTTATTCCATGACAGCGGCTTTTGATCACTGCAAACAATCGGATTTGGATTGGACTGGATTTTTCCATCTGTTGACGAGAAGGGGGGGGGAAGGGCAAAGTTCTTTCTTCGACTGCGCCTCGGCCCGCTTATAGTATGTGCTGACCCGATCCAGTGCCAGGCATTCTTGAGCTTGCACATGGCACAAAGTAGGGGTTGTACAGTAGGTACGCACAGATGCTAAGAGTCTTATGGACTTGGTGATACTTTGATGAAGATTTGAAGGGCATCTCAGTGCACTATAACACAGTGACGTAACAAGCCCTAGTTTACCAGACTGTCTAATGCATCACAATTTCCCATTTTAGGATTTTTAGAGTGCTGGTATTAGCAGAGACTTTGTTTGAAATATTTTTGTTGAACAATTGCAACATGGTAGACAAAATTCAGGTGTTTCAAAGGAATATTTTAGAAAAACAAGAGCCAGGTGTAGTCTAATATTCCTGTCTGTTTATGATTCCTGTAAATTATAAGTTGCCTAAGTATTGATAATTGAGTGACAGTTTCTACACTGAAAAGCTTTCAAAATCACCTTACACAGGCTCAGTGACAACATGCCAATGTTTCAAAACCCAAGACAGTTGTATATGTTCCTGGGCTGAATGTTGCAATGCATTATTGCTTAGGATTGGCAGTTAACCAAGACAATCACTAACATATATTACATTTCCATTTATCATTAATAGTTTAACTGAATCAGAGAGTGAATTATAGTTTAACGTGAGGCCAAATAAATGTACAGTATGATACATCTAAGGAAAACTCTAAAATGCAGTTAAACATAAAGGAACATTTTCTATTATATAATATAACCGTCAGAACTCATGTTGTATTAAAATCAGCTACCAATAATTACTTTTAATTGGAATGCATGTTATGTGCCTGTGTTTTGTTCAGTTGACTGTGGGGCCTGTCCATAAAAACAGAAGCATCTCCAAGACAACATGAAGATGGTATAAGATAAAGAAAGTAAAGAAAGAAAGAAAGACAGAAGATGCCTGTAGTGACGCCACAAGTTCTGTAAGCAGGGTTTGCTTTCGTGTGAATGGTGCATAAACTTTGATACCTCAGTTTGAGTGCTCAGACCAAGCTTTTAATTAATATAGCAAAGCATCACCCATTAACTACCATTCATCTTTATATCTTGACAGCATAATAGGAGTATTGGTGTCTAACATCAATGTGCTTCTGGTTTCTTTATAATTGTGGTGGAACATACAGTATGCTCTGTTTTTATTAATTATGTCACTCCAGAAGATATTAAACATTTTGATTTGAGCACTGAGGCATGCTCTGGAGTTATTTGTTTTCAAACAGACTCAGTTGGATAATTATGGTTGAACCAAAGTATTTTTGTTATGCACATCATGTAAACCAAGAGAATATTACAAACCAAACCACAGATCTGTGATGTGATGGTTTATTAACTACAACATTTAGCAGTAGGAAAACATGTTTGACATTAAATGAACAGTAGTGGTTTAGTGACAGCCTTCAAACTTCATATACATTTCAAAGCTAAACCTTTAAAATATTTGGGTAGCTGTAATTTGTGTCAAAGAGTTGCAGCAACAGCTCTGGACACATACATGCTTCAGGATGAGCGCTTTGGGAATTTTACTGTATTTCATGTCAGTCTCTTAGCAGCAATGAAGAGAAGTAAAACTCTGGACTCCATCAGGGCCAAGTTGGTGAAATGGTGCTATCAGCTTTTAAACTCGTAGGGATAAAAAATAAAATAAAATAAAAAAACACACGGCCATCCATTAAACTTCTTATCAGAGGTTGAAAACCAAAGGCTAGTCGTGATGGCTTACACTATAAGATTTCACACTGGTTTTGTAAAGTTGTAAATATTGTCTTTAGCTCTTTCCGGCCATTGATGAAAAGTAATAAAATAATTTGAAGCATGCACTGTGTACAACATAGTTATTAGCATCACCAATTGTTTTCAAATAAGTTTCCAGAAGATTCTCTTTGTCTAACTGATAGTCCCACCCCCAAATTCAAACCATTGGTTGAGCCAATGCTTGCTGGTCAGGATGATCAGTAAAACAAATGCAGTTCCCAGTTTTCAAAAGTCAGAATGCTAGATAAGATGGTGTATAATTTCCATAACAATGACTCTTTAAAGTCAGCATGAAATGAAAATTCACGTTATTTATTTTGTAAATGCATGTTATAGATCTTATTTTAAATTAGTCTCTTTTTTTTAAGTGACCTAAATTTCTAAACTGGATCTTCCAGAGAAAATAACAAACGTTTCTGGTGAAATATGCAGGATTTCTCCAATCATTTAGTCCGCCTAAACTCCTCCCCTGCAAGCTCACGTTCACCCGAATCTCAACGGCCAAATAAAACCAGGTCCCCATCCTATATTCTTTCTTTTCTTTTCTTCTGATAATCCGTTACACTAGTATATATATATAAAACTTACATATATACATATATATTATTACTTATATATTTCACATGACCTTTTTTTGTGGCTTCCTGGGAAACGAATGATACTGATACTGTCCAGTCAGATCCAATCATTATTATTATTCTGGGAAGACAATTATCTTTTATTTTACTTGATGGGAGCGGTAAGGGAACTGGAAAATGGATAGGGGCTTCTGGCCCCAAAAATGTTAAGAACCACTGTCCTACATTAAAATGTGTGGTAACAGTAGTGATTTGTAATAAATGATTTTTAATTTTTAATTTGCATATTTTGGATATGCCATCAGAGTCTGGGGATGGAAAGTTTTTTTGGTTGTTCAGTGGACTCGTGAATCAGCACAACCCTGCCTGCTACACTGGGAAGTGGTCTGCACTTCCTCTTTCAGTCAGAGAAAGACAGGAGAAAAAGAGACAGACAGCATGGCTAGTCTCATGATTCGGGGGTGGAGGAGTTGTTTGTAGGGGGGGCTACTCCGTTCTTGCACAGACACACACACGCGTAACAAAAGACTTATTCCACACACACTGCTGGACATTGTGTGCATGCATTTATTTGTCGTTACAGGAAGTAGATCCTCTTACGGAGCATGTGCTCCTGCATCATCACAGCGTTATGTGTACCATTTGGTGCTGATCTTATTACAGTCACAGTTATATAAACCTTCAGAGAACAGCTCCATATAATCACTCCTTCAGTCTCAGTGTGGCATTTCTGCTGATTCTGTCTGGCGCACATGGGGCAGCTGCTCATCAGGGTGAAAGGTGACATGAGAAACATTAAGAACGCTGTGCAAAGGTTAGCTTACTTGTACTTATAACTAGCCTTTTTAACTGCTTGAATGTCTTTCATTTCTCCTAGAGAGAAAAAAAATCCTTATTGTTACAGCTGGTAAATGTTGATTGAAACACTGAAACAGTTCATGCGTTTTAGTATTTAAAATGTGAAAAGAATATCTTTATAAGCCTGGTTTACATCAATGTATATTTTGTGTGAATTTTGTATAAAAAAAAAAAATGCACTAAGGAAGATGCAAATAAATTGTCCAAAAATACACAAAAACCTACATATGTTCTGAGTTGCTAGTGGCTGCTGTAAATCGCATGGCAAAGGAAATTCAATAAAAAAAGTTGTTACTTGGAAAATACAGGAACAAAACCACTTTCCAACATAAATGAGACTGAACAATGATCAGAGGAAACTAAGGGCTTAAATACACAGTGATAAGGTAACTAAATGAACAACAGGAGAACACAATCCAATCAGTAACCATAGAAACAAACAGAACAACGGAAAAGCAGCAAAGGGAACAAAAGGAAAACAAAACAAAAGCACAAGATCGTTACAATAGCATCCCCTCCCAAAATGAGTACAACTGAGGAGAAAGGGTGGAGGCTTTGGCGGAGAACAAGGGGCTGATGAAGGAAAACAAAACAAAAGCACAAGATCGTTACAATAGCACCCCCTCCTAAAATGAGTACAACTGAGGAGGAAGGATGGAGGCTTTGGAGGAGAACAAGGGGCTGATGAAAGGCAGGAAACAAGAGGAGATGATGGCGTGAGAAACCAGGGCAGCGATGACGGTGGGAAGAGCCAGGGAGGAGAAGAGAGCAGGAGGATCCAGGTGGAAACCCAGAGTACAGCCAGGACAAATGCCCCTGGCATATTCGAAGGAGGGAGGAGACATGGTGGCGACTTGGCCGGCGGATGACAAATGGAGACGGAGACCGAGGACCAAGGAGGAGCCAAAGGGGTGGAGGTAGAAAGCACAGCTGAAAGCCCAGAAGTCCGTGGCACAGGCAGAGTGATGTCTAATCAAGGTGAAGCCGGAGGGACAAGGGAGCTCAGTGGAACCAACTGATCGATGAGCCGAGGTGGAGTGATGGGCTTGGCGGCTGGAGGCAGAGCCAGGGGATCCTCTTGCCAAGGTGGAGTTGGAGACCAGAATACTCGAGGCAGATCCACGAAGCAACAGAGGAGACGAGGGACAGAAGGAAACAACAGATGTGTTATAGGCAGAGGAGGTGGTAGAGAGGCTGGGCTGGATCTTTGGAGACACAGGAGACTTGGAGCTGGGCAGAACCAGCAGGGATGGACGAATCAGGGAAATGGGCTCCTCCAAATACTCAAAACAGTGTGCAGAGACCAGCTGCAGCTCACCCTCAGTGGCGGGAGTGTGGGCGGGGCTCCATTCCATCAAACTCCATGAGGACACTCACTGGCACAGATGATATTGCTGGCTCGTGCACCTTGTCAGACCTCTCGTCGGGCTTGGGCTTGGGTTCCGGGGCGATGGTGGGCCAAGTCATTCTTTCTGTTGCTGACATCATGGCAGACTCGGGCTCCGTGTCTGAGGTGGGCTTTGGCATAGGCTCTGTGCAGGGAGTGGGAGGCGGCTGGCTGGGCGGGCTCTGGGACCAGAGTAGGGATGGTGACATCTTCATCAGCAGAGTGATCACCAGCACCCACTACACAAAAGTGGTTAAATTCCCTTGAGGATCATCCATGCTGCGTGCCTTGAGAGAAAAAAAAACAAAAAAAAAAAACGGAACAGTCGGGGAAGTTGGTAAGGCACACCAGGTCTAAAAGTTTCCTTGTGTGGTTTAGATCTTCTTGCTCTGGTAGACAGAGCAACTAGATAGCAGGTAAGTCCCTATTTAATCGGTGTAATAAAACTTTCTGCGTTAAGTCTTGTTACAAGTTGCTGTAATAAAAAAAATATAATAATAAAAAAAATTTAAAAAAGGCACAGGACAAACAATGAAAACTTTAATTATACACCAAAAAAACAACAACTTGGATATAAACAGCTATTAGATGCTGCTAGCATTGAATTTTGATTAACACCAGGCTATGACTCTGGGGCTTGAATAGGCACCTGGCTGAGCAGTGGGGCTTGAGCAGACTCATGTGCTGGAGCCAACACTGGAGCGGACTCAGGGTCTGGAGCCTACCTGTGGGTGTCCCAGACACACATAAATGCTAGAGCCATTATGGATAGTGCATCTTTCTGGAATTTCCCTCACTGGAACAGACTCAGGAATTTTACACTCAGGAATGGACTCTGGGAAGCCATTTTGAGATGGGAGAGAAGCAGATCAGCAAAATCAATATGGGTGAGGAGAATGCTCATGTTGCTGTCTGTTTAGGGTCTTCTGTTACGGAGTAGTAGATTCAAGAAAGATTAATAGGAAAAATATGGAGAGAGTTTATTACGACAGATGACAAACAGGTAAGTAATGCAGAAATATGGCAGTTCATTGAGATAATATTACTGAATTGGAGCTTGCAGTGGAGCTCGTGGATGTGCAGATGGAGGACCGGTGAAGGTAAGTTGACTGGTAATCCTTACTTGAACACAGGAAGACGAACGGAGACACTGGAGTGTGCACAGGGACATAGCTGGAGATAAACATACAAGTCCTTGAAAGGCAGGTAAGAGTATTCACTCAAAACATGACCAGACATCCATGAAGAGTGTTGTGCTGGCTTTTAAGGTGTGGAGCTGATGAGGGTGATTGATTGCAGGTGCAGGTGATGGTGGAGTTTGTGCAGGTGGGAGCCAGGAAGGATTATGGGAAATGAAGTTCTGAGGTGACAGGTGATCACTACAATGACTTTGTATCAGGTGTAAATGTAGAGTTTATTCATTCATCCCACATCCACTGTATCCCATTCCTCAAATAACCACAACAAGCAGCTGTAATATCTGTTACTATGACAGCAATTAAGGGAGGATTCCATATCCCTAACCCCCTTTCCCATCCCACATTGGAGAAGAGATAAGATCCATTAGGAACTTATGATGGGATCCTCCTACAATAGCGAGCTCATTGTGGGATGTGTGGAATGGCCTTATGAACCAGAGCATGTGAGAACCAGGCTCTACTTTTGGCAGAGGACATTAACACACAGAGCTGATTCAGCAAACATGCCATACACTCAAGCTCTTTATATAGATGCGCTCATTCATTAATAGTAAGTACATTCTGGACAGGATCTTTACTGATCTACAGGAAGTCCTGTTCTATATGATTTCTTTGAGTATATTTGATGGTCAGCTCTGAGAAGTTGTTAAAAAAAGACTGATAATGTTTTGTATCTGTTCAGTGTTAAAGGGGGGGTGAATTACTGTTTCATGCATACTGAGTTTTTTACACTGTTAAAGAGTTGGATTCCCATGCTAAACATGGTCAAAGTTTTAAAAAGTTAAGTTGTACGTTTGAAGGAGTATTTTTGTTCCAAAAATTGTCCTTCCGGTTTGTCACAAGTTTCGGAAAGTTTTTTTTCGAGTATGGCTCTGTCTGACGTAAGAGAGGGCGGAATTTCCTTATATGGGTCCTAAGGGCACTTCTCCGGTAAGATCGCGGGCGCGCGCGCACTCGTAAAACAGAGCAAGAGAGTGAAAGCAGTTCGCCATCAAAGCGCCCTGCCCGGCTTTTGGGAAGTCAATGTCACCAAAGAAGTGTGTTTTTGGTTGCCAGGGCAAGACAACCCTGCACAGATTCCCAAAGAACCCGGCGTTAAGGAACCCGTGGATGGAGTTTGTTTTCCTGAGCATAAACGGAGTTGTGATAGACTGTTGTTCCCTGCATTTCGACGATGATTGTTTTATAAACAAAGCCCAGATCGATGGATTTGCAGATCGTCTAATGCTTAAGGATCGAGCAGTCGCAATGATAAAGGTTCGCGGTCGTGCGTTGGAACGGTGAGTAAAACTGTTGAACAAATGTCTCTGTGTGTTGTTAGCTCGGCGCGTTAGCACAGCTTTAGCTTCGCCCACACGGCCCGCCCCCAGCCGCTCGTTTTTTTCCGGAAAGACTCGGTACAGCCAATCTTTCAATTAAAAATATAATAAAACAAAAGACTTTTTGGAGATATGAAGGATGCAATATTACTCTATAGGTACTCAAGATTAACAGGAGATTGAGTGAAAATGAGCATTTCACCCCCCCTTTAAGTTTTTTTTTCTGTGTGTCAACTTAAAGAAGAAAATAATGAATGAGGAAAATACTTCAACATTTTCTGATCATCGTGCTGGTTTATCTCCTCACCACACATATCCAGAATAGCCGTCAGGGCCAGCACGGGTCATCTGGCTTTGTTTGCTCATGTTAATCCTTTGAAGTTAGTTGAAAGATCAATCCAGAGAATATTAATAATTATTGCGATGAATTCACAACATACAAATTTTAAAGAACAAAAAGACAAATGGAAAAAATCTGTATGCAATACAGTAAAAATCATAACAATTTTTGAGTTCATTCTTCAAAATAAGAATTTTTAACAAATATGTTCAATAACATTGTGAATTTTCCATTCTGTGTTAAAAGAGCTCTAGATTTTGCCCTTTAGATTTTTGCCTTAATTTAGCAGAGGTCAGTGAACTTAGCTGCAATGTGTTTCTTCGCTGCAGTAGGAGGAAATAAATCAGTGTCATCTGCAGAGTGATTTTGGAAAGCAGCATTTGGAATATTCCACTAACAACCCAAACTAGCTTTCAGAAAACAAAGGGCCCTGTAAAAATGTCTCCCTCTGAATTACTGCATGATTTAGTTGTTGTTGAGAATGAACCATTGAGGAATCAGGAATCCTAATAAAAATCATTGAGACCCTAATGCGTATATATGCAGACTTTTATAAGTGATAATATTTACAGAATGATGCTTTGAATCTCTTAAGCTGTAAAAAACTAGATGAGGTCAGAGAAAGCTTTTTTTCAGATCAGATCTGGCTCCGATAACAGCTCAGATACATTTGTTCCAAATTACTGTTTTGTGGAGGCACAATTGAGGAAAAATGTGCTTCATGTGGAAACATTTAAATTAATTGATTTTATTCTAATCAAAATATATCCTATTGACATCACTGAATCAATGTAAAGTCCTTATGTTACAAATTTAAGGGTCAGAACAGGTAGAATTAGGGCCAGCACAAACCCTCTTTTGGCGTTAAAAAACTAGTATCAGGATTTACTAAAGACACGCCGTGAAAGATTTGCGCTGAAAAGGCGTGGACAGTTATTTTTGCGGCTGATTGCATATGCATTTGAAGGAGTTTCCCTTTCAGATGCAAAACTTATGGGAGGAGAGTATTTAAATGAATCATGCAAGGTGATGCACTAGTCAATTTACCGGTATTTGTGCCATTATTTAATGTCCCCCTGCGTCTGTGTTCTTTAATTTGCACGTCGTCAATAGACCACACACAGAACTTTGCACTCCCATCTGCGCTTTTTTGGGATTACGCTCTCACGCTAATTTGCCGTTTAGTAAATCCGACCATTAGTGTCTAAAGGTAAAAATTGTAGGTTATAGTGTGCCCACCAAAAATTTACATTATGAGGACAAACAGATACAATGCTGTGCTCATTTCTAAAGAAGCTTTGAGCACCAACTCTGAGTGTTTAAAGTCCAGCTGAGCTTCTGCCAGAGAATGTCAAGCCCACGCCCTCCTAGCCATACACTGGAAAACCGCACAGAGAGCTCACACGATAGGCCAGCTGACTGCAGCCATTTCAGCCAATGATTACACTTGCGAGGCTAACACCCCACCCTCTCTTAACCCCCCACTCACTGGGCACCCGGGAAGAGATCAGGAGGTCTCTGGGTTGCAAGGTCTAACATAGTCTTTTTCTGTGGCATTGACGCACACTCTGATACATAATTTATACCCCTTCACATTGTCAGAGATCCATCTTCTGGGAGTTAAATATCAGCCACACTTTTTGCCCTGGTGGAATTCATCCATCATATTTCAGCCTTTCACCCAATTAGTTTCAACTTATGCTCTCTATGCACAGTTTTTTGTATTCATTTAGATACAGACATGGCTCTGTCCCTTATCACTGAGCCCTTCATATCTATTAAAGTATCATCCCAGTAACTGAAGCTGGTACTGGTACTACATTCGATACCTTTACGCGGCACACCGTGCAAGAATTTCTTACCTGGGTGTGACAAGATTTCAGTAGTAGCCCTAAAGAATACAGAGACCAAAACAGTGTTATTTCATGAACTTGTGTGCACATATAGTATCTTGCATGTGGCATCAAAGGCACAGTGCATTGATTTACCGGGCATGAATATTCGCTACATTGTGGTGTTTGTCTGAAATGCGGTACATTTGGACCTTTCTGCTCATCCACCATATTTATGACCATCATTGGGGTGAAGTATTAGCAGTGAATACAAAAACATATTCTGATATAAAGGGAGGTTGAATAGCGTTGCATTAAAGTGGAGTATATTGTACAATTTTTCTAAATAATTAGGCTATTTGTTATATTTTGAATTCATGTTTTAAAAAAGATACAGCATGGCATGATGTCACATCATGACCGATGCAGTGTCTGAAGAAATTTTGCGTGTTTAAAGTCTAATGCTGATTTCTGTGAAGTGATCATGGATCAAGCTTGAACAGCATGGATAATCATGTGCTGAGTGAACACAATGCGTTAAATATGCTGTCATTCTCAGGTGTAGGTTCAACAGGTTCATCATGTGGTATTTACATATAATTGATTAAAAAAGTATTTTTTCCCCTTTCCATTTATATTTTATGCATTACTGTAATGCATATTGTTATGTGACAGCCCTTAACAGTTAATTGTACCAATTAAAGGGATAGTTCGGCCAAAAATTATATTTAACCCATGATTTACTCACCCTCAAGCCGTTCGAGATGCATATGTCAATCAGTTTTCAGACGAACACATTTTCAGTTATTTTAGAAAATGTCTTAGATCTTTCAGGGGTTATAATGTGAAGTAGCCTAATGGGGTCCACTCCTTCAAGTCCCAAAAATGTGCATGCATCCTTCACAAAAGTAATCCATCCGGCTCCAGGGGGATAAACGAAGGCCTTCTGAGGGTAATCCGTGCGGTTTTGTCGTAAAAATATACATATTTAAAACTTTATAAATGAAAATAACTGGCTTCCGGTAGCGGTCGACGCGCGTTCACGGAGATGGATGCTGGCGTATGACGTAGGACGTAGCGTAGGAAGCGTCGTGACGTAGAACGAACGTTGTTTGCCAGAGCAAAACAAAACTCTACGTTCGCTCTACGTCACAACGTTTCCTACGCTACGTCCTACGCCAGCATCCATCTCCGTGAACGCGCGTCGAAAGCTTCCGGTTTATAAAGTTTTAAATATGTATATTTTATGTCATAGCTATTTATCTATACATGTGTCTGACAGATTTTGATAATTAAATGGATCATTTTGCATGTGATGGCGCACACGTTGAATATGTTTACAAACAGTATGACTATTTCACACCATGTGCATTTAGTTATTGTGCAAATTGTAGACAATAGTTGCATGCATACACTTCACTTGCTTAAAGGGTCATTTCACCCATTTGAACATTGTTTTTTTATTTAAAGTGGGTCATATATTTAGTCGAAATGTAAAATAATTTTTGAATTTGGTGCCTTCGTAACCGAGAAAAGACAAAAAATAACTTCAGAACGCATTTGTATGAAAGACAACAACTCCCACAATGCACCACATTGCACAGCTCCGCAAGCCACTCCCACTAATCCAGAAAGCGCATACAAGGCTAGCTACTACCAGAGCTTGAAATTCATTTCACATTCACACAAAATGTCTAGTTAGTTGGCGAACTCATATAGTGCATTACTCCTCGTTTGTATTTCTTTCGAAAAGGTGAATTATTGCATGGTACCTGGATGTTCAGTCAGAACATATGCGGTGCGAAACTAGGATAGTTCTCAACACAAACGTCCGTGTCCTCGTCTGATTCAGAGATTTCGTCCAGGAGAAATTGTCATCGTTGAAATTCTTTGCCGCAGACGGACTCTATCTCTGTGTTCGTAGCGGTTCGTAGCTGCATTGTGAGATCACCGGCGCCACCAGTCCGCCCTAACTCGAGCCAGTCCGGGCTCCTCGTCCGCGGCAGGCAGGTCTTCTGCCTCGGCTGCTCTTCGCTATAATGCGGCTTGTAAAGGTAGCCACAGACACCTGATTCAAGCATCAGACTTCCGAAATCCTCTTCTTCTATATCATATTGAGCACTCTCCTCCGCTATTGTCATAACTTTACATCTGTCTCCACAGCGCCTGTTAGCTTAGCTTCAAACAAGATGGAGGATATTGCTTTCAGTTTCAGAGAGTAAAGTCCCACCCACTGATCTGTAATAGGTCTGTAGCGTGAGCGCGCCCCACCCTGGCAAAGATGAGAAACTAGTGTCTGTAGTCTTAACAGAAATCCCCCCCTCTAACACTTCCTCCTACAATGACGCAAAATGACGATTTTTGCGTCATTGTAGGAGGAAGTGTAAGAGGTAAATAACAGATTTCTCCCGTCTCAGGGGAAAATGAGAGAGTGTTGCACGACCATTCAATAGTATGACTGGGTTTCTAACAATGCAAAGCTTAATGCAAATGGGTGAAGTGTCCCTTTAAAAAGAAATTAAAATGTGTGAGCAAGAAATTAATTGTTCAAAGATCTGAACTTATTGTTATGAGAAAAAAAAAATCTCATTCAAGAACTTAGCCAAAGCGACTGAGAAAAACTGATAGTAAAATGAAACTATATACAGTAGATATCATTATAGATGCACTATAAAAACTAAACTAAAACTAAAACCTTACAAACTAATGTTAGTGCCCATTTTAGTCCATATTGTATATTCCAGCTATCCAGTAATATCCAAACATGCAAAAACCGAGCATCCAATATTATTAGAAAATATGTATATATGTATGTTTGAATATCTATGAATACAAATGAGTTGTGCTTTGAATTTGTTATAGTGTGGGCACAGTAGTGAAGATGTTCAGAACTTTCTGTTCAAAGTTTTGGATGTTCAGGTAAAGAAAAAATATGGTTGCATAAAATCAGTTGAACTAGTTTTAACTGGCTAACATGTATAAACTGGACTCAGAAGAGACGTCAGGATTAGCAAACCAGGAATGGAGTTCCGTGTTCACTTGAGTCAATGACTTTCTCAAGCTTTTCAGTGACGCATACAAACATAAAATTACTACAGCCACCAAACTTCCTTTTCTTTGTTTTAAACAGACACACACTGCATTGCATGCTCTTGAATATGTTTATGTAATTAATTATTGTTTATTCACCCTCTAAATGACTTCAGAGTGGGTCAATTTATTTATTTATTTCTTACAGATTTCAAAACGCTAAGACATACTACACTCAAATTACTATTAGACAAGGAGACAACAGTAAAGCTACCATGGTATTTTGATATATTATGGTACTTACATGGTGCTGCAAGGTACTACTTTAAAAAATGTAGGTGTTGTGGCATTTTGAAATCCTTTTTGGGATCCTTTTTACTGGCATCTATAAGCCAGACAGCGGTAGATGTTTTGCTAATGGCTGGAATCTAGTTGTATAATAATGCATTTACCCCCATGCACGTCATTTATGTGAATAACTGAGAAGAGTTTTCTATGTGGCAAAATGCCTAACAGTTGAAGGAACTACAAATTGTTTCACTGGAAAGCCAGTCATATGAATCAATGCAGTCATTTCCCGTAAGGCAAGAGTTAAACCTGTCTGATCAGGTTGTTCTTGCATGAGTGATCCACAATTTTAGCATGACATCACAGTTCCCTCCTACACTGGGGTCCCAATTCAGAGCGAAGAGAGGTGAGGGAAAGTATTTGGACCCACTCACTACGTCAAGATCTGTACTGAAGTAATTTTTCTCTCATTGTTTCTGCAGCTGGATTGTGTGAGTTTTGTTGCTTTGCATAAGAGGTCAGATTGAAGCCTTCAGGGCAACAGCTGATGGAAAAAGATCACACGAAAAATCATAACAATTATACCTCGTCTGCTCTTACGGCCTCTTTTTCTCCTCTTTATTCCATGGAAAATAAATATACCGATTCTCTTTTCTGCATTTAGTAAATAAGTTTGTCGGTAAAAAGAAAATGGCTAGTGTTTCTGCATGTTGTTCCTCAGTGTCACCCAGCGGAGGAGGGCTGCAGGGGGCAGATTATGTCTATATACTGTAATTAAATTTCATTATGTGGTTTTTCTGACATCAGCGACAAACATCACCCATTTATTTTGACCTAAAGGGCCGTCTTTCCTCATTTTACATAACACCAGCTTTCCTTCTGCCTCTCTCATTCTCTCTCTTGGATGGAAATGCTCTATTGTAGCATTTTAAGGCAACATGGGGCCGATTCTGTGTTTCTGACTCTGTTATAGTGCTTGTGTGGGTGAAGATGGCTAGTCTAGAGGTCACTGTCTCATAAGGCAGAAAGCTGATGAGCTTGTCATGAGGTACAAATGCGCAGCCGTGTCCTCTATAAAAATTCACAGCGACTTCTCTCTTGCCCCAAACCTCAGAACAGAAACATTGAGGATAAATTAATATTTCGATAAAACATGAATAACTAATAATAAAAAACAAAACATTGGCGTAAAGAAAATTATTTTTTCTTTTTGGTTTGATTTTTAAAAAAAATTGAACTACATTTAGAAGTCTGAAACCAGTTGAAATGGACTCCTGGACCAGAGCTAATAGACAAGAAATCACATGAAGTCAAGAGGTTTTTTTTTTTTTTTTGCAGGATTCCTCTCTTAATTTTGCTCAGTGGGATTCTGAACATCCGTTAGAAAAAAGCAGAAATAATCTTCTGCTGTCTTGTGCTTGGGTTACTCACATGCTTGTAGATATCATCTAACACGCAACAAAACAGACCTGTGCAATATGTTATAATGTCTTCTGGCATTGATATTCTGAAATTACAAGAGATTTGATAAGTCTTAGAACATTCTGCAACATGTAAATCTACACTGAAGAGTGAGTTTTACTTCATGTCGAAATGGCTAATGTTTTAAAGCTGAGTGAACAATGGTAAACCATGTAACTGAGCGTGCTTGCTGGAGGAAAGTTTGGCCTATTTGCTTTACTCAGAAGAAAAGCTCGTAGATCATTCACCTTACAAATGCCCATCCGACAGCCTCTCAGTGCGGTTCAGCTTTCCTCTGGCCCAGGCGCTGATGGATATTTCACCAAACAGATGTATTTCGTCATCATGCTGCACTGTTTATTCGCACAAACATGATCTGAAAAAGTGTGAAATTGCTGTGGAGAGATTTGGGACGTTGCGGGCGTAGTAACATAGAACAATACTTCCATCTAGTGGTGAGATGGAGTTTGTGTTCACCCTCGTGTTTGAGGGGATTTGTGAAGGTCAAGTAGTGTGTTTGTAAGATGATAGATGGGGCTTTTATGTTCGTACTGTGCAAAATCTTTGACTTTCTTGCATTTTAGAACATATTAAAGCAGGATGTGTATGAACGATAAAAAAAATGAGTTCACGAGTTCCTCAGTCGTTATCATTGGGAGCCGTTATCAGTGAAACATACAAGGACAGCTGGCGCTGTGCTAGAGGAAACCTGCTGGATCAGGAATCAACCTTTACACACATTTTTCAGATTATTCAATATATTGCGGACAGAGAGAGGGAGAAATGTGTGTGCGTTGACGTTGAGATGTGCTTTTTTTCATAAAGTGTTTCAGACCATAATGTTGAAATCCTCTCTGATCTACTGTATGTGATTTTGAAACATGCTGATTTTGGGATGAATTATGGGTCCTCTCAGGACAGTTGTCGGGGAGGTTTGCCACGTGCTGACTTGCAGGGGATTTGGAAAGGAAGACCCGGGGTCTCTAGCTCTCATTTGACACTGCACAGGGTTAGGAGAGGTCAAACCTATGCTACTCTAGAAAGAAAGAAAGAAAGAAAGAAAGAAAGAACGTGGAATTAAAAATGTTAAAACTGAGAACTTATAAAGTTATTTTATGTATGTGGTAGATGGAATTGCTATTTTCTTTATCCAAGCTAAATTACTGATTCTTGATTGCTTTTTTTTTACACACTATTGTTCAAATGTTTGGTATCATCATTCTGGTATAAATGCATTCAACAAAAATGCATTAAAGTGAAGACATTTCAAATAAATGCAAATTTTCAACTTTCTATTCATTAAAGAATCCTGCAAAAACTGTATTACAGTTTCCACAAAAATATTCAGCTGCACAGTTGACATTGGCACATGTTTCTTGAGCAGCAAATCAGCATATTGATGATTTCTGAATGATCATGTGACACTGAAGACTACTGATTCAACTTTGCCATCACAAGATTAAATTACATTTTAGAACATATTAAAATAGGAAACAGTCATTGTAATAATATTATATACTGTATTTTTAAATGCATTTAAATAAATTCTGCCATGGTGAGCATAAGAGATCGTGCCGAGCTTTAAAACACACTTTAAAATGATATTGGCCTTGTGTACATTTTCATTCTTTAACAAGCACAAATCAAATAAAATAAACATTCCATTCCTATTCCAATCTTAAAAAAAAAAAAAACAAAAAAAAAAAAAAAAAAAAATGAATGATTGAATTAATATTATTTTAGATCCTGTTTAGGCAGTGAATGATAGCAAAATAGATTACCCCCCCCCCCCCAGATTCCCAGGTTCCTGAGAGATGATGCAGAGGTAGGCTACAGTACAGACAGATCTCAAACACCATGTGGGAATATTCACTAACTGTTAAAGATTAGACATGGGCTCTCCTGGAGGAGTTTATCTGTAAGAAGATCAAATGCGCTTGTTTTTTTTTTATTTATGTATTATTCTGTGGTGGAACTTCAGATAGAGAAAACAGATGACTGGATGCTGACCATTTGACATCCAATATCTCCCTTGCAGAGTAATAAGATTTATTTTCAGTCAGACCCGCTTTCAACTGCAGTGTGTTTTTGACCCACAGGGTGGCGCGCCAGTGTTTTCGACGACACTTTACTTTACGACTATCTCCTGCGCTTTACGGCAGCTGCTAATGTCCACATGGTCGCTCGTGTTGTGAGATTGCCCGAGTTTTAAAACAGTTTGGAGTTGATTTTACACTTCAAGTGTATTCCAAACACATTAAAAACATGGGGAAGACTAAGAACACCAAATTCAAACGACCACCGTTTTCTCCTGATGGTCTTGCAGCGACTCCTGTTAAACAGGCTGTTGAAGAATCAGAAGATGAAGACTCTCCGGCAGCGGAGCTACTCGATAAAGTAAGCTTCCAGTACTGTGACAACTCTACAGAGTTGCAGTAAATTATGTCTAGGAATCCGAATACCCCAAAACACTGAGATAAAAACAGTATTAGTGTATCAGGTTAATATGGAGTGTGTAATGACTGTGTCAGCTCTTTCTCTGATGGGATGTTGACATTGAATAGATAAAGCGAGTCAGCAAACCTTCTTTACTGCTGAACTGACTGATGCAGCTGTCAAGCAAGTGAAATTCAGCTCTTCAACTCTGAACCAGCCAGTCTTTCTTAACTTGCATAGGTGGGTTCAAATATATCTCTGTTTGTAACCCTCTCTCTCTCTCTCTCTCTCTCTCTCTCTCTCTCTCTCTCTCTCTCTCTCTCTCTCTCTTTCTCTGTCTGTCGGTCTGTCTGTATAATGTACAGTTACAGAGTCCATCAGCAGATGTGCGGGAGTACGCCTGTGCCAGTATCTCTCGTGTTGTACAGCAGAGTCAGTCGATCCCAGGATTCCTCCAGAGAGATGCAGTCAGGAAAATTGGACCTTTACTGCTGGATCGCAGCCTGGTGGTCAGAGAGACTGCTGCTGGAGCTCTCAGGTACACACACACACACACACACACACACACACACACACACACACATACACACACACACACAATCTTAAGTCTATCGCTCAGGTGAGACTGACATTCTACACCTGAGCTGTAGTACTATTCAACCACCATGGAGCTGAACCACATATTTTCACAAGCGTACAAGTGAGGGCTTTTTACACGTAAAATATTATGTTTCTTTCTAAACCCTGGTTAAATGGAATCCTGGGTTATCTTGCTTCACATTTCACATTGCTCATAATTTACTGAGGTAAACAATAAGTTGGCGTGTCATACTGTACTTTCCTGAAACCCAGGTTAGTGTTCTTATTTGCATAAATGCGGTAAGGGCTGGACTGGGACAAAAAATCGGCCCTGGCATTTTGGCCCAGACTGGCCCACTACATATGATCATAAACACCATATGAATATGTATATCAACTCCTATTCCTTAAAACCACTAATGCCGTGTAATGAGTGAGTAGAAACAAGTGAGAGTTAACAGATGAAATAAGTACAAAATAGTCATTTATTAATACAATTGAACTATACTCCTAAGTGATGAATCCTAAAACAAGCTATAAGCTGTATTGGCATAGCAATACCAGTGTTTCTCACAGGATTTTTGGTAAAACTGTGGTGGCGGACCTCGGGCCTTCTAGGGGGGTTTGGGGGCATTCAAACCTCTTTTAGTTACAGTGTCTGTCTACATTACACTACTACATAATAATAGTTATAATATTAATCCCATAACAGTAATAGCTATATATTGTAATATATATGTATATGTATGTATTAACTACATGAAGTAAATACTGAAAAATAAAGGAAACTTTCATAATTAGTTTTGTACTAATTTCTATACTTGAAAGAGATAAGCACATGATCTTTTATTTTGACGGAAACTGCATCAAGCTTTTATTTTGGTGAAAAACATGGTTTACAAATGCGTCTCATTAAATTTCTAGTAAATTGCGGTAATCGTCAACTATGCAGATGTGGAAATAATGCATAACTGGGCAATGGGTTCCTACATTCATGACATAGCCTAAGTTGTTTGAAAGTAGTTCTGCTTACCACAGGCTCTACACTCACTCATCTCTCTCCTCATCCTCCTCACTATCATCATCATCAGCCACTGGAGCTGCAGAAAACATATTTGACACATTTTACAGGGCCTGTTTCTATTTTTCACACTATTTCTCTGCACATTCCTTGCGTTTCTTCTCCATCTCTCTATTCAAAATCGGACTATATTGACAGATACACACTGACACTGCACACTCGCTCAGAGCCCAAACGGGGAGGCGTTTAAAGATGTGATTGGGCCAGCCCAGTGTCAATCAAGAAAAGAACCAATGGTCTGCTGATCATGGGCCGTTCTGTTAAAAAAAAAAAACTAACTCTGATTTTTTTTGACCAATGCATTACACCGGCACAAACCCAGCGCCGCCAATTAAGCAAAACAAAACAAAACGAATGTATGAGTTTTATGGGCTGTTAAGACAAAAAAAAAAGGTATGAGATGTCAGGGCTCGCAAAATTTCAAAATCACTGGTAGCCCTTCAGGCAGGCACTCTTCAGATTTTGGTAGCCCGAAATTACTTTTACTAGCCCAAATAAAAAGACAATTTTTAATGTAGAAAATTGGTTAGGAGTCAAAACATGAATCAAAAACTAGTTTCATTAACATGCAGATGGCAGGGTTTTTTTCATCACTGAGGTCCCGAATGTGAGGTAGGCTAGTTAGGGTTTTCGGGGGCTCCCCCGAGAAAATCTGATCTACATATGTGCATTTCAAGACGTTTGAAGGCCAAAAAAAGGATAAGAAATAGCTTTAAAACCATGTCAGCGGGCAGTAGATTATTTGTCATTATTACATGGCGGTTGAATTCTAATGTAGAATGCGGTCTGTTATTTCTTGATAACAGACCGCTGCTAAGTAAAACACACCGTTGCCATGAAAATCAGAGCGTTGCTATGGACGCAGGATTCTAACCGTAGAGACGAAATGGACTATTTTCCTTAGCGGAAGCAATACAATCGTTTTTAAATTAATAAACTCCTTTTTAAAACAATATATTGTGTCAAATCATGGATTTATTTGGTGGGTAGCCATGTAATAAGCGGGATAATGTAGAGCAAGGTGGTTGTTATAGCGAATACAACCCCTTCAGGCTGATTCAAGACCCCTCCGCGCCTGTCGGGGTTGTATTCGCTATAACAACCGCCTTGCACTACATTATCCCTTACATACCCGCTCTCACTTCTTATCCATCACTCTTTGTTTTTCTCTCAGTCTCCTCATCTTGCCCTGTCTCTTCCCCTCCTAAAGCTGAACTTTTTTGAATTTACTGAAGGCTACAAATTGTACTATATTAATTCTTAACATGTACACATTCATTATTAATCTTGTGCCTAACATGATGAAAACGGCTTTGTTAATGTTTCTTGTCCCCTCACAATGACAGTAAACTATTTATTACATTATGAGTCACGTAACATATAGGCCTATTTTTAGTTCAAAATGGTGAAATTAGACAAAAGTATATTCGTTTGCCTGATCATTTTTGTCATTCGTTTCACATTTATGACCTAAAAAAACGATCAAATATGAAATGTTTAGTTTAGCTACTTACATCTTATCTCGCACTTGACCGTAAACTGAAGCGTCGAGTTGCTTTGCTCAAATTCACGCTCAGCAGCTTCTGTGAACATAAATCCCGCCTACTTTGATTTGATTGGTCATCTCAAATATTCTGACATTGACGAGCAGTGGCTGGCCAATGAGGCTCAGGTGAACACACACACACTGTCCTCTGTTTCTGACGTGCGCTGTGCTCGGCGCCGCTGCGGATTGAAGATGAAGAACGCGCTGAATCTGATTATAACAAGACTGAAGTGAACAATATTTCAGACAGCCCGTCGGGCAGGCCGGTTATGCATTTTGGTAGCCCGACTGGAAAACACAATAGCCCCGGGACGTCAGGCTAGCGATTTTGCGAGCCCTGGATGTATCGGCCCAAAAAGCACGACGGCCCACCGGTGAAGTGCCCGGTCTGCCAGATGGCCAGTCCACCCCTGATTGCGGTGTCAGTGTCACTGATTGGACTAACATAGATTTTAGGGGTGGGAATCACCAGAGGCACCACGATACGATATTATCCCGATACTTGGGTCACGATACGATATTATTGCGATTTTAAACATATTGCGATATTCTGCAATATATTGCAATTTATTACTTTTTTCCAAATTCAAATTATGTCCGCAAAGGAAAACTGTCAACATCTGTTTGTTCATGTCACATCAATTTTAATAATCTCCGTTAATAATCTGCGTTAATAATCTGTTACACAGAACTTTATTATATTAAATATTAATCAAAAATGATTCACACCTTCACAAAATCCAAACATTCAGTGTAAGAGTAAAACAATGACATAACATTATTTATAGTAAGTTTATTTGATTCACATCTTATTTTGAGTTTTGACCTCGACAACCCAACTGCATTTACCGCAAACAGTCTAAACTAAAAGATTGTTTTGGTTGAATCGGTTCAAAGGAGTAGTTCGCGAATCGGACGTGTCATTAGCGGACTTGTACAACGCGTGTGATTATCCCGGCAGTCAGGACATCGCACAAGATTTGTCAACACAGAAAACATTTCATCATTGGATTTTGTTGTGTTTATTGAAAGTGTTTTTCATGTCAGCTGAATGTGCGGAACGCTTTTCAGAGAAGATAAGGCAACGTAAAAGTTTTTCTTCTTTTTTTTTTTGCACAACACCCAGCAGTAATTCAGGGAAAAAATACCCGAATGCTGCACGTGAAACTTCGGTCTTCCGATCTTTTACCATCGTGTCAATTCTCAATTGATTTTGATTAATATGCGCGAGGGAGCGAGAGTGAGAGAGAGCAAGACAGTTTGAAGACGACGAGGGTGCGCGCGCGCGACCGGGGCTCTCTCTCTCTGCTCGTTCTGCCCATAATATGCACATTATCGCAAGCGCAGCAGTCATGTACATCACTCACCGATCAAATAAGGCTTTGGCGAGACAAAACATTGCTTGTGAGAGAGACGCGTGAGTGACAGAGAGACGGAGGGAGAGCAGGGAAAGGAAATGCAGCTGAATGAATATGCTGCGTGTTTTAAATTGCGTAAAAAAAAAAATTATAACGAAACGCAATATGTGGCCGGTGTTGATTCTGTGGCGCACCGCCACGAATTAGTCTATGCGTGGGATTTCTTTCTCTGATGCTGCCATGTTTATTTTATCTACGTCCTCCTGCATGCTGACAGTCAACCCGACAGTAACCCCGCTGACCTCACCAGAAAACAAACAGCACCATCTAGTGGACTGAATGAGCAATTGATTTTTAGCATTCTACTACCAAAGTTAAATTCTCATGTGTAATTTAAATAATAAAAGATCGATACATGGCTTCCGTGTATCGATACAGTATTTGCCACAGAAAATATCGCGATACTATGCAGTATCGATTTTTTCCCCCACCCCTAATAGATTTGCATGTGACCTGTACATAAAGGGTCTGGCTATGTGCATCCTCGTATTATATTGCTGACTCTACTTTTTCCTGAATGGACTATAAGATATGCATCTTCTTCACTCAGATTGTGAAACTTTTCATCACCATTTGACACTTTTTCCTCTCAAACGCTGAAACTACTGTTTATACGACAAATTGTGTTTCTGTGACTGCCCAAAACACATGAATAAGAGGCAATCAATTTGCTGTCTTTTGCTAAGCATCTAGCTGTACTGCATCCGTTCACACTGTACAAATTTACCACTGCAATGTAGGGTTAAATCCGTAAAAGCATTGCTGTAAAAAGCGACACAAACCCTGCTTTTAAATTACAAATGTGAATTGTTCTTCTACCCAGCGTTAATAGGGTTTTAGAATAGCAATAACCTGAGGTCAAGCGTAGTGTGAAAAAGCCCTATAGAAACTGTCACACAGACTGCGTGAAGAAGTCTAAAAAGACTACTTCAGCATTTATTGTGTAGAAAAGAAAAATGGTAAATATGTATGTCATTATTTCTCTCTGGAATAGTTTTTCTAATGAACCTCTTAGTAATGATATGCTTGCTATCACTTTTACACAGCTCTTTGATACAAGACTCCTCTGCTTTGGGGTTTATTCTGTAAAAATGACCCTCTGTTTTACAGGAATCTTAGTGCCTGTGGAGGCCCTGAAGTATGTGAGGACATGGTGAGACAGGATGTGCTGACATCTCTGTCTGCTGTCCTGAGGGAGGTATGAATCAAGGATCAATTCACTTCAAACTTTTCTCTGTTTACGTATATGATGAAACACGCACAGGCTAGTAACGCATGTATGCGAAAACCATCTAAATGTGTAAACTATAAATATAAAATATAAATGCTATTTTATAGCTAAAATTTAAACGCTTAAAATAGGCTTACCATCGTGAATGAGGGTAAGACAAAACACATTTTGGAAGAAGGATTGATTATGTATTGACTTTAAATTAAAATTTTGTTAATATTGAACAAAAAAAGTTACATAGTGTACCTTTAAATGGGAAATGAGTTAGGTGTACTGTACTGGCCAGTAACTTCCAAAATAGTCTTAAACCAACATAAAAAAGAATTGATAAGATCATGGATCATTATCCTGCCTGAAAAATTGTAATATTAACACCGCCCACCCCTAGTGAGGAGGAGACATTTTTCTATTTATTCATGAGACTCTGTTGTGTGTGTTTGTGGAGAACAGTGCTGTGCTGGATTTGACGTGACGACCTCTCCTGCTATGAAAGGACAGAAACACACGGTTGAAGACGTCGCCAATGAGGCAGTAAATTTACTTTGGAACCTCTGGTAAGACTGAGCTCAAACTAACTCCAAAGTCTTTTTTGTGGTCATGACAGATTGACGTTTATACCTAACAAGAGTATTAACAAATGTCTTAGAAATGCTCTTGAGTGTTTCTTGTGACCACTTGACAGTGCATCATTATGCTTTATAGTGTCCCTAGGGCAAGAGAGACACATTCCCGGTTACTCCTGGTTACTGTGGTTAAATGTATGGGCTTTTTCAGATTTTTCAATCTAATAGACAAAATCATTTTGCTTGCACAATTTACACATGAACGCGACCGGAGATGCCGGAAAAACGAACTGAGAGTAGCAGCTATCTCTCTTCACATAATGTTTACGCATTAGGTCAGTAGACGAAGAATAGGCGCTCTTTTGTGGCTGTTTGAATGTATTTGTTTTTGACTACCTCTGGAAGTGGTTGAAAATGGACAAGCTCAAAATGTTTTACACCCTGTTTACACCTGTATTTACCGTCGTCCACTTGTGATCCGATCGACCAAAACACATCCTAATACCAGGTCTAAACAGGGCCTAGATTGATCAGTTATCATATTAAAAGAAAAGTAATTTAGCAAAACATTTAGTGATGACATTTAGAGTATTACTTAGCATGTACTTAAATTAAAACAAAGCATGAAGAGTTGTGCTGTAACCGTTCAAAATACATTCAGAAAGTTGACAGGGTTGCAGTCTTGTATGATCTGTGTGCCTCTGTCTGTTTTCTTTGTGGCTGTGTAGTGAGAGCAGTAGCAAAGCAGTGTCAGTGTTCAACAAGTCTGGACTTCTAGATATTCTTCTACACTGTCTACAGAGGCACCCTCAGAATATGGAACTGGCAATATCAGCAGGTACACACACACACACACATACATCCTGACTGAAAGATTTGTATCATGGTTTACACAAAAATATTAAGCAGCACAGCTAATTTTAACATTGATAATAATAATAATTATAAAAGATTCTTGAGCATCAAATCAGCATGTTAGAAGTATTTCTGAAGGATCACGAAGACAAGTTATTTCAAGTTAAATTCAGTTATTCAAAATAGTGCTGTTTTTACTCCCCCTCAGATTGTTACATTTCATTCTCACACTCCTTTATTTGGGACTATTTAGAGGTTGTTTGTGTATGTGTTTTTTTCCCCCTGTGTAGCTCACTGCTTGCACACAGTAACAGAAGAGAACTCAGAGCTGGTGCGCAGTGTGAATGCAGGGGTATTTGGCATCTTGGACAACATTCTGTCCACCACACATACCAGTATGGAATACACTCTCCTTCGCACACTGGCTGCAGGTAAAACAACACAACACTGGACGTGTAATAAATATTTTTACTAAATACATTTACTACATCCAAACTTTTTTACAACATACAGATTAGGGCTGTCACTTTATGTTCGATAATCGATTGTACAATCGGTCGGACCAACCAACGCAAGTTTAAAAAATGAAAATAGGGAATCGATTTTAACGGTCTTTTCTAGGAGCGCTTCCAGCTCGTCACGATACGCCCGCAGCGAACGCGCGTCACATAGCAACTGCAGGCTCTGACAAACACGCATAACAGCAAATTATACTTCTGCATAATGTGTCTCTTTTTACAACTAAACTGTGCATTCTGCCGGTATGCAGACAGTCTCATGCATACAGATACAGATTCGGGCTACGGTCTATAATTGCCTATGTAGGCGAAATTTGTTTGACATTTTTAATCGTAAACACAGGCATGTTGAAGACTGAGGTAATGTTTTTCATTTATGCTATGGCAGTCCACTCTGCTGTTTTTCGAGAATGTTGCACTCCTGTTTGTCACTGTGTACGAAACTTCACGCCAATAAATCATCAGAAAATTTGCTGATTTGTGCGCGTTTCAAGCGCCCTCTTTACGTTCGTCCTAATGCCTGTTAGTTGTCTGTGGATTTCCCCATATTTGGCGTTTAAAATGGAAACGTCTTTAGACATGGAAAATCGATTTTACAATCGATTCAATGAACACTTATGTCTCAAAAATCGAACAGGATTTTTTCACAAAAGTGACAGCCCTAATACAGATGGTACTCAATAAGAATGCTTTTTTGTGGCAGGAAAAACATTTCTGCTCTTGACCACTAAGTGGCGCAATAACCATAGATGTGATAAATGTTAGATTATGTCCATTATTATTGAGTGGACTTATCACAGCTCGTTTTCGCGCCATGTGGAGATTACAAAAAATCACATTCACATAACCAAATGTAGTAATCCAAAGCCAATGTAAGCATTTGCTGTTTATGAATTCAGACAGAGCAGGACATGTCAAAATTGTGTTTACTTTTTCATGCACTTTATAATGCACTACCAACACCCGCATTCCATAAAAAAAAAAAAATCTTAAGCCTAAGTATTATGTTCTAATCTCCTATTAATATAAAAAAAAAAAAACTATAGAAATGTGAACTATCAGGCTACACATTGGCATGGGAGTATTGAGAGTGATAGCGTAGTTTTCTAATAGGCTTTATGAATTAGGCTTTGCAAGGAGTATTAGGAGTGATAAGACAATAGCCTTGTGAGCAGGGCTACAACACATGCTGCAACTGCACTTCAGGCTATTCGAGCTCATGGCTTGTTCACAGGCTTTAGCCTCTAGTTTAATATTTGTCACAAATAAAAACATTTGAAATGTACATTTGATTTGATTTTTATTATAACAAAATACTATAGTATTAGGCTATGTTTATTTTTAATTGATACTTATGATAACATTGTAAATATTTACTCTTAACCTCTGTTGGCTGACAGCGTACGTTTTACCGTTCTTAGTGAGGCTTAGAAATAAAAGAATAAACAGATTATTATGGTCCAGCATTTGTTTTTGTGAATCACTCATGAAATTGAGATGACTGACAGTGATAACCAAAGCAGCAATAGAATAACAACAAATTTCAAAACAGATCCGTACATTAAACAAACCAGTGTTGGCTGAATATGTTTATTATAGCTTTAAAAAGACTAAACCTTTTTGTTGACTAAAATGAAAAAAAAAAAAAAAACTAACTAAATAGGTATTGCTTTTTAGTTAGTTTTTAGCACTTAACCTCGTCATAAAAATAAACAAAATTCTATGCTTTTGCTTTCCTTTAATCCCTTCCTATTCTAGCTTATGCTACGTTGAGCAATGTCTGAAATGTATTTTGAGCACTTCCTTTGTATATTTGCCTCTTCACGATGAATCGCTTGCTGTATTACTCATTTGTAAGCCGTTTTGGATAAAAGCATGTGCGAAATGAACAAATGTAAATGCTTTAAACATAAAAACTAATAAAAATTAAAAAGGATACTTAAATTGAAATTCAGTAATAAAACAAACAAACATATTGCACATTTCAAGGTTTACATATATTTTGGAACAGTATTTATTTTTTACAGGTTTGCATAGAGTTTAGTGTTTGTTCCCTGTGCGATTTTATTTAAAATGAGGAATACAGAATCTTATTCTTATTCTTGAGACGGTTTACATTTGAATTGCCAAAGAAATTGCAGCATTGCTGTGTACAATTAAAAGAGTGCGAAATCAAAAGGAAGAGTACAATGCAACAGCATATTAAGAACAGAAGTTTTCTTTGCTCTCTCTTGTGGACGCACTGGATCTCTTTCAGCAAGTTTTTTTGTCTTCCTTGCTGATGTTACAGGTCCAAGAATGACACTGTGGTCTGGTGTAACACATTTAATTAAAAGTCTGTTGGAAATACAAAAGATGTGACAGGTCATTAGCGCTCTTGTCAAGTCAAGTCATCTTCATTTATATAGCGCTTTTAACAATGTAGATTGTCTCAAAGCAGCTTTACAGAGATAAACGTATAATTTAAGGTAACAGAGATTGTTTCGGCTTTACAGCAGAGTTAAGTTATTTCCATCTAAAGTTAGTTTTAATTGATTTGGTTCCGTCGCAATGATCATTTGTTATTAAATTAGGGGCTGCTAAGACGACACCATTCTCTCTACACAGACTTTAAACGCGAACCTGTGAGAAACGCTGATGGCGGTCACATGCGCATTTAGAATGGGTTCTATAGTTATGTGCGTTAGAATATACGCAGGTTTGGAATTCCCTACAAGCCAAGCCTAAACAAAATACTTGTCTTTCCTTATAAATTTTGTTAAGGAATTTTATTTTATTTGTTGCTTTGGGGTAGGACCGCGAGACGAATTTTCCCGACAACGCCTTATCTGTAGAGTGGTAGTGGGATCCTCCATAGGGAGAGACTAGTTGGCACTTCAGCACTGCGTTGTCATCGGTCCAGGCGAAGGTCCTTCGTCAGATCTGGATACGGCCTGGATCCGGCAGGCTGCAGGAAAAACCTTGGGATAAACACAGACACTAAAATTAGCGTAGATGCCATTCTTCTCATGATGTAACGAGTACATCAGGATTTTTGGGAAGTGTTCCCGGTTCCGGCTGACCTAATCTATGCAGCATAACATTAAATTATAGAAGTCTATAATGTATTATGTGAAAGCTAGGTCAAAGAGATGTGTCTTTAATCTGGCTTTGAACTGAGTGTGTCTGCTTCCCGGACAATGGTAGGAAGACTGTTCCAGAGTTTTGGTGCTAAATAGGAAAAGGATCTACCGCCAGCAGTCGATTTTGATATTCTAGGTATAATCAACTGGCCGGAATTTTGAGATCGTAATAGACGTGACGGACTTTAATGCGTTAAGAGCTCGCTCAAGTACTGCGGAGCTAAACCATTCAGTGCTTTGTAAGTAATCAGCAATATTTTAAAATTTATGCGATGTTTAATAGGGAGCCAATGCAGTTTTGACAGAACTGGGCTAATATGGTCATACTTCCTGGTTCTGGTAAGAACTCGAGCTGCTGCGTTTTGAACCAGCTGTAGTTTGTTTATTAAGCGTGCAGGGCAACCACCCAGCAGAGCATTACAATAATCTAGCCTTGAGGTCATGAACGCATGAACCAATTGTTCCGCATTTGTCAATGAGAGCATATGACGTAATTTAGATATATTTTTAAGATGGAAAAATGCAGTTTTACAGATACTAGACACGTGACTTTCAAATGAAAGATTGGTATCAAAGAGCACACCCAGGTTCCTAACCGACGACGAAGACTTAACAGAGCAGCCATCAAGTGTTAGACAGTATTCTAGGTTATTACGTGAGGAAGTTTTTTGTCCAATAATTAGAAACTCTGTTTTTTCAGAATTTAGAAGTAGGAAATTACAAGTCATCCAATTTTTTATATCCGCTATGCATTCCGTTAATTTTGTGAATTGATAAGTTTCGTTAGGTTTTGAAGAAATATAGAGCTGAGTATCATCGGCATAACAGTGAAAGCTAATGCCATGTTTCCTAATGATATCTCCTAAGGGTAGCATGTACAGAGTGAACAGCAGCGGTCCTAGTACTGAGCCTTGTGGTACGCCATACTGAACTTGTGATCGATGAGACATCTCATCATTTACTGCTACAAACTGATAACGGTCAGATAAGTATGATTTAAACCATGCTAGTGCATTTCCCGTAATGCCAACATAATGTTCTAATCTATTTAAAAGAACGTTGTGGTCGATGGTGTCAAATGCAGCACTAAGATCGAGTAACACTAATAGAGAGATACAACCACGATCGGATGATATGAGCAAATCATTTGTGACTCTAACGAGAGCTGTTTCGGTACTATGGTACGGTCTAAATCCGGACTGGAAATCCTCGCAGATATCATTTCTTTCAAGAAAGGAACACAGTTGTGAGGATACTGCCTTTTCTAATATCTTTGACAGAAAAGGTAGATTCGAGATCGGCCTGTAATTAACTAATTCTAAAGGATCAAGTTGCGTTTTTTTAACAAGCGGTTTAATCAAAGCCAGCTTAAAGTTTTTTGGTACGTATCCTAGAGACAAAGACGAATTAATGATATTAAGAAGAGGATCTATGACCTCTGGAAGTATTTCTTTCAGTAGCTTAGTCGGTATAGGGTCTAACATACATGTTGTAGATTTAGATGATTTAATGAGTTTAGTAAATTCTTCCTCTCCTATAGCAACGAATGAATCAAATTTTTCCTCAGGGAGACTACAATGCACTGCCTGATGCGATACTGTAGTAGACGGTTGCATAGTTATAATTTTGTCCCTGATATTATCAATCTTATAAGTGATAAGAGTACGTGTGTGGAAGTACGTGCTCTTCCACACACGTACTCGACAACTCTTGTTCTGGCCAATATTTAACATTACCAAGTATCATAACCTATAGTTCATGTATAACTAGGGCTGGGTATCGTTCAAAAAATTTCGATACCGATACCTTGATTTCGATACCGGTTCCTGAACGATACTTTTTTCGATACCAATTTTATGAAATCCATTTTAACAAGATTACATAACACATTACCTCAGAAAAACTTTTTTTTTTTTTTTTTTTCAGTTTGACTCATGCTCCTTAGTCAGTGCACAAAGGAACAAAAAAAAGCACAAAGGAACAAAATATTCCTTATACAGGGTTTTTCCTGGCTCAAAATGAGGCGGAGGTGGTAAAATCCTAATAATGTATTTTAATAATAAGGTAATTAAATGTTATTTTTCATAGATCATCATATAGTCTAATGTGTTTTCGGCATTATTTTTGTGGGTGGAGGTTGGTACCTCTAGGGGGGTCCGGGGGCATGCCCCCCCGTAAGATTTTTTTGTACATTTTAAAGATAAATTCATTAATCTGGTGCACTTTGAGTCACCCAAATCCACTGTTAAAAATAAAAAAATCCACCCGCAAACCACCCATATTTTTTGATTTAGATATCTGCATCTGATCACATTACAATTATTCAAATTCTCAGTGTTAAGCATGATAATATGGTAACATATCACACTGAAGTTGGCTAATTAAAAATGAACAATTTAAGAATTTAAGAATTAAGTTCTTCTTTTGGCAAAATTACATTTCCTTAACCCTCTGGAGTCTGAGCGGTTTTCTGGGCCCTTGAGATGTTCTGACATGCCCTGACATTTGTGCTTTTTTCAGTTGCTTATAAACATATTAATGGCAAAGGTGTAAATTCACTCTATAAAGCACAAACAGGGCTACCATAATATGTGAGCCACGTGTATGTACATGTTTTAATTTTTGAGAGAATAATGTTTATGCGTGGATATTGAAAAAACTAAAAACTAAAATGTCTGAAATAAGGCCACAAAACACATAGTAAATATGTGTCAATAAGACTTTTGACCAATGGATGTCGTCGCCTATAGTTTTTTCTTCAAAATTATGTGAAAATAGTCTTGCTTTATCGTTCAAATAAAACCATACATTGATTTAAATTGATGTAAAACAGGTTTTGCTTGGAAAGCCAATATGCGAGGGGGCGTGAACGAGGAGTGGTTTTCACCTGAATTACCACCCACTCTGCATAATGACTCTGTATAATGATGAGCCATTCACACAGGTGTGAAACTGGCTGAGCCACAATGCTTGGACAAAAGATATTTAGAAGAAGACTTATATTGACCATTTAAGATTTTGCTTACATCTATCTTGTACATATGTTGTGCTATTTTATTAAAAAGGTTACAATTACAACAATAATTACAATTTCAACAATATTTCAAGTGTACTCTTTCTTTGTAAAAAAAAGAAAGATTATAGGCCTACATTTTATCTATGTATTCATTACTTTGAATATAGCCAACATTGGAAGAGCTAACATCTTAGTTGATGACTTTATTTTTGACAAAAATATTAGGCTATTTTATATATAGAAATTGCTAAACAAAAGCTTATTTGACGAGGCAGTATATTCTACAGTAAAAACTGTACCCAAATCTACTAAACAAAATGTTGTCTTTCATATTTCGCCTGACTGTAAAGTTGTTTTCATGAAATATTAGGGCATATAAATGTTAATTTGCAGTTTACGTTGCTTATACAAATAGCCAACATTTTATTTCAACATATTTCAGTCGATTTTTACTCATCTCAGTATAGCAATACAGTTTGCTAAAACATCATCATTCGTTGACGATAGGCTTATTTACTTTAAATCCAGGAAAGTTGTTAATGAAAAAAATATTAAAATTAAGATACAATTGATACAAAACGAAATTCGTTTTAAAGAAAGGATTTGTACTTTTTGTTTTGAGGTCTCTGTGAAAGTTTGAAAGTCTTTTAGTGTTTTTTTTAGAGCTCGCGTCCATAATGGAGAAAAAACAGAGCGCATGCCGTTCATTCGTCAATAAACAGAAACCCGAGAAGGAAAAACTTACTAGTATTCCTCAGCTCGTATTCCTCGTATTCCTCATTATTCCTCACAGCGCTGCAAGACGGTGTAAGCAAGTAATGTTCTGAATAAACTTGTGTTTTGGTTTTCTCGAGCTGATGGGGGCGTTCACAGGATTGCGCGGATTACCTCAGCCATTTGCGTTTGAATAGCGTGCGCTCTCCGTGGGCGGAGTCACATTACATTTGAATTAGCTCTAATTAGGTCGACTGGAATCGCTCTCTTTTAATTCAGATTTCACAAGATGAGAATATTTGTTTTTTATATAAATTACTTCATTTAAAAGAAGAGATTTCAAGCTTCATAAAGACATATATCACGTGTATGTGTGAGAAGTATGCACTGAGTTATGGTTCATTTTCGGACGCGTTTCAGAATGGACTACACGGACAGAGAGAAGGCAGAACTCGCTTCGTGTTTATTTTTCTTTATTTGTCGAAAAGCACAACACTATGTTTTTATTGTGAGTATACACAAAAATAATACACATTTAACAGAATCGATTGATGTATAGAACTCCTATGGAAAATCAAAGTCAACAGAGTATTCATGAGTTTCTTTTACACTGATAAAAAAAAAGCGAGCTGGTATCGCCGGCGATACCGTCGACCTCAGGGGGTTAATAGCCTTAACAGAGGCTTTACTCCATTCAAACTTAAATTGTCAATGTTTCATTACATCGCTGTTTGAAAACAGAATAATTTTTTGTACCTTTAGAAGGTTTTATTTTATTAAATGTTTGCTCCATCTTTCATTTCAAATTCTTAAATTTGATCAATATATTCAATTAAAATCAGACATTAGGCTGTTTCCAATCAAATTAAATAATTTACATTGAAAAATTATAACTGTATTAAATTCGATTATTTTAAATATTTTTGAATATACAAATAAGGAATGTTGAAAAGAATGATACTTTATGAAACTAAACCGCCAGTAGGAGGCGGCAGGCGACCGTCTTAATGAGCGAGTCATTGAGTCATTCATCCAAACGATTCGTTCAAAAGGCTGATTCATTCCGAATGAGGCAGTTTATGAATAGGTAATTGAATCTTTGACTTAATCGATTCGTTCAAAAACGCTGAATCATTCAGTAATGAAACACGGCTGAGTGTTGCTGTGAGATACGTTACGGTTCTGCTGTGATCTTTGTTTGGAACTATTTTCGCTGCTGAAACAGAACAACCATTGCGTCTCAAATGTAAGTGACTTAATTTTAACTATTTGTTTATTGAACTGTTATGAAATCAGTCTCGGTTTCAATCTTGATGGCATTCAGAAAAACATCACTCTGATCGTGTGTAGCCTAGGCTATATATTGTTTCTTAACTATAATATAAATAACAGCACGAGCCTCAACAGCGCAACTTTGTTACCGTCAGTACATTAGGTAGGCCTATATTATCAACTATAGGCTATCAATCGCCACTTACATTAATTTAAATAAAACAGAATCATCCTCACGTTTTCGGTGATTCGGAATATTTTTATATTATTATTTTTTTTTAATCAGGGCATTTGTCCGGATGGGCTACAATTCTCTCTCACTTTTCCCTTCAAAAAAGAAAGAAAGAAAAACACACGTGTCCCGGACAAAGTATATGGTCCCAGACAAGTGTTATTGTCAGTCCTCCTGATATGTTTTCCTTGATTGGTTTTCCATGAAGAGAATTACGTTGTTGAAAACGAAAGTAAAGTGACGCACGTTCATTGCGTTTTACCGAGTTCCGTGTCTTTATTAAACTCAACACAAAATTATTTATCTGTCATCCACCCTCGATTAATTGGAATGGAATGTTTTTATTACTTGTCCGCGCACTGCGCGCAGCAGCAGCACTATACGGTTTGAGAATGGACACAAGCGGTAACCGCAACAGAACCGTCACGGTGGAAAAAGTGTATCTGACCATGACTGTCTGTCCGAGTTTTGTCGAGAGCCGGAGGCGGCACGAAATTTGACGGAGGCGGCCGCCTCATAATTCTCTATGCAGGAAAAACCCTGTTATACATATACATAAGGAACAAAATATTTTTTTATAAAGAGCTCATGCTCACCAAAGCTGAATTTGTTTGATCAAAAATACAGTAAAACTTGTAATATTGTGGAATAGTATTACAATTTAAAATCTTATTTGAATATATTTAAAAATGTAATTTATTCATGTGTTGTCAAAGCTGAATTTTCAAAATCATTACTTCAGTGTCACATGATCCTTCAGATACATGAAAACAGTTTTTGGAAACTATGATACGCTGATTCTTTGAGGAATATAAATTTCAAAAGAACAGCATTTATTTGAAACAAAATATGTGTAATGTTACAAAAGATTTCTAAGGTCATTTTTGAGCACTTTAATGCATCCTTACTGAAAAAAAATTCTGACCAACACATTTTTGAACGGCAGTGTAGCCTACATTCAGTAGGTCATTATTGCAATATAAACACTGTCAGAGTGATCAACAAGGTAATCTCTTCATTTACCAGTCAAAGACGGAGCAACTTTCTGCTCTTATGTTTACTCCGTGCACTGTCAAGGGCTTCATCATATCTGTCGCGGTACCGGTCTTTGCAGCAATTATTTTACCGCAAATACTGTTATCGCGCGCTGTTGGCATCGAGCCTGGAGAAATGTAGCCACACTTTTGATCGACTTTTCCACATCTTTAGGGTATTGTGAGTGTGTGTGCTCGCGTCTCATTGAGTATGTGCTCGAGTTTGTGTGTGTGTGCTCGCGTCTCATATGAGAATGTGCGTGGACAGTTTGTGTGCGCGCGCGCGAGTCTCTCATATGAGTATGTGCGCGGAGAGTTCCGCGCGTCTCGTGTGTGTAGTGTATGTGCGTGAGCGGCGTGTCGTTGTGCATTTCATATGTATTTGTTTGAGCACTGACGTTGACGAGTTAACCCCTCAGGTATCGAAATCTGGTACCGAAAGTCATTTTTCGATACTCGATAGTATCGATGCAATTCGGTCGGTACCTAAAAAGTATCGAACTCGGTCAGGGTTTTTCCTGGGTCAAAATTGGTCTTCGGTGGTGGCTGACCGACATGGTCATCCACACACAGCAAAGAGTACCCTAGTACCCACATGATCCGCAAGCCCAATATTGACAATACATGTTAAATTTAAAATAAATACAAAGAAACGGTTTGTGATTTTTTTTCTTATCCTATTTATTCAGGAAAAAACTATCACTGTCAGGCTAGATAGTAAAAGAAAGCGATTACAACTTATTTTATATCTATACCTTGATGTTTGTTTATTTTGTTCCTCGTTGTTAATATTTGGTTGTTCATTCTTTTATTTAATTTTTTTGGGGGGGCATTTTCTTCCAGACTGGCTGATAATAATTCAATATTAAACCACTTCCAAATTATATATAGACTGCAATTATCAGACACAGATATTACCTGTCACACTCACTGTCATCCTTTCTTGCCCTCTTTGCAAAAAAAGCTGTGATTTTTCCACGACTGGCTTTCATTGTTTTGAAAGATGGTGGGCGATATGGCAAAAATATCATATCACGATTTTTTTCAGGAAAATCACGATTCACGATTTTATCACGATTCTTTTTATGTTGGTTTTACTATTTTGTGACTTAGCATTACAGCCAAACTAATGTCCATATTTTAAAAACAAAGCCTTAGGTAACAAAATATAAAAATAAAAAAAGGCAGACAGGGGCGAAGATAAAAATATTTGTCATTATTTTCTTTGTTATTAAATATTAAGATCAAAGATACACATTACACATACACAACTTAATATACAAATTAAATAA
The DNA here is from genome assembly GCF_964197995.2 of Scardinius erythrophthalmus. NCBI lineage: Eukaryota > Metazoa > Chordata > Actinopteri > Cypriniformes > Leuciscidae > Scardinius > Scardinius erythrophthalmus. The sequence continues at coordinate 38,138,340 of NC_138222.1, forward strand.
ACAGTGCTTTGTTTTCAGCTACAGTAGGTGTATTTAACAGTAGCACTGAAGAAAGTAATTAAATGAACAAATATGAAAATAAAACAAAACATAGACTTCACTGTATAAATTATACATTGATACTTATTAAAGCTACTATTAAAGTTATCCGTCAAGAGCAGTGAGTGATTTTCTCTTTGCATTTTTATACATTTTAGATTTTAACTTTGTAAGGGATAGTTCTCCTAAAAATTCAAATTATCATAATTTACTCTCTCAAGTTGTTTTAAACTCGAATAAGTTTCTTTCTTCTGGTGAAAATAAAAGTTATTTGGAAGATTGTGGGTAACCAAACAGCTGATGTACCCCAGTGACTTCCATAGTATATTTTTCTCCTATGGAAGTCAATGGGGACCAGCTACTGTTTGGATAGCCACATTCTTCAAAATATTAATATTAGAAAAATATTAGAAGGAAATTAATAGAGGATTGGAACAACATTAGAGTGCGTAAACTATGAGATCATTTTTAGTTTTGGGTGAACTATCCCTTTAAGGACAAGCGGCAGCGTGTTTACTATTGCTGCTGTCTCTTTAAGAGCTGTGCGCGACGCGTCTACTATACACGCATTTGACAAGCAGATTTTCTCTCAATTTTCTCAAGTTTGCTTTCACTTTAGACATAACCGACTTTGTTTATGTAAACCTTGTGTGTATTTAACAGTATAAGCACAATAAGACTCGAAAGATAACTTAGTCAAGTATCCAGGCGCTGGTAGACAGGCTTTTAGTGCATGTGAGCTTCACATGTACGCGCTGAGGAACTCACACGCAACAGTGCATCAGCACGCGAATTAGCCTAAATGTTTAACCGACAAGGCATTAAAGCACATGCAAATTATGAACTGCAGTGTCCCGTTCCGTTCCGCTGCGTTAACATTTTATGTGAATATACGTCGCGTTGTTCAGTATGTTGGGACCATAGACTGTAAAAAAAAATACAGGGACAGAGGCGCCAGAACAGATATAATGCACGATTCTACGATATTTCTTTAAAAGCAGATCGTGGAGACATTATAATCATCCACGATCAAAAATCGTCATATCGAGACCCCCAAACCACTTCAAACTGGATAGATTTTTGGCGTTTATTTAAAGTTATGTCAGTTGCATGTGTGGAATGCTTGTCACAAGTTGTAAGAGAAGATAAGGCAACTTTTTTTTGACTGCAATTCACACCCAGCGCTAATTCAGCAAAAATATTCTCCGAATGCAACACGTGAAACATGGATTCGGTCTTCCGACTTTTAGGATCAGTTGATTTTGATGCGAGGGAGAGAGCAAAGAAGACGGAGAGTGCGCGCGCGGGGGTGGGGCGCTGTGATCGTTCTCTCCGTCACTCCGTCAGTAGCCTGCTTCACTCACAAAACCCAATTACAGATCAAATAAGGCTTTGGCGGGACAAAAAATCGTTTTGGCGGCCGCCAAAAAATTTTCAATGTAGGAAAAACCCTGTCGGTACCCAGTAGGCTTGGGCGGTATTGGAATTTTGATACCGTCAAACCTCCTCCCTATTTTACCGGGGTATACGGTATTACCGTGACTAATTAAAAATTATGACATAATGGGCTCTGATGGCGTCACCAAACTGTTGGCTTGTGCCTACACCGTTCAGAAACTGAATGCCAGATAAAAAAAAAAAATCAAACCGTGCACGTTATGTCTGAGTCCGGCTGACGGCATTAACTGTTATTATGAGCCCGAGCCCACCATTATTCAACATAATATCTGTGTGCGTGCAACAAGCAAGAAGTGCCTTTGTAATCCGGTGACGCGTGTCCATTGATTTTTATTAATAAAACTTTTCTGCAAAGATGGAAGTTGACGATCGCCATCTCTGTGGTGAACGCGCCTATAGAGAGAAATGCACATCATTGATCAATCAGATTTATTTTCGTTTTGAATTGTTTCGTTTAAAGAAATTGACGATCGCCATCTCCATAGTGAACGATAGAGAGAAATGCACATCATGGATTACAGAGAGTAGGCTAGTCTATTTCTTTTCTTTTCGTTTTGTATGGTTTCGTTTACTGAAATTGATGATCGCATCTCTGTATGAACGCGCCTAGAGAGAAATGCACACCATGGATTAAATAATCAGAGTGGCCTTTTTCTTTTCGTTATGAATTGTTTCGTTTAAAGAAATTGACGATCGGCATCTCTGTGAACGCTATAGAGAAAAATGCACATCATGGATTAATCAGAGAGTAGCCTACCCTATATTTCTTTTCGTTTTGAATTGTTTTGTTTAAAGAAATTGACGATCGCCATCTCTGAGTTTCGGTTAATTTATGAGATTTCAATGCAAGTGACCGTGGCATGCCAGCGCCCATCATGTCATGATTATATTAAATCCAGGCAATTTGGTTGATAAAAAAATTATTAAAATTAAGATACAATTTATACAAAACGAAATTCGTTTTAAAGAGGCCTTTTACAAAACGAAATTTATTGAAGTGGTCAAATCGTCTGACTCCCGATGCATCCCATCTTATTTGTGCTGTTCACTTTTCATAATCAACAAAGATGGAAAAAATAACATTATAATATTTTAACAAATACGAAACTTAATGCGCTTATTTAATGAACTCGAGAACAAAATGCATCCTGGCAGCAGTTGTTTCGGAGATGCGACATTAGAGGTGTTTAGGCTACATCTCTCGCGGTCACCTTTTTATGGCACAATTTACAAATTGCCTCGTCAGTATTTACCGCCTCTCCCTTCTCATTTGGCTGGAACCAGAAATATTACCAAACTGCAACCACACAAGCATTTTTAGGCAATAAATAAATTATATATATTATAGGCTATATAAGTGCCGGTAATGACGGTATTGAAACTGATACCGGTGCTATTTTAAGATCCCGCGGTATCCGATATTACCGTAATACCGCCCAACCCTAGTACCCAGCCCTATGTATAACCCAATCACACATTGGGTTTCATAAGAACATTGTTAACATTTAATAGTTGAATATGCAATTAAATGCAATGTCTCGCATAAGCAGTTATAATGTAACAGGTAAGTATTTGTGAAGATCCAGTGTGTGTGTGTGTGTGCGCGCGCGCCGATTGTGTCTGTGCTCGCGCGCATGTATGTGTGTACAACATTCTCACTGAACAACATTAGCCTATGTTCTATTCCCAGTATGGGGATAACAGATAATATTTCTTAACATCAATACAGAAATAATGTGACACTTAAACAAGAGAGGACAATCCTGTCTTGGTGTATCCTTCCTTAAGAAACCACGTAGAGAGTGTAACATAACAATAACCTCTATCGCGATTAGCGTTAGCTAACATACATTCACTCATTGGGGCTGATGCTGACACAAACATGGAGCTAATACACAAAACAATACCTTCAATATTCACTTCTAGCATATTTTACATAAGTTAACCTCATACATTACATACACAGCATTAATTTCTGAACTGTATTATTCGTCTAGCTGACAAGCTTTCGTATAACGTAACAAACATACTCAGTGGCTTTGCCAATAACCGTTAACTGACCACGCGCCATTGTACTCTAAGAAGCTTGTCAAAACTCACAAGAAAACACATTGCTGTAGAGAGTTAACATTACAACAGGTCGCTATCTGTGTTTCTACTACTGTTAACTATTTTCAAGATTCTGTTTTAAGTGTATTTACCTGTTGGAAATACAAAAGATGTGACAGTTCATTAGCGCTCATCCACACACGTTCTCGACAACTCTTGTTCTGGCGTCAGCTATTTACTAGTAGTTGCCCATGTGTATTACAGAGAGCACCATCTGCTGGAAATTTTACTCTTAACAGGGATGAATTATATCACAATGAGAGGTCTACAGAATCAGTGGCAGTGTTCCTACCAAAAATAAAATGGGGTTCAGTCTTTTCTGTTTTCTAAAATCACCCTATGCCGCACTCTCCCCCACAAAAATAAATGTCTCCTGACATTTGTCAATTTACCACACTTAAACTGTCCCAAGGCCGCCAAAAGGTCTCAGTCTCTGAAATTCGAGTCTCTGTTACCTTACAGTCCTGCTGTGCGTAGCACGGCTGGCCTAATGTGTCATACCTCAACATCACCGGTCGCTTTCTCAGTCTCTTCGGTTGTTGTCTCACCAGCTGTGGTAGACTTCTCTAAGTCAGAGGTGTCAGCCACTAACATGACTAAATTGTTAGACTTGTTAGACTAAGACTTGGTGAATGGTGTTGTAGTGGCATATCCTCTTCTGACTGAGGTTGTAGTGGCACATCCTTATAGTTGAATAAGAGATCAATTGGCAGTCGGGGCGATCGTCCGAAGAGAAGATAATAGGGTGAGTAGCTTGTTGTTTCACATCGTGTACAATTGTATGCATGCACAACTTTTGCCAGTGACTCTTTCCAGTCCAGTTTCTCCACATCTGCAAGGGTCCGTAGCATGGCTAGCAAGGTACGGTTAAACCGCTCTACCTTCCCATTACCTTGTGGGTGGTAGGGCATAGTATGGGAACCACGGATGCCTGAGAGCTGTTTCAGTCTGGCCATCAATTTGTTCTCAAATTCCTTGCCCAAATCATGATGTAGTTTGCTCGGGAATCCAAATTTGAATGCGTAGTCATTGAAGATCTTATCTGCCACGGTTTTTGCAGACGTGTTTCTGGTGGCGTATGCCTGGGCAAACCTTGTGAAATGATCCATAACTACTAAGATGTACTCATATCCGTGCTTGCACTTGTCCAAATGTAAAAAGTCTATGGATACCAGTTCGAAAGGGTAAGTGGTACGGATGGGTATCATAGGGGCTCGGGTCTGCTTGTTTGGCCTCTTTCTCTTCAGACACTCACACTCATTCGTAATAAAGTGTTCCACATCTCTCTGCATCTGGGGCCAGTAGAACCTCTCTCTAATCAGACTGAGTGTTCTCTCTACACCCAGGTGACCCATGTCTTTGTGCAATTCTTTGAAGACCAGCGAGTGGTAAATTCTAGGTAGGAGCAGCTGTTCTCGCCTGGAGGTCTTTCGCGGGAGCATTCCATCCTCATCAATGAAGATTTTTGTCCACTGTTTCAACAGCAATGCCCCTTCTGGATGCTCATTCTTTGCTTCCTCTCTCCCTGGGCGATGGTTCTCTCGCTTATACCTTAGAATTCTGCCCATGACTCCATCTTCCTCCTGAGTTTTTCGGATCTGTGCGGGCATGAATGGTTGGTCAGGGTTGCTGTTGCCACCGTCCTTTACAAGCTGAAGGGCACAGATTTGCACCACTCCTGCCCCTTGGCGAGGGCTCTCTCTCTCCACTGCCACTCCTTCAATCGATGCACTAATAACATCCTGACATACTTCTTCTGTGCACTTCTCCATGTAGCTCTCCAGGTCCAGAGGCATCCGGGACAGTCCATCCGCATCAGCATTGTTTTTCCCCGGCCGGTACTGTATCGTGAAATTGAAATCAGCCAATTCTGCCACCCACCAATGTCCGGTGGCGTTGAGTTTAGCTGAGGTGAGCACATACGTCAAAGGGTTGTTGTCAGTGTATACGACAAAGGATGGGGCTTGGAACAGGTAGTCACGGAACCGCTCACACAACCCACTTCAGCGCTAAGAATTCCAATTTGCCAGAGTGGAGATGGTAGTTCTTCTCTGATACACTAAGAGTACGTGAGCCATACCCTATCACCCTCATCTTCTCCTCCTGGCGTTGGTACAGAACCGCGCCCAAACCCTCCTGGGAAGCATCACAGGGTAACACAAATGGCTGCATAAAATCAGGGTAGGCCAGGACTGGAGGCTTCATGAGGGTGTCTATCAGCCGGTTAAGGACATCTTGGTGAGCTGGTCCACTGTATTGGAGTGCGTGATGGGAGCTGTCCTCTCTTGGTCTTTTTAGGCATCCTATTCTTCCTGCGGTGGGGGTCTGGCAAATCTGGCATGATATTCTCTCCATGTGAACTGGTCAGTATCCCATACAAAGGCTGGGCAATCCGGGAAAAGTTAGGAATGTAAGTCTGGTAGTAAGAGAGATATCCAAACAGCTGACGCAGGTCACCCACCGTAGCCAGTGTTTTCTCTTTCATTGCTTTCACTGGCACAGTTTCGGCTGGGTCCATCGTGTAGCCTTCACCTGTCACCATCCTCCCGAGGAACCTCACTCTTCTCCGGAAAAGATCACATTTCTTCGGAGTGAGATTTACTCCATGTTCCCGGTACCGCTGAAACACAGCCCGAACATGTTTGAGATGATCTTCAAAGCTGCTGCTGTGTACAAGGTTGTCGTCTAAGTAAGGCAAACAGAAAGTGTCCCTCAACCCCCCTAGACAGTGTTCCATGCTCCGCTGGAATTCGGCTGGAGCAGAGCTTAAACCAAATGGTATACGCACCCACTGGTAGAGGCCCCATGGAGTTATGAACGCTGTCAACGGTTGGCTCTCTTCATCAAGGGACCCCGGTGGTAGGCCTTTCCCTGGTCCAATACCGAGAACCATGAGCTCCCACCCAGTGCATCCAACATGTCCTGTATCCTCGGGATGGGGTGGCGATCTGGAACTGTATGGAACTGATGTACCCGACATCCTGCTCATCATATGCAAAGGCCTGGCATTCTTCTCTTAGCATTTGCTTTGCTACTTCCTGTTGTGTCTTGGTTAAGTGGTCCAGGTCCACTGGAGGGTCCCACACCTGTGACTGCTTGTGGCTTCTCGGGGTGGACTGTGTGTCGATGGAATTGGACGTGGACTTGTCCTCCAGAGGCCTGTCCATGTCCTGTGTTGCCGGTACGTACACAGTCTTCACTGCCTCCAAACGTCCCATAATTCTGTGTGGCTCCAGAAAGATATTGTGGTCTGTGGTGTTACTTATGGGAATAGGTACATACATCACCTTCCTATATGGGACTCGAACCAGCACTTCATTGATGACTAAACCTTCTGGGGGTGGGTGGAGCACGTCAGAGAAGAACACATCCTGGCCCCGAAACTGAGGACTGATGTGGGCCCGGACATGAGCGGTGATCACTTGTTTAGCTGGTACAAACATTCTCTTCCACCCTGTCCTCACGACACCGGGGTTCTGTTGAGCCTCTGAGTGTTATATCAGCTTCATTACTGTCTGTGCCATGTCCACTGTTTCGAGAAAGCTTTGCTCACTTTGTGTGCCAGTTCTTGTCTCCCCAGAGCAGTTCTGCCCACATCCTTCTGAACGACTGTCTCAATTACATTGTAGCCTATTATGGGGTCATCTGCCACTAATGGGTCACTAGATACCAACAGGGGGACTCTGCAGTTCTGTTACTGCATCCGGTTCTCCAGCCAGTGTGAAATTAACTTCAATCCAGCCAAGGTAGGGTATTGGTGTGTTATTGGCTGCATGAACAGTGAGGGTTTCTTCCCCTAGTAGTTCTTTGATGGGTCGAATGGTTGTATGAGGGAGGTGCTGCTGACGCCAACAGTCATTTATTACACTGGACTGAGCTCCTGTGTGTCCCACAATGCTTCAATTGGATGGTTGTCCAGGTAGCAGCTGACCATGCATCGTTTTCCTACCAGTCTGACTAGCTGTGATTGGTGTTGGGGTGATAGGTATTGAACACTAAACTGGTTAGAAGGGGCATTACTGGCTATTTTTATGTCCATTGGGGCTATCGGAGTGAATGGCCTGTTTTGTAGTGGGTGGGACTTTTCCTGAAGAACTACCGAGTGTCCCGTCTCAGCAGCCCCTGTCCGTTTCCCGACTGGTTATTCTGTACCCGGCAACCACGTGAGAAATGGCCCTCCCGACCACATCTGAAGCAGTGCTGACAGTTGTCCCCATTCTGTTCTTCTTGACACTTGTTGCAGCCTCTGCCACGCCGCCTAGGCCATGATGGGGTAGTATTGGCTTCCATTGCTTCACGGAACATCTGTTTCATTTCAGTTCTGAGCTCTTCTATAATCTGTGGTGTGCACAGTGTCTCCACTTTACTCTCCTTTCCTTTCACAGTTTTCACTGCCGCAGCAGCACTGGCTTCTTTGGGTTGCTGCCTTATTCACCTGCTCTATCAGTTCCTCATCTGATGTTCTAACATCACTGAGGTAGGGCAATAGCTGAAATTTCACAGCGTCACTCAGCAATCCAGTTTCGATTGAACGTAGGAATTTGCGCTGTACGGTGTCCCTGCTATACTGCTCATCGGGATCCCCATTTGTGAACCTTCAGTTCAATAGCTCTGAACACAAAATTTGAGGCTGACTCCCTAGGTTCTTGTGATATGTTGATTAGTTGGTGATAGAGGTCAGTGGCACTGTCTACTTTATAGTGGCCTTTTAAGATTATGAAGAGCGAATTAAGTGTAAGTCCGCGCTTGATTTCTAGCATATCTCGCAAGGGCAGGCCTGGGCTGATGGTTCTAATCACAGCCTCCATTATCTCAGTATCTGAGTGTCCTTTGTCCAGCCCTACTTCAATCTGTCTGATCAGGCTAAGGTAAGACAGTTTATCCCTCTGGCCACTCTCCCCGATTTGCCCAAAGATCTTAAACTCCCTTCTCAGTGTGACTTCCGGCAATCCAGCAGGCTGATTATGTCTGCTTCGAAACTGAGTATGGCTGGGTTTTGTGTACACATTGTTTGGTGTTTGTTCCTCTGTCTCAATTCTAGTGTGACTGAATCGCAGGTATTTTTCACCAAGCCCTCTGCATTGGCTGGGATCTTTAATAACAATCTCTTTCCGAGCGGCACCTTCCTCCATCTCAGTCACAAATGACAGTATGTCGGCTAATAATGAACTAACCTCACTTTCTTCCTGAGCTGCTTCTTTTTCATCCAGCACACTTTCGGCCATTTTGATGAGCGACCTCCGGGTTCTGCTGCGGGGTTCTCCTCTGTCCAGTCCGTCACATTTCAGATACATGCAGACTTCAGAAAGGTCCTTCTCCCCCAGCTGCCAGGGTGCATCACTTACTTTGTCTCAAAGATACTGGATGTCTCCCATTGTCTCACTCCAGGTTCGTCTCCGTATGAAAGGGGTGATGTTCCTTGCTAACTACTCCTCCTGGCTGGTGGCTCGCCAAAATATGTTACAGGTCCAAGAATGACACTGTGGTCTGGTGTAACACATGTAATTATAAAGTCTGTTGGAAATACAAAAGATGTGACAGGTCATTAGCGCTCTTCCAGACACGTACTCGACAACTCTTGTTCTGGCCAATATTTAATATTACCAAGTATCATAACCTATAGTTAATATATAACCCAATCACACATTGGGTTTCATAAGAACATTGTAAACATTTAATAGTTGAATATGTGATTAAATGCAATGTCTCGCATAAGCAGTAATAATGTTACAGGTAAGTATTTGTGAAGATCCAGTGTGTGTGTGTGTGCGCGCGCGCGCATGTATGTGTGTACAACATTCTCACTGAAAAACATTAGGCTATGTTCTATTCCCAGTATGGGGATAACAGATAATATTTCCTAACATCAATACAGAAATAATGTGACACTTAAACAAGAGAGGACAATCCTGTCTTGGTGTATCCTTCCTTAAGAAACCACGTAGAGAGTGTAACATAACAATAACCTCTATCGCGATTAGCGTTAGCTAACATACATTCACTCATTGGGGCTGATGCTGACACAAACATGGAGCTAATACACAAAACAATACCTTCAATATTCACTTCTAGCATATTTTACATAAGTTAACCTCATACATTACATACACAGCATTAATTTCTGAACTGTATTAGTCGTCTAGCTGTCAAGCTCTCGTATAACGTAACAAACATACTCAGTGGCTTTGCCAATAACCGTTAACTGACCGCGCGCCATTGTACTCGAAGCTTGTCAAAACTCACAAGAAAACACATTGCTGTAGAGAGTTAACATTACAACAGGTCGCTATCTGTGTTTCTACTACTGTTAACTATTTTCAAGATTCTGTTTTAAGTGTATTTACCTGTTGGAAATACAAAAGATGTGACAGTTCATTGGCGCTCTTCCACACACGTACTCAACAACTCTTGTTCTGGCCTCAGCTATTTACTAGTAGTTGCATATGTGTATTACAGAGAGCGCCATCTGCTGGAAATTTTACTCTAAACAGGGATGAATTATATCACAATGAGAGGTCTACAGAATCAGTGGCAGCAGTGTTCCTACCAAAAATAAAATGGGGTTCAGTCTTTTCTGTTTTCTAAAATCACCCTATGCCACACTAACACGCCTGATCTATCTCATTTAGGTAGTGAAATTAAACTTTTAAGGGAAGAAACACTTCATATTATATTGTAGGCTATATAATAACACTGCATGTGCCACAGCGTGTTATCCAAACCAATTGCAAAAACCAACTGTAACAAATTATTTATACTTTGTTCCTTTAAAGGAACCGAATGCCTTGAGTTCACCTTACAATAAAAACGAGGCTGTGTATCCCCTGCTCCACTCACATTAGTTTCTATAGAGTTGGCAGGGACACGTTGCTCAACAGTTCATGTTTAGATAATGCCAGATTGTTGACAATCCTAACACACTGCTCAAACATTCTAAACCCTACAAAACCAATGGCAACACTTGGATTGAAAATTATGTACAACCTTGAATACGTCACAATATTCATAGCTTAATAAGATACATTTGGACGCATCTGTTGAAATACATCAGTGAATTATTAAATATAGTTTCAAACGTTTTATTTTTAAATAATTTGGTCAAACTAATTTGGTCACAATATAGACAAAGTAAATAAATCTGTTTGATAGAAACTCACTGTTCCCATTCAGATCCACCTAAAAATCAACCTTTTCTGTCATTTTATTTATTTTATGGTATAATGCACTCCTCAATCTAATCTAAAATACTGGTTAGTAAAATGTAAGCACACTTCATGCAGTGCCGTCAATGTAATATTTCACTGTAACAGAAGTCAAATAGCTGGAACATTAAGAACTTGTATGATGAATAATTAGCCAAGAATACATGTTATAATACTATATTTTTGTTATTATTATTACTACCAGTGATTTATTAAAATTGTTTTATCTTCATTTACAAGTAAATATGTCACAATTACTGCCTTACTGAGCAATGATGTGGGTGAAAAAAAACATCACAACATTTATTTCTATCAGGAGGTGCATCATTTTTGGTCAAGATTTCTTTCACAATTTGAGTCTAATGAATCTTGGCTTTGTCATCCTGGAATATGGCCATGATGTGCATTCCCATGATGGATAGCCATGATGTCTAACCCTTCCTACATGCTTGTTTAAGAAATGAGGGTCAGTTAGGGTTAGAAGAACTGTTGCCAAACATATAACATGCTAGAAACATAATCACTGCAATAATGATCCAATCATAGACTCTTAAAAATTTAAATTTTTAAGCATATTATAATATTTATATATTTATTATATATAGCCGCCTATTTAAATACAAACAGCATAATATTATATTATTGCAATAGCCTACTCCAAGACATGGTAAAATGATAATAGGACAAAGGTAACACCAGAATAAAAATATTGATGATTCTGAAGCAGAAAATACAGAATTATTTTAGACGAATTATGCTTGCTCTCTGTCACTGACTAGATATATTTAAAATAATGTAGGCCACTTTTTACTGGTAACATAAGACATTTGTCATTATCAGGACCCGCAAATATTCCCCCATTGCATAATTATACATTATATTCAAATAGGGCTGCCCGATTAATCGTATTTTAATCGCGATAACGATATCTGCCTCTCTCGATTAATTTTTAAAAATTGTCGCGATATTTACCTGCTCGTTTTTTATCCTGAAAACGCTTTTTTATTAGACATTTGCATTATCTTGCATTGTAAAGAAGTCCCCACTAGCATTGATGTTTGTGGTTGCCAGATCTGAATAGCTTAAATCTCCCAAATTACCCAAACAAAGCTTTTCTCTTACATTTTATTACACGTGTTTTACTTAGTCAGTGCAATCTGGCAACCCTGCACGCGCGCTCTACACTGCGGAAAAAGCACTGATCTCCACAGCGATATTCTGTTTGCATGAAATTGTTATACAGCCAGTCTGTTTCTTCACAAGCCACTTGTGCTGTTTGTGTGACTAAATCTGTTTCTAAATGAGTTTCACTGTTCTATTTTTTGAAGTTTAAGTTTTTAACCAGTTTTCATGATGTGTCGTGAATCAGTTGAAAACGACAGCCACAGCCCTATATTCAAAGTTATATATAGTAGTTTAATGTAGTACTGACACAGTAATTTTTATTTTTAGTGAAATATACACAATACATATTGTCAGTATCCACGATACATTGTGTTGCATTTTTGTATTACGATATATTGTGACACGATATATTGTTACACCCTTTATCTAGATTAATAAGTGCTGTAAAGAATCACATTCATTATTAGTTCATTATAGCTAATGCATTAACTGTTAACTTATTGATCCTTGTCTTCCAAAGAGTTGATAGTTTTAATAATTGGTGAGGAAATTTAAGACTGAAATACTGCTTTCTGAATGGGTAGTGGAGACTTAATATATAGTTGAAATAAAGCAAATTTTCATAAAGCTAGTATTAAATGGTTAATAGTTGTTTGTCTTTCATCTGTTCTTCAGGCTCTTTATGGAATCTAAAAAGCAGTATGTCTTCTGCTCAGCAGTCTCAGGCACTGACAGCGCTGGCCACCACTCTCTCACACTGTCTCATTTTGGACGCTGGAGTGCTCATCCCAGAGCTGTGGCATGCTGAATATGCCCGTCTGTCTAAAGAGACAACATCTGCCACAGAGTCAGATCATACAGACGAGCGGCCTGCAGGGCACAAAGCCGAAGAGATGGAGGAGGATGTGAGAGATGAGAAGATGAATGGAAGAAAGCCCAAGGGACAAATGTCAAAAACAAAAAGTGACATTTCAGATCTGTTGCCTGTAAGTTTGAAGCTGCTCTGTCTTGTTGTTTAAAAAAAAAGTAACTACAAAAATGAGCCTTTTATTATGATAGGTTAGAGTGCACATGGAGGTCACAGGCACACTCTTAAACAACATCTTCACTATATTCCTCAACATGAGGACTATGTCTTATTGACTGGCTGAATGTGTCACATGACTCAAATAAGGCCATTGTGAGGGCGGGAATACCTTCTGCACTCTCTCTTTCCCCTTCAAGCCATGTCAATGCAAGTGATGGCATATCTGTCCCTCAAAGCAAGATGGTTCTCGCTCTCTCTAAACACAGAGTGACTGTCCTCATTTACAGTAACCTCTCTGAACTCCTTTTGGCAAGTGTAACCTGCCCATAGGGTGTCCTGAACATTGTCCTCTGAATGTTCATGGTGAGATTTGATCCAGATCCTCATTTGTGGCCTAGTTCTCATCTGGAACCAAAGCAAAGCATGTTTACTGTATCTGTCCTTTCCATGTTGCCATGAATGGCCTTAATTCTTTCATTTTCTATTTCAGCTTCATCAAGTCAATTATTAGTAATCAGTTAAACTATCTTAAATCAGTATAACCATCACTATATGTGTACAACAGACGACCCCAACAATTACTTTTGTGGTTTTGTTGTGTGTGTATGTTGTGGTTTTAAGAGAGACAGGCTGGAGTTGCGAGAGGCCAAAGCACTGATGTCAGCACAGCAGACGTCCCTGGAAATCATCGTCAACATGTGCTGCTCCGATGGTGAGTTTGTGTTGTTTGTAGGCGAGCAGGTGCTTGGGGGAAGACATGAATATTCTGGATTAGAGGAACGATTTCTGTGTTTGTATCATAGAAGACGAGGCAGAGGATAATGTGATGGGATATTGACTCTCTGTGTGTGTGTGTGTGTGTGTGTGTGTGTGTGTGTGTGTGTGTGTGTGTGTGTGTGTGTGTTTGTAGAGCCCTCAGATGATGAGTGGGAGGAGATGTCCAGCAGTGATGAGAGTGAGGTGTGTGCTGATGGGATGCCAGACACTAATTCCAGTATGTTCTCTCCTCTCTGTCTGTCTGCTGAACTTCACACAATCCTGCTCAGCCACAGCATACCTCAACAGGTAACACATATCATTACATAATATTAGTCTGCAAAACTAGCCTAGAAATCTAGATGCACCCTAGCAAAATGTATTTTGCAGCCAGGGCAGTCTAGCAACTCTCCATTGACTTTCGAGCTGCAAAAACCTAAATTGGGTCAGGCCAATCACATCGTGTATAGAGTAGGCGGGGCGGGCTTAACATAATGACGACAGAGTTGCGACGGTTACCTGCCACTTGAAAACAAAGAATGACGGCTGCTGCTGGAGAACATCTTTCGAATCGGCTTTGTCTGCGACTCTGCAGGACTTGGAGTTAGGTTTTTCTTTGAGAAAAGAGCATAGAACAGCACTTAAGTCATTCTTAAAAAAAAGGAAGATGTGTTCGTAGTTTTGCCGGCCAGATATGGCAAAAGTTGAATATATCAACTAGCTCCGCTGTTGGGAAAACACTCTGGTTGGATGAAGCGCTGTCCTATTGCGTGCAGAGGGAATTTGAAAGACAGCCGTTTATCCTGCCCCTCGGATTGAGCCGTGTCTATTGTGAGTTGCCAGACCTAACATCTTGATGTAGGTCTGGCTTGCCAGGCTACTGCAAAACATAAAATGACATGATCTTTTTGTGTAACTCTGGTGTTACAGACTCTTCTGGTCCAGTAGGGAAAACAAACCTCACATGCTGTACTCCAGGCTGCTTTGGGATATTTGTAAAACAAGCTAAATTGGGAGCACTATAGTCATATTTTGGCTTAATTGTGAAATGAGGAGATTGTTTAGTCCTTATGAAAGGTTTTTTTTTTTATTTTTTTTTTTTAAGAAAACCTTAAAATTGACAGGAAAGACATTTATAATTAAGGCTGTCACAATTCCCCGATAAAATTTGTGTACTCAATTTTAAAAAGTACTTGATTTGCAATTTAACCATGTCGAGTAACCGGCAAAATACTGAATGTTGTGCTTTCCACGGACAAGAATCCATGAAACACATTATTAGACCGTTTTCTAGGGCTACACAATGTATTAAAACCATTTAAAAAGCATACTATAGCATTGTGCTATTGTTAATACTCAAAGGCAGCGATTAAATTAAGTTAATACAGTATATGCCCTGCAGGTTTAATATATATGCGCTTTATTTACATGCATGTAGGTTACGTGCGTCTGAGAGCGGCTCCATTTACAGTAAATGCTGCTCCACATGAACTTAGGCCTGTCGCGATAGTCGATAATTCGATTAATCGCACGATAAAAAAAAAATGAGCTCGATAATTTTTCCGGCCGCGATAATTCCATTTGCATGCTTGTTTGTTTTCCTCGTCTCTCTCTCTCTCTACCAAAGAGACTGGATGACCACTCTCGCTCGGTTCTTTAGCGTATAGGAGGAGTGAACCCTCTTTGTTGTCAGTTGCATGGTCTTTGTGTGGGGAGGCGGCGCTGCGGCGCTTGTCAGTCACATGGTCTTTGTATGGGAAAGCGCCGGCGGGACTGTTTGCGGCTACTGCCGGGAGAGAGAGAAGACGCTAGTTGTGAGTTGCGACAGCAAGCCCGATCACATGAAAATGCGTATCTATACCACGAATGTTATTTCTCGTGCCATTTATACGCCAAAAATAGTTTTTGCATGCATATGATACGCTCTTTATGGCGTGTAATATGCACGCACTTCTCACCCCTAATCCTAACCAAGTATTTTCAGTGCGTAGCATACACGCAATAAAGTGCGTCTCCGTCTTCCCGACAGTACACAATCACTTGACAAAGTAACAGGAGGACAAAGTAACAGGAGTAACAGTCGAAAATTGTGTGATATGGCTTGTTGAGGCTTTTTTTATTTGTTTACAAAGGTCCTAACTGTCAGTTTTGCCTGTTATGGAATGTATCACTATTTAAGCCTAATGTCCAAAGCCTAATGTTTAATATTTTTTGAAGTGCAATTTTTTTTACATCCATTTTATTTATTAACAGACATTTATTTTGTTAACAGACACTAAAGCGGGTCGCACACCGGACGCGCAGCGCCACGTCTTTTAAATTCGAACACATTATTCTCTATGAGTGTACACACACCGGCGGAGCCTTTCGGCGTCTGTCCGCGGCGCCCAACAACGGCTCAGGACCGTGTTCAAAATCCTGCCGCGCCACAGAGCGCCATTTACATAGTTTTATATACAATTTACATTATGTGTCTCAAATCGTAGTTAATGTATATATGGACTTAATCCTGTGCTGCAATATACATTTAGTTTTATATTTATTTACAGAAATCAGAAAATTGCTGATGTTATCGGATTTGCAGGTGACAGTTGTCCAAGACGTGGCGCGGCGCGGCGCTGAGCTGCGCGTCCGGTGTGCGACCCGCTTAAGAGTCCATTGCTTTCATTGTTTTTGGTTGTTTTGTTCATTTTTTTGGATATTTAAAATGTTTTCCGTTTTCAATGTTTAATATTCTTTAGAAATAAAAGTTTATAGATCGTTGAAAAGGTGTACCTGCATTATTATGCCATTATAATTATATTAAATGAAAATGGTCTCAGAACAACAATATTATCGTTTATCGCGATAATTTCTTGGACAATTTATCGTCCAGCAAAATTTGTTATCGTGACAGGCCTACATGAACTGTTAACATTTACCTGCGTGGAGCGCGTCTCAAAATCCATCTCTGCATATGCTGTGAGTTTGGGTTGCTTATAACATTCATCTGGGAACTCGATGTGCACCATTTCATCAGATTTGTAACGTAAATCATTTATAAACCTACGCCAAGTCCCCAACACAG
Organism: Scardinius erythrophthalmus; assembly: GCF_964197995.2. Classification (NCBI taxonomy): domain Eukaryota; kingdom Metazoa; phylum Chordata; class Actinopteri; order Cypriniformes; family Leuciscidae; genus Scardinius; species Scardinius erythrophthalmus. The sequence goes on from NC_138222.1 coordinate 38,155,123, forward strand.
GAGAATACATCAGTATGTTTCTAAATATGCGAAATATACTAAATACATACTCAGGTATTAATTGTATAACATACTGTTCCTGTGTCATAGCTGTGTGTACTGTATTCACTTCACTGTCTGATTGTTTTCAGGTCTTAAAGAAGGCAGAGTTCCCCAGTGCTGCGGTCCTTGAGCTTTGTAGCAAACATCCTTCCTGGAAATGCCTCTTGAAAAAGTAAAAAACAAATGCTTGATGGTTTTAGTATCATGCAAAGCTATGAGAACCCTAATCTTATTCTCTCGAGCTTTGTTTCTTCTAGGATGCACCGGGTGCAGTGTCGTGCACTGACGTGTCTCCATAATATCCTTTCCTCTATGGATACAGAGTCTCTTGGTGGTGCTTCAGGGCTACAGGCAGTGGCTCTGCACCTCTCCACATTGGTCTTCAGCTCAGCAGGTGATTATTTGCTGGGAGATTAACACAATTTTATTTTCAATTACAATTTTGGATAATCTAAACTTGTGCCACATTCCTTTTTGCAATGATTCTTCCAATTTGTCATAAATCCAGCGCACTTTTTTCCTTTACAGCGGAACTGTAACTTTTGTCACGTTACATCAATATATTAAATTAATAAGTAAAAATAAGCTAGAATGAATATTTTGTAGTGCACTGTGAAAGAGCAACATAGTTGATCTTATTGATTACCATTTTTATTTTTGTATTTATATAAAGGGTTACTTTGTTCACCCAAGAATGTCGGTAACCAAACAGTTGTTTATTTTTTCCATACCTTTGGAAGTTAATGGGGTCCATCAACTGTTTGGTTACACATATTCTTCAAAATATCTACTTTTGTGTTCAGAAGAAGAAAGAAATTCATACAGGTTTGGAACAACTTGAGAGTGAGTAAATGATGATAGTATTTTCATTTTTGGGCGAACTATCCCTTTAATGTGTATATATATTAATTAGTACTGTCAAAAATCTAACATAAGTTTTTGTTTACATAATATAAATTTGTGTGTATATATAGTGCTTTACGCTATGACCAAAAATTTATATCATGGTATTTTTCAAAATTATAACGTTTTCACGTATTTTTTTTTCAAGCATGACTGGGTGTTAACCACATTTTCTACTGATTGAGAGAGGAAATACTGCTTTAGATTTACTTAGAATGCCCTATTTTGCTGTCATGAGTGAATATTGTAGAAAAATTCCACACTAGTATTAATACAGGTTTGCAAGGCCCCACAAAATGATGCTGTTTACAAAGAGTTGCCAGCAGGAGGCGCTTTAGGAGCAACAGAAATAGCGGTTTCCCCGGTAACGGCTGTACGCAAAGCAGCGCAGCGCTCATAAACGCTGCTTTATCAGGAAAGATAAAGAAAGATAAAATAAAACATAACATAACATCGAAACTCTTCTAAAAACAGTCAGTTCCCTACAAAGATACTTTAAAGGTATAGTGGAGGATTTTCTTTTTCCGGGTGGATCATCAAGACTATTGGTCCTCCTAAGTGTCAATCATTCTGGTAATATGTTTACGTAAGGCCGTCGTACGTGCTCGTGCACACGATTCACACGATGGCGTGCGCTCAAAACACAGGTTGGGCTTCCCACTGATGCCTCAGTCGCAAAGTTTCTACTTGACAGGTAAAGTTTGGTATGCTAATTTGGAGAAATCCATTTAAAATCACTGCTAGTAAAAGTTAATGTAAGCTATGATTAGCTCGTGCATGCTCTCTCGTGCACACGTTTAATTTGGCGTTCCCTCTCGGGAGCAGGTAGAGTGTTGCGCATGTGCATTTTTTCAAAAAGTGGAGAGGGCGGTTCTTTTCTAAAATTCGGTAAAATCCTCCGCTATTCCTTTAATATAAAAACACCCGTGCCGCGTTTTGACTGAAAGGTGCAGTGCTCATGTTTACTCAACGATGTCAAAGCCTTTTGGAAAAACTATTTGTGGCGGGCAGTGTTGATATGGTGAACTAATGTATGGAAAACTGTAATATAATTTGACAGCTATCAATTTATTATAGTTTAACCTATCCGTCTTCACAGTCACACTTAGTAACACACACAGCTGTGCATCACCACAGTGCAACAGTGAAAAGGGACCCTCTCAAACAGTGTCGCGCCGCATTCCGAGTGTTGTTTAAGCGTCATACACCGGTATTGCGGTATATAAAAAAATTCATATCATAACAAAAATAAACACCAGTATTCAGTATGAACTGGTATACCGCCCAGTACTGTGTGTGTGTGTGTGTGTGTGTGTGTGTGTGTGTGTGTGTGTGTGTGTGTGTGTGTTACGGCATTGGTCCTGGTTTTTGTTCACACAGGGCACATTCTGGGACTTATCCCGGCAATGTTGCTAGGTCCCCATCCCGGCATCAATCCCGGGACGTGTTTGCGTTCACACAGAAGGCACTCAAGCAATTTTACGGCAATTTCCCAGGATCAACGCACTGTGTGAAAGGGGCTTTAGTTGCAGATTTTAAAGGGGTCATAGACTGGATTATTTTATTGTTTTATAATGTTTCCTGGGGTGTCTTTATAATGTTAGAATGATTTTAACATCAAAAATTGTTATAATTTTAGCCTGGGTTTCCCCATGCTGCCTTGCGCGCGGCGCGATTTTATTCACGCTGCTAGGCAGCCTGGATTCCATGGACCAGATTTTCGCCTCAGCGAGGGGACCAATCACAGAACGGGGAGGAAGCAGCAAGACGATGACGATGTCTATGCGACACACCGAAGCAGTTTTTTTATATCTATGGATCCAACATGGCATCAGACGCGAAGTTACCTTTCGATGCAGCCTTAGATAGTGTTCTAAGTAGTTTAGTCTTCTTCAGCCATCGTCTTCTTCCTCATCGAATTTCTGTCGCTTTACATACGTCATCTGGTATAATTGAAACGATTGGCTATGAGCTACGTACAGAGCATTTGATAGACATTCGTAGCGCCCAATAAACGGCTCTGGGCATTCGTAAACCACGCCTCAAATACGAGAAAATGTGGTTCCCAGACCACGTCTCAATGAGACTAGGTCTGACGTTAGCCAGGCTATTATAATTTACAAATAAAAGGCATTTTTCCAAGCCTGATTTTAGCCTCTGATTTGAACGCTCTGTTTGAAGGGGCGTGTCTGCTTTGAGACTTCAGTGTAAACGCCCACTGCTCTGATTGGCTGACATGTTTGCATATGGAATAGCTAGTATTACATGTGGAACTCTCTCTAAAACTTTTACTACGTTTTTACTATTACAGCTATCGAGATTAAGGAATCATTGACAAGTACTGATCATAATGATCTATTCCCATCACATGAAAGGTTGCAGTGATGAGAATTGAGCAGATGACAGACAGTCTGTTGATTGCATATGAAAATATCTTATCATTGCAAAGCAATTTCGGCACTCTCACGAATGCTTTCACCAGAGGTGTAAAGTCCAGGGGTCAGAAAGTAAAAGTCCTGCCATATATTTATTCCACCCATGAACTCAGCCAGCTGATTTCACTAATTAGTTCTATCTCCTGGTTGAAAAACGTTGCTAATTAGCAAATCCAGGTGATTGGAACAATAGCTACTGAGGAGGACTTTTACTTTCTGAACCTGGACTTTACACCTCTGGCTTTCACCAAATAACAATGCTAACACGATGTAACAGCATCATGATTTTATGATGATTGATTTCAATGAGTTTTGGCAAGTGTCCAGAGAAACTCGCGCTGTTTGATTGACAGCTTGGGCAATTTGAAAGGGAGCTGCTTTGATCGCTTTCTTAATATAATTTAATCACAGTTTAAATAAGAGTATTTTCATCCTACTAAGAGAAACGACGTGAAGTTGATTGTTTAGTCACTGGCTTGATTTACTGATGCATAAACAGTACTGATATCTCGATATTTTGAGATATAATCTGTCTGAACTTGAATAATTACATCAGAAATCACTGATCACAGGTCAGGCATTAGAATAAACATGACTACTTGCATGTTTGTGGCGTTGCTGGCAGATCCATATCGTAAAAGTCTGTTTGCAAAGCCTGCGCCAAAATTTACCAAATAATCCACAGTGAAATACACCGAATACAAACAGCATTAGGATTAGGGACTAGGACTTAGGGACTAGGATAAGGACTAGCATTAGGATGGTTTGGAAGATAATGGTATTGATCCTGTGTCGATCTTTTCTCGTTCTCATGTCACTATTCACTAACGCTTCAGTGGGCAGGGCCAAAGATGCCCTGTGACGTCATAAGTCTCCACTTTTTAGATCCTGTTGTTTGCTGGCCTTGGTTTCAATAAAAGCAGTTTTTGGAATAACAAGAAAGTTTTGAAACTTGCAGGGTATTTTTTTTATAGTATAACAAACTCTTAACTGTCAAAGGATCAAGGAACATTTGAATTCTCAGTCTATGACCCCTTTAAAGAAAATTACCATTGTTTGGGAAATAAATAAATTACTGAGAGTTACTTGCGTATTACTAACATTATATCATGTAAACTTTGATACACCTCAAACAAGGGAATTTATAGTAAGTTATATTGTTAATATTGCACCTATGTATGTCTGGAGACATACTTGGCCACTCCTTCAGCTTCCTCAGCAAGGCAGTTGTCATCTTGGCTGTGTGTTTGGGGTCATTATCATGCCGTTCGGCCCATTTTCTGAAGGGAGGGCATCATGTTCTGCTTCACAGTACATGTTGGAATCCATGTTTTCCTCAATGACGCTCAGTTCCCCAGTACCAGCAGCACTCATGCAGACCCAGACCATGATGCTACCACCAACATGCTCGACTGTGGGCAAGACACAGTTTTCTTGGTACTCCTCACCAGGGCGTCGCCACACATGCTGGACACCATCTGAGCCAAACTAGTTTATCTTAGTCTCATCAGACCACAGTACATGGTTCCAGTAATTCATGTTCTTGGACAGGTTTTTGTGGGCTTTCTTGTGAGCTTCAGAAGAGGCTTCCTTCTGGGACAACGGCCATGCAAACTGACTTGTTGCAGTGTGTGGTGTATGGTCTGAGCTCTGACAAGCTGACCTTCCGCTTCTGCAACCTCTAAAGCAATGCTGGCAGCACTCATGCGTCTGTTTTTTGAAGCCAGCTTCTGCACCCGACGCACAGCACGAGGACTCAGCTTCTTTGATTGACCCTTGCGAGGCCTATTCTAAGTAGAACCCGTCTTGGAAAACCTCTGTATGGCCCTTGCCTGTACTATAACTCAGCTTCAGTGTCATCTTTGTGGAGAGCAACAATTCTAATTCTCAAATACTTAGAGAGTTCTTTGCTATGAGGTGCCATGTTGAACATCCAGTGGTCAGTATGAGAGAATTGTACTCAAAGCACAAATTTTAACTGCTCTAATACAAGATACAACAATTTGTATGGTCCTGTCAAGCAGACAAAAACATAAACATGATGAATAGGACATGTGGCTTTGCATGGTTAAACGACGTAAAGCTATTGTCACTTAGGGTGTACTCACTTTTGTTGCCAGCTATTTTGACAATAATGGCTGTATGTTGAGTTATTTTCAGAGGACAGTAAATATATACTGCTATACAAGCAGCACATTGACTACAATAAAATATATCCAAGTTTCATTTCTATAGTATTGTCCCTTGAGAAGATTTACTAAAATGTGAGGGGTGTACTCACTTTTGTGAGATACTGTATATACACATTATATTATGCAAACAAAAACATTTGTTAGATGCGATTAATCAGTTTGACAGCACTAATATTAATATTGTTCTTTGTTTTATTTTTCATCTGTTTTTGTATGTTTTTAAGTTCAGTCAAATTTAAAGTTCAAGGAAATCCACTATTAAAAATACAAAAAAAGAACAAACAAAAAAAAGCATTATTATTGAACCAAAAAAGTTCAATAAATACATGATGATATCAAAGTCATTAAAGGTGACATATTATGCCCCTTTTCACAAGATGTAATATAAATCTATGGTGTCCCCAGAATGTGTCTGTGAAATTTCAGCTCAAAATACCCCCAGATCATTTATTATAGCTTGTCAAATTTGCCCTTTTTTGTGTGTGAGAAAAAAAAACTTGTGTGTGTGTCCCTTTACATGCAAATGAGCTGCTGCTCCCGCCTCCGTTCAGAAAAGGGCCGATCCTTTACACGAGCTTCGGATACTCCGGCAGTAACAAAACACGTGAATTTCAGTCAAATTTCAGAAATAACCAGTAGCGGGGTGCAGTCGTATATAGAGACTTACGAAGAGCTTGCAACTTTTAGATGCACCTGGACGTTTCTGAATGGTTAGTGGATACATTTATGTAGTTGTTGTGGAGTTACATTGATTCGTCTAATCGACTTGTATGTACCGTCATGTTTAACTTTACACAAGTTGACACAGTTCCCTGAGGTCTTTATAAGACAGCTGTGAATTCTTTTGGTCAAATAGTGTTCTGTGCTCGTCTGTGCAGCCAACGACAGAACCGTTTGCATGCTTTGCTCAAACTTTTGCCATTGCGTTAGAACTGGTTACACTGGTGTCGCTTGCGAAAACCAAATGGCAGCGATGTGGGTGGAAATGAGCAGATTAAGGGGCAGTAATATTATAGTAAGATCCCCTTTCTACGTCAGAAGGGGAGCGAAATCTGATCGGCGTATTTTTCCATTAATAAAACAAAGTTACTGGGTTGTCACTTTTCACATTTTCTGTGTTGGTAGATACACCAGGGTCCCGATTATAGCACTTAAACTTAGTCAGATTTTCATGATATGTCCCCTTTAAGTAATGGTATTAAATAACTGTGAATTCAGTGTTGACCAAAATTATTGTGATTTGTTGAATCATGATTTCTTCAATTCTAAATTCATTTCTAGAGGTGTTAAAGGATGAGGAGTTCCTGGAGGCTGTGACCAGTGCTCTTCGCTCTCTTCTACAGATCATGGCTACCAAAAACATCCCTCAGGTCAAAACCACATTTATCATTTTTATGCTTTAGTGGAACATCATTTCAATCTTTACCCTGTATTTGTGTGTAACTCTGTGTGTTTTATGTGCTGTATCCTGCAGTGTATGACCCCACACCAGCTAATGAGTTTTTGTGAGGCTGCCACCAGCTGTGAGCTGGTCAGTGTGAGAGTTAACGCTCTGGCCATTCTCGGTATCACAGGAAGTTCTCTTGCCAAAGAGAAAAGCACAGAAGACACTCTACAGGTAATACTGATTGTGGTAGAATTATTAGAATAACATTAGTCTTGTTTATATTGCCTTTATTATGCCCACAATAAATATAACATTAAGAAATTATTACCTTATTTTAGGTTAGAAATAATGATCAAATGTTCATTTTTTTATATATTTTATGTTTTGTTAAATTCTGTTTTATTTATTATTAGAAATAAATTAATCATAGAGTAAATAACATGGAATGCAGTCTCATTTTACTAAATTACAGATGGATACGTTTACTGATGGCTATATTTTGATTTAACAAATGAATTGTATGATAAAATATGCATGTATGCCTGCCTTTTAATAAGTTAATCACTGAGCTAAGTTTTTGCAGTTTATTCTGCATTAGCTTTGGTCAGTTGTACAGCTAGCCTTGTCTCTTTTTTTTTTTTTTTTTTTTTTGCAGCTGATTGGACATGCATTACTGAATGTTGCAACAAAGGACACAAACCTGGTGGTGTGCGGGGAAGCGCTGGATGCCCTCTTCGATGTGTTTGCTGATGGCGATGAAGCAGAGACTGCTGGAAAAAATATTAATCTGCTTTCATCGCTCAAAGCTCTTCAGCCAGGGTTTAGGGCCAAGGTTTGTTTAAACTTAAAGCCAACAAGAAATATTATCACAAAGTTACAAATGCATTCATGTTGGCACACTTGAGCTGGGATATTAAATCAGACAAATCTCACACCTCTAAATACAGGCTTGAGCTTAAGGTTCAAGAGCAACATTTTTGTCTGTTCTCTGAGATTGAGATCTGTTGCATAAGCACTGTCATAAGACTGTCCACAGATCCTTTCAGTTGAATTTCAGTGCTCCTTTCTGTCTTGGTTGGCTGATCTTAAAAGTTCCACTTTAAAACTGTAAAGTACTTTTTTTTCAGCTGCTTTTATCAATTCACAGTCTGACCATTCGCAACATTCTAGTATGTTCTTAGGCCTTTAGATGGCAGGCTTTTCAAAGTTTGGCCTTTTGTTCCCTCACAGCTGCGAAAAGAAGGCAGAGGAAAATACAGCCCTGATCAGCTTTGTGTTCTGGACAACATAAGGATCAACCTTAAGAGATTCATCGGCTACTTGGAGAACACGCAGAGAAAATGAGGTTTCAGAGATCAGGAGTACAAATTCTCTGCAAACGGCTTGCCTAATTTTATTTAGCATTTTCTGTCTGTACTCTATGGTTTTCTTTTTATGTGAGAGTGTTTATGTGAGGAAATTAAGATACAAAATTATGTTTGTAAAACCAAACATAAAAGTGCTTTAATTAAAGAATCACATATCATAATGGTCTCTTGTTGTGTTGTTGACAATTAAGAAGAATTATGAATCATTGATGTCTGTGTGGTTTTGACTTATAATGTACACTCCCTTGACCATCAAATCTCAGCATTCATACTAAACTGCGTGAAGCAATGTCATCCTGTCGTAAATCAGATGCCCCTTTAACCCCTTGTTTATTTACTGGCTTCTGGTAAGACCTGTCCACAGCGAGAACTTCTGTAAATGATAATGGATCAGTGCCCTGGGGTTACTTTATAAACACTGCTATGTTGTTCAGCTTCCCCTCTCACCCAGTCTGTCATCATGTGAAAACAACAAAACGCTTGTATGTATTGTTTTATGGCCCACAGCAACAGTAGATTATCAGATGTTTATGAGTTGTATTAGATCCCTCATAAACCTGTCTACATGAAAATAAACATTGTCTTAGATAGTTGATTATTTTGATAACTTCATATTATTAGCATGCTTAGTTAAGTCGTTTTGCATACATTTAAAATGTAGCAGTTCAGGTGTATGTAAAAAACAGCATATAAGATAAATATATTTCTCAAGAATTGGGAGAGAAATTATGACAATTGTATTTTTTGTTAATTTTATTTTTTGTGGTAAAAAATAAACACTGGTCGGACCTGTTCCACAACAATAATACTGTTGTTTATATTCTATTTGCGGACTCTGTTCCTAGTAATCTAATTTCTGTTAATGCATCACAAAATAATCCAATTATAGGATATCAGTGAGACCCCATGCACTAGATATAGGGCTCAGTGGATTAGCGCCATCCTTTACGAGGTACGTTTGAAACATGACAAGTGAGAGGTTCGTGTTACTACAATGTATCAAACCTGCTGCTGTTACGTAACAAAAACTAACGTGCGCTCTTGCGTAACACTCGGAGTCAGCGCGTCCCCGCTGCGCGCTCGCTCACGCCTGGTTGAGCATGCGCAGTCGCGACTTGGTCTGTCCGCCATTGAGAGACACGATCTTAGATAGAAACGGGTCAGAGGCAGTGACACAGACGACACTCACGTTTTTCCATTCCTCGTGCTCTGAAGTTTGACGGTTGCCTTTTTTTAAGCAGAACGTATTTTACAGTTCGTTTACACTGGTGTTTTCATTTCCCGAGAGACGTCGATGGACCCGTACATGATATTTTAGTTGCTGTCCAGGGCGAGTGTGTTCCCGTTAGTGGGTGAAGCGAACCGAGCCTGGCTCTGCTCTGGGGGCAAGTGTACTTGCAGCAGCTCAGCGTTTGATGGATCCTAGAATCGCCTGGTTTCAGCCAGAACAGCGCGGACCCGCCAACAACCTGTGGATGCACATCTGGGAAACGACACAGACGCTGGGAAACCTTTACTTTAACAACAACTGCAACACAGCCAGCGCCAAACTGACGAGCAGCAGCGGCGGCGGGGACGGGGCGTCGAGCAACGCGGTGGACAGCAGCGGAAAGACCAAGGATCATCAGGGGATGTCTGGATCCAAACTCGACAGTGAGGTGTCCCAACAACGAGACTTTATCCCGCTGGAAACCAATAACAATAATAACAGCAGCAGTAGGGCGAGCAGGGGTGTCGGCGGAGGGGGGCAAGTGGGTGGCAGTGGGGTCGCAGGAGTGGGAACGGAGTTGCCAAGCAAAAGGAAGAGAGACAACAAGGCGAGCACGTTTGGCTTTAACAAGAGTCTGCTGCTGACGGATGGGGCGCAGGACATCTACACGGGCACACCGTGGAAGAGCAGAAACTACACGGACGGCATCGTGGGGTGAGTGCAGACACGAACTTTATATGTGTGGGTGTAGTAGGATAACCTCCTCGGTGCAGGGCCCGTTTGTTTGCTCGGATTCAGGAGCTGGCCTACACGTTTGACACTAAACTGAGGGGTGTTCAGTACACCTTTAACATGTCATGACCTGATTTAAAAGGCTATAGCAGCTCGATGTTGGACCTGCGACCGTTCATTTACAAAAATAACTATCAGGTTCTCGCAGGTTTACCAGTGGTTTGACATCCGAGCCGTTTCTTCTCCATATTTGGCATGTCTAGAGTATCCTCCTCGCAACCCTTCCATTTAATGACCTGCGCTGGCTTGTCAGCTGCTCCCTTGACGGTCCTCTACTCCAGTGCCCGAATACTTGTAAAATTACGAGTCATAGCACAAACTCTCTCAAAGTCAACTTAGTCTTAAAGAGAGAGTTCACCCTAACTCTAACTTCTGTCATTATTTAATCACATGTTTTGGTCTTTTTAAACATCTGTAGGCTATTTCTTCTGTGGAACAAACACTGAGCCAGTTCTCAAAATATCTTCTCTTATGTTCCGCAGAAAAGTGACATACATGAGGATGATTAAATGATCGTTTTTGGATAAACTATCCCCTTGTATGCTGCTTGACGGTTTGTCACAAGCCTACATAAATGCATGGTTTCTGTCATAATGCCATCGTTACTACAGTTGTTGCTAAAATAAAACTCTGGTTACTTTGTGTCAGTTTTACATCGTACACAGTTTGAAGGAGATATATTAGATATGTTTTTCAGTTGTAACATTTGGTGTTTTAGAAACAGTTGTTGCCATGGTAGATGTTTGTGTGAATAAATGCTAATTTAATGTGATTTATAGAAGAATAGAACTAAAATGTCTAAACTAGAAGTTGAAGAATTACATATGGACTGTTATATATCTCGGTGGATCTTTTCCCTTGCTTGCAGGACTTTATTAAATGAGACCAATCCCAAATGGAAAACTCCAGTACTGTACTATGAATTACATAGAGTTGCTGTATGTTCCGCCTCTATTAATTGTTATCTTCCTCCCAGTCACTCAGTCGGTCAATAATCTACACCTTGCCTGCACTTCACACTCTGGTTACTCAAAGATCATAAGTCCTCATGATGACAGGCTTCTTTCCATGTTTTTATAGCTGTCATTGTTAAGGTTGCTGCAACTGTTTTTGATATGAATTAAACGGCTTCAAAAGTGTGGTTCACCCAAAAATGAAAATTCTGTCATCACTTGCCCTCATGTCGTTTCAAACCCGTTAGTCTTCTGTTCATCTTTGGAACACAAATGAACATATTTTTAATTCTCTCATTGTTTTTGTCCATCCACAATTATCCATGCAACCACATTTTTCACTCTTCAAAAAGTGCGAAAAGACATCATAAAAGTAGTTTATATGAATTGAACACAACACGATCACTTTGATGAACATTTCATTTAGGCTTTATTCATATATAAACCTTGATCAGCGCACTACATAGAGCACTAATGAGGCTGTTCTCGTGTATCAGGCAAGCATACTGGATTGCTTAACATATGGATTTACTTTTAAAATTTTGAACTTTGAATGGATGGACAATAATGATGTGAGAACATTTAAAATGTCTTCATTTGTGTTCTGAAGATGAATGAAAGTAGCCTAAATGATGATGGAACTCTTATTTTGGTGAACTATCCCTGTATGGACTGATTAAAAGAAAATCAGCATCATGCTCTCAAACACATTTTCCCTGAACCAAAAAAAACTTCAAATTAGGTTTTAATGGCAGTCCATTATTAAGGGCATTAAATGTCCATAAGCACATCTTCCAGTGTGCCAGAGAGGTCAATTGTCAAACGGTATGAACAAAGCATGTGGGAGTAGTGCTGGATTGTGTTTTCTGGTTTGTGTAGTGGTTTGGTATTAGCATTAGGTGTGGTGGTGGTTTGGTAGGTTTTTTTTTTTTTTTTAAATGCAGATGGCCCTGCTTTGTGATATGTGCAGCAGCTTGTGGAGCCAAGAGCAAAGTACAGCTGACAAGCCTTATCCACATTTATATAGTGTTCGCATAAGTGCATTCCTCTGTGATTAATATTCTAGAGTTCACCTTATAGACCTTCTCACCTGATTCCCTCTTCACTGTTTTTCCATTTCTCATTTTATAGACGTGTGTCAATGTACAGATTTACACGCAGATCGGCTCACACTACAGTTTTGTATTTGGAGAGCATGTCTGAGATGCCTTAAAGATTTTAATCTTGTTATGTAGAGGGATCATTTGTTGTGAAAACCAGGATGTGAAATGTGCTTCCTTCCTACAGCACAGAATATTTCTAACCTACATCATAGAAATATGTTTGTGTATGCCTTAGTTGGAGGCTAATTTCCCACTATAATCCTATTCGCTGTTCTGTTCGGAGGTGTGAGAAGAGAGACAGATGGTTAATGGGTGTCTGGATCTGTGTGTGTGGAGAGATTTTTCTGTTTATATTCTCTGTGTGTTGAGTAAGTTCCTTCCCTGCTCTACCCAAAACAAATGCTCCCCCTCCCAGCTGACACACGATCCCGTCTCTGTGATGTCACTGTGCTTCTGGCCAATCGGAGTGAGCTGCGATCCCTTCATCTGCCTGACAGCTATGCTGCAGTGAGAGGAGAGGGGAAATCCTCTCTCCATGCTCATTTGTGCTGCTGAATTTTTTATGTTGGGTCTTCTGAATGTTTTTTTTTTTTCTTTTTCTTTTTCTTTTTTAATAAGTGAAGGATGAATTCAGTGCACTGGTCTCTTCTTGAAGAGCACCAAATCAATGCAAATTATATGTTTTTTTTTTTTTTTTGGACAAAGACGCTGATTTGTATTCAGTAGGTGTTGCTAAACAGATGGTGGTCTGACTTCATGTCTTTGAATAGTTGTTAATCTTGTCAAAACTTTAAAGAATTGGGAATTAAATAATTTTCTCATAAGGATTCTCAGAGGTTTATCACTGCATGCAGGTTTTTGTAATATAGTAGTTGTTTTATTCATTAAACCTTAAGCAAGGTTTCTTCTGGCTGATGCTTTTCCTTTTTTTTAGCTCTGTTATGTGCAGTTGAGTTCAGACATATTCATCTATCTCTGTCATTAGTTTAACCCGTTATCATGGGGCATGAGGGAGGCATTGCAAGTTGGTTGAAGGGGGCTAAATGTAATGGAAAACCATCCTTTAGTGCCAACACATGGGGTTTCCCTGAGAGGCTTTAAGTCTTTTACTGATTCTGTCACTAGTAGCAGGATTTGGAGATGTGAGTGTCATCAAAGTCCCTTTCAAGGAAAGTCTGTTCACTCGACGGCCTTATTTGCAATGCCTCCTGGCATCTATTTCGTGCATCGAGTATTATCTTTTTGAACGGGGTTATCCTGAGATCTCAAAAACTGCTTGCCGAAATCACGATTAAATAACATTTTAAATCAGCAACAAAACTTGACATGAACTGGCCCATACATGTTGTTTCTGATGCTCAAATAGCTTTACAAAGCTTATTTTTCAGGCCAGACCAACCAATGCACACGTGCAGTCTTAAGCAGGAGTCTCTGGTTACTATGGGAACCGGAGCTTTTAACAGCAACTACATTGACGCAATGACTTTACCAATCAGCGATTGGCTCTTTTATTTAGAAGGTGGGACGTATTCCGCCATTTTGCGCGTTGCAGATTCTTAAGTAATAGGAATGCACCATCTTTTTATATCTATAGTGTCATGTGCTAGAGGAATGACTGTCCCAGACACCCTCACACACACGATTAGACCACTCAGCAAGAATTCACCCTCGTCACAAGGGCACTTTCCCAGGGTGGTCGAAATGAACGGGATGATGTCAGAATGTGTTGCCCTTGTTTTTAGACCAGTGGCAGAATGTTTGGAATCTGCATTGACATTTGAGACTTAAAAGCTTGGCTGTCGGTAAACTTTTATTCGTTTTAATCATGCCAGATCAAATGCTTACCTGCTGCACTGGGCGAGGAACTGAGCTGTTTGCACATATCGAATGACTGATTGCGTTTAACGTGTGATCAGGTTTAGTTTGAGTGTGGTTTGTCATGGTCTGCTGAGCATTGAGGCTGCAAAGCAACAGACTGACTTTACTTGCTCAACTGACAGCAAGCCATGCTCTGCCTAGCAACATGAAATGGACACTTGTTTATGCTCTGCCCCATTGAATGTACCAGGGAGGTTTTGGTCAGACTTGAGTCAGAGTTGGGTGGGTACACTTTGAACTTATGTAATTGCTTGAATGTTACTGATTCATCACAGAACAGTGTCAAATACACATCTAGATGAGAGTTCAACATGGAGCTTCAGTAAAAATAAGGCAATGTTTGGCATCTGCACCCTCAAAGAACCCTTTCAGAAGGAAGCACTGTTTGTTTGATTCTCAGTCTCAAATTGGTCAAGTTGACATGACCTCAAAATAGAAATGTGAAAGGTAACACATTTTGGTGAGGTACTTATCCAGTATAACTTGTAGAGTTATTGCAGGGCCACACAAACAATCTGGGGTTTTAATAACGATAAATTAAAAATGAACATATATCGGCCGATACGGATATGGTGGCCGATATATAGTGCATCCCTGCTTTAAGACCGACTTCACGGATCCAATGTGTGTTTTTCTTCAGAGAAACTGTCTCTCTGACAGTGTGCGCATATAGTGAAATGAGTTGTCTTTCTCTGCTTACTGTGTTTGAATGGTTTAAAATCACTTGTTTTTAAACCGCATACTTAAAAATGCATGCAAACGATACGATTTTGTGACTGTGAAGCATAGCAACGTCACGTGAGCATAACTGGGTTAGAGACATTAGTCTAAAATCTCTACCGGTTGACAAATTTCTACCAGTTTATCGTGCCCTAGTGAGCACTAGTACTTGGGATTACTATTACATGACCAAGCAAATTGTTTTCCTTTGTAATGCAATGCAGAAGCGTAATGCAAAACTCATCAAAGGTTTGTAAAGGGTGGGTGAATTTAGTCATTTCTAAAAGAGGGTCAGGTATGTCGCAAGATGTGTGCTCTCCTTCCACGTTTGTTGAACTTCTGTTAAAGATAGGCTGCTGAATTAAAAATAAACTTGTTAGTTAAAATATCCTCTTGGCTCAAAATAATGAGCCGGACTTTTGGTCTAGTTTGTACAGCATATGTACAGCACTGTATTTAACAATTAAGGGTTCAAAACAAGGTCTAAAACTAACTTTTTCCAAAGTGAAAATTAACAATTCTCTATTCCAATTTTGATACCACAGCTAAAACTACCAACATTATTAAAGACAAGTAAACAGTCAGTATTAAAATAAGAACAAATAATCAAATTACAAGCAAAAGCACAAATAAATAAAATAGAACAAAGATACAAATGAATAAACAGCGCTTTTACTCTTCACTGTATGAATTAAACATGCTTATTAATTAATCCTTATTAAAGTTGCAAACGTTATTCAGTCAAGAGCAGTGAGTTTTTTTTTTCTATTTCCTTTGTTGTTTGATTAACATTAAAAACACAAACAGCAGCAGGATTATTAGGCTGCTGTCACTTTAAGAGTGAATGCACAAATCTAATATACTAATACACATGCATTTACTTTCTCAACTGTTTACGTAGCCTACACTTAAGACGTGACTGTTTACTATCATTTTGTGTAAATTTGTCCGTTCAAGTGCAAGAGGATGTGAAAGAGAGGTCAGTTTAGCATTCGCACGCTGTATTAGTATTATGACTCGGCCTACTGGGCTTTCGAGTAACGAAATGAGCTTCCTTTCACGTCTTCTTGTCAAGGCTTAAACTTCCATGAAGATGAAGCGCTAGCCCGTCAGCTGCCGCGAGCGTCGGTCGCCGTCCCATTGTTCACGTTCATTGTTAAAATTCCTAAAAATGTTACCGGCCAGCTGGTCGGCGACACCATTTCATATACTCTCCTACGCCGATTTTTACTCGCATTTGTTAATTTTAGGCCCTGGTTCAAAACATTTTTATATCAAATGAGCTTCACAACTAAAATGCTTTCATTATAGTCCAAAACATGGGATGTGCCTTGTTCGCAGTGTACAGTGTTGATAAGACTACAGCTACAAAAATGCATGTGGCCTTTTTTATTTGTTGTATAAATAATTTTTAGTTTGTGTTAAAAAGGGGAAAAAATATTTAGCTTATTTATTTCTGCATTTAAGTATAATTAACATTGGTCGATCTCTAGTTTGGTTACATGTTCATGAGTATATTCATTACATGGATTATAATCTACCCTCATTATACCTCACAATGCTTTTTTCTTCCAATTTTAAGCTACTCGTTTTTATACACTATTGTTCAAAAGTTGTCCCACCAAGGTTGTAGTTGTCTTTTGCTGAATTAAAGAGGTGGGCCTAATTGCTTTCCACAAACTTTTGAACGGTATTTGTAACTATGATTATCTGTGCTCTTAACTACCTGTTTAAGTAATTGTCAATGGTCAGTTTTGTAATAAATAATTTGCCAATATTATTGCATCTGATTGTGTCATGCGTTTGTGCCACGTGTGCTACCCCCACCCTAACCGGGGAATTTCCCCATTTTTAGAGAACTTCTGGAGGTGACATCCAGTAAGAAAAGACAAATAACAGCAGTCTTGATCTAAGCCCACAGATTACTAAAAAAGTGATTTCGATTCATCACCAACATGACACTGACAGGTCTTATTTTACCACAGAGTCATTGTCACTCCAAAAACATATGGGTACAACTTCCTTTCCTGGTGAAATATGTACAAATTAACACTGTTCATTGTTTGTTGAAGTCGCGATAAAACAGAAGTAGAGACGAATCTTTTGTTCCATATTGCAACCTACATCAGAGTGTAATGGTTTAATGGAAAACAATGTAGTCCGGGCATTTGGTTCTTTGCGCAGGTTGTTGATTGAATGTTGAGATGTGGGCTTTGGACTCAAAATTAAAGGAGATGAATGTGAGCTTAAAGGGGCGGAGTTAAAGCAGACTAAATAATTTAATTCCGGCATACGTTAGTAGACAGAAGTCTGTCGTTTTCATTGTAAGGTCCAGTTATGGGGTACACACACAAAAAAAAGTATTTTAAAGAAATGAAACCTCTGGACAGAATTTTTCACATTTAGGTCAGTAAACATGCATTTAGAAAATTGTCATGCCAACTTTGCAAACATTTGGATCAGTTAATTTTTAAAATGAACCTGTTTAAGGTTTTTGCTTTCAGCAAAGAGATTTTATTGGGGCTTTTAAAATATTTCCTCTTAAAAGTAAATGAGGATGATTGTGTGATCTCAGTATGTCGTGTGAGTCAGCAGTGAAAATTCTGTTTTGTTGCATGAAGGGTTTCCTATAGTGACAGAGTCTGCTCTCTGATTGGCTAACAGTTACAAGAGTAAACTACACGCTGCTTGTGCTCTATTGGAGGACACAACAGGCTGCAGTGGAGAATTGAAACTGATCTGAACAGCTTATTCTGTGAAACGAAACTCAGACTCTGTGTGTCATCTGCTTCCCACAACCAGGGTGGACGACTCTGTGGTCAAATGTGCTTTTCGAACTGTGAAACAGCCTGCTGAGAATTATTTTACTGCAGTTGAATTGAGTGCTTTAAAAATGTTCAACTCTTGTCTTGATCTTGGTTTGTCAGCTTCTGCTAACTCTTGTCCATTTGTGTTTTGTAACTGTTTTTAAAGCTGATATGGTGAGATCAAGAGCTCATTCAGGCCCTGTGTTTCCATTCTTGCTCTCAGTTCTGTTGTTAGACTGTACGTGTTTTTTTTGTTTTTTTTTTTCACAGAAGTGAAACTCGCACTTCTATCTAGCCATGATGAAACAAAAGCACACACCCATATGCAAATATGTACTCAGATGAACTTTGAATAAGCCTGAAATGCATATAAACACTAGAGGTGTGACGGTTAGTATATAACCGTGAGACCGACGGTTAGTATATAACCGTGAGACCGACAGTTATAGTTGAACACCATCATTAGAACTCTATAACTGCCCAAACCGTGTTATTAAAATATTTTTACAAACATTTTTTATCATAGATAAAATAAAATAATAAACAACGTATCATTACCGATAACTGATCATGCTGTTTAATTACCCCTTCACTGGCCCCAAACATGTTTGATAAAAGAAACATATACAGTGTAGTATAGCCTATATGATGTGTATTACATTTTAGCTCAAAAACAATTGTAATAAAAGATAGGATCATAAGATGCGCAATATATCGGGAGACATGGTTTTTACCACTGAATGAAGTTTCATTTTGTAAATCGTAAGACAGGATTTTTACCACTCTATTAAGTTTTGCTTTGTAGAAAGCCTTTCTTTAAAGCGAATTTCGTTTTGTACAAATTGTATCTTAATTTTAATAAATGTTTCATCAACCAATTGCATGTATTTAATGCAATTTAATGCATGAATAAAATGCAAATATAGCAGACAATATAATAACCGTGACATGGAGGTGCCGGTGCGCCGCGTTCACTTGCATTGCATTGTGAACTAGAGCGCATCTCATTGTAAATGAATGAAACTCAGCGTAGGCCTATGCCTCATACATTAGCATTACATATCTTTGCTGCATCCTTTCTAGAATAGACAAGGGCTTTCTTGCGGCTCGCATCAGCAGAGCATTGCATTGTCCATAGACCGCAAAACAATCAGCGGATGGCGGGTGGGTGCGGCTTTGAAATTTGGTCAAAAAACGTTGGTGCGGATGAGTTTTGTGATTTGGTTGCGGATGAAATAATACCCCATCCACGTATCTCTATCGATAACAACATTGAACACTACACAAATATTAATTTTATTTTTTTAATTTAGGCGATCAAGTAGCTAATCAGTGTCTGCTAATCAGTGTCCACATTTGACTCGCGTCATAACCATCATCACCAATTCTGAAACCGGCACACCCCTAAAAAACCCACAAACGTGTATTCTAAATCTACTAGGCCTACTAATTTGTTATAAATGGAAATGTGTGTTCTTGTTTAATGATTCTATGAAAGTTTGTAGGGCTATGTATTTTGGGATAATTTTGTAATATTGTCTGACTTTGTCTTTTCACCACTACATCATCACTGAAGCTGCAGACGTGCAAAATTATTCACACTTGAAGTGTTTTGTACAGTGTCACAGCAGCAGCAAGATAGGCTACCTGTCTGTGTATTAGGCTACATAACTAAAAGAAAGTTTATATATCATATTTTCTGGCTGGTTTACTTTAGTTTTTTATAATACACCATACATTCACCCAAACTGAATAATTAAAACAAGTTTATATGGGAAAATATATTCTATAAATATTTAATTATTTTCTATTTTAATTTTATTTTCTGACATGCTCCAATTCTTGTTAAAACACACTAGACCTGCTTATTCTGTGCATTTTGAGCACTTTTTGTGGGAAATCATATTTATTTTGTCCATCAAAAGTGTGCTTTCACTTTAGTTGAGCATGAGCAGCGCAGCAACAATAGACTCGGCGCTTCACTGGACCCCGCTTCACTGCTGCTCACGCGACGCTCCTGCTCCCGGTGTGAATGCAATCGAAAAAATATGCGCTGCTCATGCTTGCAGTGTGAAACGGCCGTTTAACTGCAAGCTACTTCTTGACGTACTGTAACCGAATATTACGGGAGAATAGCCGATTTGGCCTAGTTGATAATATGTGACAGATTAGATAAATCTTTAATGCAAGTGCAAGTAGGTAGACACTGATTGAGTTTGTGACCATGCACTCGCACAAATGCGATGCGAATATTGTACATGTAAAAGGGAGGGGTGCCTAATCCTGCTCCTGCCAATCGACTGTCCTGCACAGTTCATCTCCAACCCTAATCAAACACACCTGAAGCAACTAATTAAGGTCTTCAGGATCTCTTGAAAATTAAAGGCAGGTGTGTTTGATTAGGGTTGGAGACGAACTGTCCAGGACAGTTCATCGGCAGCATCAATTAGTCTTGGGAATGGCCAGAGAAGGGATTTTGGCCAGAGGGATTTTGAGCCATTCCTCTTCCAGAACAGTGGACAGGTCACTATGTGATGCTGGTGGAGGAAAACATTTTTTTGACTTTTGCTCTACCAAAATACCCCACAGTGTCTCAAAAATATTTAGATCTGGTGACTGTGCAGGCCATGGGATGTGTTCAACTTCACTTTCATGTAATTAATGTCACAAGTCTTGCTATGTGTATAGGTGCGTTATCATACCGATGCAAGGCAATCCCTTCAGAGTACAATGTTTGAACCATTAGGTGCACATGGTCCTCCAGAATGGTTTGTTAGTCCTTGGCAGTGTAGCATAGTAGGGAATGCCATGATATTGCCGCCCAAGCCATGACTGACCCACCTTTTACTCTGGGCAAGCAACAGTCCAGGTTAGGGATGGCGAAAACTAAAAATTTTCTTGACCGACCACCGAGCCTCATTAGCCGGTTGAAACCGGTTAACCGATTAGTTTAAATTAAAATGCTACGCTATTTGAAATAACAGCCATTTAGAGCCGCGCCTGCAATTTTGCAACTCTGTCGCGTCTCTCTGCCGCTCTGCAAATCTGCTAACAATAATAAAGAAAGATGATGATCATCATCACCTTACATCATAGATGATGTGCTACTACTGTATTTAAGCACTGTATCACACAAGTTGCAACTTACATCTGTGTCATTCTTTTTGGTGAAATGGTCCCACACACTACTTTTCTTTGCACGCTTCATCCTGTCGTCTGCCCTGGCTCTAACCTCGAGTGTTTTAGCCTGTAGCCTTTACTTTTCGCAAACCTTGTGAGCGCGCGAACCCAAAATCTGTGACCTCGCGCCAAATGTTTTTATTGG
Source organism: Scardinius erythrophthalmus (assembly GCF_964197995.2). Classification (NCBI taxonomy): domain Eukaryota; kingdom Metazoa; phylum Chordata; class Actinopteri; order Cypriniformes; family Leuciscidae; genus Scardinius; species Scardinius erythrophthalmus. Next base: position 38,176,237 of record NC_138222.1, read on the forward strand.
TTTAAGTACAAACAGGCAAGTTATGAAAAATTGAGTGTGAGGGATTTGTTCACTTCACACAAAAAGATCTTGGAATGAGATGGCTAACTGTAGTAGCGTTTAGGGCTGCAACAAACGATTATTTTGATAATCGATTAATCTAGCAATTATTAGAACGATTAATCGACTAATCGTCGATTATTTCATCGACTAATCATTAAGTTTGGAACGATATTCAGCTTTTTCAATTAGTTAAAACACTGAGTTATACATATTCTAACTATAATATAAAAAAGATAATCACTTCAGCTTTTGAAATGGTTGTTTTAATGAACTTTGAGACAACTAAACAGGTCATTCTCTTTAAGTTTTCAGATTTCTGTCCAACTCAAATCACACACAAATGCTCTAAGCATTGGTTAACCTGTTAGCCGTTGCCAGAGCGCGGGCGCACTGAAGCGTTTTTTTTTATAAATAGTTCAAAGTTACTATCAGATTTAATGTTATACCTTGACAAACTATACATCATTACAAAGATATAAGACTCAAGTTTCAGAATTTGACCACTATTGTATTCTGAGAAACTTATAGCGACAGTTATTTCTTAATTTGTGTCAGGAGTTATGAAATGAAAAAATGAGTCGATACCTTTGATATGAATTATGCGCGTCAGCCGCTTTCATTCATAAAAAAACTCCCGTGCCGTCGTCATGACAGCGATACACAAAACAACGTCCTTCCGGGCTTTTAGCTAAAAAATGTGCAGATTTGGAGAAATATTGATATATTCTCATAGGTTTACATCAGATTTCTATAGACAGGAATAATATTTATTGAATTTATACCCAAATGCGTCGATGTAATCATTATGAGCGTTTGTATACTCTGTTAATGTGTTTTCAATTCATACCAATAGCCTGAGGGCGCCCTCGCCGCCCTGTGCACAGTATTAGAACATGAAGAAGTGCCATAATCATGTGACAATCCAGGAAGCCTCGAACACACACACACAGCTAACAAGAGATCGCGCTGTAACTAGCTATGGCTGTAACATGGAGATACAGTCGTTTTGAAGACAATAAACATGTTTGCTATGATATTTGAGTTACCTGTGTTTTTCAATGCATGCCAGGTATTTCCATAATAATAGATTATATTTATAATGTAATGCTAATCTATATAGGCTATCATTGTGCAGAACAGTATACAATAGTATATTTTCTGTCTGATTTTTTTATCTGAAGCCAAATTAGATCACAGAAAATTATTTAAAATACTCGATTTGCTTTATAAAGTAAGTTTGGAGCACAAACATGGTTTTAATCTCATAAATTGTCGTGTATTGATGGTGTGCTAAGCTAACATGCTAGCTAGCCCTAGGTGCACCTGCCACCTAGAAGTTATATTTTTATTATTTTTTGAATGCTTACTGAAATGTTTCTTTATTCAAGAAATGCATTTGATACAGTTTAAAATGTAAGGGTGAACTTTGAGAAAAGAAATTAGTGACTGAAACCATATGAATAGCATGTGAATAGCCAGTCGTTAGTAACTATAATGCAGACAAAAGAAATGCATATTTAGAGCCATAACCAGTCTGGAGAGGTGTGAATGTGTGCAGGGGGAGACTGAGACTGAATGGGGCTCGTTTCCACCACAAAACAATAAAGACAATATACTGCATAGATGGTAAGAAGATGACAATAAATATCAGTAGCATTTTAGCATCAAATCAAAATAGTCACATGACATGGTCTTGAAAAATATTTCACTAAATACAGAGTTTTGGACTTATTATCTTAAGATTTTAAACATAAAATGTTTAGACATGTGGCATTAGCTGTAGTGCATTTCTAGATTGCTCCAGGGCCAACTTCAATTTTATTTTCATGAGGATGTTTCATAAAAAAATAATTTCTAATAACTTTACAAAACTTTGAAGCTATTTATAACAATTTTTGTCATTATGACAATAATTAATTCTACATTACAATAAACTGCCAGGTGTCAGCTTTCAAATGAGACCATACTTGTGCTTTTAGTACAAAGGGTTCATGAACTGTATCTGTTTCAGTTTGGGTATGTCATTTCTTGGGATTTTTCAAAAGTGGGGTTGCAGCTTAACAGGTTAAATATTCTGTTCTCTTTCAATAGAAAAAAATAAAAAATAATAATTAGCTGCATTACAGACAAACTTAAACTGCAAACAATTATTATAAGAATAAAAAATAAATAAATTGACATGACAATTGAGCTGAGCTGACAGAGACACACTCATTCACCTTTTAATTTACAGAATAAAAAAGTAACTGACATGATATTCTTCATAACATCTCCTTTTGTAAGTCTTCATGAATATGGAACAAAATACAGGCAAGTGATAAGACCATAGTAAGTTATAGCCTAGTTTTACAATAATAAAAACAGCCCTGACTCCTAAGCTTTATTGACTCGATCAAGCTTTATTCTATGCAAAAATAAATCACATTACTGTAATTATATTATTATTATTATTGTTAATATTATTGCTATTATTAGTAGTATTGCATTCTCTAAAAAGAGATTTACTGCTAGTTATTTAGCTCCAGCTGGAGAACATTCACCCGTGCCGGGTTTTTCCTCTTTAAGTGTTTTAACATGCATGTTGTGCTCCCGTGAAAAGCAAGTTCCGCCTTGCATGTATTGCACACGACAGTATTCTTGGTTTGAAGTTTTGTGAAACTTAAACTTTCACACAGCTTGCTAGTTCGGATTCGTTTGCACTCCGTCATAATTCGCGCTGTGTTTTCTTCTACCGCAATGGCATTTGTAACGGCTGCATTACACTCTAGCGCTACAGCGCCGTAGCGTTCAAATCGCGATATTGCAGGCCCTTACATTAGGTCACGTGGGATCAAACGACAATTTTTTATTGTCGACTAATCGTTTCAGCCCTAGTAGCGTTTAGTCCACTGTCTATAATAGCCTAATTTAGAGATCACTTTTTTTTCTTTTTCTTTTTTTACCGACTACCGAAAACTTTGATCGGTTAACGTTGATACGGTCAACCATCGGTTAAACGGTCATCGGTTAACATCCCTACTAGTCCAGGTGTTAAAGGGTTAGTTTACCAAAAAATGAAAATTCTGTCAGTAATTACTCACCCTCATGTTGTTCCAACCCCGTAAGACTTTCGTTCATCTTCAGAACACAAATTAAGATATTTTTGATCAAATCTGAGAGCTGTCTCACTCCTCCATAGGCTTCTATGTAATCGATATCTGCCATCCCAGAAAAGTTAGTAAAGACATTGTTAAAATATTCAAGTGATTACAGTGGCTCAACCTTAAGTTTATCAAGCAACGAGAATACTTTTTTTGCACAAAAAAAACAAACCAAAAAAAAACTTTATTCAACTATTCATTTTCTTCTGTGTGGACCTCTGAATGAGTTCATAGTGTAACAGCGCATATTACTATTATAGAGCTGGTAAGTCCCGCCCCTTCCGCTAACCCCACTGGACCTCTAGGTTGAAAAATCGTCAATGCAAGTGAATGGGAGAAAAAATTATTTTCTGGTCCCGTTTGAATTTTGCCATGAATGTGAACATATGTTGTCTGTGAATTTTTTATTTCATTTTTCGTGTAAAGAATGCTACAATTTAGCGGGTAGAAGTTTGATACGGTTAGACTTTTTATGAGAGCACTTTGTGGACTACAACTCTTCGCTGCTTTCGACGCGTTTGAAACGTCACCACCACTCGCACACGGACACTAGCTCACGGATCCCGCTAAACATGACTGTGTCTTTGGTGCACTTCACCGCCTTCTTTCAGGGAGAGGACAAAATCGTTGAGGTTGGCGAAAACCACGGGTAAGTCAACTTTATGGGGTGACGTCACATAGGCGACATGTAGTCTTTCTCGTTATGTCTTTTCCACAACTGCTAGCCGAAGAATCATACCATATACTGTCAAACTCGTAACATGAAAAATTATATAAAAAATTCAGACAACATATGTTCACATTCATGGCACAATTCAAACGGGACCAGAAAATAATTATTTTCTCCCATGCACTTGCATTGATGATTTTTCAACCTAGAGGTCCACTTGGGGTTTTACAGATGGGCGGGACTTACCAGCTCTATAGTGAGCCTACGTTCTGACGCACAACACAGAAGCGCTATTTTAGTTGTTTTTTTGCGCACAAAAAGTATTCTCGCAGCTTGATAAACTTAAGGTTGAGCCACTGTAGTCACTTGGACTATTTTAACGATGTCATGAGGTATGAGAATACATACGTTGACAGGCAGGTAGGACATCGTACCAAGTGCAATGATTGGACGAATGACTACTAGTCAACTAGAAAAATCTTGTTGTGTGCAGCCCGAGTAACCTGAACCACTCTTTGTCTCAAAACACACAAACCCAGTGGTATGGTTGAGTATCGTTTGAATTTTATCTATTTCAATTCCGATTCTGCTTATAGATTCCATTTCTTATTGATTCTTAGTTTTGAATAGGCTAAATGTGAATGATATCCAAGTTTTTTTTTTTAGCTTAAGTCTTTTGGCAAAACATTTTGTTGCAGCTGAATACCACAAACAAAAATCTACAGGCTAAAGAATACTTAGGCTACACAATAAACTTTGGCCTATGGTTTTAACAAAAATGCCATAGCAAAAACTACATTATAATAATATTAATATAATTATATATTATATAGGGGTGCAATGGATCCCAGTTGATCCATGATCCACAAACACCAAATTGATTACTCTTTCGTGTCTCCTTGCGCTTGAACAGTCACATACACACAATTACATGTTAAAATACCCGTCTCAGCAAGGATTCTCGTAAACATAGTCAGTTATGTCTTAAGTGAACGTACACAGTTAAGAAAGAAATCTTTTGCTGATCTTAACTATTGGGCAAAATGACGGTAAAACCGTTTATCGGTCGATCTTTACTCAAGACAAACCCGACTTCGTTTACAAGGATATTTTGACAATTTTGTGTGCATTTGTCCGTTCAAGTGCAAGAAGACGCAAAAGAACTCTATTCAGTTTTTACGCACTATATGAGAGGTGGCTGTGTCTGTGGAGTCATCAGCGTGCGTCTGCAGTGTGTTCGTGTTGCAGTGGTGGCCAGATCTGATGAATGCTGTCAGACTGCCTCTGCATGAGAAAGTTCTGCCCTTGGCATGACGCTCTGCAGTTTTGTTTCACGATCACGATCAGACAAATGCGTTTAGACACCGATCGGACCCCGAGACACTTGTGTGTGTCTCTGTTGGTGTTTATGCTCAAAGCTTTGCATGACTTGTTTGTTTGTGCAACTTGGGTGACTGGTGGTACTAAGAAATGTAACCGATTCTTTCATTTGAAATGGAAATCAGTGCATAGTTTTTGAACAATTCCCAGCATTTTTGATGAGTGAGTCTCATTCTTAAGTATTAAGATGCCTAGGATTCCCAGAGTGCAAATTGTTCTTCAGGGCATGATGGTTTCTCACCTGTCCTGTCCATTTCTAAAATGTCTGGGCAGATTTGGGTAAGCCTTTTAATTCTCACACTCTTTAGAGTAAGAAATTTAGTTTGGCAGCTCTAGTTGAATGTAAGGGATGCTGGGATTATAAGGTTATCTGAACACCTTGTTATGCACTAAAGATGTAACAAATTAAATGTGGCCCACTAACCTTCCCTTGGTGTCAAATGTGGAAGAGAGACTGGATTGTAGGGCTGGTCTTTTTTTCTTTTTTAATTATTTTTAAATTGAGAAATTACGGGTTTGAATAGAAATGTTAGCAAATGTTACAATTAATCATGTTGACAATACTGCAATGATAACAGATAAGAGAAGAAAATAATCGACCACATGATGATTAACTTGATTAACCATTTTCGTGTTATGTGCTCTATGAACGTAGAACACATCACTAGTCTTAAGCGTCTGTTCACACAATGCGTTATTGAGTTGAAAATTAAGAATTGAAAACATTAATACATTGTTTAAATTAATAACTTTTTCGCTAACTGTGATTTTGTATATGCACATTTCTGAAATACGTAACTTAGACCGTTACACCGGTTTCACACTGCACGCGTTAGCAGAGCGGAGGCAGCGCAGAAGCAGTGCGTATGGTGAGTGGGAGCAGCGCACACCCATTTTTGCTTTCACACTGTCGGCGTTTGTCGTGCGGAGCTGAACCGCGGCTTGTGTACTTTGACAGATTTTGTATATTTTTTTGAATAAATAAATATTGATAGGTAATTGATACCTGAATTATTTATTATTATATATTATCTGCATATGTATTACATATTATTTAGCACTCATCTCCATGAAAAGCAATCTGCAAAAGGGAAAAACTTTACGAAATCATTTAGATTGTTGAAATATCTGATACACATCTAATTTACAAACATTACCCATCATAAACATCTTAAAGATAATTCATAAATGTCTGTAATAACAAACAGCAAAGTTCTTAGACTACAAAGACTCGTTCCTCATTTTTCCAGGGGGTGGGACCCACTCACGCTACACATACATAATTAAATTAATCTGTAACTTAAGATAAACTGGCAGTATAACTTGTTTTTGTAGTTTGTTTTTGGACATTTGTTTTCTTTTTAAATTGCTGAAGGTCATTTGATTTACTGTTTAAAACACAATAGATATCACCAATGCGCTTTTTGGGTAAAACTGCGGTGTATTTGGCCGTGATCAATGCCATGTCACTTTAATTCAGCGTGAGCGGCGCAGCAAAAATAGACTCAGCGCCGAAACTGTAATAGCCTGTTACTGGTGTTATACTTGGTCATTTTGAATTTGATTTGCCTTGACTTTTTGGGCTGACATCTAAAACGCAAAACTTTTCTTATTTTATATTATTTTTAGTATATATTAGTATATATTATGTTTAAGATAAGTTTGTACAATATTTGCCTCCATATTTCATTCATATTTTCTGCAAACATATTTAACAAACAAGTCATTTGTTTTACATTTACACCATTTTGATCACTTCAGGGGTTGTGCGCTTGGAATATAACTTTTTTTTTTTTTTAACCAGATTGTTAATAAAGAGAATGTTACTTCAATATTGTAGTTAAGTTTTTTTGCCATATCGCCCAGCCCTACTGGATTGTGACAGAACAGTATATTTAATGTTAGGCCACTCTAGCAGTTAGCAAATACAGAAATAACCAATGCAGAACGTTCATTTAGTGTAGGAGTAATTGCAGTGTCCACACAGATTCTATGTTCAACCTCAGGAGGAAAGACTGCAGTTCTTAGGAGAAGCCACACGTAGAGCAAGTCACTTACTGCAAGTCAATTCACTCTGCCATCTTGGTAACATTCCAGGGTAGTTTCTGTGTCAGAATACTACATTTAAGCATTCAGGTTGAAATGAACTTTGTCAGATTATTAGAGATGTGTAATAGAGGCGTCACCTAGCCTAGATAGTAGCTACACTCTCCCTCTTCCTGACTCAGAAGCTTCACTAGCTCTCCCTGCTGTTATAACCTGTCTTTGAATATTTACTTAACTGTAGCTAGGCTGTGAATTTGTTTCTTTGTTCTTCTGTCACCCAGAGTTATGTCATTAATAAATTACATTTAAAAAAATATTAAAATAGAAAATCTATATTTTAAATTGTACATTTATTTCACAATGAACATAGGCACCTAAGTAGTTTAGGTGTATTTACCCTAGTTAAACAAAAACCTTTGTATGCTTACTGTTGGTTGTGTAATGTCTTATTCTTTCTTTATTGTTATTGTATGACACTCACAACAGCTCAGGTCATCAGAAACCAGGTTTATTATTAAACACCAGGTTTATCATATCATTTACCATCGCCTGGTACTGTGCTGCTAAATCATTTTAATATTGTATTTGTGTTACACATTAAATGACTTTATTGCTAATAATGCAATCACTCTTTGATGAACTAGATTATGTAATCATTTATTTTTCTTTCTCTCAAGGCTGCATGAAGAGATAAAGGACTTTTATGATTACATTTCTCCTCGTCCAGAGGAGGAGCACATGAGGCTGGAGGTGGTGGCCAGGATCCAGAGGGTCATCAAGGACTTGTGGCCAAATGCCGAGGTTTGTGTTACTCACACACACCTTTTAGTTAAACTGATTGTTTTCTTGAGGTTTATGTAATTCGTATTCTGGATATTTGGACAATTAGGCACAATCAATATGGCATCTTCCATGAATGCATTAATACGGACATAAATATAAACACTTGCCTACTTTCAAGTTTCCAGTTGACCGTTTAAATATCAAACACCATGTGTGGGTTTATTCTTGTGATAGTTCACCATTACACCGGTGTCATGGACATGCAGAGGTCTAAATATAAAAGCCCTGGGGGACTCCAGTTCACCATTTAACAGTGATTTTGCTTTATATAATTTTTTTACAGTTTGCATTGTTTAGTCCAGCCATATTGAATTTGTTGGTGCTCAGTGTTGGGAAGGTTACTTTGGAAATGTCATGGGTTACAGATTACAAGTTACCCTATTTAAAAATGTTTGATTACTTTTTGATTATTTTTCTAATTTCCAACACTGAAATGCATTTTTATCATTCACCATGGTGGCAACTCTCAGACAGGTTGTAGCCTAAATCTTTCAGCGGCTATGTGGATTGGTGTAATTGGCAGATGTGATGCGCTTCAAATTAAAACCAGAACCAATCAAAGGCATCAGAATAGCATCATTTTACTAAACAGCCTTTAAATGGCAAGAGGGATAGTGCAAATCAAAAACAGGCAAATATTCAAATTAATATTAAACATATTCTAGCTTTTTACAGAAAATATTCAGATGTAATCTTTAACCTTTTCATAAGTAACTAATTTAATTACACATTTTTTCTCAGTACCTGTAAATGATTACAGTTACATTTACTTTGTAATTAAATTGCGTAACTCTGTTACATGTAACTAGTTATGTTCTATGTACTCCCAAACACTGTTGGTTCTTAATCATCTTTTTTCTTTCAGTTAGACGATTATGTCAGGTCAATACGCCAGCTGGAGTTTTAAAGACAGCTTCTTAATGTTTTCTAGCAGTGAAAGAAATATGCCTAATGGGTGTTGAATGTAAAATAAAGAAAAGACACATGACATGGAAATTTAAACTGTATCGAATCCGCTAAAAAATAGCAAAGCTGAATCAACAGAATCAGAATCAGTAAGAGCTTTATTGCCGAGTATGTTTACACATACAATGAATTTGTCTTGGTGACAGAAGCTTCCAGTGCACAGACAGAATGACAGTGATAAGACGGATAATAAAAATAAATTAAGTGAATAACACAATATAAATAGACAATGGACAGTATGTACAGGTATGTTATATACAATGCAAGGGAATATGAATAGAGGTAGCCTATGGTATGCTAAATAAATATGATTAAAAATAGTGGCCAGTGGGGGCATTTAAAGGGCCAACAGTGACCCTTTAGCACATTCCAGAAGTGGCAGGACCCTCTGTTGCTAAAATGTATTTTTAAAATGCATGTATCTATATGAAGAAGTCTTTTGCTTGCTCAAAAATAATCCATAGCTTTTCAACGGTCTGATTTGACCTTTGTGTTTTGAAAAAAGCCGTTTTATTTCTGGTTGTAACTATTTTTATATATTTAGCTTAGAGTGCAGGGTAATGTTTCATTGGCAACATAATCTGTCTAATAACATAAGATTGCATGTTTTTATCAATATGAGGGCAAATTGGTAGAAAAGTAACCGAAGCACTTGTAGTTATGACATGCATTTTATCAAAGTATGACTGATTTATATTGGATCTCAGTGCTGTGTGTGTCTTCATGCACAGATTAAGGAAACAGAATTAGCATATTTTCCTCAGTGCCAGTGTCTGGTTGCTTGTGTAATTTGGGAATGCATATTGTCAGACATTCTATCTTATAAAAAGTGAATTTCTCCTGTGAGCTGATATAAGTGCACAGGCTAACAGCTACTAATGGTTAGCACTAAATATCAATTATTCTCAATCACCCTCTCAATATTACCTAAAGGATGTGAAAAGTCTGTGTAAGAAGATTGAGTATTTAACTGTGCAAGGAGAGGCTTAACCTGCTATTTTTGAACCACATACATGTCATTAAGTCCCTCTGTGTATGAAACACAGGTTGTTGAATTCTTGTCCTTAACCCTTAAACAGGCAACGTGCACAACATGATACATACACTTTAGTCTCTTGTAGGAGGCATGAGAAAAAAAAATACATCCAAATTCTGTTATCATTATCATAGATGAGTCTGATTGGATTATGTGGGTCACAATACAAGGTTAAAATTTTCTTGTTTTGTCAGTTTGAACTAAAGCCAACATGTCCGCCAATAGTGCTGGACATTCTGACTTTGTAGAAAGTAGACATCTATTTTTTTTTTTTTTTTAGCAAAAAAATACTAAACAACTGCTAATATTAATTGTTAATATTGTCTTAAAGTCCCCCTGTAGTCAGTAATTAAAAACTTAAAACTCGTCTTTGATCTCCAAAATTACATATTTAAAAAAAAAAAAAATTTCCTTGAAAAAAATTCTTCATGCCTTAAAATAGCTTGAATGTAATTCTAAACCCTTGCCTCATTTAGTATAGATGGTTCTATGAATATGCAAATTAACCCCGACTCCACTCACAGGTAGTTTGTGATGTCAGAAATACCAGCGATTTCAAACTGCGTTTTTGAGACTGTCTTTGGTTCACTGCAGTTCCCTTTCAGTCAGTCACTATGAGTTACATCAGTGAATGACGAAATGGGGGGTTTCGCTTAGAAGCCTATCACCTTCAAGTTCTAGAAAATGAGCCAATGGCAAAACAATGCCATGGGTCTGCGGAATTTGCATAGCGCGGCTCTGCCCCACCGCGTGGGTATAAAAGGAGCTGCACGGCAATCTTGCATTATGTTTTTGCTTCAGAGCCAAGAGCATTCTGCACTCCTCTGCAAGCTTTCTGAGTTCTACTACTACGAGACGAGCGACTCTTCAGTGCTGTTAGTGTTACGGCATGTTCCAGCTAGATCACATTACCTGCTGCTGGTCTGTGCAGTGATCTGCCAACAGTGTGTGTGTTTCTCCCTGGGTGCTTCAACACACTGTTGAGCTTTTTCTCTCCTCTCTAAAAGAGCTGCACATGGCACGTCTTTTTAAAGATGACTGGCACGTCTTTTTAAAGATGACTCGCCCGTGTATTTCTGGGTGCGGTAGACAGGTTTTGTCTAGATCTCCTCAGACCACACCCCCCTCTTGCACATTGCAACCCGTGAGGTTGCCGGATGATGTCGTGGGCCAGTCTTCGGGCAGGCCTCACGTTTCATTCAGCGATCCAGAAGACGACTCTATGTCTATCACCATATCACAAGGTGGGCTAGAGTCTTCTGGAGATAAAGGCTTGGCTGTGCTGCCTCCTTTGTGTGTGCCAGCTTTGCCCGAGTCTGATCCAGAGTTGACGGATCAGTCAACTCAACTCCGTTGACTCGGTCGCCATGTATGCACAGCTTACGAGTGAGCACGTGCGGTCACTGCTGAATTTTCAATTCGAGGGCAAGAGTGCAGTTCCACTGAAGGTATTTCAGAAGCTCCTGGGGCATATGGCATCCACAGTGGCAGCCACGCCGCTCGGACTGCTTCATATGAGACCACTTCACTTCAGCACTGGCTTCGCGATCGAGTCCCGAAATGGGCATGGCAACAGGGCACGCTCCAAGTACCAGGGCCAGAGTGCCCTTAGAACAAGTGTCCAGGCATGTTGTTGTCTCAACAGATGCCTCTTCCCACGGGCTGGGGGCCCGCGGGCTCCTGGATAGTACCCCAGCGCCTTTGGCATGTCAATTGCCTCGAGTTGCTGGCAGTACGTTTGGCTCTGCACCGTTTTCGAACGTTGGTCAAGGACCAACACGTTCTAGTCCGTTCAGACAGCATGGCGACAGTACCGATCAACCGACAAGGTGGTCTGCGCTCCTGCCGTATGTCGCAATTCGCCCGCCATCTCCTCTTATGGAGTCAGAAGCATCTGAGGTCGCTTTGAGACATTTACATTGCAGGAGAGCTGAATCGTGCAGCCGACAAGCTCTCATGATTTCGGCCACATCCCGGGAAATGGAGACTCCATCCCCAGACAGTTCAGCTGATTTGGGAATAGTTCGAACTCAGACTTGCGCAGGGCACTGGAAGACAGCCGCTGTGGCGTTATTGACACGTTGTATTAGTCGTTATATTTGATTTATTAAATAAGTAATTAATTAAATGATCAATCACATCAAAACATTTTTCAATCCTACTAGCCCTTTATTTATATTAAAAACCCACCTCATTCATTTGGTGAGGAACATAGCGTTTTGAGCTTCATTTGCAGACCCTGTCATGCTGTTGGCTATATGCCACTGCAGTGGACGCAAATTGCAGTGTAAAGGCTAAAGGCTAACAAGCGTTAATTGAAACGACGATCGATCATGGGAATTTGTGAAAATTGACATCTCTAATATTTACATATATTTACTAATATTTATAACAACATTTATAAACTTGATTTTCACCACAGGGGGACTTTAAGAACTTTTTTTCTTTAAATTTACTTTTAAAGAATATTAAGTTATGTTGCTCATGCTGTTATTTACTGCATTTTGAAAAGTTTCCCCTGAAATACGTTGCCAGATTAGGGTATAAAAAAAGGATTATCCACAGTATTGACAATGAATTGTGTCTGAAGGTAAACTGGGCCCCTGTACCTGTCACGGCATTATTGCGCATTCCGGGGTGAGGGGTGGGTTGTGGCTGGTGGGGGGTCCAGTAGAAAACTCGTCCTTCTGGCCTCTGGGCACCCTCTACACAGTCTCCCTTCTCAATCTATGCCTATGTATTTTATGTAAAAAAATTGTGAAAATGTTAATATTTAGTTTAGTTGACTACATCTTTGCATTTTTAACTAGATATTTTCTTACAGGGTTTCACGCAGCTCATTTTAGGATAGAACAGGGGTGAAAATTATATGTTGTATCATCAATTAAATTATATGACTGATTAGGGATGGAGCTAAGCCCTGCAAGACAGTGGACCTCAAGGGCTAGATTTGCCCACTCTTGAGGTTGAAAACGAGACAGTTTAGCAGTGAAAAAATCTTAAAATCATTCTTTTGGATATGTTTTACTTAAGTCCAGATGATAAAAAATGTGACATGAAGTAATTTTTTTTTGATGATCATTTTCCACACTTGCCTGTTTTAGGGTTAATTATTTATGCTTAGCTCAAATGTGCTGTATATAATTTTTTTGACTGAACTAAAGCATAAAAATACCACATGTTTCCTGATATTTAGGAAACATGCCAAAATACAGTTCTACAGAGAGTTATTCCACTTTGAAATGTGCATTCTGTGTCGGAATGTCTGTTTTTGTTTTGGTCTGTGTGATCCCACCCACTGCCTATTTACCTAATAGTATTTCGATACCCCAGGTGGCCAGTTGGTGGAAAACACAGCATATTGCAGCCATGGAAGCCAGCGAACAAACTGGGTCAGTGATCGCAGATTCTACCCGACCTAAAAAGCCTCTGCATCAGTCTAAAAAGCTCTATGACCAGAGGCATATTAAAACGCAGATAAATCAACTCTTCAACTTAGTGTAAGGCTTTTTGCCTTCCATTGTCAATTGCGCTCGTCCCTGTTGCGTCCTCAATCTGGCAACCCGCGTGAGCATCGAGTCTGAGGAGGAGGGGGTGGGGGAAACAACTCTCCAATATTTTTAATTTGGACTGCAGTACACATTTCAGCCGATAGCTGTCAATATTACATACTGCACCTTTTAAGGTGTTGAGTACATTGTACCATAGGCTTGCATAGCATGTAACTGTCAACATATATTCATGCATCGGAGTTCACATCTTTCTCACCCATTTCAGTCCTTGTGTGTTTTTTGCAAATAATTACATTTGTGCACTCAGACAGAAACTCTGATTTGCATGTTTAGATTTTAAAACATTTTTGTATCAGTTTTAAATATGAACAGGATGTTTGTTGGGTTCTTGTAGGCAGGGGAAGACTGAGTTGAACCTCTTTTCCTATTTTCTGATTGCAGGTTGAAGTGTTTGGCAGCTTCAGCACAGGCTTGTATTTGCCTACAAGGTAATGTTATGATTTTTTTTTCTCTTGCTAAATTTTTTCACTGAGCACAATATTCTTATGGTATCTTGCATGGTCTTGTACGTGCAACTGTTTTGTGGTTTGAATTAAACTTGAGTTTAAGAATTTTTGTAATTGTGTATTATACAAGTATTATGACGTGTAGATGTATGTGTATTTGAACCTTTTGTGTTTGCATGGAGGGATTAAGATTTGTAATTTTAGCTCTGCTTATCCTGTATCTGTGTGCATTTTTTGTGAGAGCCAATCTCATGTCACACACCAGTACTGCATTTATACAACACCTGGATTACTGAACTGTGGCTTAGTGGAATAAATCTGTCTGTGCCAACACACACTGTTCACACAACACACGTGTTCTAGTTGCTGAAGCAGTTGAGTTTAGCACTCAGTTATGTGACGTCAGTAACTTCTTAACATACTTAGGAGCACTTAGATAAAAATTTTTTTTTATTAAAAGCCATCAAACTTTTCCCAAAACATCAATACACCGATTCATTTTTTACTGGATTATTTATTTCTTAAGAAGAGAATGATTTCTGTTTGCTTTTTTATTTTATTTTTTTTACTTTCTCTCTGTATCCTCTCTATTTATATCAGTGATATAGACTTGGTGGTTTTTGGTCACTGGGAGACTTTACCTCTTTGGACTCTGGAAGAGGCTCTACGCAAGAGACAAGTGGCAGATGAAAACTCTGTCAAAGTCTTGGATAAAGCAACGGTATGAGCACTACCGTGTGTCATACATGTGTGTTGGGTGTTTTTTGGCATCTGTCAGACATCCCTGCTTGTCTTTAATGCTCTGTGTGTCTGTAGGTCCCCATCATTAAACTGACAGATGCACACACAGAGGTAAAAGTGGACATCAGCTTTAATGTACAGAGTGGTGTAAAAGCTGCAAACCTCATTAAGGACTTCAAACAGGTGAGTGTGAATGTATATGTATGTATGTATGTGTATATATGTATGTATGTCATGGTTCGGTTCATACCTCGGTTCAGACATCACGGTTTCGGTACAATGGAGGGAAAAGCAAAACAAAAATGCAGAAGGCTTGTGCATGTCTTAGGCTGTACTACCAAAGGAAAATAAATTACTTAAGCCTTGCATTTTTTAAATAAGGTTTATTTATAAATTAAAGGCATAGAACCAGTTTATTTGTAGTGCACTGAAAATAGTTTTATATAATTATTTTATTAATTAAAGGGGTCATGAACTGGATTGTTTTATTATTTTATAATGTTGCCTGGGGTGCCCTTATAATGTTAGTATGATTTTTACATCAAAAATTGTCATAATTTATAAATAAAAGCCATTTTTCCAAGCCTGATTTCTGCCTCAGATTTGAACGCTCCGTTTTAAGGGGCGTGTCTGCTGTGAGACTGCAGTGCAAACGCCCACTGCTGTGATTGGCTGACATGCTTGCATATGAAATAGCTAGTATTACATGAACTCTCTCGAAAACTTTTACTTCGTTTTTACTATTACAGCTATCGAGATAACAAATCGTGAAAAGTATCGTTTAAAGCATTATATTTAAATCTATTCCATCACATGAAAGGTTGCAGCATGATGAGCACTGAGCAGATGACAGACAGTCTGTTGATCGCGTGAATAAAGATCTTATCATTGCAACGCAATTTTTGCACTCTCACAAATGCTTACACCAAATCACAATGCAAACACGATGTGAATACACAGTAAGAGCTTCGTTGTGTAGTGTAACAGTGTCATTATTTCATCACGAGTTTGGTAAGTGTCCAGATAAGCTCTCGCGGCTCGCGCTGTGCTGTTTGATTGACAGCTTGGGCGAATGGAAAGGGATCGTTCTTTGATCGCTTTCTGTACGTTAATTTAATAACAGTTTAAAAAAGATTATTTTCATAATACTACGAGAAATTATGTGAAGTTGATCGTTTAGTCACTGATGCATAAACAGTATTGAACGATTTTAAGAGAAAGATATCTGAACTTGAATAATTACACATCAGAAATCACTGATCGCAGATCAGGCATTAGAGTACACATGGTTACTTACATGTTGCTGGCAGATCCGTGTCGGGAAATTGTGATCGACTCACTGATTTAATAAAGTTTAACCATGCTGGAATCCTAAGGAAGCTTAATGCAGACTGTCTTCTTCCACAAACAGGCGCTGCACAATATTTTGTAAACCGCATGTTTATTGCTTGGAAGTAGCTCGATCCGGTTTAGCAATCATCATGTCGTCCTATGTTATTTAGCATGTTTGGGCGAATCGGTGGGCGGGGCTAAACAGGCCGTGTTGAAGTAGGCGTTGATCTTCTTTTGTGGAGGCGGTGTTTTATCCTCTTTGACGTCATTGTTCCCCACTTTGAAAAATGAGTCGTTTGCTGAGCCTGATGTCTATAAAAGCTTTTATTGGACTAACAAGGTAGTTTTCAGTTCTGAAACTTACAGGATATTATTATAGTATGATGATCTCTTATATGTCAAAAGCTCAAGGAAAATTTGATTTCTCAGTTCATCACCCCTTTAAATTAATAAAAAGTTAAAAAGACCTTGAGATATTTTTGGTAATTGTACCTGAATGAATTGAAAATATATTTGCTACATTTCAGAATAATATATTTGTTTCCCTTAAACTTTTAATTAACAGTAACTTAAACACTTTGCAGTTTGAATGATGTCCTGTGTAAACAAAATGACGGAGTATGTTTTTAATATAAGTAAACACTTTGCGACTTTTTCGATCTCTCTCTCGCTCTCTCTCTCTCTCTCTCTCTCTCTCTCTCTCTCTCTCTCTCTCTCTTTCTCTTTCTCTCTTTTTTTTTTTTTTTTTTTACACCACGGCCCCACAAATTCAACATCACCACCACTAAGTGGGGTAATATTGATGTATTTCATGTGGTAGAATAAAACGTGAAAGTGTCTTGAGCTTGTTCACCGCAGACCTTATTTCAGCCATTTAACCAAAACCCCATTCAAAAAACCCATTGACTTTGGGACAATGGAACCGGGCCTACAAAGTGATGTCATACCTGCACCACTCTATTGGCTCTCCCAATCATGTTCTGACTTGTGTGTGTGTGTGTTTCAGCAATATCCTGTGTTACCGTACCTGGTGCTGGTTTTGAAGCAGTTTTTACTGCAAAGAGAGCTGAATGAGGTTTTCACAGGAGGAATCGGATCATACAGTCTGTTCCTCATGGCTGTCAGCTTCTTACAGGTAATATTCTACATACTTAGTTTAGGGTACTATTGAGAGTGTCTGACAATAAAGCCAAAATAAATGCAAAGAATCAGTTTGAAATATTAACTTGTCCTATTTATTCATTAAATTAAAAATAATCACTTTCAGGACGGGTCATAAAACAGTGCTTAGATTTAAAAATCTGCAAATTTGTACAAAGTCAATGACTGATTTGAAAAGTTTGTAATAAAATGAACGGCAAAGTAACACATTAAATAGAAAAAGTGTCAGGTTTATTATTTTGCATTTATACTCAGAGACTTTATATACAAATCATTTGGCATACAGCCTATCGCATTTTGTTCTGTCCATTGCAATGGTTATCACGGTCAATCGGATTCAGTTGTGCATTTAAATATTGTTAATCCAGACTCTTTGCATTGCAATGTGTAGTTAGCAGCATGAAAAATATATATATATACAGAAAGCAAGCAAAGATCTTTGATAATGATAATTTTCATTTTTATAATAAAAGGATTTGTCAGCATGCAGAACTCTCGCTGAACAAAAACTCAGCCTTTTTGAGTGGTGTTGAGGGATTCTGACTAACTTAAACACATCTAATTGGCCATTGCGTTCACATGCTCAACAGATATGTCTGTGATTGGCTACATTGCTCAACACTGGAAAACACCTTGTAAATAGAAAGCTTTTGACGCTCTTCACAGAGCGCTTACACAAACACTCACAGGAGTGTTTTAAAGCAGCCGGCTAGCAACGGGTATCATCACATTAAATAAACCAAATAAACCTTTGGTGGGACAAAGATTCATTTTGGCGGCCAAAATATTTTAACCGCAGGAAAATCCTTGAAAATAGAAAATGGTTATTTTAAACTTTAATAATATCTCACATTATTACTGTTTTTACTGTGTTTTTGATACTTATTCCTTGAGCATAAGACACTTAAATCTTATTGACCCAAACTTTTGAACAGCAGTGTACATTAGAATACAACTTAATGCATACATCTCAACACTGGAAAATTATGTAATGCTTCTTTTTGTGAATATCAGCTTGCTAAAGCTTGCTTTTGTTATCAGAGGTAAATATGCCTCTGCAGATTTACATTCAAAGTGAAAATCACCTGATTAATGGAAATTGTTTATAGGCTTTTTTGCTAAAATAGCAATTTCATCACAATTCTAATTACTGTTTTATTTCCCAGCTGCACTATAGAGAGGACGTGTGTAGTTCAAACGCAAACCTGGGTGTGCTGCTGATTGAGTTTTTTGAGCTGTACGGACGGAATTTTAACTACCTGAAGACGGGGATCAGGATCAAGGACGGTGGCTCATACGTGGCCAAAGATGAAGTGCAGAAAGGCATGCTAGATGGGTACAGACCCTCTATGCTTTATATTGAAGATCCATTGCAGCCAGGTACACATACAAACCCTTGTGCACACACTGATAAGATTTAAACAGTCAACTGCTTAGCATTTTAAACCGTTCAACTGACATGAAAATAGCATCATAGATTGTTTGGAAGATGTTCTAATTGTTATAATTTGTTTCTGTGTGTTTGTGTGCCACAGGAAATGATGTCGGACGTAGTTCATATGGGGCGATGCAGGTGAAAGAGGCTTTTGATTACGCTTATGTTGTCTTAAGTCACGCTGTATCTCCAATTGCCAAGTACTACCCCAACAACAAGTCAGAGAGGTGAGACAAAGAGAACTGTAAGAGATGTGTGCGTTTCATTTTCTCAGCTGTTAGGGCTGGACAATATATCAAATATATAAGTTGTGAATTTGATAGAGACACTTTGAGCCATGATGTAATATGTAGTATAGACACTAGGACCACTGTATTCAAGCTCTCTTGATTGGGGAATTTGCACACCTTATCATAGATAATGGGTCTCAGTCACTATTAATTGCAAGGAATATTTGTATTTATACACTGAAGATTTTTACCTAGTTTACTAAAATAAGCACATGAATTTTTTCAGATCTCTCGTTGGCAACATGTATATACGCATATTTGTGCACTTTTTTTTTTTTGCATACGTGTGGTTTCAGTTGTTCCTCAATTTTTTCATAAACTTTAATACGAAAGCCCTTGAAAAATCATGGTTTGTTTTGTGAGTGAAAACGTTTATACGCAGATTTTGTGCACAAATTTGTACGTACGATGAATGACACCAAGTGATTCCCGCAAAAAGCTTGATGCTTCTAATACATTTCTGAGCATAGGTCAGCTCATGCCATACAATATGTGGAGAAAAAGACAGTAAAAAAACAACTGCAAACTGACAATCTAATATTAACTGTCAGAGGTGGGAAAAACAATTCTGTGATAATATCAGGATCTGATTCTTGATTAGTTTTATCTTTTCTCCCACAGTATTCTAGGTAGAATAATCCGTGTCACACAGGAAGTAGCAGAGTACCGTGACTGGATCAGTGCGCAGTGGGGTCAGAAGAGCAACAAAGAGCCGGTCCTCAACTGTAATGGTAAGACATTATTTCTGAGCTTATTGTGATCCATCTCTCACTCTAGAAAGCTGAATACAAATTTTTTGTTTCTCTATAGCAAATGATGTCACACTGCTAGTTAAGCCTGAGGAACTTGATGAGTGTAATAATAACCTTTCAGAGGATGGTGTTGGGCTTCCTCCTGTCCCCCGGAGCAAAGTGTCATCCAACTCCTCCTCTCCTTCCCCCTCTTCTCCTTCATCACCATCATCATCGTCATCGCCATCTTTAACGGCCTCTAGCTCAAGTGATGCGGTAAGTACTTCATACTTTTGGCATAAAACAACCAAATAAACGATTTTACTTTGTCTGTATTGGTGAAATACAAAGGAAAAAGAAAACAAAAACATGTTTGTTTTACTTGCTTTCTGCAGGATTCTGATGGAACACCCTATAAGACAGCGAAAGCTTTGGGTGGGCGAGGCTCTTACAGTGAGAATACAGAAAGGAATCTGTCCAATCACAGATCTCAGAATCATTCAGCAACAATGCCCACCCCCACTAATAAGGGAAATAAGGTAAGAACCTGTTAGAAGTGACTATAGACTTCCTATAATTGAGACCTTCTTTTTCACCTTATTATTATTATTATTATTATTATTATTATTATTATTATTACTCCTCTTCTTCTTTTTCACCTTCTTCTCCTTCCTCTTCTTCTTCTTCTCCTCCTTCATCATCTTCTTCTTCTTCTTCTTCATCATCTTCTTCATCTTCATCTTCTTCCTCTTATCCTTCTCCTTCTCCTCCTTCTCCTCCTCCTCCTCCCCCTTCTTCTCCTCCTCCTTCTCCTCCACCTTCACCTCCTCCACCTCCTTCTCGTCCTCCTCCTCCTCCTCCTTCTCCTCTTCCTCCTCCTCTTCCTCAGGGCTTAAAGTATTTCGGCACCGTGCCGGATCTCCGGCGTGCGGCCGTGAGGAAGAAAAATAAATAAATTTGAATCTTGCATGCGGTTTAATATTTTCGAGTCAATTGATTTCACCTACCAATCATATGAAAGAAACGCAGCTCTACTAACGTTACAAGCCTATCAGAAGCAGAGCAGGGCGGGGCCTGGCAACACAGTGTGATTGAGATTTATACGTCACGTTAACGTTGTGGGGGAAAGGAGCGCTAGTTCATGATGCTTGGGGATGATGTCCTCCTGCACGGGCGTAATTTCCTATGGGGACACTTTCCAAAATCCCGTTGTCCTCCCCACCCCCACTCAAATTCGTTTGTTATGATGTTTAACCGCACGCCGTCATTGACACGGAGGACTCGGAGCAGGACCGAGCCTGTGTAAAATAGCTCACTGAATGTTCTAATGAGCGAGTAACTTAGCGGTTGCAGCACAGACAGCGATGAAACGCCAGAAACAACAGGTAACGGTACGTGACTTTAATGTCATCATGGATGAAAAGAAAGAAAGGAGAGGTGTGAGTTGGTTCAGTAAATTAGCTCAGGTCAGGATAATCATCTTTTCTGTCTACACCTGTTGATAACTGAGCTAACGTTAACATATGCTGCTCCTTGGTAACTTCAGACTTGGCTAAATATTTCATTTGAATATTTAATTAAATATTCTGTGTAGCTTACAAAAAAAAAAAACACATTCTGTGTAGGCCTACCATGAAAACGAGTCCACTTTAAACCGCAGCATTTTCTGTCAGCAATGTACAAGTAGCCTAACGTTAGTGCTGTCAAAGTAAACGCATGCGATTAATTTGTCCAGCTTTAACGTATTAAAATATTTATCGCAGCGTCTGTTCTTTCTGTCATCCTTTGGGTTATATGATCATGCTCTCCTTCACGCAAATGTTTTAAACTATCAATGCGCGAGAAGACAAAAGAGCGCTGTCAGTGACGCGCTGTCAGTGAATGAATGTCCTCCTGACACACACACACACACACACACACACACAGAAAGACGCGCGCCAGTATCGCATTCGCAGTCGACAGCGCGCCATCGAGTTCCCTTTCGCGCTTGTACGAACCATAACACACACATTTAGGCTATGTCAAAATGTCAGTTTTGTCGAGTATCTTCACAAGAACAGTAAAATGAGTTAAATACAATCTTAAATAGTTCGTAAAGAGTAGAGAATGCGTGAGATCCTGTCAGCAGCGGCTGGTAAGTGACAGCAATTCTCTCTGTTAGTAAAGTCAACCAAAGAACAATGGGAACAGAGAAAATTACTAACCGCCAAACGCTTAAGGATTAATCTATTTTTCATTTATAATTTATGCAGTGCGGACTGTTTTATAAACGTATTCAATTTCTATATTCACATTGGTTAGACAGGTAAGGTACAGGTAAATATTACATTTATTATGGGTTTAAGTGATGATTGTTTTAAGTTTACTTAAATTAAAAGTTGTTATATTTTTTTAAGCCTAATAAATGTTTCAAATTTTGGACAAAGAGACATAAGTAGCTATATCAGTGAATACTGGTCTTTATTCATAAAAATATGCCATTAACATGCTTGAAAATAAATGGTGCCAATGAAGCCCAAGGCACCGCACCGCACCGCACCCCCCCCCCCCCCCCACCCGCGCCTCACAAAAAAATTTTCAGGCTCAGGATTTTTTTTCACTTTAACCCCTGAACTTCCTTCTTCTCCTTCTCCTTTTTCTCCTTCTCCTTCTCCTTATCATTCTCCTCCTCCTCCTCCTCCTTCTCCTCCTCCTCCTCCATATTTTAGCTTGTTTTCTAATCCAGCTGTCTAATAAACTTGCCATTGTATACTATGAATATGTAAATTAACTAATATGAACAAACCTTGACAGAAAATTAACAATAAATAAACTAGTCTAGATTAATAAATGCCTTAAAATTTTCACTTTTATTTAATGATACCTAATGCATTAACTGATATTAAATCCGTAAATTTGTGTTTAATTACTTTAAAATGAATGTCATATTTGTTTTTTTCCTGTTTTATTCAGAGTCGACAGCTTGCTAACAAAAGTGCTCAAGGGTCACACAGCAACCCCAACAAGATGCAGCAAAACAAGTCTCAAAAACTCCTCATAAAGAAGAGGAAACCTCAGCGTGAGGTAGCGCATGGGGACCTGTGTAGATAGGGGGAGCTGTTACTGCAGACTCACACCTGCTCTTAATTTCTCTGACCACTGAAGGGTGCTGGTGGTATCATTTTTCTCTCCTGTCCCACTGTTCAAGGGATGCGTGTGACTTTGTAGCTGGAAAAGGAAAAGAACAAAACACACAAAAAAAAGAATAAGTCAAGTGGGGCATATGCCATGGGACTGAAATCATGTGGGAGAGTTTAGGCCTGAACTCCACTGGCTTCTGCACAGCTTCTGCTCACTGCCCATAGGGGAGCTGCACTGCTCTACTGGAGACGTGGAGGACCAGAGAATGTAGGAGAGAGAGAATTCAACTTGAGCAATACCTGAAGCCCTGGACTTTTGCCTCACTGAGGAAAACTGAAATTAAAAAAAAAAAAAAAAAAGACTCAAATTACATAATGTTATATTGAAAGTGCAAAGATTTTTAAATGTCTAAAAAAAACATGAATATGTAATTAGTACAAGAGAAATTATGCATGTTCTTTTTGAAGAGTGGTTCTTTTTTTGTCATGTACACAGATTATACAAATATTTGTACAAGAAAACGATACAAAAAAGGAAAAAAAGACAAAAAAACTAAAAATACCCCAAAAATATTATCAAAAATGAAAATGGTTTCATAATACTTTTATAGCATTGTTCAATTTTTGCCATGCTATAGATGTACACACATTAATAGAAAAACAGCTCCTCACAGCTATGTATGGGTTTGGGTTCAATTGCCAACCCCTATCATCAGCCTCTTCTGCTGTTGTATTGTTTGTGGAATGTTGTTTGTTGTTGTTGTTGTTTGGCAAGTAAGAGAGGTAGAGAGTTAACATTTGACGACATCTGGAAATGAGAGAGAGAGAGAGAGAGAGAGACAGTTTGTGTGTGTGTGAGAGAGAGAGAGAGAGAGAGAGACAGTTTGTGTGTGAAGAGAAAGAGAGGGGGAGAGAGAGACAGTTTGTGTTTGAGAGAGAGAGAGAGTTTGTGTGTGTGTGTGAGAGAGAGAGAGAGAGAGAGAGAGAGAGAGAGAGACAGTTTGTGTGTGTGTGAGCGAGAGAGACAGTTTGTGTGTGTGAGAGAGGGGGAGAGATACAGTTTGTGTTTGAGAGAGAGAGAGAGATTGCACTAACAAGATCCTTGCTGTCTGTCTGCTAGAGGAGAAGAGTGCAATGATCTGGAAATTTGACAAACACTACAGCTGTGGTATTCAATCTGCTTCTCTGAATTCTCTGCCCATCACAATATAAGTTGTATTTGTTAATGTATTTATTTTTATCAATGACAGCAGATTTCTATATGCTGACCGTAGTGGCCAGATATGTTTTGTGTTCTGTCTTAGGGCTGGGTGGCAAAACATGATTGTTGCTTGTAATGTAGTGTGCTATATATATATATATATATATATATATATATATATATATATATATATATATATATATATATATATATATATATATATATATATATATATATATATATATATATATTTTTTTTTTTTTTTTTTGTCAAGTACCCATTTTCGGATAAC
The DNA here is from genome assembly GCF_964197995.2 of Scardinius erythrophthalmus. Classification (NCBI taxonomy): domain Eukaryota; kingdom Metazoa; phylum Chordata; class Actinopteri; order Cypriniformes; family Leuciscidae; genus Scardinius; species Scardinius erythrophthalmus. The sequence goes on from NC_138222.1 coordinate 38,200,680, forward strand.
AATTGAGTGACCAAGTATATTTCTGAAAGTACATTTTAACAGAGGTATATAGAAAAGGTGGTTTAAACATTTTTATTTGTGGCTGGTCTACTTAAATGGAGATAAGGTAGAATAATTTATGTGATTTTTATTTTTATTTTGTTCATTTTTTTCGCCATTCCACTACCTTGATGTACTGTGTAAGAATGCCTGTTCTCTCAAAATTAATATTGTAGTTCTTTAGATAAACAGTAGGTGGTGGTGTAACCTAAGGTTATTTCATACACTGTAATTCCCCTGACTTGATTTTTTTTTTTTAACGATTTTCCTAATGGTTTTGAAATACTCGCAGATCTCTGGTGTAAGTTAAAGAGATGATGGCTTTTGATCAGGCAATACTGTATTGAGTGTTCGTGATGCTATTATGGAGTATCAAAGCCAGTAGTATGTCTTAACACCAGATGGATGCCACTGTAGAGTGAGAGATGCAGAGACAGCAATTAGAGGATCATTAGTGCCACAGCCAGTGCTCCAGAGACAGGTTTACTACACATGTATCCATGAACATCCATGCAATAAAAAATTACAGCACAACTATCAAACATAAAAGTGGTAAATTTACTATTTCTGCTGAACACTTATTTTGTTTTAAAGTTGCAGTAAATTGTGTTACTGTCCTAATGTTAAGTGTACCAATTGTTGTTTGGAATTTTTTTTTATATTGTTCTATGGCTTGGTATCGGCTGTTTAGCCAAATGCCATCAAATGTATATTGTTCTATAGTCACTGGGAGCAGCAAAACATAACTTGACAAAATGCAAACCTGACATTATGTTCGGTCAAGTATGCTTTGATATATATATATATATATATATATATATATATATATATATATATATATATATATATATATATATATATATATATATATATATATATATATATATATATATATATATATATATTCACAGATTTTTGCTTGGTTCTGTATTGGTTGAGGAGATCCAAAAATTTGCTGCTAGCACATTTACTGGACGTACAAACTCTTTTTCCATTAGAAAATACTTTTATCTTGCTTTCAGAGGAATTATTTTTAAAAGTGTATTATCAGGTTGAGCTCCAGCAGCTCCATTTTATGTACTACAGAACATCTGGTGTGAAACAAATTTTGAAGTGCACCAGGTTTAACATGACACTGAAAGCATTGATAATCTTAAAATAGTTAAAATCCCAACTCTTAGGGTTTTTTTTTTTTTTTTTTTGGAGACTCATCACCCATTGCAGAAGAATTGAGCTACATCATTTGTCCAGGTGGGAAGCTTTGCCCTAGACAGACTTTGCCTCTTCATCCTCATCTTAATTGTCTTTGACATGCCAATACCATGACATGCTATTTGTGTGATCTGTGATTTTCTGTGTGTATATATACATACACACACACACACACACACATATATATATATATATATATAAATATGGCAGTTTTGGGAACAATTGTTGCTGCTTGAGTAGTCATATCACTTTCCAAAAGCAGTCACCAAAAAAAGAAAGAAAAAAAAGGCAGAGATACTGTTTAATTATACTTTTTGTATATTTCCTACTTGTAGTGCCTCTCTGTGAAGTGTAGGCTATTCCAGCTGGTTCACTAATATGTACAAAGCACAGAACAGCAGCTTTTGCATTGTTTCTGTTGACTTCTCAATAGTTACATCAATGTTAAAAACTGGTAATCCCAAAAAGGAACGAATATTGAATATGCATAAACAGTTATTTTTATTATTTTTATATATATTCCATGATTGCTCTTTATTTTGAAATGAAATTGTTTTGAGTCATTGTTTGGAGGCTGTCAGTCATATTATTAGCTCTTATAACTACTGTTAAGACAAATATGTTTTGTATATTTTTGTGAGAACGAAAAGGCAATAAAGCTCCATTTTGAACTCAATCAAAAGGAAGATCTGTATTCTACAATAAAAATGCACTTTAAAATCAGCAGTGATAGCTGTGTTTTATGTGGATTACAATTTACATTCCAACGCAACAACAAAAATTCACACACAAGAAGACAGTGTGAAAACATTACATTCATTAAGCATACAAAATGGACACCAGTGTGGACGTGCATAAGATAAACAAAATTTTTTTTCCTTTTTTTATTTCTTTTTTATTGATTAGGTTTGTTTCAGCATGCAATTAAAAAGTCTCACACAGTTAAAACACCGCAGAAACAGTCGTGTTTTTGCTGCACGCGGGGAGGCGCGCGCAAAGCAGACATGATACGAGGAACGAGGTAGTTTCAGTAGCGCGTGCACAGTTTATGATCGAGCCTCTGGAGCTCGAGCATCTGCGAGAGAGAAGGACAAGATTTTACACTGTCAAACACGGAACCGAGGACAAAATCTAATTTATCTAATCGCTGTGAGATTCGGCAACAGGAAAACTGAGTTTAGCATTCGACAGTATCGGCCAGGTGAGTGAAGTTTCTCGCTTTAGCGAATTAGATACCTGTAGAGTACAGTTACCCATGGACTCCCGAAGGGAAATAAGCGAACAAAGATGTTCTTTGTTTCGTTTTTTTTCGTTTTAAAATGTAGGCTAATATTAGGTGGTTCATTTACGTTTTCGGTTAAACGAGTGCTTCTTCTGCCTGAGATCATCATCACATGTCCCTTTTCGTGTCTGCGGGGCATCGTCAGTTCGGCTCGGAGAGAAAGCATAAACATTCCTGACTGAAAATCTAGATTATTCCCGTATTATTGATACACGTGGAGGGAATGTTGTCCAGCCTTACAGAAAGAGTTAAAATGCCCTGCAATAGTTGGGACTAATGTCTTTGTCTCATTTTTTTGAAGTATCAGTGTAGAGCGCAAACACATCTTCTTGTCCCGTGAAACAGGGGACTTGTGTATGGTAGCGTTACTGAGTGTCTGTTGGGACTAGTGTTGATGTCCAAAATCTTTCTGAATGCAGATAATATGCTGTTCCTTATAAAAGTAAATTTCCAAATACAGCCAACACAGCTGAAGCTGCAATCCTCAGGCAATGTCTGCTAGATAGTGGAAGTAACTTGTTTGCTTCTTGACACAAATGGTCTCTGTACAGGAAATGAATATGTTAGTGTGCATGAATCTAAGTGCAGTGGAGGCTTATCGTATGCAGTGTACTCTGAGCAAACAAAGCCACTGGGCTTACCATCTAAAAGTGAACAGAGGAGAAAGACAGTGATAAAACAAAAGGCGATTGATTAAATTCGATTCACTGGATTTTTAAAAGTTTAAAGTTGAATTCTCTAGTCCTGGAAAAATGATGGGCATTTCTGTCTTGAATATAAATTGCTTTGCACTTAGACTTGGAAATCAAAGTTTCTATATATATATATTTGGAATATCCTCTGTATATATTTGGAATATCCTAAAAAAAAGAGTCTAGTAATCATAACTGGAAAAGTAATGGAAAATCACGGGTCATAAAGGGTGGAAACCCTTAAAAAAGCCATGACTGAAGATGAAACCTCGTAGAGGAAGTGTCCACTCTAATCTTCTGTAAACTGCTGTAAGTGTTTGATAGAAATGAATGGTTTTGAAATATCAAAGTATAATTGTATGCAAATATGTGCATTTTCTAATTTGTCATTGGTGTTTAAATTGCTATTGTTAAAAAAGGGTTTCTGCCATGTCAGAGCTGCTGTTTAGCTGTCTACTTAATTGCAAGTAGAGACTAAATAACATTGACATTAAATCAATCACTGCTTGATTTGTTCAGAAACAGGTCATGTAAACTAAACATTTTGAGTATTTTTGACTGATGTTTGATGGATCCCACATCTTACCACAGCAGAGTCATTGTGGTACAGAATCTGGCACGACAGCCGCATTCAGCACTGTACAGATAAACTCTTCCACTCAGAAAAGTTCATGGGTGATGAAAGATTTAGGAGACAGGAAGTGAATCTGAAGTTTCCTGAATTAAAATATTTGCTTTTTGTTGTTATTTGTTGTTATTTTGCAGCTACTGGAACATAACTTTTAAACTTTTTTTTTTTTAAATGATGTTTTTAAATGTTTTTGTTTGTGTTTGGTAAATTTGAGTAAAAGTACATTTTAAAACCTAACCCTAACTCAGATAGTAAATCTTACAACTGTTATTATTATGTAATACATATGTAATGTTCTGTCACCACTTCTAATGTCCATTGAATGGAGTTTTAGACTTCTTGAAAGCCGACTCATATAATATGCAAGGAAGTAATAAATTAGCCACTTAATGTCACCCGATATGGACTAATGGGACATTCATTCTTACTTGATGGCAGACTGGATTGTGCTTTCATGCTGAGAAGGAACAATCTAAAAAAAATCAATGAGAGCGAGATGTATGGGTCTCAGTATGACATGAGATGCCTGATGCAGGACACGTTTCCAAGCAAGTCAAGCTAGTCTAGTCTTGCTTTCTAGTTGAGAAATGTCCCTGTTGTGAGCCTTAAACATATTATATTATGCACATACATACTTGTATGTAGCACATACAAAATACAAGAGGATTAATACAACTGCCAAACTGAAGGTGAAAGTGCATTGTTGTGTTTTCTGTACGAGTTTGTGTTGGGCATCTGTTGAACAGAGAGTTGACTGAGTTCACTGAGAGCCTGACCGAGCCTGAAAGCAAGTGACAAGCAGACAGCCTTACTTACAGACATAAGGTTAATTATAACCTCACACCAAATGTGCTAAAGCATTGTGGTCAGACTACTGGTAATGTGTATAGGCCTACATGCATGAGTTAAAGCGGATGTGCAAGCATTACTGTGCATTTCCATATTGGGACTTTACAGTGTCTTAAAATATATTTCAAAGCTAATGCTCTGCTTGTTGATTCCTGAGAAGGTTGCCATTCAATTTCAATGATTATTGAATGTTTATCAAATATAACTTTATCTGTCCTGTCAAGATCATTTTTGTAGTTTGCCTCTTTTATCTACAACACTCATATTGTTTTAATATTATTAAATATTATTATTATATTATTCAAATCTCAATAAAAGACTCAATATTACATTTTGGAATTTGCATTGGCCACAGAGGCTAAATGTAAATCCGATTGTGCAAAAAGTCAGTTGTGCTGAACATGTATGGATCTGTGCATGCATACTGTATGTGTGTCTGTGTAATTTTAGTAATAATAATGTTGCTATTATTGTGATAGCCAATATTTTCTTCTCTCCTACTTTAAAAGAAACGCACAATCGCTCCATAAGACAATGGAGAACTGCTAGATCACTTATGCTTAATTTGAGAAGCACATGGACCCTCTCTGACCCTTGACTTGTTCTCCACCCTTCTCTCTCGCTAATGTTGGAGATCTATAGAGTAGAGGCTATAGTTAAACATTCAACTGTGTGTGTGTGTGTCTAGGATGTTCTTCTCTGATATTCCCTGAGTTTTTCCCACCCCTGTCCCATTAGTTGCACACTCCCTTCCTCCTGTGGAGATTTTCTGGAGTGTACCATCCTAATATCCACACAGGCGATGTCTTTTCCACTGAATGGAATTTGGTGCACTTTCAGGGAGTGACTTCCTGAGCTTACCTTTGTTTTTTTGTCTTACACTTACACACAGTTGTCTGCAAATTTTGAAGTTACTTTATTGCTAAAAAGAATACATTTTTTACTTTATCTCAATTGAAAACGAACAAACTATTTATTTTTTTACTTAAAGTTCCACTGTCATAACAAGGGCATTTCACAGTTTTCCTTTCATAACGTGTTCTGTGACGTTTAGTGCTGGACAGATCGACCTCTACTATGAAGATGCTCTGCTCTGTGGAAACTTTATGTTATCTGTTTGGTAACCATGGCAATTTCAGTTAGGACCTCATTTAGGATAGGAAAAGGGTATTACAGAAGCACCCTAAGAACCCTAAGAAAAAAATCCTAAAAACTCTCTTAACTTTAGGACAACCCCACTGGTGTCATAACTTCAAAATTATTTGTGAAATTAATTATTACTGTAAAAATCACATAATAATAGCCCTGTCTAAGAATGGTGTCACATGTATTAATGATACAAGATCAAGAACAGCGATGTTTGATGGTGGAAAGACTTTGTGAACACCCAAATGATGTGCTGCACTTTGACGACAAAACAAATAATTACAGACTCAAATAAAAGGATTAGGAAAAGCACCACTTATTTTGTTTCTCCATTCTCCAGTTTTTCCATTTTACTTCACAGCAGCTGTTTGCTTGTCACATTGTAACAGACCTGAGAGTTGATTACCGAACTCGATGGAGGGGCTTTAAGAGTTCCTAACTACAAATAAGATGAGATTTTATAAGATAAAAATCCTAAATTAACATGTCAGATCTTAACTTAAAAGAACCGTATGTAAGATTGTGGCCAAAACTGGTACTGCAATCACTTTAAAATTACTGTAGAGCGGTGTATCCCCTCCCCCTCCCCCCCGACTCGAGGTTGCCAGCTAGGATGCAGTATCCAGCAGGAACGTAGGCTGCTACAAGGAGCTTCCAATGGCAAGTGACGAGTCTCCTATACAAATCCTTGTTTTATTTCAGACTTTGTCACAACGTATTTCAGATTCATAACGAGGTCTTTTAGGTTTCGTAACGTTAGACATTTTTTATCCGACACGTTTGTAGCTACAGCTGTGGTAACTAGAGCAGAGCTGGCAACCCGGATGCCGAAACACTACTGACTTCGTGAGTCGTGATAGGTGGAGGGTGGGGCATCAGGCCAAAACACAACATGACAACATCAACATCAGTTGAGGGCTGCAACTTCACTTTTAAATGACAATATCCTGGCCGGACTACTGTTGTCAGTGATATAAGTATTTGAAATGAACATGATTTCTTAATGTCTAGTGACATATCAGGGCCATTTTATGATTAATTGAAATACATTTCTTACATACGGTTCCTTTAAGTTTCTGTAATATGCCCCCTGTACCTGTACAAAGGTAGGGTAGGTCATTTTGGAGAAGCTAGCAATAGCGAGCTAGCTTTGAAAGCATGAGAACCCACCCTCCCTTCAGATCATCTCCAAAGCTACGCCTCCTCCAAAACACATGAACGTACACAGCCAGAGCAGAGTTTGCAAAGTGTCACAAGAAAAGACATGATGTTAAATAACCTCATGTCTCAAAGCACATAGCATTACAGTAATAATGAACATAAACAACTTACAGAGCTCTTACTTGTACCACCTGACTGCTGCACATTAATTTCGGTGTTGATTGTGTTGATAAACACATAAATCCTAGTCCAAGTTGATGACGTGACATATCTGTGCGAACTGAGTGCGCGGAGACGTGGAAATACATAAGTTGACAAGGAGGTAGGACATCATTGGACAAACATTTTTTGGTCCTGAGACTTCCACAGAAGATATATGTACATGTTTTAATATTTAGACCACTTCTATTATAGATTGTTAATAGGATGTGAAGAGAGTTTCAACCAGTATAACGAAAAGTTTTTTTTTTTTAAATTGCCTACCCTACCTTTAAGGATTGATGACCACTGAATCCCTTCATCTCATTGATGTTTTTATAGGCAATTACACAAAATCAATCTGTCCAGTAATGTAATCACCAAACCAATAACAGACGAAGTGATGCCACGCTGCTCTTTAAAGGCATTAGTGGGATATTTAATATGGTATGGTTGATTGTTATTGTGTTTCATTTTTGAGTGCTGTGGTCTTGACAGACAGGGTCCATCTGCTGAAATCTGACCACACCACACATATGACAAACAAACAATCTTTAGAGAGAGAGAGAGAGAGAGGGAGAGGGAGAGGGTGATTGTAGTACGGTGACAGCATCACAGACATCTGTTGTATTAAATGTTAAGCAAACAGTCCATGTAGTGTGATCACAGCTACCACAAAAGGTTACTGACTGTCACTTGGAAGGTCAAAACTACTTCCCCTCAGTGCAGTCTGCTGCAGTCCTGGCTTTGTGGGCAGTGAAGCATGTGCTGTTTGATCTATTTTAGATTTTGTCTATTTGAGTTGCTTAACAGCTCTGTGTTAAAACAAGATCTCACACTTCTGTGTTCAAGCTGTGTGGAGGAGTTGTAGAGTTTGCAGCCATCTCTTAAAAAGGTGGTCAGCTGGAGTCAAATTCTAAACACTTCAGTGTCATCAAGCGATTAATAGGGTATCCTGTGTGTGTGTGTGTGTGTGTGTGTGTGTGTGTGTGTGTGTGTACACTACAGGCTTGGCTATACTTGTGAAGGACAAATGTTCTCACTTATATAGTGAAATAACTGACTAGTGAGGACATTTTACTGCTCATCACGAGTTTAAAAGGCTTATAAATTGACCTTTTTTTATTTATTTAAATCTAGTGTTTTGCACATGTTTCTGTGATGGCTAGGATGAGGGGTAGGGGTTGGGTTGAGGCCATAGAAAATATTAACCTGATATAAAATCAATGGAAGTCTATTTAATGTCCTTACTAATATAGTGAAGCAAGCACACGTGTGTGTGTGTGTGTGTGTGTGTGTGTGTGTGTGTGTGTGTGTGTGTGTGTGTGTGTGTGTGTGTTGCTTTGAAGTCTTCTGTGCCTCTTTTGGGATATCCTTCTTCAGTAATATCTGACAAAGAAAGAGAATTGTATTTCAGTAAGATTGGATAGGAGTTCAGCACCAAGGGTTAGATCATGTACTGATCGCCCATTTGTTCAGCTGAACTACAAACAAGTATGCTGCACCTGATTTAGCAAAACATTGAAGTGTTATTGTGGAATCCATGTTTTGGTACACCTTCTCAAGGATTCTACCGTATTTTCTCTGATGTGATGACCACAAGCTACTGCAGTTTTATTTTAGATGCCTGAAATTCTCAGTAACGGTTTACTGCGTAAAAGGTCTATGGCGTAAGAGACTTTAATATGAAGCCGAATACTTCAAAGAGTTCATCAGATTTTGAGATTACACAAGGTCATGGCAGATCTTCTTTGGCCTGTGAGAGATGAAGAGGTTATTTAATTTGCCACGTCTGATCCTCTCATATAAAGCACACTTGAGCTGATAAAAAAAGCATATCTGTTGTCTTTGTTATGGTGTCTTTCCTGTAATCCCTTTCTTATTCTCTCATTTTGTTTTTCCTCCCTCCCTCTTTACCCTCATCTGCTGGACCGCACCAGTCTGATTAATTGTTCCATATATCCTCTGCCTATCCCCTCCCTCAACCCCTCAAAAAAACGTTTCTCCCACAGGCACAAAAGCTTGCATTTAAGCAAACAGTAGTTGATAACAGCAAAAATATTACGAGTATAATATAAAGCGGAGGAGCGGCATCCGTGTGTCACATGCATTCTGAACATTCTTTCGCAGTGTGTGATCGCTCGTAGCACTGATGTAATGTTTTGTCTAGCCTTGTCTTCTCGTTTTTTCCACCGTCTCTCCTTCACACGCGCTCTCATCCTGAGATGCAGAGGTGTGGACATTATCCCTGCGCAGTGTGGACTGTGTGGAAGTTCTCCCGCTCTTGACCCTTTTGACACTCTTGTGTCTTTGTCCTAAAAGATGTGACACTTGAAGCTCTTTCTGAAGATCATTTGCCGTTGAAAGGTATTTCAGGTGCTAATGTGAAGCATTGTATAGTGTGTGTCGCCGCAGTGTTTTTTGTATGGATTCCGTTCATCTTAATCCCTTATTAAACACCGATTATTGCATGTTTTTGCGATATTTTGCATTTGTTATTATGTATATATGGGATTGAGCATGCCAGATTTGGGTGTATTTGTAATAGTGTTTGTGAATGGGTTTTGAGATGGGATTCTCTTTCCTAAATGGTGTGTTATGAAGAGACTAAACCTGTTGTCCACAATGCATATTTTTCCTTTCTTTTTGTTAAAGGGATGGTTAATTCTAAAAAGGATAAAACTGCCATCTTTTTTCACAGTTTTGCACGCCCATTGACTTCCATTGTATGGAAAAAAACGGTTGAATCGGTCTTCAAACATCTTCTCTTGTGCTCTGCAGAAGAAAGAAAAACATATACATTTGTGAACGACATGAGAGTGAGTAAATGATAACAATAGTCTTTAGTCAGAGTATAGCGCCATATTTTATGTTTGACAGGCATGAAATCGAGGCTGAGAGGGGTAGAAGTACAGTTTGTTCAATAGATCATTCTGTAGTTTCATAGCATTTCAGTTGTTCAGATGACAAAATGTCATAAAAAAAAGAAAAAAACCTCAATAAAGCTGTTTTGACAGTTGTTCGTGTTGAAAATTTTGTGATCAGGTCATTTATACCTTCTATTCCTCAGAGACTTGTTTTCATCTACATAAAATTCAATATGGTGTCTGCCCTGACTAATGTCTGTTGTTGGGCGAATCATCCCTTTAAATCATCCTTTTTTGGGGCTAAACTTGTCCTGTCTTTGTTAAAGGGATAGTTCACCCAAAATGAAAATGATGTCATCATTTACTCACTTAGTTTGGACCCCATTGACTTCCATAATATGGACAAAAACGGTTGAAACATATTTAGAATTTCTTCTCTTGTGTTCCACAGAAAAAGAAAAAAATATGTTTGGAAAAACATTTGGTGTGTTTACTCTGTAGATGGATTTCCACCGATATAAGCGACTGGAGACATCAAGTATAGATGGAGAACAGAAACGAAGAATTACGCTCCTTGAATGGTGGGGGAGCCTATGTAGGTTTGAAAGCACCTGAAGGCCAGTGTTTGTAAGAGTCCAGGTGTTCAGGTCTGATGTAACATGTCTGAGACACACTTGTCTTTGTTCTGTGACAAGTGAATTGGGGAGCTCGAGAAAACGACAGTCCTTCTTCATTGAAACCTCTCAGAAAAGGTTAATTGTTGTTTGAAGCGACGTACCTCACTGCTCTGCCGCCTATACTGCACTGCCTTCAGCCCTGTAGTTAGGGAAATGAGTCATGGTTGCTAAGGAAATGGGTTGGTGTGTGGTTAGATTGAGTAGACATCTAAGGTTGTCTTTGATGAGAGTTTCTCTGCTCAGAAAATGGTGGATTCTGTCTTCTGCTTTTGTGTGTGCTGTGTGTTTCTTTGACTTATGAATCTACTGCCCACTCACTCTGACTGCCTTTATCAGCACAAAATCATCTCTGTCTTTATGCAACATCTTTCACGTCATCATCATTATGACTAAACGTGCAGGTGTGTAACTTAAAATGGTTGAAGTGTGTTTTGAAGGTTACGTTTTTCATAACGTGAGTTTGGGAGATTTTGTCATGGTGACGTTTCGCAGTGGTTTTACAGCAGCTGTCGTTAAAGACCTGTTGCTCTTAATGGAATTGACATTTTAATTGACATTTTAATTTGAGATCATACTGGTAGAGGTCATGTATGTGTGTGGGAATGAGAGAGAGTGAACAAAAAAAGGGTGTTAAATGGGGGGGGGGGGTGATTAATGTACAAGATAGCTATTTTCACTAGCTATTAATCAACCTTTCGACTTCCCTCTCAGTCATACAATCATAACAGTCACAGATTTCTTACCTAAAGGCTGAGCTGATACAGTATGTTTGTGAATGTTTGTGAACTACTTGTTCACAGACAGAATGTCTGTGTGTGACGTGTTTAGATGAATTGTTTAGCAGCATATTCCTGGTTACAATCTGATTTTTGTGTGTGTTCCAGTGTCCTTCCACCATGGAAAAGGGGAGTGAATCACAATATCGTGCAGGGAGCTACACAGACATACACACTCTGCGTAAATGTTCCTGCATAGCTCCGCACAGATGTACACACCTGAAAAAACACACACACGTTTAGTTGAAACAGTGTAATAAAACACCGGGGCACCAGTTTCTGATACAACGGCTTTCATTGTCATGAAAGAGAAAAAGGAGAGAATGAAAACGAATGATGCATGTAGTGAGACAGAGAATGAGCTTTACTCTGAACAGCACTTAGTTCATGCTGAAACAGAATATCCTGTCGTTTTGTTTCCTACCAAACAGACAGTATGGATATGTATTTTATGTATATTGTATATTATACATTTTTCTAGATTTTTCCTTAGAGTACCGGTTGGGATCAGTATGTTTTTGTTTTTGTTTTTTTAAAAGAAGTGTATACTTTTATTCAGAAAGGATACATCAAATTTTACATTTTAAAATAAATGCTATTCTATTCATTAAAGAATCCTGAAAAAAAAGTATTACAGTTTCCAAAAAAAATTGAGCAGGATAACTGGTTTCAACATTGATAATGATACATTTTTAGGTGACGTAGTTACATTGTACTTACTCAAATAAGTACAAAGTAATATCAATTAACTACCTGTACTTAGTTGGGTTACAGTTAGGGCTAGGTTTAGGGTTAGTTACTTTGCATAATTTACTATCATTACTACTATAGTAAGTACATGAAGTAATGAGTAACTTTGTCACCTTAAAATAAAGTGTTACCATGTATCTTAAACCAGCTAAATTATATTAGTTGACAAGTATTCCGGCAACCCACAGAGTAGTCTATTTTGAAAAAAAAAAAAAAAAACCTCATTAGTTTTGCCCGTCCCTAGTATTAGGAGCCCTGTTAATCGAACATAGAAAAACATTAGGCTCAGACCTTGAGAATCTGTCTGAGGATATTTAGGAAGCAGAAATGAGAATCAACATGTAGAAAGACAGACAGTGAGATGAGTCAGCCATTTAGTCCTGATGGCGGCTCCTAATGAAAGAGAAAGACCAGATCGCCGGTAGTTACATCACATGTAATTACATGCGCAGTAATCAGATATTGGAGGTGTGGAATGGTTGGGTGCACTGACTCTAACCTCAGATGGAGGATAATAATGCCCTCCTGTGCAACATTTACCTGAACTAAACATCACATCGCCCCAGCTAATGATATTCTGCAGAGAGTGAGTGAATGTTTATTTGTAATTCACTAGTCTGACCTGGTTGGGTGTGCAGATCCTTTCAGCAGTCTGTCATCATGCATTCAAGTCGGAAACATAACATGTCATGGAGGTAGTCTAAACAAAACAAAATAATTATATTCTGAATCTGAACAATAAACCCAGCCCAGATAACTACAGCTGAATTAAAAATGAAATAAGCATTTATGTCTACAACTTATACAGTAGGGTAAACGTACCTATTAAGCTCAAGTACCCATTAAGCACAATCCCATCTTGGAGCTCAGATTATAAAAAGAATGAGCAATGTATTATCCTATTTGATGTATTAACCAATTGATGTGTTTGTTACTATATACCTCCTGTAATTTTAAACCAATCATACCATTGCACACTGAGATATGTGTGTCCATGTGTTCACACTGTCTGGCGGCTATTTTGAAAGCTGTCTGAAAACTTTCACCAGAAGAGGAGCCCCTCAAATGTGCATTTTTTATATGTTTAAACATTTATTTTGAAGAAGTACGTCTTCTTATTGCAAAATTAAGAGATTAATGTTTAGACTTTTGCATATTATAACCTGGAACCTGGATGTGGGAAATAATTACAGTTAGATCTAAAGGATAGTTTTAGCAACATAGCCCAGATGCTACGAACATAGCTAGCTTACTAGCTGTATAAGATTGTGTGCTACATTAATATATTACTTCACAGGCATTAATGGCTTGTACTTTTAAATCCATAATATTATAATTTTACATTTTATTGATAGTCTGTGGTTTTAAACTGCTGTAATTTTTAAAGAATTCATATTATTGTTAGGTGAGCTTAAAGGGTGCACTACTATGACAATCACACAGCTTCAGTGTGACATCAATTAGAAAAAGCATAATTTCATAGATATTGTCAATTATAGTTGTTCATATTAAAATTGGTATAAACTTAATACATTACCTAGATTATTAATTTAGCTAAATATTTTCCTTTAAATTTAATTTAATATTTATTAATTAAAAATTGTTTTTGCTCCAATTAAGCACAGTGTGTGCTCCCTTTAAGCTCATCCACATTGAACGTCCATGTAAATACTTCATAATCAGAATTTAAATATTAGCTGATGGTTGTCACTGTTAATCTTCAAAAAAATTATTAATAAATTACTTTCACAGTCGTAAGATGACAAAAGCTAGACGAAACTATAGTGTATGCCCAAAAATGAAAGAGGCATGTCATCTATACAAAGAAAGAGCCATCAGAAACCTGTCGTATCTGTCCAAGAAGTTTGGAGTAGACAGGAAAGCTCTGACCCAGAGAGTTAAAGGGATACTCCACTTTTTTTTGGAAATAAGCTCATTTTACAACTCCCCCAGAGTTAAACAGTTGAGTTTTACCATTTTCGAATCCATTCAGCCGATCTCCGGGTCTGGCGGTACCACTTTTAGCATAGCTTAGCATAGATAGATCATTAAATCAGACAAGACCATTAGCATCTCTCTCAAAAAAAATGACCAAAGAGTTTCGATATTTTTCCTATTTAAAACTTGACTCTTCTGTGTTACATCGTGTACTAAGACCGACGGAAAATTAAAAGTTGCGATTTTGAGAGTATAGTTCCTAGCCATATCAGCCTAGAAAATCACAACTTTACATTTTCCGTCGGTCTTAGTACACGATGTAACTACAGAAGAGTCAAGTTTTAAATAGGATAAATATCGAAACTCTCTGGTCATTTTTTTGAGAGAGATGCTAATGGTCCTGTCCGGTTTAATTAATTATGCTAAAAGTATACTGCCAGACCCGGAGATCGGCTGAATGGATTCGAAAACGGTAAAACTCAACTGTTTAACTCTGGGGGAGTTGTAAAATGAGCCTATTTCCAAAAAAAAAGTGGAGTATCCCTTTAAGGAGCACATTGGTTTGTTTTGTTATTTGATTTTTCAATATGTGTTACCAGAACGTGGACTAGTCTAGATGTTGCAATGAGTTTGAATGGCACGTCACTATGAATAGGATAGGCTACCTGATCAAATTGAATGCCTTGTTGCTTGATTTTAGTGTTCTGTTTTTTTGTGATTGACTCTGTGCCTTCAAATAAAACTTTTTTCAATTATTCCTTAAAAAGGTTGTTTAAAATAAACAAGAATTTTTAATAAAACTTGTTGTGAGCTTATTGGGAACAGGGGTGTGCTTAAAGGGTACAAAACGTACCCATTAAGCACAGCCAGACTTTTTATATTTAATGATGTACATCTTAATTGAAATACTTTTGTCATTTAAAATAAAATGAAATATTATAGTGTGAGAGATTAATATTTTATTTTAAAATAACTTCTTGTACTAAAACCAATATCTTGTGCACTAAAAATGTCTCAATGTAGATTTTAGTGAGCTTAATAGGTACGTTTACCCTAAATGGTATCACACAACTAAATGTAAAACAAACCGTGAAAGTTGAGTGATTAACACAAGTAGCTACAGACTTGTTTTTTTTCTATTTATAGATTATAGATAAGATATATGATATTATCAATATTATAGATCAGTGTTTCCACCATGTTTCGCATAGACACGTGTGTTGTGCATCACTCGTAAATATGACTTGAGAGGCGGTTTTGAACACATGTACAATTTCCAACTATGAAACTTGTATTTTTGGTAATTGTAAAATAAATAAATAAATAAATAGAAAAGGTTATATTAATTTTGAGGTAGGCCAAGTAATACATTTAACAGTGTTAAATTATTAGTCTTTTTAAAGATTAAATTTAAGTGAGCATTAGATGAATGCAATGGTAATCTAAATGTAGAAATAGAGGAAATGAACATGTACAATAAAATATCCAATATTTACCAATATATATAAACTAGGGATGGGCATGATTAATCGACGATCAATAATTGATCGTTAAGAATTTCGTCGATCACGTTTATTTGTTCTCGATTAATCATGCAGGTTGCGTTGCGTAGTGTGAGTCTTGAAGCAATGGAATTCATTTTAGCGCGGAGGTAGGCTACCTGTGCATCCCGGCAACGTCATTCCCCTCAGAGCGGGTGTTTTCGGCGGCTGGACTGGCTGTCACCAGGTTGCGGTCGCATCTGATCCCAGATCATGTCAACATGCTTATCTTTCTCAACAGAAATCAGTGGACTGGTGCAGAAGTTCTATGGGAACTTCATGCGTTTTCTCAGATCGGATAGCTATCTGATTTATCAAAACGATTCCATTTACACCTGGTCACATAAATGTGTTTTTGCAAAACGGATATAAATCCGATCTTGAATTCCCGCGCTACATGCATATTTAAATTGTTGCACGTCCGAAAGCAACTGATATGAGCTGCATTTTATTGATCATCAGCGGAAATTTCTAAATCAAAGACGGCAACAAGATATTGCGGCAACAGCCCTGGTAAGATCATTTCGGTTCTTTACTTTTAATGAAGATGATTGTGTGTTGATGAATTACTTTCACTTTGATTTGCGATAGTTTGCACGTTGGCTTGATGAATAGATGCTCATCTGTGGTGATGCGTGTTGCAGTAGCGTCGTCATATCTGGCTATAACCAGAGCCGGATTAACGCAAAGGCAAACTAGGCACGTGCCTAGGGCCCGATTGGCGGGATGGGGCCCAGACAGAGGGACAAAAAAAAAAAAAAAATGTACAAATGTCCTATCTACAATTTATTTCAATATTTATTTATTAACTAAAAATAGTGACGATGTTTATCTTAACCATAGACTGTTACATTACTACAGTTAAACCAATTAATGTGTCCGTTACAAAGCGGGTGCCGGCTTCTGAAAGTATGTGTAAAGAACGCATCCATCAGGTGCTGCGAGGCAAAAGCCTAATAAGCACACAAAGAAGCACATCTCATACAGCATGGATGTGTTAGTTGTCGTCATCTATTTTGGAGTGATTGCAATGTATTCTAAATATAAACTTGTACTGTAGATCAGCGTCATTTCTGGAAAAATCATTCACCGCTTTATTACGAGTTTAAAAGAGCGCGAGCGTAACGTGCCCAAGACGCGACGCTTTGAATTTGCGCGTACAATGAATAACATCGCGTCGGGAGCTGACTAGTAAAAAAGCTACACAATTAAAAGACAAGACGTCTGTATTCTAAGTTAAAAAGCCAACACACTACAACATTTTTAAATGTTTCAAATAAAGGATCTCATATCTATGGGTCTATCTTCTAAATTCTGCTGATGATTAGATTCCTGACATTACGCCAATAATATCACTTTATATATTTTTTTCTGCTCAGTAGCGATCGTGTCTTTCTCTTCCACTTGATTTGTGTATAGCATATTTAAGGTAGCAATGCAATATAAAATCACTTATGCTCATCTACTGAAGTGGGATTCTGGAACTGTGAATAAATTGAATAAAACAGCAAAATAACAACAACAACAATAACATCTTCATTAAACAAAAAAGAGATTACCTTAGATAAAGTTTGATTAATATGTACATACAGTACCGGTAAAAGTCTGGACCCATTACTATTTTTAATGTTTTTGAAAGAAGTTTATTATTATGCTCTACAAGCCTGCATTTATTTGATCAAAAATACAGAGAAAAAAAAACAGGAATATTCAGCAAGGATGTGTTAAATATATAAAAAGTGACAGTGAAGACTTTTTTAAAACAACTTTTTAATAATCAAAGATCCTGAAAAAAAGTATCACAGGTTATAAAATAAATATTAAGCACCATTTCTAACATAATAAATCAGAATGATCACGTGGCACTAAATTCAGCTTTGCATCACAGAAATATAAAGTATAGTAAAATAGAAAACCATTATTTTAAATTTTAACTATTTTCACTATATTATTTTTCTGTATTTTTGATCAAATAAATCCAGGCTTGATGAGCATAAGAGACTTCTTTCAAAAACATTAAAAATAGTAATGTGTCCAAACTTATGTACTGTGTAAGTAAAAATATACTGCTTTTAAAATTAAATGTTGTATAAATAAAAAGGTTAGGAATCATATTTGTTTCAAGTGTTTTTTTATTGGGGGTGGGGGGCCTCCAACATGAATTTTGCCTAGGGCCTCCTAATGTCTAGAACCGGCCCTGGCTATAACATGATATAGCCTAGGCCTATAAAACGCTCTCACATGTTTATTTCTTAGCATTTTTGGGATAAGTCAAATTTACATAGTGATATCAACAACCAGATGCATTTACACTTGTCCAGTTTCGTCTGGAATGCGTCTCAGATCTCCTCCTGAAGTGGTTTGAGCGATCGGGTTTAAATCCGTCTCGAATGCGTTTCGGAGGGCATTTACATTTGGTCTTTTCACGGATAGCTATCCGATCACAGAAAACGGATGAAGTGGCCATGGGTCTCTGTTCAAGAACGCCGGCTCGCAGCTGCAGGTTCCGCTGTTTTAGAGCACCGCAAGGCATCTTCAAGTCTAACGTTACCGAACGTCCAGTTTCACTGCCACAAGTTGATCTTCTTGTAATAAAGATCTCATCGAGGACAAACAAACTGTATTTTTGTATTTACATTGCATTTTTAATTTATAAAAAGTTAAAGAAATAATGAATTTCAATATAAAAATATTAATGATTAATCGATAGTCGATCGTTAATTCTCCCGACGATCGACTAAGAAAATTTAATCGAATGCCCATCCCTAATATAAACAATGTAACAAATATTTGTGATTTATATGTTTATACAGTAGCTGTCATTGTATGCTACTGAGAGCAGATTTGTGTAAATCTTACAGCAGAATAAACAGATTTTCTTGATGTGAAGCTACATGAAGTCATTTTAAACGCTATAGTCTGTTTCCCATTTATGTTCAGTTAGTATCATATGTTTATAGCATTTATGGCTGCTCTAGTGTGTCTGTATTGCTAAACTAATTTAACTCGTGGGATGAAATGTGATGCCGTAAAAAGATTGGCAACACTTAATGTGAGAGTTATAACACTCCATCCTGATAAGGCAATATGCTGAAATCGACTATTTTGCCACCTACTGCAACATCAAACATTTCACTCATCCTTGTGTGCTCTCAGGAAATACAGTCTTATCTTTCTTTGACATCAGGCGTAGTCATTGAATAATAGTTTCATTGAACCTAGGTTTGTTTTGTAGACTGATCCACAGCTACAGGAAATGGATTTAGGTACAAATTCAAGTCTAATAGCAAGCTGAGGCTAATTTGCTTTTCTATTCACTAAGGCAGCTTCTATTTATGGGACATTGAGCTTTAAAAATAATGCATTGAATGTAGGGTTGGGAATCAAAAATGTATTCCAATCAAGTGCAAGAAGAGTCGAAAGAGAACACTATTTTGCACCCGCGTGCTGTTTGGGTGTGTGAGCACGGAGAGCCGCCTCTCATTTACACTCGCCCACATAAATGGGGATATAAATCCGATCTTAAGTTCCCATGCTATATGCAAATTTAACGGAGTTCACATCAGTGAAATCAACAGATATGAGCTGCATTTTATTTATTTATCATCAGGTAATTTCAAGATCGAAGACCGCAATAGGAAAGAGAGCAGCATCAGCACTCGTAAGACCATTTAGTCTCACTACTTTTAATGAAGATGATTGTTTTTTGAGCGTCTGCGACTTACTGTCTGTTTTATTTGCTGCAGTTTGCGAGTTGGCTTGCTGAAGAGATACACAGATTAATCTGCGGTGATGCGTGTTGCGGTAGCACCGTAATATCTGGCTATAATATGTAATATGGCCTATAACACGATCTCACACGTTTATTTTCTAACATTTTGGGAGGAGTAAAGTTTACATACGTGGTTTCAACAACCAGATGCATTTAGACTTCTCCAGTTTCGTCTGGAATGCGGCCCAGACCACGTCCTGATGTGGTTTGAGTGATCCGGAATTAAATACGTCTCGAATGCGTTTCGTAGGGCATTTACACCTGGTCTTTTCATGATCGGATAGCTATCCGATCAGAGAAAACGCATGAAGTGACCAGGTGTAAACACGCCCATATAGTGCTCGAATAATGTATTGAGTTCTCTTTCTTGTCATCTTGCACCTGAATGGACAAATATACACAAAATTATTTTAAAATATCTTCCTAAACTGTCAGTTTTTTCTTAAGTGAACATAAACAGTTGAGAAAGAAAATGCATGTGTAACAGTATATTGCATCTGTGCAGCTCTTAAAGGGTTAGTTCATCCACAATTTACTCACCCTCAAGCCATTCTAGTTGTATATGACTTTCTTCTTTCAGCCAAACAAAATTGAAGTTATTTAAAAAAAAAAAATCCTGGCACTTCCAAGCTTTATAATGGGAGTGAATCACGCCTGAGATTTTGAAGCCCCCCAAAAAATCACGATTCGTTTCAGGGTTTTTTTCAGTATTTTGAGCAAACAATACAGGCAGTACCGTGTTCAAAAGGTCCTTGTACCTTTGGATAACTTATTTTCTCGTTTTTGTCTTCAAAACGTAAAAACGAAGAAACCGCTCATTTTATCACATATTCGACCCTTCTCATCATGCACATAAAAATTCATGTGGGTTTTTTCTTATTTTTATTTTCGATTTCATCATACTTTGTTCTAATTCACCAATTGGAAACACAATAAAACCAAAATAGATAAACAGCTTGAATATTCAATCTCTACATGGGCGGAATTAAACGACCCGTTCCGCTGATTGGTCAACCTTATCAACTTTAATCGATACTAGTCTGCACTTCACATCAATGTAGCCTAAATCCATTTTTTCTGCACTGTCCAGCACTTACGAAAATTAACCAGTTTTACTACAGATACCATGTTTAAACTATAGTTAGAGTAGCAAAACCATGGTTAATTTGTGCTTACCATGGTTTAACTATATTAACCATGTTTTTTTGGTTTTATTTGTAGTAAATCATGGTTAATATTACGGTTAGTGCATCACGCAGCTTTTCCTCACAGATTTTAATTGTTGGTCAGTTAAATAAAACAGACAGTGTTCCAAATATGTAGGCTTGGGGTAGTTGTGTGTAAAGATGTGAAGTAAATTAATATTAATGAGATAAAGTAATATATCACAGCGCATTGGTGCTATGTATACACAGAAGAAAGCCCTGTCTGTTCTGCCCCGGTACGGTTTGTGTCAAGCCATTAGTTAGCCTGGTTTTTTGATGAGAAAGACATTAAATGTAGTTGCAATAAATTGTTTAATAATCCGTGCAACTCTAGCAGTGGATGACTATTACTTTGTTGCGCGGAACTGAGGATCAACTGATGCTGCCACGGTTTTATGTTTGGTTGACCAATCAACGGAAAGGGGCATTTAATTCCCACCCATGTAGAGATCGAATATTCAAGCTGTTTATTAATTTGGTTTTATTTTGTTTCCTTTTGGCGAATTAGAACAAAGTGTGTGCAGTAACATGGCGATATTTGCTATCATGCACGCTGCTTGTGGATGCAGTCAGACATACATGCTCGATTTTAATGTTATTTTAAGGTGGGGTGGAATTAAATGAGTGGCAATGCATTTTGTTTGTGTACCCCTTATGTCACCTTACATACCCCAGTTTGGGAACCAGTTTGTAGGTGAACGCAAAGGTGTGGTCATTATAAAAACTCACACTCACACACACTACGTTTCCACCCACAGCAACACTACCAGGATTCCTTTGTAGCTTGACCTTGTCGTCTCACGGCAGGGTTGCTATTGTCTGTGTTTCCGAAAGATAACAGTGATGTCTCTTTATGAGAGTGATGATGGAATATCTTTTCTTCAAAAAGACAATTTCACTCTGCAGGGAGCCATTTACCACACCTCATCTGGGAGTCCAGAGAGAGAGAGAGAGATAAAGAGAGAGAGCGAACACAAAGAGAGTTGAGGCAGAGTTGATCTCTTGATAAAAATTAGTATACAGTGCATTCTGTAAAGTCATCATAAAATGATGTAGACCCTACTGCCTCTCGTGTGGTTCGTGTGACGCACTTTGTTATTGTGTAAACAGTAATAAAGGGACCTGCAGTATATTGTTACTTTCCAGAACACGTTCCACAGATTTCAGTCAGTTTTGTCAGGCCAGTGCATTTATGTAAGTTCTGAGTGTCATAAGCTGAACATTGCTTGGCATTTGTGATATTATAGACACAGTCTGTTGAAACAAATAGCACATAAACAATGATACATTTTCATGTTTTTATTGAACGCACTGTGTAAACATTCACAGTGCAGGGTGGAAAAAGAGTGTGAATCCTTAGATTTATTAACTAGCTGACCCTGCAGTCCAGTTAAATAACCCACACCAGACGTTCACGTTGATTGCAGATCAGGAAGGATTTTGCTTGTAGTTTTGCAAGTCGCAGTGTCCACCTTATTTAGCAATGTGGAAGTAAGCTATTTTCTGTGCGAGACTTCTGATTCAATAGCCACTAAAGGCAAGTAACCAAGAATAACAAAGTGCTGTAAACATTAAAACTATTTGTGTTACAAACAAACCAATGTGTTAATGATTGAATTAAAATGATATGATAAGCAGTCTGTGATATCAGGCAGCATAACGGACTGTCTTTGCACAGCTAAAGTAGCTGGAAGCAGATGACACTGGAAGTTTTGCACATTCAAGTTCTAAATGGCTGTGCCTGCTCTTAGGTTGAAAATAAGGTGGATAAACAAATCTCTAAAAGTCTCAAAATCTCTTCTGTTTGATGTTTTTGTATTATTGCACAGTATCCGAGCATAAGATTTACGGTTTCAGTCAGACCAAAGTGTTTACATGAGATTTTTAAAGAGTCAAATTATTGCTTTAGTACAACTGAAAATGAACTTTTATTATGCATGTGTATTTACTGTCAGGTGCACAACAGATTTGTTGACCTTTCACTAAAGAGTCAGGAACACGAGTTAAGACTGATGTCGGATAGATGTTGTTTAATGTAGTTTCTGCTCTATAGACCAAATTGTCCCCAAAATGACATTGTAGTTGTCCTGGGTGATACCGAACTAAAATCATACCTCAGTATTGGGCGACTATGACGTCAAAGGGTATCAAACACCGCCTCCGCAGAAGAAGATCAACGCCAAATTCAACACTGCCTGTTTAGCCCCGCCCACCGATTTGCGCATTAAATGAAACTCATGAAATGAAATGAATTTATAACATTTACATATAAGGATATAACCCTGTGATGTAAGCCATGTGATGAGGAAAACAGGTCTCAAATGCATAAAACCACACACATCTGATATGTGAATATTGATATTCTGATATTGAAGGCAATGCGCTTTAAACTACATGCTTGTATGTTAGTTGAAGCTCTTATACAGCATGTCTCATGTCTCAATATACTGCCCAGCTCCACTTTGTAGCAGAACACTGGATTGTCATGCTGTTAATGAGTGAAGAACCGAGAGAAGAATTTCAACAACAACGTGAGACAGAATTCATTTAGTGCCCAAGTTGAGGATGTGCCTTTGACTGTCTCCACTTCCTGTGTACACTACAAACAGCAGCCGTGATTAGCCAAACCAGTCTCGGATAGCATCTGACTAATCAAATCACCCCCCAACCCAATGTCATCTAAGTCTTCCTCATCAGTGCTAATTCAATATGCTTCATATGTGGGGATATATTCACTTTGAGGGCGAGTAGTACCTGTGGCACAAAGACACCATTGTTTAAGTGGACTTGCTTTTCTCAATACTACAATTATTATTATTAAAGGAGTGATGAACTGAGAAATCAAATTTTCCTTGAGCTTTTGACTTAAAAGAGATCATCATACTATAAGAATATCCTGTGGGCGACTATGACGTCAAAGGGTATCAAACACCGCCTCTGCAGAAGAAGATCAACGCCTACTTCAACACTGCCTGTTTAGCCCCGCCCACCGATTCGCGCATTAAATGAAACTCATTATAATAATATGCAAACTGTTATCCAGTCATAGCAGTGAGTATAATTACTTAAGCAGGTAGTAAAAGATAAAAGTCAATAGTTGCACAGCTATGGTAATAAATGACAGATTGCAAAGGTAAACAGATTAAATCCTTATGGAGGTACCTTGCTGCTAAATCAGTTATGATGTGTGAAGAAGCAGATAATAATTTATGAAGTATAAATAATATGCAGTAAACATTTAATTAGTCTATTGCAATAGCCACAGTGTATGATTCCTCACAACAAAACTAGCCTGTTCAGATGGTTTTGTGCTGTGTGTAGGCAGTGATCTACTCAGTGCTCAATGCTTACACTTCTGTTTATATATATACATACATACATACATACATGTATATACAAAATTTATCTTTGGCAGCACAGCAATAAATTACATTTGAAATAGAAATGGAAAACAGAATTTTTTTAATTATTTTTTTTATAATAGAAAACATTTATTTTAAATAATAATTACTATAATAATGACAATATGTGATGTGATAAACCTAAGATTTATGTATTAGTTAAATTTCAGTTATTTTCAAGTGAATTACAAGCCAAAAAAAATGGCACATCCAATATGCATGTCTTCTGCTCTTTCTAGGTAAAGAAAAAAGTATTCAAAGTGAACAGCATATCTTTTACTAAGGGTGTGTTCACACTTGGCAGGTCTGGTTCAATTAAAACAAACTCTGGTGTGATTACTTTGTTAGTGCGGTTCCTTTTAAGTGTGAATGCTGCCATCTGAACCCTGGTGTGCACCAAGCAAGCAGACCAAGACTGCTGAAAAGATGGGTCTCGGTCCACTTGAATTATGAACACATTACGACCCTAAAAAGGTCAGAATGCTGAATCGTACCTGTTTTTTCTCGTCATAGGAGCTATACGCTGCCCGTTACAGTTTGGCGTCAGAAATGCCGTCTCCTTGCAGTAGATCTTTGTTTGTGTGAACACACTAAGTGACATTGTTTAAGAAGTATTTCCAGAATTAATGGAAATCAAATGGAAATCTTAACAGGGCCCTCATCTTGTTTGCTTTGTTCATCCTATGCAGATGATGTCATTGGTGCACGCAGCTACCAGAAGATAATCATGGGCCTAGCATTTGCTCTTTGCATTTCCATAAACATTACAGATGAATATCTGTACATTAAAATCATTAAAATCATATCACAGTCACTGTAACCCTAATAATTAGCATATTATCATAATTTCAGCATTGTAAAACAAAAAATCAGTGGATGGTGCAGCCCTACTGTGGGTGATGGAATGGACTACAAAAAAGGAAATGCAAAATAGAGGATGACGAGTGTAAATAGTACATTTTCTAACTAGTTTTGCTGGATTAAGGCAGAGAACGGGGCTTTTATTTGTTGGAAGGCCACTGTCCTAAGTTTGACCATGGACAACACCATCTCTCACATAGAGCTCTTGAAAATTCACATTTAGATTGCTCAGATTTGGACTCACATACTTCCCCCTGCCCGTCTTCTCTTTGCTCTATCACATGTTTTTCCACAGAAGCGCAAATAAAAGATGAGTGTGAGAGTGTCACGATCGCCAGTCCACCTGCTAAACAGTATCTGTTAACAATATTCAAAATATGTTTTGTCATACAGGTTTGGAAAGACATGGGAGTGAGTAAATGATGACGGGTGAGAGAATTCAGCATTGCAATGATATTTGATTGGATAGTATGAGAAGTGATTGAAATCTCAGTGTTCTCTAATAATGCAATCTGCATCTGTCTATTAACAAGTTTGTAAATATTTTTCCAACGTGTAATCTATGAATGACATAATGGACATGCAAAAAAAATAAGTATATCAACCAATCATGTTTAGGTGAGGTGAACGTAATTGCTTCCTTGATGAAATGAATTCCTGTATTGTTAATAGTGATGAGTAGCATGCATGAGTCGTGAAACCTTACTGTATCACTGATCTGTGCTGCAGACTGCTGTGCTGTTCATTATATGTAGCTGCATAAAGTTTGACCCCCGACCCCGAGGAGACGGGCTGATTATAGTGCTGTCCGGGTTCATACAAAGTGCGTAATTTATGAAGTATTGAATTTGGAAAACCCTTGAAAACAGCCATATTTATGGAAAGTGCTTTAATTATTGAAAGACAATATATATGAAATTAGTGTTTAATTTTTTCGATAAAACACAATACAGTTTTTTCAATATAGCTATAGAGCCATTTACATGGCTATGCGCGTGATATTACTCATATATTTCCAAGAATATAATACAGCTTTCATTCTTCAGGTCAGTCATAAATTCATAAGGGGTTTTTGAATGAGGAAATATCTCTGTCATAGTATCCTTTCAATGGTTAAAGGGGTCATATAATGCCATTTTTGTACAAGCTAATATGATTCTTTAGGGTCTAAATTAAAAGTTTGTAATATACTTTTAATTAAAAAATCTCATTAGTATTGTAAGAAAACACTAATTTTGCCTGGTCAAAAACAGCTCTGTTTTCAGCACGCCATTTAAGTGCATGTGTCTTTAAATGATAATATGCTTTGCTCACCCCGCCCCTCTGTTCTGTGTGTACACCGTTTGTAATACAATAACACAATAGCCATAACGCGTTGTTCATTATAAACGTGGGATTATGAATTATATTGAGAACGTCGTACATAGAAAACATGCCGTAATGTACCCTGAGTGTAAACAGCCGCATTCATCGTGAAGCGTGCAGCAAGCGATTTGCAAATATTAATATAAATATTAATATAAAGGTTAATAAAACGTTACACTCACTTCTTCTTCTGGAGGTGCAGCAGGAACACGAATAGTTGGTACCGATCCTTTTTTCAGGAGCAGCTTCTTAGCAGACTATGATAAAAGACAGCTCGCTCACGAGCAAGGGCGGGTCTGTGTTGAAACACTGCTGTCAATCAACAATCGTGGGAACGGCTTGATTTGAGACAGGGGAAAACATATAAGAAGATTAAAAAAAAAACACTGGATGGATTTTTATCATTTTATGATGGTTGTGTACAGGCACTGCCAACACACATTTCAGTACAATCAACTTGTAAAAGTGCATGTACCATTACATGATCCCTTTAAGGTGATTTAGCGCTGGACAATGGATTGATCTCTCTGAAGTCAAGCGTCAGATTCAGCTTTAACCAGGGGCCGCTTTGCTTGTTGCACTTTTTTGTACCATTTTGTTTCATTAGTATACTCTTATTTATCTATTTACCCTTTTTTTGTATTATTTGTAAGATAAAGATATTGTTTGATAAGTGTGATCTCTGATTGTAGTCCTTGAAAACCAAACAAATAGTGCTTGAAAAGTACTTGAATGTCCTGGAATTAATTAGACAGTATCTGTACGAACCCTGTGCTGTGCTTGCGTCATGTTTAGGGTCAGATCATTGTGTAGGTTCAGATCTTCACCACTCTTCGCTGTGCTTTGCAGGATCTACAGCAGCAGCCAGGAGGATTTGACCCTCCCTGTTTCCGCATGGAGAGACTGTTCACTCTCATTCCTTCTGTCTCTCCCACCCTCTCTCTGTCTTTCTTTCGGTTATTGCCCAGTTGGATTGTTCCTTTGCCATGGTAACTTTAGTTTGGGAATATAAAGGCTGCTTGTTGGCTTGGGTGCATTTGTCTGGGAGAGTGAGAGACTGACACGGTGCTGTCATTCAGGTCTTTAATGACCCTCAACAAAGAGATAATCGTGGAGCATCCCAGCTCTCTCTCTCTCTCTCTCTCTCTCTCTCTCTCTCTCTCTCTCTCTCTCTCTCTCTCTCTCTCTCTCTCTCTCTCTCTCTCTCTCTCTCTCTCTCTCTCTCTCTCTCTCTCTCTCTCTCTCTCTCTCTCTCTCTCTCTTTGCTGTTTTTTGTGCTTCTGTCCTTTGACTTTCTGCTCTTTTAATAGAGTTAAGAGGATATTTCTAATACTTCTTTGGTAATCCAATGAATTTACAGGAAATGACAATTTATTTATTTTTCAGTGCTATTATCAGTGATCAGTGTTGTCAGCAATACGTCAGCACAGCCGGGTTTAGCATCATTTGAAACACTCTTGATGGCTTGGTGTGTTTCATGGTGTGTGTGTGTGTGTGTGTGTGTGCATTCAGATGTGAAGCTGTTGCTTACGCTTCCATGATCGTTTGGTTGCCCTCCTCAAACAATAATAACCTGCAATGAGAAATCATGACCTTTGGATGCAGCTTATTTGCAGAGACTCTTCTGCTCTTCTTTCCTCCACCTGAATGAGGATGTAGTGATGCAGATTGTTTTCCGGCACATTCAGATCAGGGATGGGTTATGATGATGACGACGATAAACTGATCAACTTTATGTCCAACAACCAAACAGTAGATAAAGGAGGTCAACTAGTGTATCTATTTTTCACTAGTCTCTTATGCTCACCAAGGCTTATTTGATAATAATTGCAGTATAAACTGTAATATTGTGAAATATAAATACAATTTAAAATAACTGTTTTATATTTATATATATATTTTAAAATGTAATCTATTCCTGTGATGAAAGCTGAATTTTCAGCATCATTACTCCAGTCTTCAGTGTCACATGATCCTTCAGAAATCATTCTAATATGTTAATTTGCTGCTCAAGAAACATTTATTATTACTTCTTATTTTTTGTTGAAAACAGTTGCTGGAAACTGGAATGATTTTTTGTTAGGATTCTTTTATTAATAGAAAGTTAACAAAAAATAGCAATTATTTGAAATGGAAATCTTTTGTAACATTACACATTTCTTTACTGTCACTTTTTATTAACTTAATTCACACATGCTAAATAAAAGTATTAATTACTTTAAAACAAATGTGGTGTATGTACAGTATGTATTTTACCTAATTGTTGTGCTGTGCTGACAGCATCTTGTTGCTTTCCCGCTTTCAGAAAAATGAAGTGTCTATTTTTAAGATATATATATTTTTTATTGTCAGCATAAAATAGTGTACCATTTAAAAGCATTACACAACTCCCTGCACTGAGGACAGAGTTCACATAATATGTGTCCAGTGTTTTTCTTTGTAAAGCTCGGCTCGTCTCGTCTCAGTCTAAGTGTAGCTGAGGTTTGGCCGAGGATGTCATGGACAGCAGCCATCTGCATTAGGCTCAATAATGAAGAGAGAACTGAATCCACACAAATGTTGAACTCTACCCAAAAGCCTTTTCACAGGCACAGAGAGCCGCCAGTGTGGGAATGACAGAACAGAGCAGCGTTTACTGAGATCAAAGGGTTTGACCTGAAAGTGTGCTCTCTAAACTTGATGCATGATTCGACAGCTTTTGAAACAAACCCAAGTTAGTTTCCAAATGAAAAGCTCCTTAATTTCAAGGTTTCTTTGCTTTCAAGTTACAGGTAGTCAGAATGACTATAGTAGGTGTCATATTAGTGCAATCATTGTAGTATATCTAACAAATTACTCTCTCTATTTTCTGTGTGTGACAGGAATTTTTGGACTCTGGAAGAATCCGTAATTGCATTGCATCGCCTTTCATCAAACTTACACACACAGTGGTACCCTGAAGCCCTCTCCAACAGGACCAGGAGGCACCAGAGTGACGTGAAAAGTACAAAAAGAAGGATCATAAAGGACATGCACAGAATGGTGCTGTGGAGGGTAGAGCTGAAGTGTTCTGCACTGGAATGACCTCCCACACACTCTCACGTGGTTTCTATGGGAATTTCAGCATAGCCGTACTCTGCTGGATGGGAGGAGGTGTATTTCTGTGGCATCTCATCGCTCTGCTCTGATAGGCCAGTAATATTCAGCCTCTGCACTGCCGTTGGTCAGTATGCCAGCAAAAGGGAAGTACTTGCTGAATGAGCAGAAGTTGAAACAGGAAGCACTGTACAGGAAATTTTCTGGCATTAGCCAATACCAGCCATTCGTTCTGTTGCTGGGACTGAGCATGCTCACTTGTGTCTCACTTCTAGTGCTCTTCTTCAGCCTGAAACTGGTGAGATGCCACATTCATGCAAATGCACTCATACAGTATACACCAGGGGTAGGCAAGTTTGTTCCTAGAGAGCCATTGTCCTACAGAGTTTGACTCACACCCTGGAAAAAACCTCTCCTGCCTATAGCCTTTAGGCTACGTCTACATTAATCCGGATACATTTGAAAACAGCGTTTTCGTGGAAAACGCCTGAAAACGCTAAATTCACTTTACTGCGCATGCGTAAAACCTCACAAAAACTCACTGCGATGATACAGACGGAAAAATAAATAATAAAGTTATCGCAAAATTCTTCTGACAGGATAATTTTATTTAGCAAAATATCTCACCATTCACTGATGCGTCAAGGTCGCAATTAGTCACCGTATGTTTGGTCTAAAACGTAACTTCTCTCATGTATTGCAGCAGGACAGCAAATGTGAGTAAATTTTCTGTCATCTTTGCTGGACTGTGATATGAAGAGTGTGCAAAGGAACATTTTAGCAACAGTGTGAAAGTGAATAGCACATAACAGGCACAATACCGTGACTAAACTTGCGTCATTGTTTCTAAATACCTCCGTTTTGACAGTCCACACTAATTTATCCACTTTGGAGAACGTTTTCAAAAAGCTTTGTTTTCATTAATAAAAACGCAATCTCAGTGTGGACGCAAAAAAAAAGCGTTTTCAAACGAAAACGTATAAGTGTGGACAAGGCCTTAGTAATCCTTGTTCAGGTGTGTTTGATAGTGAATAGGGTTAGAGCTAAACTCTGCAGGACAGTGGCTCTGACCGAACTTGCCTAGCCCTGGTATACATGCTTCCACGCTCTTAAGTAGGGGTAGCCAACCCTGCTCCTGGAGGGCTATCTTCCTGCAGACTTAAGTTCCAACCCTGCTCCAACACACTTACCTTGTTATACCATGAACACCTTGATTAGCTGGATCAGGCATGTTTGATTAGGGTTGGAGCTAAACTCTGCAGGATGGTAGCCCTCAAACCCTTCTCTAAAATGCCCACTCGCTTAAACTTAGGAAAAACACAACACAAGTCAATATTCAACATACATTGCTCTTCTTTCTGGAACAGGTTTGTCCTTGTTGTTCAGATGGTATCTGATGATTGAAGCAGCCTCGTTTACATAATCCTGCGGCGACTGAGGTGCTGATTCTCAGTAGTTGCGTAATTTGAGGCCTGATTATCACAATGCAGATGTGAACTGGCATTATCCGTGACAGGAAATTGAGTGTTTTAATTGTAATAATTGCCAGTTGATGCCGAGTCCTTTAGAATTGCTTTTATTTGGGGAATATGTAGCACATTGTATGATAGTCTCTCTTTCTCTGGTTCCTTTGGCACATTATCACATATACTTTCTCTGGAGTCAGCTGGATGTGAAGTGGGGCCGTGAACGCTCTTTTTGCACTGCTGTTGTTCATCTCTTTAGCAGATAAGCACTCTACCATCTGTGCGAACTTCTGTAACCTCCTCTCTCCACCACCCGGCCGTGGGAGGAACAGAATTACAACCCGTGTTGCTCTCTGTGTGTGGGCATGTGTGTGTATTTTGTTTTACTATTCATTTAAACCTTCACAAAGCCCATAGGATGATGGCAGTATGTGTGGGTGTGTAAGTTTCTGAATGCTTGTGGACTGAGGTATGTATTTCTGCTCTGTTTGAAAGTTAAGTATCTCAGTGGTGGTTCAGTGGTTGAATTAAATGGGTGAACATGAGTGGAGGACTCACTGCAGTGAGTGTGTATATTGGTGGGCGGGTAAGTGGCTGGGTCGACCTAGCGCTGTGATTTGCCCACACAGATAGTGACTTATAGTCTGATAGTGTCATTTAATCATTTTAATAATCCAACTCTATATATGTAATCTATGTGTTTATTGATTATACTACTGTTGGAGTTTATAAGAGTTTAAAAAAATTCTCACAAAGACTGCATTTATTTAATCAAAAGTTTTAATCAAAAAACTTTAGTAAAAAAAAAAATTACTGTTGTCAGTTACACTCCAGTGTCATTACTGATTACTGCAGTGTGACCTGATCCTTTAGAAATCATTCTAATATCCTGATTTTGTGCAAAAAAAAAAACATTTCTCATTATCAATGTTGAAAACTGCTTAATTGTTTTGTGTGGAGATATGTATATATATATATCCACACAAAACTGTATCTCAGGCAACCGTAGCAATATTTATGCATTTTAAAACGAAAACACACTTGTGTAAACAGGGCCTAAGTGTTTTAGAATGAATTTGCTAAGTGAATGATTAAATACCTCAGTCATAAGTCACTTGTTTCATTCCTGAATGAATCAATGTGTTTGAATGAATTGGTTGATTGCAGGATTCAAATGATTAACTTGATCTACTCACGTAATCATGTAATCTGCCGAAAGAGTAACTAAAACATCCCCACCACAAATGCACAGCCTGTCTGGAATATGCCAACATCAAATTTGAGGACTGGAATTAACTTTTTATCGTCATAATTGTGTTGCAGCTATTATTGCTCACTCAGATGGTGTCTGGTTTTAAGCTGGTGTTAGCTCCGTGACAGGTGGATTTAAGTGATCTCTGGAGCTTTTTAAAGATTTTTGTGTATTTATGTTTGTGTTTTTCTGCCTTTCGGGGATAAGAACAAAGGAATAGAGTGGGAAGCAATAGTGTAATGTGCAAAACTAATGTTTCTAAGAAAAACTGCATTCATACACACACATTCACAAAGTTTTTTTTTTTTTTTTTCTAGAGAGAGCATTAACAATTTCTTTTGAACAGATTTATTTATTTCTTTGGAAGCTTATGCACTGCAGCTCATACACCCACTCCCACAAACACACTGCTTTTTCCTAACCCTTTGAATGAGCTGTCTTATGTGATATGCGTGTTTGCCCTTAACACCTTGCTCTCTCCATATGTCTATGTGTTTCAGATTGCACAGGACCATGGTGTATTTGTGGGAGTTGTGGGAGGAGCATTGTGTTTGTTCCTGGCTGTGTTTATATTAGTGTGTACAGATACCCTCTCTCAAAGATGGAGAACTTTGCTTGGTCTCGCCGTGTTTGCCACACACCTCACAATGGGCTTCGCCTTTATTTTCTGCATAGAAAAGGAAAGGGAAATACAACCATGGGACCAGGTAACATACTTTTTAATATTTTACAGAGACTTAACATGACAAGAGTACTTTTCACAGCAAGAACTTTCTTATGTGTTCACTGTTATGTATTAAATGATATAAATAGGTAATTTAATACTATTCAGTCTTAAATAAATGTTGATGTTGCACTCTTCATCTTGTTCTCTCCAGGTGCCCTTCTTCCTCTTCATCATCATTACAGTCTACACCATGCTGCCATTTCAGATGAGCTATGCTGTAACCCTGAGTATCATCTCCTCTCTGTCTCACATCATTGTTCTTTCGGTGCACCTCACATTGTTCAGTTCCCACCACAAACAACTCATCATCAACCAGGTAAAAGAAAATCCACATCAGGATTGGTTGAAAGGAAACCTTCAGCAAATCTGTATGTAAAGAAGCTGGAAAGGATTTAACATCATCCTCTCTCTCTCTCTCTCTCTCTCTCTCTCTCTCTCTCTCTCTCTCTCTCTCTCTCTCTCTCTCTCTCTCTCTCTCTCTCTCTCTCTCTCTCTCTCTCTCTCTCTCTCTCTCTCTCTCTCTCTCTCTCTCTCTCTCTCTCTCTCTCTCTCTCTCTCTCTCTCTCTCTAGTTGCTGTCAAATTCTGTGGTGTTTGTTTGTGGAAGTATGGTTGGGGCTTTTCATAAGGTTCTGATGGAGAAAGCTCTCAGGCAGACATTTCAGGACACTCTTCGCTGCCTCGGCATTCGCATGAAACTGGAGATTGAGAAGAGACAGCAGGTGCTCATATAATTTTACTTCAACATCACAGACACAGCCAGAGCAAACACATAGAAGAAACAAATACATATACAACATACATGTTGCATGTAAATATACATGTTCAAATACACATCGCCCATGATATCTTGATACAATTTATGCCTCGTTTTTACAGACGGTCAACATATGCTTGCGAGAAAGTTTCATCTTTGCATCTTTGTTGGCGCTATTTTTCTCCAGAAGTTATGAGCGATAAAACAATATTTATACTTCTTTAAAATAGACTTGCTGATATCTCTTATTACCCCCCTCAGCCAAACGCTCATCAACATGGGTGTCTGTTGTTATTGCCTTGTCCAGTAGTTGTTTGTTTGTTGTTCCATCTCAGCTGTTTATCTGTGAAACAACGGCCCAGCCAGTGTTGCTAGCTTGTGGACCAAGTGGCAAAAAAAAAATCAAGGCACTTGTGTGAGCTGAGCGTACAAAGTATTTGTGGTTAGAAAAGTCTAGCTGCACATGTAAATATGTACAAACTATGCATACGTCACACACAATGTAAGAATGCCCTTTGAGCTTAAAGGAGAACTCCGGTCAATTTTAACATTGAGCTCATTTTTTTGTAAATTTGGAGTGCTGTCAATACAGAGAACAACGACAAAAATCGGTGTTGCCTACACCGTGTTATCCTCTTTTTAAAATTTGCACCCTGTTGACTTCAATGCGCGTGAACTCGACAATCGATTACTATGGACTTCGACCGAAAACAGGATGTAAATACGGGTATGTGCGCTGACTGAATAAAAATCATTTTTATTAATATCTTTCACATCTACTGCAGTCAGATTCACCCGTGTTCACTCTGAAGGAATCACTCACAAGACCTGTGCACTTGTAATGACACATCAAGGATGTTAAGAGCCTAAAAGCAGGTTTAGTACTTGCCCCATTGAAGTCAACAGGGTGCAAATTTTAAAAAGATGATAACACAGTGTAGGCAACACTGATTTTTGTCGTTGTTCTCTGTATTGACAGCACTCCAAATGTACAAAAAAATTAGCTCAATGTTAAAATTGACCGGAGTTCTCCTTTAAAGGGTTTGTTCACCCAAAATGGAAAATTCTTTCATTATTTACTCACCCTCATGTCGTTCCAAACCCGTAAGACCTTCGTTCATCTTCAGAACACAAATGAATCTGAGAGCTTTCTGTCCCTCCATTGACAGCTACACAACTACCACTTTGACCCTTCAAAAAGTTCATAAAGAGATCGTAAAAGTAATCCATATGAATCGAGCGGTTTAGTCCAAATTTTCTGAAGAGACTCATTCGCTCTATGTGATGTATATATATATAAACACAGATTTAAATTGGGATTTTATTCACATATGAAAATTCATCACTTCACACATCAGTTGTGGTAAACAGAAGCTCAAGCATGTTCGCTTGACGTGCGAGAATCAATGAGGTTCATTCTCGTGTGTTACACAGCACTTTTGAGCTTCCGTAAAACCAATGAGGTTTGTTCTCGTGCGTCTAGCAGCTTCTGTTTATGTTCACTGATGAATGTTTATATGTGAATAAAGGCCTAAATCCAATCTGTTTATCATAAAAAAGATTATCTCTTCTGAAAATTTGGACTATACCGCTCAATTAATATGGATTAGTTTTACATTTTGAAGCGTCAAAGTGGTAGTTGCGTAGCTGTCAACGGAGGGACAGAAATCTATCAGATTTAATCAAAAAGATAATTTGTGTTCCGTAGATGAGCGACATGAGGGTGAGTAATTAATGACATAATTTTCATTTTTGGGTGAACTGTCCCTTTAAGTCTATATAATTTAGCACAGTCCTTCAGTCTGTTCTGACATGAGTTATCATATATTTTGTAGTAGATTGGACTGACAGTTTGGCATTAGCTGACAGAACAGCGTAGCAAACACCCATCTTCGGTCCTAGCAACCACTCAAAAAACCTTGGCAACTGCTTTGCAACACTATAACAACCACAGCTTTCAATCTACCAATCTCTCTTCAAATTGCCCAAGCGTTTGAACTATGCAAGACTGAGATCCTTCAAATTTTGAATTTCTCTTCATTCTGCACAGGTATTCAGTCTACATACCTCCACTTTATTAATTCATTTATTTTTAAACTTTGAATATTAACTTTGGGATTTTTTTCTTGAAAAACTTTTTAAGGATTTTTTTAAAAAGGTTAGTTCACCCAAAAATGAAAATACTGTCATCATTTACTCACCCTCATGTTGTTTAAAATCCCTAAGATTTGTTCCACAAGAACCAATAATGTCTGTTTTCGTGCATCTAGCAGGTTCGGTTGAGCTTCTGTTTAAGTTTGCTGATGAATGTTAGTATGTAAATAAAAGCCTAAATTAAATCTGTTCATCATATAAAGCGATCAAGTCTCTTCAGAAAATTAGGACTAAACCGCTCAATTAATATCGATCTTTATGAACTTTTTGAATTGTCAAAGTGTCTAGCTGTCTATGGAGGGACAGAAATATCTCAGATTTTATTAAAACTATCTTCATTTGTGTTCTCAAGATGAACGAAAGTCTTTCAAGTTTTTAACAACATGAGGGTGAGTAAATGATGACAGTATTTTCATTTTTGTGTGAACTAACCCTTTAATGCTTCATTCATCTTCAAATTTGACAGCTGAAGGTTATATTTTGCACATTACAAATTTAATCAAGGAGGTATAAGTTTATCCTGGAATAAGTTTATCCTGTTCTTAATTAAACTTCTTGTGTCCTTTTACAATCAAAGGAATTGTTGTTTCTCAGTTTGTTATGACTGTTGTTGAGGAAGTGACATCACATAAAGAGAACACTGAAAAGCAGGGTAGAGTTTAATGGCAGGCTGTTAACCTCCCTGACAGCACATGGACATTATAGTAAAGCTCAGAAACAATGTCCTAATGGTGAACCCTAAAGGCAACATAGAACACGGGGTAATAGTGACCTTACAATACACAGTGAAGACAATTCTTTCTTCTTCTGAATGATACAGTTTCCCATTACCTTCCCATAGTCCAGATCTCAGCCTGGTGACACTTTGGACCCTATTTTAACGATCTGAAACGCAAGTATCAAACGCGTAACGCAAGTAACTTTGTGGGCGGATCTCAGGCGCTGTTGCTATTATACCGGCGGGATAAATGACTCTTGCAAATCTAAAATGGGTTGGTCTGAAGTAGCTACATTTCTCATAGGTGTGGTTTGGGCGTAACGTGAAATAAACCAATCAGAGCGTCATCTCACATTCCCTTTAAGAGCAGGCGCGCTTGTTTCATGGCGGATTGCTATTATAACGTCGGATTTGCAAGGCGCACACCAGGAGCGGTTCACAGCCGAAGAGACCGATGTTCTCGTCAGGGTGTAAAATACAGAGAAGTGACATTGTATGGGGATGGGAGAAACCCACCCAAATTAGCTTTGGTTAAACAGGCTTAAAATAATAGGTTTTTCCTGGTCAGTGGCGGAATTGTTTTCTGAAACTGCAAAGTAGCACCAGGGAACGTTTGCGCCAGAACACGCCTCCTCTTTTCGCTGAGCCACCCCCGGGAGTGCAAGTTCATTCCCTAATTTACTTCTGACGAGGGAAAAGTCCACTGTGCATCGGGTGCAAAATAGAAATGATACATGCGTCGGTGTACAAAGTCAATTGCACTGTGTGCAAGATAGGGCCCTTAATCTGTTACAGTCAAACAACTGAAAAAGATAAGGACACTTGAGATTAAAAATAGAAATTAAACAGACTTTAACAGGAAACTCAATGTATGATATATTGTGTTATCTTTAAATGTGTGTGTTTGTGCTGTAGGAAAACCTTTTACAGTCAGTCCTTCCTGTGTACATCTCCATGAAGATGAAGTTGGCCATAATGGAGCGCTGCAAGTGTAAAGATAAAGAGGAACAGCAGCGTATGGTCCGGGACAACAACTTCCACAGTCTCTACGTGAAGAGACATGAGAATGTCAGGTAACACATCATATGCTTTTACTCATCAATGCTGTCTTACAATTCATACAAGAGGCATTTGTGTGTTGTTCTGTTTTCCATTCTCTAATTTTGCAATTCCTCATTAATCAAGTCCTGATAGTGAATGAATGGTCAGTCTGTTAGACCTAACTCTCAGAGTGCTCATCATGAGGCCACTCATTTAATTAGTTTTATTTCCCATCAACCCCAAGAGTGGACAGGGGGTGGGGTGCATCTATTAATATGTTTTTGTCCAAGCTCACAATGCTTGGTTCTCAGGCAGCCGTTTATATTTAGATAGACGGACGGCTTACAGCTGCTCAGATAAAACACAGATTGACTCACCTGTGTGTGTGAGCAAACAATAGAGAGCTGTTCACCTGCCGAGATTTATGGGGTCCGATCTCTTTTTGAACTTGTTCATTAGGAGTGTGATGACATGGATTGTGTGTGTGTGTGTGTGTGTGTGTGTGTGTGTGTTTGGTCTTGTTGTCAGCATTGAGAACAGCTGGGTCTTAAAGGTTCATTTCCATGAGCCGTGTTTATGAGGTTTTTATTCTTTCCAGGGCGTTCAGACAGCTGACACTGAGCTGCTGCTTTTCTCTTTATTAAAAAGGAGTCGGCACAAGTCGTATCAACTTCTAAATGTCTTCTCTTCAAACTAGCAAGCACATTTGTTTCTCCCTTTGTTTCATTTCCAAAATTAAATACTAAAACACAACGAAGAAGTTTCAAATGGAAGCATTTTTTAATTAAAATCACATTAACTCAGATATTACACATAGAACTTAAATACACAAGGTGACGAACTCAAATACAATCAGGTGTGCTCTAATTAGGAACATAAAGAATAACCATGACACCTGTTGAATGACATGTAAACAGAAACAAAGGCAGACAGCAACAGAGAAACATAATAAGAGTCCATGAAAATGAAACGTAAGTTAAACTGAATATAATGGTGACAATAAGATTGTCTATTTTTGTCTTCCCCTTGTTTTCTGTTAGCATCCTATATGCTGACATTGTGGGTTTCACACGTCTGGCCAGTGACTGTTCTCCTAAGGAGCTCGTGATCATGCTGAATGAACTTTTTGGGAAATTTGACCAGATTGCAAAAGTAAGTACAATTAAATATGTGCATAATATAATATAATTATGCTCTTATGCTCACCAATGCTCCATTTATTTGAGCAAAATACAGTACAACTGTAATACTGTGAAATATTATTTGTTTTAAAATATGTGTTTTATATTTGAATATATTTTAAAATATAATTTATTCCTGTGGTGGCAAAGCTGAATTTTCAGCATCATTACTCCAGTCTTCAGTGTCACATGATCCTTCAGAATTTATTCTAATATGATGATTTGGTGTGGATTTTTATTTTTATTTTATTATAATCAATGTTGAAAACAGTTGTGCTGCTTAATATTTTTGTAAAAACTGTGGTACATTTTTTCAGTATTCTTTAAAGGTGCACTGTGTAATTTTTAGCGGAGGTTGCGAATTGCATCCAACAGAAGTTATGGTGGCCGACAGGAAAATATATCGTCGTCTAAGACAGCAGAGAGCAGCCATTTAAGGAATGAGGCTTCTTTACAAAGATAAAATAAGAAATTACGTTTACTTGATTATTCAGTAAAATGATATGTTATTGCGAATATTATTGTTACTTGTTCATCATTGCGTCAGTGTTTTATTCGCTCACTTTAGCTAGCTTCTTTGCACAAAGAACAACATAGTAACGAAACGTGTTTGTCAGTTTAGGGCGACTGTAGAAACATGTCGGCGCATTTCAATGTAAGGGGACCCGCGGTGTATGTTGATAGAAATGGCTCTTTCTAAGGTAATAAAAACATAATGGTTCATTATGTAAGGTCTTTAAACCCTACTGAAAACATAGTTATGTATATGATATGGCATTTCTGTCAACAGATCCTCCTAAATATAACACAATGCACCTTTAAGTACAAAAGAACAGCATTATTTTTTTTATAGAAATCCTTTGTAACATTATAAATATCTTTACAGTCACTTTTGATCAACTTAATGCATCCTTCCTAAATAAAAAGGTAGCACTTTATTTTACAGTCCTGTTTCGCATGTACATATACCTATTGTAGTAATTACAAAAACTGGGCAATAACTTGGTACTAGTCCTGAATCTACCCCTAAACTATCTAAACTATTCTCAACTAATAAAAGTGTTAATTTCTTTAAAAAAAAATTAACTGACCTCAAATTTTAGAATGGTGCTGTGTATAACTTAATACTGTATAACATAATATAATTTAATTTAATATAATTCAATCTGATCAATTGGTAAATTAGATACTTGTGCTCTGAATTGTACATAAGTTGTCCTTGTGTGTGCTTGTGTTTTTTCCCCTTTAGGAGAATGAGTGCATGCGAATAAAAATTCTTGGTGACTGTTATTACTGTGTGTCTGGCCTCCCCGTTTCCCTGCCAAATCATGCCAAAAACTGTGTTAAAATGGGCCTGGACATGTGCGAAGCCATCAAGTAAGTCTATATGTTTATACAACATGTAAAATATACATTCACGTCATCATTAGCACAGCATTTCTCCTTATAGTGTTTCTTTCTAGCACTGGCCAAGAAATTTGGCATATGAATGTCTGATTATTTTTCTAATCATCACTTGCAGGCAGGTGCGTGAGGCAACAGGTGTGGATATAAACATGCGAGTAGGTGTGCACTCTGGAAACGTCCTCTGTGGTGTGATTGGCTTACGGAAGTGGCAGTTTGATGTGTGGTCACATGATGTCAGCTTAGCAAATCATATGGAGTCAGGTGGATTACCAGGGTATGAACCATAAAATCACTTATCAAATGATAATTGATAAAAGTTGCACAAAGAATACTGTCTGTATCATAATGTCATACCTCAGGGCTTCTTCATAAGATGCTACTTATTTTTTCTCCATCAGACGAGTTCACATCACTGAGGCGACTCTGAAGCACTTGAACAAAGCGTATGAGGTGGAGGAGGGGAATGGTCACCTGAGAGACCCCTACCTTAAAGAGCTCAACATCAAAACTTATTTGGTCATAGACCCTCGGGTAGAGACTTTAACTGAAACGTTACAAGTGTATGTCTGCCATATATATGTCACTTATATGAATCTGAATATGTTGGTGTGTTGTTTATGTTTGTGTGTTTAGTCAAAAGATCCATCACTGATGGCCCCCAGTGTCACTAAACCTCGTGTGAGTGACGGTTTGAAGATGAGAGCATCTGTGCGTATGACACGCTTCCTGGAGTCATGGGGGGCCGTCAAACCGTTTGCCCATTTGCAGAGCCGAGAGGAATTCTGCACAGATGCTATGGTCAATGGAAAGGGTCGCTGCAAGGTCAGAGATACAGACGTTAAAGGAATAGATCACTCAAACATGAGAATTGACCTCACAACAGCCTAAATACCAAACAAATCGCTGCGCTGATAAGCCTTGTTGGTCTTGTCCGCCAGTTTGACCATTAAACTTACACCGTGTCTACACTGGACGCGACAGTTGAGGAGTCGCATCACACTGCAACAGCTAGAAGCTGTCAAGCAAATCCATTTGTCCTTCCTATGAGAAGTATCACGAGTGCTTGGAGTACGTCATAAATAGAACGAGGCATCGGTTTACTGTTGGGGATTTGTCATGTCGTGCCACGCCGCATCCAGTGTAGACAACATCACTGATTATAATGGGTTCTTTTGTCGCGTTGCACCACGCTGTTCGTGTCTGTTGTAGACGCGGTATTACTAGACTTTAACGGACATACAAACTCTTTTTGGCAAATTCCCAGCATTATTGTGTCGTTATTGTACATGTGATTTAAAAACTAGGCATCCACAGAGGCTAGTGAATTAAGTTTTGTTCATTTCATTCTCAATACAAGACAGTCATTTTGAAAAATACGTGTTGTATCAGATTCTGCTGTAGATTGCATGAAGAACT
The DNA here is from genome assembly GCF_964197995.2 of Scardinius erythrophthalmus. Taxonomy (NCBI): domain Eukaryota; kingdom Metazoa; phylum Chordata; class Actinopteri; order Cypriniformes; family Leuciscidae; genus Scardinius; species Scardinius erythrophthalmus. The sequence continues at coordinate 38,242,236 of NC_138222.1, forward strand.
AAACTTGCCTATTTTAAATGATCATCCAACTGCAAGGAAAAGAAAAAAAAAACGTACCCCTGTTTGCATATTTTATGACATCAACTGTCTTACTTTTTGACACGTGGATAGATTTCCCCTTGTCATTTTCTTATCTTGTACCATTATATTTAGTGCAACATAACCTGATACAAAAACTTGTTTTCTGTTTAGTTTAGTTTTTTTTTTTTTTTCACGGTTATAAACTGTATAGTAATTAGTAATTTATTCCAGAATCATCAGGTACATAATTAACATATTTGCAACATTATTTTGTTTAACAGACAGAGAAAGTGTACTTATTTGTGGTGCAACAGATCACAAAACTCACAGTTCGGATCATATTATGGTTTTTTTATTCACGGATTGGATAATTTTTTGGATCAGCAAAAAGTTAGTTATCAACAATATAACAAAGTTACAAGTAAAGTAAGTACACTGCATAGTGTTCACTGATTTAATCTATTAAATATAGATTCATCTTTGTTTAAGGCCTTTAGTATTGTTTAAAGCCAAGGTATTTATAGCATAACCGATTGCACGGATCCAATATAATGATACACGTCATATTTCTTTCTCGGCTGTTTATGTTCACTTAAAACTGTGCCGAATGTGTTTAACTGACTTTGTTTACGTGAATACTAGCAAAGACAGGCATTTTGACATAATTTTGTGTGTATGCATCCGTTCAAGCGCAAGGAGACGCAAAATAGGAATCAATTTGTTGTTCGGAAGCTATCCGAAACGCACCTCTCTGTGTGTGCGGCTCTCTTTTGTCTCTTTTTTGTCTCTTTTTGTGCTGGAATGGTTTAAAATCGCTTGAATGTGTAAATTGGTAAGACAAAAAATGTGCAAATGATAAAAATTTCACTCTATGATGGTTAAACTTTGCAATTAATCCTTGAATCAAGTGCTTCAAAACATGCTTTAATCCTTCAAAAGCAGTGGCCATGGTTAAGTAATCGGTGTCGTGAGGTCAATTCCTACATTATTTACACACAGAGAGGTGCAAAGCAGATGTTCACGTTTGTCTCTCTCTTTAGGACATCCCTCTTAGATCAGTAACGACCAAAATTACAGAGAGGTGAGTGTTGTTTGTGTCATATATGGGTCTGTCTTGTGTGTATCTCAGTTGGAAAAAACAAGGTCTATGACCTAAGGGCCATTCAAAAGCTTTTTTATAAATGTCCACTTTAGTATGTCTTGAGTCTGGTTTTGTCTTGCTGACTGAAGCAGCGATGTTGAAGTTGTCTTTCTCACTGTTGCTCTCTGACAGCTTTGATGAGTCTCTTGAGGAGCCCTTCTCTTTACCTGCCCCTCCCTTGTGCACATATAAGTGAGTGGAGCCATACTGGCTCAGCCAGCTCTATGGGGCCCGTAGTTTCAACACTAACAATGCAAATGCTCAGTGAGCCGCTGTTAACTGGTCATATGGTTAGCATGACCATAGCTGCACTCCCTCAGTGGTGTGTTTCCAGCCCACAGTGCACTTTTGGTTTAGACAAGCGTGCGTCTCTGCTTGCAAAGAGAGAGAAAGGAAACAGCATTTTCCTTTCTGAGCCGTGCTGAGGCACATTGCAAGGGGGCTCTCTGTCAGGGTTTAAACTAACACAAGGCATTCTGTCTGCCACGGCCCTTACACATAAACACACACACACTCACACACACTGGTTTCCATGTTTTATTGGGACTTCCCATAGACGTTATGATTTTTATACTGTATAAACTGTATATTTTATCCACCTACACTAACCTACTAAACCTATCCCTAAACATACCCATCACAGAAAACTTTCTGCAATATAACATTTTCATAACACTTCATTTAGTATGATTTATAAGCTCTTTTCCTCATGGGGACAAAAAAAGTCCCCAGACTGTCAAAATTTACTGGTATTGATATCCTTGTGGGGGCATTTGGTCCCCATATTGTAGGGAATACCAGGTACACACACACACACACACTCAATTCTACATTACAACTCTCTCTTATTATCTATTTAGATCCCTGAACCAAACAAAGTATTAACTACAAAACTAGTCGAGTCATTTAGAACTATGAACTTCACACATATTCACCCAAGCTTCCCTTGTACTGGCTGCAGTCAAATATAACTCAATAACAGCATGACAACAGCTATAAACATATTTTCTATCCCACAGTGCCCATGCACATTTAGACAATGTGTGTATGTTACTTCATGGGTCAAAGTGAGTTTTTGTCTCTGTGATCTGTGTCTACTGTCCTTGTAGGAATAAATCACAGAAGACTAAGTTTGATGAAGAGCTTCACGACAAGATGACCACCACCATCAATGATCTGAGCTCCAGCAAGTTAGTCTTACATAAACAAGCACATTAAATCATTTTGAATGGAATTAAGTCCAGTTTGGTTAAAGTTGCACATTTAGTGCGTATGAAAACGAGTGAAGAAATATTTTGTGTGTGTGTGTGCAGGCAGTGGGTGAAGTCTGAAGAGATCTCTGGCCTGACTCTATGGTTTACTAAACGAGACCTTGAAAAGCAGGTTAGTATTTTCCTGTGGGCTGTAACTTCTGGGATGTATGTGTTAGACAGACAAACAATTATTTATTTATTTATTTAGACTTTTATTTAGATTTAGATTTTTCTTGTTTCATATACCATGTGTTGTCCAGTGGCGTAGCGGATGGGCACGCTTTGCGGGGGGGCCCCGCTAAAACCCCCGTGCCAGTTTGTGCCGATAGACGATGATCAGCTGATAGACGCAATGCGCTGATGCGCGGATAGACGATGATCAGTAGATGATCAGCATCAGCTATCGGCCTTATCAAGTGGATTTGACATTTCCAATTAATGTAGGCCTAATAAATTATTATTATTATTATTATTACTTTAAATTAATAGGCTATTAGCGACAATTCAATTTCCCTGCAATGGTTTTATGGCGCATATCCCCTAACCGACATTTCAAAAACAACTTGTTTAAAACGAAATACTTCTTTTCAAATTTTTGCGCTACGCCACTGTTGTCTATATGTAAAAAAAAAGAGAGAAGAAATTAAATAAACTAATATTAAATTGCGTGTATGTGGTTCTCTCAGTACAGGACTATAGAGATGCCAAGCTTTAAATATTACATTGGTTGTGCCACCTTCATCTTTATCTGCATCTTCATCATCCAGATGTTTTTTACCGAAGAGTAAGTGCCATGAACACAAGCGAACCCCATATGCAGACTCAATTTAACACTTTGGTGCTGAATGTGTGTCTTCATGTGCTACAATCATTTGCCCTGAGAGGAGATATAACTGTCTTTCTTTGTCTCTCTCTCTCTCTCTCTCTCTCTCTGTTAGGCGTAAAAAGCTGGGGCTGATGTTTGCGGTATTGGGGTGTTTTCTGCTTTTGATTCTGTGCATCTGTTTTGCAGGTCATATACAGGTTAGACCACCAATGCCTTCTTTTGCCTCAGCACACACATTCAGTTGGCCTGATGGTTTCTGGGGTATTTTTATGGTTTTGTAGATGCTGGAGCATGCAGTGCCTCCCTTGCTGTGCACAATGCTGTAATGTGGAGAATGTCATATGCTGTGTCCATTGTTGGCACTGACTTGTATTGGAAATGTTAAATAACTAAAAACAGTTGCTACAATATTGCAAACTGAAATACTCCCAGTGTCCTCTCTGCCCCATTCAAATACACTGTTGCTTTTTCCAACACACTCTGGCTTCAGTAACCTTGAGCTTTTGCTCAGGTCAAATCCAGCTGTCTTTCTCTTTGAACAGCTGTTTTTCCCTTCTTTTTTTGCTCAGAGGACATTTCCAGAGAAGTTGAAGTCATGCACGTGGCTCTCGGCTCTTTCAGAAGCAGTGGCTAAGAGACCTTTTCTGCGCCTCCCATTGGCAACTGTGGCCACCGCAGTCATAGTCATCATCGCCATTTTCAAATTGGTAATGCTCAGCCTTTCTGTCACTGCAATAAAGGTCACACACACATTATTTAGCTAAGTGTCTCATGCTGTGTAAAAAACACAACAGAAATGATTCTTTTTTTATGCTCAGACAATATCACACTGCAACAGACAATTGTTGATATGTGTGTTCACTGAAGCATGACAAAAAGAGTTCCATCTGTTAACATTTTACCCTATCAAAATGTCTTTCACTCCACAGTATTTTGAAAAACCGAAGACTCAAAACAATACTAATTCTGACCAAGAGGACCTTTCGTATTTACCTGTGAGTATCAAGCACGTTTATTTAAATATCTAAATGGAGACATGGCCTAAACTTCTGTTGTTTTTGTATACAGCTAATTATAAATACAACAAACTAACCCAAACCCACATCATAACCCCCCCAAAAAAATTATTTACATTATTATTTATTACATGATATAATTTACTCATTTATCATCTTTATAAATGAGTATGTGTCATAGCCCTGATGTTAGATTATGAGAGTATTATAACTGCTGTCTTGTTGCCAAAGAAACAATAGAAAAATGATTTATTGAGTTTCTGTATGGTTTGTCTTTCCAGTACTCAATATATAATTGTATTTTGGCGTTGATCGCCTGTGGCGTGTTTTTGAGGGTGAGTTTTGAGCTGAAGGTGGCCTTCCTCTTCATCGTCTCAACTATTTCCTACATCATCATCTACTACTCCCAGGGGGATCTCTTCTGGAGTTACAGCAACCAGCTCTGCACCAACCACAGGTACACTCTCACAAATACATCTTATATTTGTACTCAGTTGATTTTCATATCATTTTCATAAATTTATATTAATTGTTATTGTATATGCTTATATTACCCCTGTTTTTACATTTAGATTAGCGTTGCTGTCAACTTAGTTATTCTATTAATATTTGAGCACTGTTACATGTTATCATTAGCAAATCTCAAAATAAATATCCACTTGTTTCATACTGGACATTTAAAACAATAGATTTTTAGTGTTTTAATTTGCATTTGTTTGGACAAAATAGTATAGAATTTTAATATTGGCCTATTATCAGCCATAACATGAAAATAATAATCTGTATTGGCAAGGATTTTAATATTTGTGCATCTCTGTTAAAATCATGTCTATTGTTTGTCTGTTGTAGTCAATCTGTCAATCAGAAGTTGTGCATAGGAATTATGACGTGCCCACAAGTCATGAGCTGCATCTACATCACACTCTTCCTCTTTACCATGCTGCTCATATTCCGCCAGGTACACACCACACACACACACACACACACACACACACACACACACACACACACACACACACACACACACACACACAGTAATACAGAGCAGAGAAAGTCACACCCACCCTTGCTCCCATCCTCTCTCTTCCCTTCAGAATGAGTACTGTTGTCGTCAAGACTTCCTGTTGAAGAACAAGAACCTGGCCGATAAGGAAGAAGTCGAGCTGTGCGAAAACCTGAACCGTCTCCTTTTGGAAAATGTTCTCCCTGCGCACGTGGCCGCTCTTTTCGTGGGCGAGAACAAAAAGAATGAGGTGGGGTTGCTGTCCACTATCTCTTTACTAAACCGGAAATACAAGGTAGGAACCGGCTTCGAGTGAGTGGGGTGAACCTGTATATCATCCGCTTCTGTCTCCCATACAAGACCAGACATATAACAGTGATTCCCAACCAGGGGTACCTGAGCCGGTTCCAGAGGAAAGCACTTGGAAAGATTTCGATTTTGCTTCGTTGAATATTTAAATACAAAAACAGAAAATGGATGTCGATACATTAAAATAACTATTTATGAATAATGTTATGGTTTTGCAGGTCTTTTTAAGGAAAGAAAACAAAATAATGTGTGTAAAATTAACATTTGTATGAGCCATTTGTACAGACTGGACTGTGGCAGTACATAAGATTAAAAAGGTTGGGAAACACTGCCATTTACCACACAAGATCATATCATAAAATACCCCACCATACCGTTCCAATATCATTACTGTATGATTACAATTGTAGACTATACAAAGAATACTAGGTCACCCTACACTGTACTGTATTTTATGGTAACATCTCTACCATTTTCTACCACAGTCCATAATTTACCTTTTCATATTTAAGAAAGATTCAAAACTTTAGGTTGGAAAAAATGCCTGAAATATTTACAGATATTTATATATTTGTATTCCTCCCTGATCTGCATTCTTTCAAGAAATGTTAGTATAATTTTACAATTATCTAGTACTGCAGTGATTGGATCATTTTTCGTATTCTCACTGTCCAGAAATGATTTTATTTTGTCCCTGCTTGTCCAAGTTGCAGGTCAGGAAGATATTTTAAAAAAAAGTCTCTACTGCTCACTAAGTATGAATTTATTTGAAATATGGTAAAACAGTTATATTGTGAAATATTATTGCAAATTAAAATAACTGTTTTCTATTTTAATATATTTTGAAAAAGTAATTTATTCCTGTGATGGCAAAGCTGAATTTTCAGCATCATTACTCCAGTCTTCAGTGTCACATGATCCTTCAGAAATCATTATAATATGATGATTTGCTGCTCTAGAAATCTTTTTGTCACTGTCAATGTTGAAAAAAGTTTTGATACAAAACCATGATACAATTCTAAAAGAACAGCATTTATTTGAAATAAATATATATTTTGTAACAGTGAAAAGTCTTTACTGTCACCTTTGACCATGTGTCCATGCTAAATAAACATTAATTTAAAAGTGTATATATATAACTTCCTTATGTATAACTTTTTTTGGTTTCTTACTTTTTAATATGGAGATTTTTCATTTGTGAAACAATTCATCAAATGTCTCAATTCATTTAGTCTTGTTCCTCCCTTGATTTTATTTATCCCCTGAGTTTATTTGGTGGACATTTTCTTCATCTTACTCAAAACGCTCACGTCATGTGTCGTACCAGTCGTACCTCATGCCCTCTGTGAGTCTGTGAATATCCTTTCATAAAACATGTTGTTGTTGTTTCTGTTGTGCCAAGTGAATAATAATTACACTGAATCATTGAACTCTTGCTGCATGTGTCTTTCCGATCCTCTTCTCCAGGACCTGTACTATAAGTCATATGACTGCGTATGTGTGATGTTTGCCTCGGTGCCGGACTTCAAAGAGTTCTACACTGAGTGTGACATCAATAAAGAAGGACTGGAGTGTTTGAGGCTCCTCAATGAGATCATCGCCGACTTTGACGAGGTCAGAGTGATGTCACGTCTCACAGCATATGTGATGGTCCTGCTTTTCTTCTCTTATCATTCCCTGAATGGATACAATGAATCATTGTATACGAGTAGTGTTTTTCTGCCAACATCTGAAGAGCTTCTAAGGGTGTCACCCAAGCTATCATTTGAGTATGATTTGATGAAATGAGGCAGCCATTGTTGTACACTCATATCTGTTCTGCTGCTTATTTCTGAGCTACAAACAAAGCCCTGGCTTGACTGACTTCATGTTTAGGATCTAAATACAGGTCCATGCTTGGCTTACTTCACTTATTACTAGTGTTTAGTTTCAGGGCGGTATGGCTGCTGTCCCGCTTCTTTCAGTTCTTATTATCCTCCCTTTCTCTCTCTCTCTCTGCCATTTATCATCAGATAACATCTTGGCATGAATTTCTACTGCTCTGAAACATTGACATCCATTCTGCCCTTCCCTCTTCTCCTTACCTGCAGTTGCTGTCGAAGCCCAAGTTCAGTGGTGTGGAGAAGATTAAAACCATCGGCAGCACGTACATGGCTGCTGCAGGACTGAGTGGACCTCCAGAGCAGAGCAGCCAGGTACTTACTGCACGACGTTAAATAATCTAGAAAAATGTAGTCAAGGCAAATTTAAACTACGACTCTCACAAATGCATTCATAAAATTAATAAATGTCAATGTGTTAAATTCTCAACTGCCTTTACCTCTCATGTATCTTGTATTTTTAATTAATAAGAAAAGAGAGAGAGAGAGAGAGAGAGAGAGAGAGATGGATGCTCATACTAATTGTAGCCCACTGTTAGCAGTTTATTTTATGTTAATTTGTCAGCTTTTGCTGTCATACTTTTGATGTTTTAGTAGCTATTATCCCACATATTTGCCTCTAAATGGAATGCAGGCATTTTAAATGTGCCACATGTCAATATGCACCAATCAGTAATGGTGGCATTGGCATATCCTGAGGCTTTGCTTTAGGATTACTAAAAAATAAATTTTATGAAAATGATTTGCAAAACATTGTGAATTCAATTTAGATAACTCTGATTAAGCCACACATTAAATGTAATTTGAAGTCTGTCCATAAAGGGGGCTCGATCCCGAAGCTTAGCTCAAGCTCCCAACCCTACATTTGGAACTTCATTTAGTCTGTACTCAACAACTAATGGATAGCAACAAGTCCCCGCCCTGCATTTTTTCTTTCCGATAATCCGTTTCACCCAAATGTGAAATTTTAGTTGCAAGGGTAGTGTAGATCACAATATGGAATAAAAGATCTGTCTCTACTTTTGTGATATTGCGACTTGAAATTAGTGTTCTTGTTTGGAATGTAAACAGGGTGTTAAACTAATTTTTAAATTACAGTTAACTGGTGGATTATTATAGCCTAGAAATCTAGACGCACCCTAGCAGCAGCAAATGTAATATGCAGCCAGTGTCGTCAAGCAACTCTCCGTTGGCTTGCGAGCTGGAAAAAACAAACTCTAGTCAGGCCAATCATATCGTGTATAGAGTCGGTGGGCGGGCTTAACATAATGACGACAGAGTAGCGAAGGTTCCGCGTGAATTCCCTGCTACTTGAGAACAAAGAAGATGGGTCTTTCGAATCGGCTTTGGCCGCGACTCTGGAAGACTTGGAGTTAAGCTTTTCTTTGAGAAAAGAACAAAGAACGGCACTTAAGTCATTCTTAAAAAAGGAAGATGTGTTCGAAGTTTTGCCGACCACATACGGCAAAAGTTTAATCTATCAACTAACTCCGCTGGTGGGAAAATGCTCTGGTTGGTTGTAGCGCTATCCTATTACGAGCAGAGGGAATTTGAAAGACAACCGGTTATTGAGCCCTGCCAATGCTGTGTTCCCAGACCCAACATCTTGATGTGATTCTGGCTTGTCAGGCTAGGATTATTATGGTTCATTATTAATAATAAAAGGTTCAATTAGTTGTATTTCTATATTAATAAACATGCAACATCAGGGTTGCTGTTATGACTGGTTCATAGCAACAGGTCGTTTGCAGCATATTTAAATCTCAAACTTTCATTCAGGAGGAAAAATCTTTAATGACAGTGAATTTCAAAAGCTTGATAGAAACATCTACCATAATTTAACACAAAATTGATGGTTTTGTTATGGCATCATAAGTCTACGCCGCTGCATGACTAAAGATAGAGGTTCTGAGGCCCCTAAGCCCCAACATTGCATTTTACCTGGAATTGCACAACATTAATATTGAAGAGAATTAAGTGAGATTTAAAAACTGGATTTATTTTTCTTTGCATAACAGCAGACAGTTTTTTTTTTTTACAATTTGGCTCTTGCTCATTTCAGTTATAAGCAAACCTTCTTGAATTTATCTGAGGTCTTGATTTTGTCAAGTCAAGTCACCATTTATGTAGCGCTTTTTACAATACAGATTGTTTCAAAGCAGCTTTACAGTGATATTAGGAAATGAATGCAATAAAGATTGTTTTGGCTTTACAGCAGCTCTAGAAGAAAATCAGTCCACTTTAAGTAAGTTTTTATTTGATTCATTTCCGGTGTAAAAATCATTAGTTATTACCTTAGGTGCCGCTTACAGAAAACTTTTAATGTGTTCTAGCGGTTCGTTTACATGACAACGGCGTTTTGGTGGCCTGAGAACGCGAACTTTGAAGTAGGTTTCAAAGTGCACGTTTTTGAAAACGAGTTTTGAAAGTGATACCATTATTATCTCTGTGAAAACTTAAAAAACGCGAATCTGTGAAAACTCTGATGGCATACACAATTACTTGTTTGGCATGCATAATACAGCGTTGAGTGAAATACCAATGAAAATATGCTTCCCCTTTCAAAGAGCTTACAAAAGAAGCGGACACGTTACACGTTGCATACACACCTTATAATCACCACTGCCGTTAGGGTTGGGTATTGTTTGAATTTGAGCAATTCCTTATATGGAGAATCCAATAAGGAAAGACGGACATAATATACTTTTGCAAAACATTTTGTTACAGCTGAGTACCATGAACATAAATCAGCAGGCTAAAGAACACTTACATGAGGAACATTTGCCTATTTGGTTTTAACAGAAATACTGCAGTAAAAACAACTAGAATTACTAATATATATTTTAAACATTATTAAAGACAAATTAAATGGTCAGTAATAAAATAACAACAAATAAAAAAATTAGCCATAGCACCAAAATGAATACAACTGAACCAAGAAATCAAATATAATCAAATGTAAAATAACACAGCTCTTTTCATAACTAAAATAAAGATTATTAAAGTTATTTATTCAAGATCAGTGACTTTCCTAGGATATTTTGACATCATTGTGTGTGTATTTGTCCATTCAAGAGCAAAAAGATGCGAAAGAGAACTCAATTGAATTCATAATTGCGCACTATGTTGTCAAAATAATTCCAGTTCACTTGGCCATGGAAGCGATAAATAATTCTGTATTATACATTTTTAAGGCCAGACAAGTCATTTGTTGAGGTAAATTTATTAAGAAAGACTACACGTCTGCGCACATATAGGTTCAAACACGCATACCTATAGACTAAACACGTGATGCACATGTGCACGCGTTTTCGCGGGTTTGGGTTTTTGAGGTTTGCGCCTTGGAATCTATTTCAGGGTTTGTGTTCTCGAGCCACCAGGCACTGTTGAGTTGAGTGTTTTCTGTTAGAACGGTGTCGTGTTAGCGGCCCCAAAGTTAATAACTGGTGATCTTAGCAACAGAAGTGAATCAATCAAAACTAACTTTACCTGGACATTAACTTTATTCTAGAGCTGCTGTAAAGCCAAAACAATCTCTGTTACTGTAATTTCGTTGACAGAAATTTCGTAAAGCTGCTTTGAAACAATCTATATGGTTTAAAGCGCTATATAAATGAAGGTGACTTGACTATATGAGAGGCGAGTGCATCATCTTGTGCTTAAATAATTTAAAATCACAATAAAATGTGCACACAGGAATTGATTAGTGGAATAGAAATTTACATTTTACAACAAGTATCCGATACCTGACCTTAAGTATCTGACTCCAGAATTGGAATTCGTTTCCCAACCCTAGCTGATGGTGCGGGCTGGGTCTTCCACCTCATCCGATGTTTCATTTGGATTTTTCAGCAATATTTTTTTTTTAAGCTTTGGCAAACTTTCTGTATTGGATTTATTCTTTTTGAGTGCCACTTGGATGTGTGCTTCCTGGTTGCTTCTTTCTACTTATCTGGACCAGCTTCTTGCATCTTCTCGCTGGTACATGGCAGCGTAGTTGTGCGTTCACAATAGCAGTGATGCCGTCCACTGGCACAGCTTTTTTATGGCGAGGAACTTGTATGTCGGGTCTGTTCAGACCGTGCAAAGTCAACGGTCTGGTTCTGAAGAAGAAAGATTCACTGGAATTGGCGTTCAGCACCGCTTTATAAAGGCAGGGCACCAACCACTTTTTGTGCACTTGAACGCTGTTCAGCAGTTCTGATCTCCCGCGCACCACACTTTGAGAACCACTGACTACATGAGATTTGCATGTGAAGTGAACATCATTGAAAAGTTAACATGCTGAAAGTATTTGTGAATTTTAATTATGCATATGTGCTTTAAGATTTCAATTCACCTTGACTATATTGTTATAGGAAATGAAAAGAGTCTTTTCAAGACTCTCCAACATTTGTGACTGAGGTGCACTTGATGAATAAGGTGATAAATATTGGAGGCTGCACATTTTTAAACCAAATAAAAGAAGTTGCTTTCGGCTATGCGGGTCATTTTATTCTCTGACCCCTGCTCACCCTGCATTTATAAAAGTGTCCTTCAAGCTACATCATTTATGTATCTCTGAGCTCTGTTGTGTGTGCTCTCAGGACCGCGAGAGGCAGAATACACAGATAGGAAACATGGTGGAGTTCGCAATCGCTCTGATCGGCAAGCTGGACGGCATCAACAGACACTCCTTCAACACATTCAGGCTTCGTGTCGGTAAGTCTCAATTCTACATCACTGTTAATTACTCAGTTTTTGCTTGGAGGACACTTTATCTCCAGGTATTTCAAGAGATATTTCACTTTAGCCTTTACAACTCTGACTTTTGAATTGAGGGTTAAAAATGAAACCAATATATACAGGATGTAGCTGAAAATCTCATTGAAAAACAAAGGCAGCTCATAAGAGAGAACTCAGGCATCTTCAGCAGCTCAGGGATAACAGATGCGCTCAGGGAACTGGCATGCTTCATAAACGCTCCATTTAAGAGTCTGAGAACATATCACCCATCTGTGGCTGAGGTTTGATCAAACTATAACAACAGACACAAATCCCTTCTAAAAGACTTTATTATAAAAAGGAGAACAACATTCCAGCTGTCACTTTAGGATGAAACTCCTTGTATCGCTGGATCTGTTTTATGCAATCAAGTACTCTGTGAGTTACATTATATTGAGCTTCAAATACAGTTTTGCTGTCACTTAGCAACAACAGTCCATGGCTACACAAATGCTATGATTTAATTAAATAAATAGATGCGCTGCATGTTTTAGAGTGAAGCGAGACAGTGTGTTCTTTTACACGCAAGCAGCTCATTATCCAGTGTTTCCAGCATCTCAGAGTGGCTTGGATCACAGTAAATGCTGCTCCATGTGTTTGGGTCACTTATAACAAGCAATTGTGAACGCAACGTGCTAACCATGTTCACATCTTTGAATGAAGAAATGAAGACATCTGTAAATATTATTGTAATTTAACAGTCGTACTATTATTATTGCACAGTTTATATCATATTTTTCATTTTACAGTGAAATGTTACAATAATAATCTTATTTTGTTTGATATTTTTATTTAGTAATAATTGTGATCAAATTAATATTAATTGTAATTATTATTATTTTATAATCATATTGGTGTATACTCTCAAACTCTGGACACATTTTGTAACCAAGCACAGCAAACCGTTTTGTTTTTCTTTTTTTTAATCGCATTTTAAATCACATTTAGATTCCCCCCAAACCCCCAAATCATGCACCATTAGTACAGTGACCGTGAATGACTGCTGGTTTAGCATGAATTCAAATGCAGAGTTTTTTTCATTGATCTGCGTGTGTTTGCGCAGGTATAAACCACGGCCCAGTGATTGCTGGGGTGATTGGAGCCAGGAAACCACAGTATGATATCTGGGGAAACACTGTGAATGTGGCCAGTCGGATGGAAAGCACTGGAGAGCTGGGAAAAATACAGGTAGGAATTGAATTACTCTTACAGTACTTCACGTCTCTAGATCCTCTCTGATGAGAATTCTCTTCTCATGTCTAGGTTTTCAAAATAGCTTAGTGATTTGCCCTTGTTAAAACATGAAATGAAGATCAGTTTTTCTATGACATCTGCAGGTGACAGAGGAGACGTCAGATGTCCTGCAGAAGCTGGGCTACTTATGTGAGTGTCGTGGCCTGATCAATGTGAAGGGCAAAGGAGAGCTCAAAACCTTCTTTGTGTGCACAGATTCCAGCAAACAGCAGGGCATCGGTCTGAGCTGAGATTGACAGCGACACACACACACACACAGACACACACACACTCTGGACCTATATGTGATTTTTTTTTTCAAGAATGTTTTATTGCTACTGGATTTGTTTCTTTAGAGCATGTCTAAAGAACTCCACATTTTTTCTGAATTTGAAATGTTAGAGTTTGTTTTGGCAGTATTTGGAGACCTGAAACTCTCAGATATGCAGCAACGTATACATAAACACATCGCGCACTAACACAAGCTGAACTGTGCGATCCTCTTATGGGACACAGACCACAGACAGTGGGGAACTTAGTTCGCTGAAGGAAAATATTAAAAATAGTTCTCAGTATTGCTCTCAGACTTTCTGGGTACTGCTGTCATAGTGGCCTTGATCCTGTTGGATTTAGACTGATTTGGGATGACTGAGCTTGTCGGCAGAGGGAACACCTGACCCACACAAACTCATTATCACAGATAAACAGATGTGAAAATATCTAGAATTTCTTCAGTCATTTAAAATAATGTGTCCTTTATTATCAACTTTTCGGTCAACTTTCGGACCAACAAAATAGTGGCTATTCTTGCTTGAATCTACATACTGTGGATGCTTTTTGTGTGTTTTCTTAAAAAAAAAAACTGCCAAGTGTTTTGAATGCCAAATTTTGACATTCAATGTTGATTTGTTGTTGCCTTTGAGTTGAGGTTGTGGATTTTGGAGATGGGCCTTCCTTAGCTTCATAATATCCTACAGATTCAACTAGTAAAGAACGTTTACATATACCAGGGGAATCAATGTAAATGAATGAAAATTAAACATCTTAAAGTGAAAATGTATTTTCATCTATTTCCCATCGTCTTGACCAAATAGCTCTGTGGCTTCTCATCTGAAGTTGTATATTCACGAATGGATGTACTCGTGCATCTTAGCTCACATCGCAGTAAATTGTTTTGCTCAAATGGTCTTGGTTTCTGTTCCATGAGAATGCTTAGTGAAAGTGGGAAGTATTTCTGTCTAATGAAGCCATAGGCATAAACATTAGATTCCTATGCGCCTCTCTGGGTTTTCAGCACTCATTGAGTGTTAGTGGGACTGAATCTACATAGTTTGAGATTATGTGCTGCCTTTCTGTACCAGTGTTTGTAAGAATAAATCATTTTACACTTAATATGCTTCCTGTGTAGCATTTTGCCAAATTGTTGAGAGAAATCTCCTGTACCCATAGGTCATAGGTCACACAGGACATGGGGCTCCATTCTGCAGGGTGAGACTGTATATTTATAATAGCAGATTCATTTATAACAGATAAATGATGTGTTGCCTTACCACAGTAGCAAATCTCAAGAGAGCATTAAGAAACATGAACCAACATTATTTCCCAACGGATGAACTCAGACAGAATATTGCTTTTATTTTAAAATGTTCTTTTGCAAATGTTTGTCATTGAAGTTATATCTGGCATTGCGAAATATAAAGGCTGATTAGAATTGTGATTCTTTGTAAAAAATAAAACCTTTATTTTGGCTTCAAATCAAAGCATCAGTGGCGACACAAGTAATAACATCATAGGTCTTGGTCTCATTTCCTTTAAGGATTACTCTTAATCCTCCCATAGCATGATAGGATTTGTGATCTAGCAGAGAGCACAACTGCCGCTATGAACCACTCTAAGGTTATAGCTAGAATTTTCCAACCTTTTAATATTTTATTCAGACATTGTCATCATTTACTCATGTTGTTCCAAACACACAAGACTTACATTCATGTTTGTGAACACAGTATTTTAATAGTTTCATAAGTCCACACAACCGGAACTTTCTACACAGACATCATCCATATGGTTTCACGAGTTCACACTTAAATCAATTAAAGGTTACAAACAGAGTAAAGGTTATGCGGGGTGGGGGGATTTTTGCCCGAACCCAGAGTACTCCCCCCGTTGTTGTAAGAGTATTTAGGACTAGAAGTGAGGAGAATGGGTGGTGGAGGGATCAAGTCAAGTCAAGTCAACTTTATTTATATAGCGCTTTTCACAATACAGATTGTATCAAAGCAGCTTCACAGTATTAAATAAAATAGTACATCAGTGTTTGTTTCTGGTGTAAAACATCCACGTTTGGTAATGCTGATCAATAGCACTGTTGAATCGATTAATCAAATTAAGTATCCCCAACTGAGCAAGCCAAAGGCAACAGTGGCAAGGAACCGAAAAACTCCATCAGGTGACCTAATGGAGAAAAAAAAACCTTGGGAGAACCCGGGCTCAGTCGGGGGCCAGTTCTCCTCTGGCGTTTATGAAGTAGAGACCGGATTAAACTGTAAGATTAAAAATGTTATATAAATGCCTGGCTGAAGAGATGCGTCTTTAATCTAGTTTTAAACTGGGAGAGCGAGTCTGAGCAACGAACAGTATCAGGAAGACTATTCCAGAGTTTTGGAGCTAAATGTGAAAATGATCTCCCTCCTTTGGTGGATCTGGATATCCTAGGTATGACCAAAAGCCTCGAATTTAGTGACCTTAAAGAGCGCGATGGATTATAGGGCGATAGAAGATCTGTTAAATAGACTGGAGCTAAGCCGTTTAGGGCTTTATAAGTCAGTAGCAATACCTTGTAATTAATACGGAACTTTATAGGTAACCAATGTAGTGATGATAAAATTGGTGTTATATGGTCAAATTTTCTTGATCTAGTAAGAACTCTAGCGGCGGCATTTTGGACTAACTGTAGCTTGTTTATTGAGGATGCAGGACAACCAGCTAATAAAGCATTACAGTAATCTAGTCTCGAGGTCATGAATGCATGAACTAACTTTTCTGCATCAGAAACTGATAGCATATTACGTAACTTAGCAATGTTTCTAAGGTGGAAAAAGGCTGTTCTTGTAACATATGAAATATGATTTTCAAAAGACAAGTTACAATCTAATATAACACCCAGGTCTTTTACTGTAGAGGATGAAGTAACAGGACACCCTACGATGTTAAAGTTGTATTGTAAGAGGTTTTGTGGGCGGTTTTTTGAACCGATAAGTATTACCTCTGTCTTATCTGGATTTAATAAAAGAAAATTGCGCGTCATCCAATCTTTTTTATCTTTAACACACTCTGTCAATTTGGATAATTTAGCGTTTTCATCCGGCCGTGATGAAATATATAGTTGAGTGTCATCAGCATAACAATGGAAACTAATTCCATGTTTCCTTATAATATTTCCAAGTGGCAGCATATATATTGAGAATAATAGAGGGCCTAACACAGGGATGCTGCTAAACTGTCAATGAACGGAGGCAAGTCTGCTGTATAGATACACCTCTTAACTCGTTGATTAACAGAGTGTGCTCCACTCGTGTCTAATTAGGTTTGATTATCTGAATGTGCTCCACATGTTTAATTAGGTTTAATTATCTTAATGTGCTCCTCCCGAATTTTGTTAATAAAACATAATTTAATTAAAGTCTTTTGAAGAGACATTATCGCTTTATATTATGAATAGATTTAATAATTTAGCTTCAAGTATTAACAATGATCAACGCCCCTACAAAGAACACATCAAATATAGTAAACAGAAACTCAAATGTGTTTTCTTGAGGATTGTTCTCGTATCAGGCAAGCACATTTGAGCTTCCGTTTACCATATCTGATGTGCTCCATGTATGTGCATTGATCATCGTTAAAGGGATAATTCACCTAAAAATGAAAATTCTGTCATTTACTCACACTGTATGGAGTTTCTTTCTTCTGTTGAACACAAAAGAAGGTATTATGGGTAACCAAACAGTTGATGGAAGTCAATGGGGTCATAATACCTTTGACCATAATACCTTCTTTTGTGTTCAGCAGAAGAAAGAAACTCCATACAGGTTTGGACCGACATGACGTGAGGGTGAGTAAATGACAGAATTTTCATTTTTAGGTGAACTATCTCATTAATATGTGAATAAATTAAATCTGCTCTTCAGAAAATTTGGAGCACACAGCTCCATTCATTTTGATTACTTTCACAATATCTTTTTGATGCGCAGACTTTCAAACGGATGGCCAAAAATATCTTCATTTGTATTCTGAAGATGAACAAAGGTCTTAGTAAATGATGAACTAAAATGAGCAATTTATTTTAAGTCACTTGCTAATGTTCAATTTTTGCAACTTAAGAATGGAAATACACAAAATGCTTAAAAAAGGATTTTTATTTAATGAAACAAAAGTAAATCAGAAACAGCACCATTGCGGGATGATCTGGAATAAGCAGACTGATGGAGGATCTCAACACACTCCCTCCATGGGTTCAATTATATCTCCCACTGAAACACAGAAAACACATTTACCCCCGTTTTCCTGTTAATGTCAGTTTTTGAGTAGATAAAGCAAACAAGAGTCATTTCACAAACAAAATGCGTGAAAAAAACTTGCTGGATATTTCTCGTTTGTGCTGAGCGTTTACATTACCTGTGGTCAGGTGTGTGAACGTATCCTGCGCGTTATCATTGGGTAGCGAGACACCCATGGCCTTTCTGATACCATAAACACTGCACACGTCACCAGGGGTCACCTGACTGGTCAAATGGGCCAGGTTACCCGTAACCTTCTCCGCTGCAATGAGAATGGTGGGGGTTAGAAGTTATGTGCAAATCATATCTGCTTTTAAACAGCTGCTGAAACCCACAGGTCTGTTAATGTGCACTAAAACTCCTTGAGTAAGGAAAAACTAAAAACACATGAGACAGGAAAAATATTTGTCTAGTGTTATCTGATAGAGTGAGAGCAGTGAAGCGGTCATCATAGGTCATGTATTGTGTTTGTGCGTACCAAGCTGCAGCTCTTTAGCAGTAGGAACCAGTAGGCAGATGATGTTTGGCGGCTGTTTGGCACTCAGTCTCTCTTTCTGAACCTTCTGCAGCTCCCTCAGCAACACCGTCGTCTCATCCAGCTTCTGTTGGAAATGCTCTGCTTCTAAGGGAGGAAGAGATTTTTTACGGAGATAAATCCTTTTGCGGTTAACTAGATGGGAAATGAGCTCACGCGTGTTACTGATGCGCTGCGTTACATTCCACTGCTCAGGGAGGAGGATCATAATCGGTTCATCAAGCATAATAGACATGAAAGATGCATCTCAAGAGAAGAAAACGGTTCATTAATAAACTGGAAAAACATGGGGCCTGGATTTTCATAGGGTCTGATCACATCTAAAATGACTAAACAGGATATATCCATATTTCACACTACACTTTCAGAAACAGGAGATTCTCACCTTCTGTGTTGAAGCTCTCAGGAAGCAGGTCAGGATTCAAACCCACAGAACTGAGGGCCATCATACTATCAACACTGCTGGGATCTGACGCAACAACCTACAGAGACATGCGCGAAAAGACGTGAAAAGGGGGGGGGGCATGGACTGACACCAGGACAGAAATGTGCTCAAAATTTAGAGAAAAGTGCGAGCATCTCAAGTCAAATCATGTCACTTTTTTTATTGGACTATGCGTGCGTGTGTGTATTCACTACCACTCAAAGGTTTGGGGTCTTTACGATTTTTTCAAATGTTTTTGAAAGAAGTCTCTTATACACAGCAAGGCTGCATTTATTTGATTAAAAATTAAATAAAAAAAGTCAAATATTAAATAAAACTACACTATTTTTAATATACTTTAAAATGTCATTTATTTTCAGCATCATCACACAAACCTTCAGAAATAATTCAAAAACATTTCTTATTAAAATGGTTGATTTTGTAACATTATTTTACTGTCATTTCATTAAAATACAATAACATTCAACTTTTGAAAAAGTATGAAAAAAAATCGAATTATAGCATTATATACAATTTGTTATTTGAATGTACCGACAGCCATATCATTTGGCTGTTCATTTCTGATTTTGTATAATTTACAATCACAATCAAATTCCTTCCATGTACCCCATGGAACCGGCCTAGATATCCCGTTAGGAGTAAGTACACAGTGTTGGGAATCATTAGATAAAAAGCTTGTTGGGTCTTGGGATAAAACTATGAATTATCCACTGGCTATAATGTGTGATACTTAGACTGCTAAAACCAGTGTTGAACAGTAGCACCACCCTGCTAAGGTATGCTAGCTGGACCGCAGTCACACACAGATTAATGCTGCAGTATGTTCACAGACGACCCATGCTTACCTTTCCTTCTATGTCCACAGCACCCTCACACACATACATCAGTGTGAGTGAAGGAGGAAGTCAAAAAATGACAGGGGGAAGAGTGTGTTGGTGTGTGTCTGGGCAAATATTCTTTCCATTAGTGTGTGAAAGTTGGTTGGTGTTGTTGACACAGCTGCTGCAGAGCACAGAGTCTGCGGTCCTGACGCTGCCTTTGAATACCACGCTTGTGTTTTCACTTCAACTCAAGTGAGCTGTACTCTAGTATGCACTTGTAGACATTTTAATCTCATTCTGAGGATATGAGAGTGCTTTACCTCAGCATCATCTGTTGTGTCTACTTTCTCTGCAGGCTCTTCCATGGGCAGATTATCCTGAGGAAAACAAAAATCATCCTATCAAAACCAGAACAGATTTAAAGGAATAGTTCACTTTAAAATGAAAATCATATACTCACCCTCACGTTGTTTCAAACCTGTATGAATTTCTTTCTTCTGTTGAACAGAAAGGAAGATATTTAGAAGAATGTCAGTAACCAGACAGTTTCTGGGTCCCATTGACTTCCATAGTAGGAAAGAAATATACTATGGAAGTCAATGGGACCCAGAAACTGTCTGGTTACTGACATTCTTCTAAATATCTTCCTTTCTGTTCAGCAGAAGAAAGAAATTCATACAGGTTTGAAACAACATGAGGGTGAGTATATGATGACAGAATTTTCATTTTAAAGTGAACTATTCCTTTAAGTAACCTGCCCCACTGAAAAGAATTCAAATGGATATACCACAGTATTCATATATTATGGATTAAATGTGCTGGTAAATTTTGACCAAAGACTTGCAGTAATGAGTGTGTAGTGAGATTTCTTACAGTTGCGGTCTCTTTCAGTTGTTTCGAGTGCTCCCCACTGGTTAAAGCATCCAAGATATTATCTGCTAACCTGCTCATGTGCTCCTCGGATTTAGCAAGGAAATCTGCAACACTACACATACACACACACACATCCAAATTATAATTGTGGAATGGAAGGGGAGTGGTAGACGGGTGTGAATCAGGCCTTTTGTCCTGCAGAAGAGCAGCTTCACATAACACCACAAATGCATGTAGGTTCAAAACACAGTTTTAAAGAGTAGGTGGCTGCTTCTTAGTCATCTAAATTCATGGATATATTTCTTTACATGGCTGATTCCAAGCATACACACACACACCTTTCAGATTCTGGCTGACTGTTGTCCTCTCCATAGAAGGAGTAAATAAGATCGGAGTCCTCTTTGCTGATATTGGCAAAACTGGAGTCATATGTAGGAGCATATGAGCTGAATGGGCCATATAGGTAATTCATATAGGTAACTGCAAAAAAAGAGAGAGAGGCATGAAGGGACCTTACGCATAATTTATGGAACATAGACTGATTCCAATTATAGTAGGTATATTTTTTACAATGTTTCAATAAGTAACTGCCAGAGCCAGCGGTTAGACTGAGAGGAAGCACAGAACCTTTTAGACTCCATTGTAAGTTCCCCCTTCTCCTGAATTGGTTTCCTAAACTTATTTTAATATATTGGTACTCTAAATTCTGTAAATAAAAGTAACTAAAATAAGTACAATTAAAATATCTGACGTTTTAGTTGCTGAATGTTACTGGATATGGAATCTATTTTAGCATAACAAAATAGTGCATTTACAGAAAAAAAAAATTGGTCATGTTGTTTTAAGATTTTCTTAATTTACATGACTTTTCCTGGTCTAGAAATTTCCAGGTCTTTTAAAATTAGGCTACAACATATATCAAGGTTTTCCAAGAGTGTGAAAAGCCTGGTTCATTAAATGAAACAGTTGTTGAGGGGGGTGAAATAAAATAATAAACATCTTGATTTTTTTATCTTATTTTAAATAATTTTAGGTCACCTCACCCAAGGCCAAAATCTATAGAAGACAATGAGAGATTTATAAAAGACGGTCTAAACCTAATGCGCTGCTCACTCCAACACAGTCAGTTTGAAACAACATAGTACAAATCTTTAACTTGACTCTAAACCTTCAATTTTTTATCGAACAACTATAGCGTTTTACCTTTTCCCATGTCCCCAAGTAAAAAATGGCCATGAAAAATCTTACAAGGATGCTGCGAGTGGTTAACAGAGCAGTGCTGTGTGGCTGCTTACCAAATCCCTGGCTTCTTAAAATGGAAGACTAAGACATTTTTCTGCCTAACCCTCACAATTTGCAGAATCAATCACAGTGTGGGACAAAAAGTCTAAAAAAATTTTAATTTAGGGATTAAAATATTACTACACAATCGCGAAACTTTATATAGCAAGCACCACAGATAACTGACAGATAAAAAAAAAACAGGAGTAGAAACTACAGCCCACTGTTTTTTTCCTAATTGACAGCAGGAACAATTCGATTTTTCCGGCACATAATATTACATTCCTCTGGGAGTTGAACACTAGGTATTCAAACAGAGATTATAACACACCCTTCCCATGATCTTCTCCGCATGACTGAAGGTTAGGCCACAGACTGGAGCCCATTGCTAATTGAGACATTTTATTCATCAAGTCAATTTTCCAGGAAAATGAATAAGAGTAGTACTGGTTTTAACAGGGCGGTTGAGACTGATACAAAGTGAGATTCAAGTTAGTGACAGAGTGAAAAGTGAATGTATAATACCTGGGGTGATCATGTTTCTCTTGTCCTCTTTGAAACCCTGAAGGGTGTTTATTCCAGACTGCAATCTACCTCCCATCATTCCCAATTTGACTGGGCAGTATCCTGGATCTGGCATGGAAGCATAAGATACACGTTTTGTACACACGTCTAACATTTGCTTGTTTTCTTTAACACTCACAATCACAAACCTCCAGCGCTCAGGTCAGCGGGGTTCAGGATTCCCAGAGTGGTTGAGCCGTCGGACGTCCTTCTCTCAAACTCCAGCTGCTCGTAAGAAAAGCGACCGTTCATCAACTGTTATCTGACATGCTCAGTGAATGATCTGTACAGTAACACATGGTTCATGTTCTCCTACCTCACACTGCAGACGTCTGTTTGAGAGTTTCCCTCCAGACTCCTCAACGATCTTCTTGATCTCCTCCAGGTCTTTCTCTGCTTGGCTCTTCTGAGCGTCATCCTTACTGTCCCTGTTACACAAACATTGATGCAATTCTGAATGTATTTGTGTTATCAGTAATACTCCCGCTTTAGAGTAAATAAATTCCCACATGAGACATATCATTCCTGAAACTCCTAATGAACTCAGATGTCAGAGCAGTGATTGGATAAATTATGAATAATGTCGTAATAGATCAGTGTGTGGTCTTTGTGGGCCTGTTCTCAAGCCTCTACACTACCTGCGGAGTAGTGTGCAGGAAGATGATTCATCCTCCCTCAAAAGATACAAAGTGTGTGTCTGTGCGTATCTCGTTGGCTACAGATGGCCTACAAGTCACAACATGTTTAAGCATTCCAAGACTCCGGCCCACTGCAGCAGCCAAGCCGATTTACGTAGGCAAGCAACAAAAAGAGAGAGTAAATAGAGAAAGACAGTGAACACCCCGGCAACACCTTGGAATGTCTCACTGGCTTCAGTACAGCATCAGAAGCCTTGAATCCAGCTACAAAGCCAATGTGAATAGTTGCACAGTTAGGAAAACTGGAGAAAAGAAGCTTTTTTACTGACCACATCACCCATTTAAGTAAAGTCACGCTCTTTTTTTTCCCAGGCATACAATACATCTTATTTAGTTTAATGGCAGCCAATTCATCACCGTGATTATTAAGATCTGGTATTAACTTTCTGAATTGAAAACTATTTCCAGCCATAAATATTTTATGGATAAAGGTGTATTTTGCATAACTTTCTAAAATGTAATCTTTTAGATGTGCATCTCAATGTGGAGAAGAAGAAAATGTACCCTAAGAGGTTTATCTAGAACGCCTATTTCCACTGAGGTAAAGGCTGTCGTAAGATGCACAAGTTGAGACAGATTTTTTTACACGTTGTGTGCGTCTTTGACGTCACTTAGATCAGCAGCGGTCAGACATTCGGTTTTAAACCAAGCGTTATGTCGAAGTAACCTGCCAACTGGCGAGAAACCTGCAAGCATTTTCACTCACATTTGGCAGTGTTTCATATCCTGCCTGTGATTAATATGAAATATTATTTTAAGGATTATATAAAAAAAAAACCTTTCAAAGCAACATCAGGTTCAGACTAACTGAAAGGAAGTTGCACCCAACTCTCAACTGAACTGACCTTTGATGACTGGAAGATTAAGGCCTATTCACATTATGAACAATAGCTAAACCCATAAAGTTTAAAAAACTGTAATACTAATAAGAGTATAATGGAGTTCACACCACAACTACAACTATTACAATACAGAGGAACAACAGTTGTTGTTGTTGTTTTTGACAGGCAATTAAAATCCATTGACTTTAACATGACTGCAGTGTGCAATTACAACTGGTGCAGAGGCTAATATAGTTTAAGTTTTTGTTCTTGGTGTGAACCGGCCTTTAATCTAGACAAACTAGCAATAGATAAGAAGTTAAAAAAAACAGAAATATGTGATTCATACCTTGGAGTATCTTTATTGCCTACACGGGGTGATTGTGAGTTGTCACTTGTGTCCATGACCGACGAGTTCTCTTTGACAGGGTCAGACGTCCCACCATCCTCGTCTCCATCCTCTGCTGAACGACTGCTGGACGTCTGCAGACCAGCCATGAACTCTATGCTCTGCTTTAAACTGTCCAGTCTCTCCTAAAAGCACAAAAAAAGTTAATTTTCATGTTCAACTTTTCCAGTTTGATAGATTTGAATGGGTATAACTGAACAACATTCTACTACAATACTGGGATCAAATTGTGCATGGCACATCAGCGCCCTCTGGTGTGAAAACTGATTTTTAACAGAAAATTGTGAAAATGGCTCAATTTAGTTTCAACAACTATACCTCTAAAATGTAACTATCTAATACAAGTTCCAATACAATTTTCCAGTTTTTCTTCTACTCACTGTGCTCAGGATCTTCATGCCAGAGTGAAGGAGTTTCTTTGCTGCTTTGTAGTAAATCGTCTCTGGTTTGTTGTAGATCATAGCGTTCTCACACATCACTCTGAAATCCAGCTGTGGGGAGAACAGCACAGCATCACCTCATCAACTGTCCACGTCTAAATGACCATTATCAATATTCAATATATGACTGTGTAGATCATTGCTCGTCACTTGTCAAATAAAGGCAGCTGGAATAATAATTCATATATGACTACTTAAAGGTGCATATTTGAAATCAACCCAAATAAACACAGCCTTCCCTTCATTGCTCCGCCATGCTATGCAACCAGCAACAGTTTGCGAGAGTATAAATGAATCAGCTGTGATTCAACAACAACAGCAACATATCTTTGTTCTGTGAAACATGGCAAAACTAATGTTACTCAGCAGAAACAAAGCAACTTCGGCATCCATCTGAGGCCTTCCTGCTCTCTAACATCTAGAAAGCTTATCCAATAATAACACGGGTCTGAGCTCTTTCCTGATCGTAACCCTTCATTTTCCAAGTATATTTCTCTGACCTTTTCCTTTTTGGTAATATCTCAGCCATCTTTCTTTCTACAAATGTCCCACTTGTTCACTTTCTCTCCTCCCCCACCATGGCTACTAAAGTGCTTTGGTGCTCAGTTGATCGGTCTGATCCACTCTGTTTTTCTCCTATTCACACAGCCAGGACTATAGCCGCTTTTCTACCGTCAGGCCGAACGGTTCTCAATGCGTAACTGTTCCATTCCGTGCCGCTCCGGTACAGCTGGTACGGTTATGGTTTCATTTCCCACTGTGGGGCTGATAGCGGCCGCTCTTTGGAATGTAATACAAATGCGTCAGTCGTTGCCTTGGTAACACGATGGTTTACTGATGATATCAGATGTAAATAGTGGCCGCGTAATGGAGAATGGTAAGCTATTGCTTTTAATTTTATTATTGCTTTGTTTACTTCACTCAAATAGCGGGCTTAACCAGCTACAGAGAAACTGGTAGCCAGGCAACAGACAAGTGACCAATCCTGAGTGGCGACGTCATTTCACAGATTCAAGCAGCACGGTTCGGTGCGGGTAGCCATTCGCCGGCCCGAGAAGTGGAAACACAACTGGAACCATTCCTTACCATTCTAAGAACTGTTCGGACCGATGGTGGAAAAGCGGCTTATGTAAACCCATGTTTTGTTTTTTCAGGACTTTCAGGACTCAGAAAAGACATCTAGCAATTATTCACCAATTTGTTTGTTTGGGTGTTGATTACATTTTCAACAGCGTTTCTCCAAAATTACTTACTGCACCTAAAGGCTGATTTATACTTCTGCGTCGGACCTACGCCGTACACTCTACGCTGTAGGCTACGCGTCGGTTTTCATTTATACTTCTGCGCCGTTGTCCGCGTTGACGTGCTATTACACATGCAGAGGGAGCATGTGAAACCCAAGGGAGGGGTTCTAGCAGACCAATCACAGCGCTTGCGGTCCGCATAGAATTGACGCGTTGTTACATTTTTGGAGAGGTGCACGTCAGGGTACGCCATAGGCTACGTGTGCTACACACAAGCTACGACGTGAGTTCGACGCAGGAATATAAATTGGGCTTTAGTGCCAGTCTGTGTCCTAGTAATGGCTGTGATGATCACATTACCTTGAGCTCCTCAAGTGACTGGTATTGTTCCCTCTTCACTTTCTCCTTCATAGTGCTGAAGTCCATGGGTCTCTTTATAATGAGAGAGTATCCTGGGGCGATCAGGTCCGTCACAGGGAATGAGAAGAATGCACTAGGGTCTTTCCTGCAGTAAACAGCAGCGTTCAGCTCTCATTCAGTAATTACAGACAGGATTTTGACCATAAACAACAGGAAAATAAGACCCAAAACACATATCTAACAGGATACTCAGAATGAGAAGACTGATGCAGAATCAGAAGTCATTTGTGTAAGATTTTTTTTAAGATCAGCACTTTAGTTATATATTAAGTTATACACTACAGTTCAAAAGTTTGGAGTAGGTAAGTTTGAAGTTTTTCTTTTAAAGAAATTAATACATTTATTCACCAAGAACATATTAAACTAATCAAAAGTGACAGTAAAGAAATGTATGTTACAGAAGACTTCCATATCAAATAAATACTGTTGTTTTGAACTTTCTATTCATCAAAGAATCCTAACAAAACCTATCACGGATTCCACACACAAAAAAAGCAGAAGAGTTTTGAACATTGATAATAATAATTAATGTTTTTTAAGCAGCAAATTTGCATATTAGAAGGATTTCTTAAGGATCATGTGACACTGAAGACTGGAGTAATGATGCTGAAAATTCAGCTTTGCGGTCACAGGAAGAAGTATTTAAAAAAAGAAAAGAATTTTCATTTGTAAAATTATTTCACAATATTTCTGTCTTTACTGCATTTTTTGATAAAATAAATGCAGCCTTGGTGAGCATTTTAAAAACACAACCCCCAAATCTTTCAACAGTACTATGCATTAGTTATATATGAATCCACAACTTGTCCTCAAGTTAGCCATGTTTAGTCCTACCTCTGGAGTTGTCGGATGAGCTGACTCAGGGCCTCCTGTAGAGGCGTCTGCTCTTTTTCTGAGGAATTTCGAAATCCATAATCAACAGATAATCAAGCACAAGCACACAATCCTTCAAAACAAGATGAATCCTAAACCCTGAGAGGGTGCACTGCTTTACCATCCATTCTGGCAAGTGAGAGGGTGAGGGGCTTGTCCTGGGAAACATCAGAGCGAGCAGGAGTTCTGCTCTGTTCATCCCAGTCTGGATCCACAGAGTCTGGGACCTTCCTCTTTTTGGTCATCTATGAGACACATTCATTGCTTAGGACGTAATAAGCAGGTAAACAACACAAGAAAATCACAAGCCAAAAACAGTTTACATATCTCACCTTTTTCTTTTTGTCAGCCGGAGACACTGGAGGACTGGCTCTGTCCTTCTCGTCCTTCTTTTTCTTCTTCTTTTTCTTGCTGTGTTTGTCGTAATCTACCTGGTCGTCATAAACACTCTCAAGGCTAGGGCTGCCTGTGGTGACTTCATTCCCGGCCACTTTTAACACCAGCTTCAGAGGACGCTCGGTGAACTCTTCAATGCCAGAAACACAAACGACTTTGAACAACTGATTTATCCAATGTCTCTCTTTAGGTGCTATACTAATAACCTAACCTAATTAATACAGAAAACCTTAATATATTATTTAGTGTGTCATTGTTATCACTAATAAATAGCTGCCTCTTTTACATTTAATCAATTAGCAGACGCTTATATCCAAAGTGACTTACGAATGAGGAGAGCAATAGAAGCAATTAAAATAACAATAGGACAACCATATGCAAGTGCTGTGACTTTTGAGAGGAATTACACTTCTCATATACCAAACTATGTCTATGAGAAGTATAATTCTTCTCAGCTATTTATTAGTGATGACAACGACACAAAATAATACTTTTTTTGTGTGTGAAAAATCTCTTTTAAACCTAACTTACATACAGAATTTCAATTTCTGAAGCCCAATGCACTTTCATCTGGTTCTAGGAGAAATTGGCTTCAATACATTTATGGAGAAAATAACCTAATAAATAATAACCTAAATAATTGTTATTCTGATACTGCCTTGATTAATCTGATGTTTTGAGCAACAGTTGCTAGTTTTCCGGAGCAAACCAACCAAACAATCAGCTCGGTAGCCTTTGGATTAGCGTTAAGCTACTGAGAAAACACACATTACTCTATATTCGCTGTGGACATCAGATATCAGCCTGCTAACGTTACTCATCCACTGACAGATTCAAGAGTCTGAGTGCCGCTTCATAGTGCCTCTGCTGCTGTTAGTTTATAATGTTACTTAAAACAGGCTTTCAGCCTACAGAAGAAAAAACTATTATCCAGCCTGCTTAATGAATCGTGAGTGACCTACCGTCGTGTGTGTGCTTCTCTGATTTGTGTTTCTTATGCTTTTTGCCCATTATTTAAAGTAAAGCCGGTGATTCAGTCAGGTCAGTGCTTGACCAGTCTGCTCTTTGTTTTGTGTCGTTAACGTTACTCGGTAAAGACTTCAGAGCGCCTCTCACGGAGCTGCAGGATTCAAACAGCGGCGTCTAGTGTTCGGGGGTGTAACCAACACCTAAAACCACGAAATCCTGTTTACTTCCTAATTTTGACAAAACTGACTGCAGCTCCATACACAAGTAGTTACAAATAAAATAACAGAGTGAAATAGGTTCACATAAAAAAAAAAAAAAAAACGAGGAACACGAGGAAACAATCAGCCCGAGCAGAGCCCGTCTTCCTATTAGACATTCTCTGGCCCGAGGTAAAAATGCAACTGAATACAAATAGGCCTACCGCTAAGAGGCACCATTGTTAAACATTCAAAACAACAGCGTCCCCAATGCAAAACCCTAACAGGTAAGAGCTATGTATTGATGTTGTGTTTGACATCGAAAGAGCAAAAAAATAATAATAATAATAATTACTTCATAGTGTTGCTGTCATAGAGCATATTTGTTTGAGCTCATGTTTCATAGTTCATAGTTTCCATTTCCAAAGCCAGTAGGCTACGTGGTGTAGAAGTTTAAAATAAGTTTAGAAACATAAACACATTTTAAAATAAGTTTAGAAACAAACACATCCAGAACTTCGGGATTACAATAAAGTCATATGATTAAAAAAAAATAATGCTTTTTTGGTTTGTTGTTTGTTTACTTAATGAAGTAATTTCTTTTCACATTTAGCTGAAATATTTAAGCTCTAACTTCATTTAAATTAGCATTTTATGTATAGAATGACCCACATGACCCTCAATCTGTCCTTCTCTGGTATGGCTTAGGCTTTCCAAAAGCTGCCATTATATACACTGGAACTCCCTCAGGCTTTTCTCCAGGCAGTCTGTGAGTGTGATGTGATTTAACTCATCTCATACTGTAGCCATTGCTCTTATCTCTCATATAAAGCCACACACACACACACACACACACACACACACACAGATTTAATGGCTATATAAGCTATGCTGTATCTATTTGCAACGGATAGCTTCCCTTAAATCTGAGGGAAGCTATCCCTGTTTGAATAGACATGTTGGACTTAATCTTCTTTTCCATCACATAGGCCTAGGCTACCTTTTGTAATGCCATTTCACACATGGCTCTGGTTTGCTTTGAATCCCTTGAGTAATTATTAGTAATATTACAGCTATCACCATTAGAAATGAATCCCGTCATTGTATTAAATCTTATTTTAAAAATCATGGCATTGATGTTCCCTTTGCTCATCCTATAAAATGTGCATCGTGTAGCCTAACTTTGTGTAATACCAAAGGGCCAAGGCTGTTAAATATGTGTGTGAAGACCAGTGTTGTTATTGTAAACTAAAACTATTACTGTAAATAAAAATAAATAAATAAATTGCTAATTGAAATAAAGCCGGAATAAAATATAAATATTAGATGAAAAACTTAAACTTAAAATTTTTAGAAATGCTGCCTTGACAACTAACTGAAATACGTTAAAGTACTAGGCCTAAAATGTACTAAAAGTACTAAAATGTTAGTACAAAAACTGAATTAAAAATAAACAGAAATATATAGAAAGAAAAACTAAATTCAAATGAAAACTATATATATATATATGGTATATATAAATTATAATTAAAAAAAAAAGTTTTTTATCAAATTATATGGTTTGAATCATATTCCAGGTTTTAAAAATGTGCAGTAGGAACATGAGCCAAGGTATGCTGCTCTATTATGCTATATTTATGGAAAACTAATGGAATTTGATGACTATAACATCCAAACTTTAAAACCTTAAGAGATGGATCCAAAAGCACAAGAGCACAGTGAGGTGGGTCAGTTTCATTTTCTCCAAGTCAATGACTTTCAGTGTCTTTTGAAAACAGTGCATTGGATGGATTTCTCATCAAAGCAGCCACAAGCCCTTGGGGACAATCATCACATTTGTTCTGGTGATTCATTTTACCGTTAATATCTAACACAGGGCTGGACTTGTTTTTCCCTTAACTTTGAACATTAAAGGGACTCAAAAGGATGCCACAATTATGTATCAATTACACTGATGCACCAGAATATATGCAATCTCTCAAAACTCCCTAAACTGTGAAACCCATTTGCACTTTACTCAGCTGGTTTCTTAAGATCTGGTGCTGTGACTAATCTGACTTGCTTGAATGTATCTTTAGGCTATGTGTGGCATTTGCTTTCTATTTTCCACATATGTATGTAAACACGGCTGATAGCGTTTCTGTGATTTGGAATGGCACTAGCCCTAATTTTGTATGTTGGACATGTTCCATAAGTGAACAAAATAAAATCTGGATTTGCCTCAGATGGATTTCTAGGTTTCTTGGCCAGGTGTTCTTTGAAGTCTTGAAGTCCAGCCTGAGGTGACTGTGGGTCTGCTCAGCTTAGCTTAGCTTTAGATTTATAGCGATTTGTTTTAGCATGGCAGGTTAAAGCTATAGGGTCCTGGTTCTGCTTAGGACGGTAACTGTCTGTGTCTGGTATTCGTAAGCCTGCATAGAGACAGGCTCCTTCATCAGGTGCACACGAGGTGCATTATCTGTCTCTGCTGACATGAAATCTTAGAGCTCTGCAAAGTTTTAGTTTACCTTGGCTCCCAAACATGGAACTTCTGCTCCAGAAGAAGAAGCTATCTTAAACTCATTCCCAATCAAATAATAGTGGATTAAACTCTCAAAGTGATTCATTATAGCAAGACTACATTCCTTACCCAAGCTATGAACAAAATTAGCTTTCCTCCCTTACATCAGGCCATCATAGTGTCGAATGTTAATACAGTGATAACGAATTGTCATGGAGTGGCTATCTACCTATTTCCGCTAAAAGCTCAGTGTCAGCCAGGGTTATTATAGTTAAGTAAAAAAAAAAACAAAAAAAAAAAAAAACATTTTTGTTAAATAAACGTGAACTGAACTAAAATTATATAGACATTTAAAAAAACTAATAAAAATTAAAATACACTTAAACTAAAACTTTACCTAAAATTAAAATGAAAAAAATTAATAAAAATAAAATTTTCTCATTGCTAAAACACAATTCATGAAACAATTCACCATTTCTCACTACTATAAACACAATCTCAAAACTACCTTGAACAAACCTCAAAGTTCCACGTCAAATTCAAATATTTTAGTCAACAACATATTCTCTTTTGTCAAAATCAAACTTTGGCACACAAAACTCAACAAATCCAACGACTACTCCATTGCCTACTAGGGAACACTAGTGAGATCAATTCATAACGCTGTTACAAAAACCTCCTTTTAGCAATCACAAATCATTTTACAGCTTAATGTCTATTACAGACAACATAAATAGAGGGATGCAAGAGAGTAAAATTTAACAATAAGCTTTAAAGAGATCTTACAGTATGAAAAGCATTAGAAAAATAATTGAATATGAACTTGGTATGCAATACAATACAGTACTTGTCAATTACAGTTCAGTAAAAAAAAAAAAAAATTGCATTACAGTAGTAATGACATTTGGCATAATAGAGCAGTTTCTTAGTCTTCTGACAAAATAATTTCTCTCCCTCCATAGCAGTTGTCTCTCAGTTCTGCAAAAATACGAAATGTAAGAAGTACTTGGTCAGTTTGACAATTATGAGTTTGAGGATGTACAAATGTGCTACAGTATTAACTGTAATAGTGAAAGTTATCTCATCTAAAGTACTTCTACTGTGTACTATTATCATGTTTGTGTATAAAAACCTTATATAGATGACCCTGTGTAGATCAACTTCCCTCATGGTCATTCCATGCATAAGAACATGGTCAAATGTACTGCTTTGTATTTCACCCAGAACAAATGTCTTTTTACCCTGTCTCCTTCATTTTTCTTTACCTCTCCTCTTCCTCTTCCTCTTTCTCTTTGTCTCCTACCACTAGGATTCATCCCCTGTGGCCCTATTTATATTATCCTATAAGATTCTGATTGGTGTGTCATCAGTTTTGCAACTTGTTGTTTACACGTGGATAAATGTTCGCTATTGGAGTTCACAGTGTGACACTTGGGCCCTAATTATACTAATTATATTGGACCCTAACTTACACCCAGCGCAATGCAGCGCCAAGCGCGACGCAAGTGTTTTTTGCTAGTTTCAGTCCGAGTCGACGCAGTTATCATTTTCACGTCCTGTGCCACGTTGTTTAAATAGCAAATGCATTTGCGCCCATTCGTGCGCCCATGGGCGTGCTGGTCTGAAAACGAGGTGCTTATTAAACACACAGGGACGCACAGCAGCACATAAACATGCCAAATATTTAAAATAAAATAATTAAAATGTATAAGATTATTATTGTGTATATAAAGATATGGTGGAATCCGGCATGCCCCGTAGATGGTCTGCTTGCGCACTTTTACCTCGCGCACGAGCAGTTCCTTTGCGCTCTGGAGACGGCTTCCTCTTTCCTCTATCAAATTCCGTCATGTAGCGAATCTGGCATGGCGCGAGCGCAACTGGCATTTAAAAGGAATGGGAGATGAGACTCTGATTGGTTTAACGCACCTAAATCCCAAAACACACCCATTACTCATTAAGAGTATAGGGACAACCCTTTTAGACCATGCGCCTGGCGCGCCGACCATTTTTCCCATCGTTAAACTAGCAAAACTAGATTCGGATACGCCCTAGGTGAACATGGCCCGTGCGCTTTAGGCCATGCGCTAAGAGATCGTTAAAATCACATTATGTGTTTGTGTTTTCTTAATGAGAGCATGATTACCTGTGCTAAATTAGGACATTTTTGTGTAGAGTTTGGCAGAAAACACTGAGAAAATTGGAACGTGTGTGAAAACAGGTGAAATGTGTTAAACCTTTTGAGAAACATGTCTTTGTTTCTAGAACTGAATTAATGATTTGGGAAATTGGACCAACCAAAATCCGTTATAGTCTGTTATCAATCAAGAAAAACTGTAATAAAGACTATAGTAGTATCTCAGAGCCACTAACTAAAATAACAACCCAGTCTCACGGCAGTTCGTGACATAGTCACGAAATTTAATCTATTGATTCGTGTTCGTGGACACGATTTTCCCTATTTTTTCGTGTCACTCAGCACGACTTTCAATCTAATGTATTTCAATGGGACGTATTTTTCGTGCCTGCACCACGTTTTTCTTTCGAGAGCACAGTATTGTTTTTTCTCAATTGTAATTCATTTTGCTAAGAGCTACATTACTCAATATTTAATCAAGAGATTTTAATCGTCGTTTTTATTGCTTTATATTCGGTTGGCTACTCAACATTAATCTATTTATTCGTGTCCAAGGGCACAAATATCCTTCTTTTTTTCGTGTCACCCAGCACGACATTCAATGTATTTCAATGGGACGTATTTTTCGTGCTTGCACGTCTTTCTTTCGGGAACACACAATTGTTTTTTCTCAAATGTTGGGCTATTCCTTTTGCAAACTTAAAGGGCTACATTACTCAACATTTAATCAGGAGATTTTAATCCTCGTTGTATTGTATTCGGTAGGCTACTCAACACGAATTTATTCGTGTCCATAGGCACGAATTTCCTTCCTTTTTTCGTGTCACTCAGCACGACTTTCAATCTAATGTATTTCAATTGGACGTATTTTTCGTGCTTGCACCACGTTTTTCTTTCGAGAGCACAGTATTGTTTTTTCTCAATTGTTATTATTTTGCAGACTTTAAGGGCTACATTACACAACATTTAATCAGGTGGTTTTAATCATCTCTGTATTGTATTCGGTAGGTTACTCAAAAACAAATTGATTCGTGTCTATGGGCACGAATTTCCTTCTTTTTTTCGTGTCACTCAGCACGACTTTCAATCTAATGTATTTCAATGGGGCGTATGCACCACGTCTTTCTTTCGAGAGCACACTATTGTTTTTTTCTCAAATGTTTGGCTATTCCTTTTGCAAACTTTAAGGGCTACATTACTCAACATTTAATCAGGAGATTTTAATCCTCGTTGTATTGTATTCGGTACGCTACTCAGCACAAATTGATTCGTGTCCATAGGCACGAATTTCCTTCCTTTTTTCGTGTCACTCAGCACGACTTTCAATCTAATGTATTTCAATGGGACATATTTTTCGTGCTTGCACCACGTTTTTCTTTCGAGAGCACAGTAGGCTATAGTTTTTTCTCAATTGTTATTAATTTTGCAGACTTTAAGGGCTACATTACACAACATTTAATCAGGTGATTTTAATTCTCGTTTTTATTACTTTATATTCGGTATAGGCTACTCAACATGAATCTATTGATTCGTGTCCCTAGGCACGAATTTCCTTCTTTTTTTCGTGTCACTCAGCACGACTTTCAATCTAATGTATTTCAAAGGGACGTATTTTTCGTGCCTGCACCACGTCTTTCTTTGCAACATGGTCTCACCCCTATTCGTCACATAGGCTCAGCATAGGCTATGCCGTTTGGTCATTTCCCCCTCACGTCCAAAGCCGACGTTGAGGGTACCCCCTATTCGTCACTTGACAACGGAGAGGGTCGTCCGATAGATTTGAGTGCAAATCACTCATCTTTGAATTTTGAACTTTTATTATTTTCCTAAACCTAACTCTTTTTCCTCTCTTTTTATATAATTTTGGGCTACATTAAAATTACATAATTACAAGACGGTATATTTTCTATTTGCTTAAAACATTCCTTCATTTAGGTGGGATATTTTATAATTTTCGATCACATATTGTGGTAATTTCCCCCTCACGTCCATAAGCCGACGTTGAGGGTAGCTAGCTGAAACCCTTTTCTAAATCGGTAATATCACGATTTTTCCTCTTTTTTATATTATTGTGGACTACATTAAAACGACATAATTGCAGGACTGCATATTTGCTGTAGGCTTAAAACATGCCTTAATTTATTGTGGGATATTTTATAATTGTCGATGTTATTTCAAATTGCAATGGCTTATAGTGAGCCTACTTTTCTTTTTTTTCTGCGCCCCAAAAAAGAAAAAAGAAAAAAAGAATAGCCTACTTTTATAGAACTTTCATCTCAATACTGTTTATGCAGTTGTAATAAATTAATTATATAGCCTACTGCAGAAATGTTTATATTACTTTATATGGACATATCCTTTCGCAAAGAGATGGATGTATTCTGGGAAGTGATATGTGTTTAAATGTAATGGCTACATACTCGTTTTTCCTTCACTTGGACATTTATGCTGACCCCTTTAAAATTGAGCACGGATATAAAATATTAAGACTGTACTTTTAATTATGATTGATATTTTGGCGCAATTTTGTGCAACACGTCACTGTGTGCGACCATCGCAGAAACCATTGCCCAGCGCGATTCCACCACGGTAAGTCGCTTACAACAGTCTAATAAGCAAGATGAATTCATAAGCATTATTTACACGTCCAAAATGAAGAAAATTACGAGTTAAAAAAAAAAAAAACATGTTCTAAGCCTAGATATATAGCTGTAGATGTATATATACAAAATAAAATTATGAGTAACGTTAGCCTATTTCCACATAAAAAAAACATGTTGTGATATATATATCATGTCCACATGATGTAGTCCACATATATTTTGGACGTGTAACTGCTTATTGAGAATTTATTGGGGGAATAGTAATTGGGGACATTTAGATGATGTGATTTTCTCTCGATCATCGTGGTTCACACTCAACGTCACTGTAATGTGTTAGTAATAACAATATTATCACTTGGTCTAACGTTATACTGCACATAACGCTGCCTTTATGGCGAACCCCAGGCACATGTTACGCGCCTTTAAAAAAAAATGTTAACTTACGCGACTTTTAACAGTAGCACAGGAAATAGAAACAACGTGAATCTGTATTTATTTATCCTAAGCATTTACAAGAAAATGGGAATCACTCACTATTAGGGTACACTTTTTAAATCTTATATCAACAACACTACATAATTAACATTTTCTGTTGTTCTCCATGCAGATCCTGTCAAACATATCACCTGTCGAACCTATCCGAACCTGATTTTCAAAACCCAAAGGCACTTTTAAGAGCCAACCTCTATCTCTTCATTATTTTCTATATCTTACATCCTCTCTTTCATCCTCAATCTTTATCTATCTCACAGTCTTTATCTATTGCTCTTTCTTTCCTCCCTGTCTGTCTTTGTCTAGCACTACTTGTCTGTCTTACCCATCTTTGTCAGTCTGTCTGTTTGTATCTGACTGTCTGTCTGTCTGTCTGTATCTGACTGTCTGTCTGTATCTGACTGTCTGTCTGTATCTGACTGCATTGCAATGGCCACCAAGCATAAACTTGATTCAAAGGATCCCCACTACCAAGAGGGGAGACGCATGGCTCTGGAGCTGAAACATGAACACATTCTAGCTGAAGCCAAGGTTAGAGTTTTTGTACACCTCAATCATTTTATAAAAACAAACATAAATTAAAGTAAAACGTGATGAGGAATATGTAAGAATGATGAGTGCAGAAGATTTTATACAGGTATATTGCATGATGCATCCTGCCATGTTCTGTGACGTGTTAATAAGGGAATATAATAATAATAATAGTAGTATATGCAGTTCCATCCCTCTGAGTTACAGAGACTTGGAGAATCTATTCCAAGGCTCATTTAAGCTGTTCAACACCTTACTAACACACTATGTTGTGTTTTCCTTTCACAAGTTACCTGCCTTTTGGTTACCGTACTTTTATCAACATCAGTCTTACAAGAAATATTCACTCCAATACACAGAGAGCAGCTGATGAGAGGAAACGTGTACGAGACCCTCCACACACCTCTAAAAGGGACTCTGTAGGACGTGGTAAGCCGAGGGGGAGGCGAGGAGGGCGACGCCATGCCTCCGCTACAGGTTATATCTGAATTATTTGACATTTGTAGGAGGAATTTACAATGATAATGTTGGACCAACTCAAATTAGAACACTGTAATTGTTTATTGAGAGTTTAAGATATTCAAATAACTAAAAAAACATTAGTGACACTATTGTAGAAGACACTACCAAGTACTTAACAAAAATATGTCTGATTTCATAAATTGTTTAGTATATAGTTTGAAAAGAAGAACAAGAATAGAGTGTGATAGCCTAACTTGTTCTTATTCTTCTATGTGCTGTTTTACAGCCACATACCCCACGGTTGAGGGCTCCCTGTCATCCAGTGTGGAGGTTCCACTTACTGCAATCTCAACAAAACTAAATCCTCAAGGGGAATTTGGTAATTCACAGTGATTAATTTAAGCTTGCACAGTATAAAAAAAGTGTTCATTCTAATACTGATCAGTTGACTTTTAATTGTTCCTTATCTAAATTATCCCTTACCGCTTTATTTTTGGATTTTCTTTACAGAAAAAAATATGGAGAGGCTCTCTGATATTTTGGCGTCATGTCCTTCTGCTGCTCAGCCTCAAAGTAGCTCTGCATCATCATGGTCTTTTCGGCAGCAGAAAGCCTCTGAGCGCTGGAAAGAAGCAAGACCATACCACCTAAAATGCCTTATTTCAATAGAGGCTGTTGGTCATCCCCTGTGTTGCCTTTGCAACGAGCCTGCTGTTATTAGGTTGGTTTTCATTAATATCAAACTTCAATTACCCAGGGTAGGTTTGCAGAGTGCCCTGCTTTATAGGCTAAGATGCATGTCTTTTGGGATGGGAGAAGACTTAGATACCCAGATGAAAAACACATTAATGAGAAAAGTACATCTAGGACCTTCTTGCTGTGAGGTGACAGTGCTAAACACTGAGGCACTATGCAATCCTATACAATAAAATCAAACCTAGTAAAAGGTAAATAGCTTAAATAGAGTGTACAGTACTTTATATGAGTTATTCATATAACATATAATAATGTATTATATTATAATATTAATTTTATATATATAATTTTCTCCTTAGGTGCAGGGAGTGTCTTCCTGAGGAGTGGTTCTGTGGGGACTGTGATGTATTGCATCACAAAAAACATCCACTCCACAACAGGGAATGCATGATTCGTGGTTTTTTTGAAGCCATTCCTCCGACCACATGCATCATTAAAGGGGAGGATGGATATTGCACCCATGAGCAAGGTACGTTCTCACGAAAGCTTTAATTTTGCTGTTCAATGTGTGTCTGCAGACAGTTACAGATAATCTAAATGATTGGTTTTCCTTCTTTTTGCCAGCTTGCATTTTGCCAACTGTGAAGGTGCCAGACTGCTCCTGTGGAGGCACAAACTTCACTGTGTTACCAGGCAAACCAGTGATTTTAATTACCATCAATGGTAAAAAAAATAAAATAAAAATATATATATATATATATATTGTAGATGTGATGTTTTTCACACTATTGTGCTGTGGCATTGTGCTTACAATTGCAGAAGTGACAGAAATATGGAATAGCACATGGTAATGTTATTAACTGAAACAAAGACAGATGTTTTTTTTTTTTTTTTTGTCCTAGCATCTTTCCAGCATGATGTCCAATCAACACAGCAGTGTGGAATTTAGTGAATTTGAAAATATAAATGTGGGATTATAGGAACTTGCGCAATGTCTCTTAACCATTCACAATGTGCATAATGAACTAAGTGTTGTAAAATTAAGTATGTGGTAAATGTGTATTATATTTTTAATTATTTTTTTTTGTTCCAAGGGCGTTTTGACTTGCATCAGCCATTGTATGAATGTCAAACATGCCAGCAGCAGTGGACCCCTGACTTTAAAGACCTCCTAAGAAGTGGATATTGGCCAGCCTCCGTCACCAATTCCACACTTTATACACTGGACCTCTTGAGCTCCTTTCAGGAACTCAAGATCATCTCTCCGGGATTCTCCAGACAAGCCTTCGCAAAGCTGCTGGAACATCGCACTAAGTGTGGAGGAAGAGTAAGTGTAAATGTTATTACCATTTTATAAAAAAAATTCCATAAGCAGACAATATCAAAATACTATTTCATTCTATATATTTTCCAGTCTGGATCTATCAACGGCGATGCACTGCAGCGTAGCTTCTTAGAGCTTTCGTATGCATCATTTGAGGAAGACCAGCTCTGCTGTAGTGCTCCTTTCACCTGCCCAGCCTGCACACCAGAAATGTTGGCTGTTTCAGCAGATGGAAACAGAAAGCTATATCGCTTTCGCCGAAACGGAAGGTGATCTTTCTTCCAGTCTTTTTATTGATTTATTTTCTTACTTCATATATTTCATGAATGGATTTTCTATTTTTCTTTCTTCCTCAGCTCTGATGATCCTGGCTTTTTTGAGGGGCTCTTTGTGGCTGAAGACAGCGCGGTGTCTAGATTTGTCGACACCATACAGAAAGCAGTGAAAAATGCAAGTTGACAAAATAGTTGTTACAATAATAAACGTAACCCCCACTTCAATTACTCCTGCATATCAATTACAAAATCAAAATGCCATATATTGAATGACACCATTGCTTTTATTTGATTTGTCGTGTTTGTTTTGTGTTTCATAGACACAGGGAAGAGGCACATGTGGGGACTCCCAGTGGACAGCAGCGAGGGAAACTTCAAGGAGGGCTTCAAAATTGGATGAAGAGGGGATGGAGGTTGCTGTGTGTCGCCATGGGTTCCTTTTGAAAGCCCTTAATATGTACAGGGGGGAGATATTTGCCTACCCTCTGTACCTTCAGAAGGAGCTCATGCCAGCCAAGGCACAATTCTTCGCAATGGACGTGGCATGCAAATACTGGCCATACCTGGAGAAAGTTGCTAGTGTCCTTCCTGCTCTTCAGGAACTGACCACTATGAAACCCTTTCTCAGTGTAATGCATGCTCGAGCCCATGCTACTAAGTGTGAGGTGTGTATAATATTTTGGCATCTTATGTACATTTGTAATATTTACAAGCACATTAATAATATTAAATATAAGTTAAGCTACACTATGTTATCTTGTGTTTTTGCATAACCATTTCTTGCATGGAATGTAATGCCCTTTGATGCAAATTGTGGTTTGTGATATTGGGCTATATAAATAAAATTAAATTGAATTTCTTCCACCCTTTACTAACAGATTAATTGGAGTGGCAGGAACCAGGAAGGAGCAGGGACTACCGCTGGTGAGGAGGTGGAGCAAGTGAACAGCTACCTCTCACGTTGTGCCCTGACGACCAAATATATGTCCAAAGCAGGTGACCGGAGTTTGCAATATTCTTGTAAAAAATTTTTAGATTGATCATCATAACCTCATTATTTGCTTTCAACAGCACGGGTG
Source organism: Scardinius erythrophthalmus (assembly GCF_964197995.2). Lineage (NCBI taxonomy): Eukaryota > Metazoa > Chordata > Actinopteri > Cypriniformes > Leuciscidae > Scardinius > Scardinius erythrophthalmus. The sequence continues at coordinate 38,283,320 of NC_138222.1, forward strand.
GACATGCTTACGTTGCATGCAATGGGGTGGAACGAGAAAAAAAATATCTCTTTACATCAGGCACTTTCCACAAGATATGTGAAGGTAAGTCTCATATTAATTGTTTTGTGTGTCCTTTTGTTGTGTTTACTTGGCCTGTTGTTAATCAAGTTTTAATCCTTATTATTGTATAACACTGTTCATCAGACTTGTCAGAGACTCCATGATGAGACTGCAAGGCTAGCTGACCTAAAAACAGAGCTAGATTGCACAGATGAAGTGGTGTCACAGTGGCTATCTGATGTAAAGGAATGGGCAGCTGGTGGTAAGCATGACCAGATAAAAGAAACAACAAACATCCCTTTCTACAATCTAAATTTTATGTTTGATATTAAAGAGCAGCAAAAAATAGTAGGTTGATCATCATCTAATGTGATGCCACATTTATGATGTCAGGTTTATTAGTATATTCCAGTTTCCTGCAGGAAGTGCACATACAAAGTTTAAATAAGTTTGATTAAAAGGTTTTACATGAAATTCAAGCAGAGAAACGGTTCTGTGTTGTTTTAACAGTGAATTTGCTTTCGTTATATCTTCTACAGAGACACCTGATACATCTCGTGCCAGTCAAGGCACCACACACAGAGGACTTCAGCAGTCAATTGAGGGGCTCTACCTTAGTGTGAGGCACCGGAAGCGAACCCTCTACCGTCAGAATGGTATAACTATATAATATAATATAATAGGTTGATAAGTTCAGGCTACTGTATGCATCCTACTCCACCAACATGGAATTAGCAAATAAGTGTAGTAGCACAGTTCAGCTCAATCGTTGAATTCTGTTCTTTAAATGACCAGTCTGTAGGATTTAGTGGTAGGAATTAGTGGCATCTATCAGTGAGGTTTGACGATTGCAACCAGCTTCCCTCACCTCTATCTTTCCAAGCTACGGTAGCCGACGAGAAAATGTGAGAGGTACTATCTAGTGTTTGTTTGTCCGTTGTGGGCTACTGTAGGAACATGGAGGTGCAACATAGAGGCCTCCGTGGAAGGGGAACGTATTTAGATAAAAAACTGCCAATTCTAAATTAATTAATGCACAATTATTATTTTCAGGCAATCATGAAAATCATGCAAATAGATTCCCCCCTAAATGTTACACCTTGGACAATTTGTTTCCCATGTCAGTCTACATTATAATTTTCACATACTGTATTTCATTATGTTTTCAATAACTGCAGCTTTGCTTTTCAATTTTTTGGTGCTATAATTTTTTTATTGTTGAAGAGTTCTGTCAAAAACCTCTGCCTCTGTACTTCATGTCTTTCTAGACAGCAGCAAGTTTCGCCATCGCCTTCGAAGGAAGCTGGCAGAAGACAAAAAACTCCTTCTTCAGGAGATACAGAAATACAATGATCTTGTACTAGAATCGGCAACAAACATTGACGTAGCTGTGGTGGAGCATTCCCTAACTGGAGAGAGTACTGTGTCTCAAATATGGCCGTGGGAGGTTCATGGCAGTGGTATGTCTGTTTGTAGATGCTTCACAGGAATTTATTTACAGTTCTGCTTTATAGAGTATACTGAACTAAGGCATGCATGTTACATATTGAGTGTTGTAATATTAATTTAGTTTAATGGTGTATTTTCAGTTTTCTTATGTATCGATTTGATTAAAAAAAAGTCAATGTTTGCAGTGATTATGCAAGATTGTCTCATGGATACATGTAACTGTTATTGATTCTTAGCAAATATTTCGATCAAGAAACGAGTGCACGACCAAGTGATGTTAACAAGGCGACTGCATGAGGAAACAAGCGTTTTGGTGTTGGAGATGGCACAACACTGCACGTGGTTGCAGAGCCTGGCAATGGTTCTCAAGAACAAGTTGGCTGAGGAGGGTAAGTTTAATTAAAACCCTGTCCATCTAATGTGTTTAAAAAAAACATACAAAAAAACACATCAGTCACAGAACTTGGATGGAGTAGAACGGTTATGGCTCTCTTTGCCGTGGTCCTTTGGGATATACATAAAATGGGGATTACAATTGTTACTGTAGCTATGGTAACAAGTCAGTAAGGTTGTAAAGATTGATGCTTGAAAGATGTGCAGATATGTTGTATTATGGCTGTTACTTGAAAGCGTAAATGAACAAAAGAATTTTGACCATTGTAATTTGTGTCCTGATATGTTACATGGGGTTAGCATAACATCAAGATTAATCTTATTATTATTTCCTCCAGTCAACATAGAAAACCTTGATGGTCAGGAACTAACACAATGTGTTACTTCAGCATAACTGTAGTGAAGAAGAAAACTGTTAACTTAAAACAGCTATCAGACATGGGCACAAAACGCTTATATGCTGCTTTGGGCCTCCCTCCATAAAGTCATCTCAGTGAGCCGTCATGTTGCCTCAAGTCGTTTTATACAGAAGCTAGCCTGGTCCCATGTCAGCGATACACATAAAAATGGCAACCATCCTGCTATGTAGATTTTAATAGGTTAGTTCTTTGGCCTTATTGAATAATCTTAACATAGTTTGTCTTTAATGTAATCTCTTTTGTATTTTGAGACGTAGACAAGGGAAATGAGGGACTTTGCTGTCTCTTAAGAAGAAGACTGTCAGAGGTGTCAGAAAGGTTCCAAGTGGTCCTCCAACAGTATAAGACTGCCTTAGGTCCTGAGGCCTCTGTCCTTCTACATGTTGAAGAGGAAGATCAAAGTGGCCTCAGTAGTCCAGACACCAGTGAGGATGAAGAGGAAAACACAATTTAGGTCATTTATTTATTTATTAATATGTATGTTTGTTAGTTTTTGGAATAACCCCCTAATACTGTTATTCTTAGTAATTTATTTGTGTATTTTATTTATGCTAAAACAGCTGAAATTCAGCCTCTTATTATTGTTTTCTGTATTTCCCCAGATGGAAGCTGAACGAAGGACTGTGTTGAAGGAAATGGACTTGCCCTATATCTGTGTATTATTAGTATGCTGATTTACCTCATCAAAATCTGTGTGCATTATATCTTGTTGAAAATTCAAACTGTAGGTGCGTCCCAATTCGCATACTATCCATCCTAAATAGCATTCGAAAATAGAATTAGTACGTCCCAAATCGTTGAAATGAGTGTTCCAAATATACCCGGATGGTCTACTATTTCCGGTCAGAATCCGAAGTGCAGATCGATGCACACTATAACGGCTAATATTGCCCACAACCCATCGCGCGTTGGACGAGGATTCGGTTAGAACTACAAACACGAGTGAAAAGTGTTAAAAAACTACAGACATGGAGGACGCGTGAATCCAGCGGTTATGTAGAGAGGTTTAGATAAAGGGGTTAGAGTGATTAATTATCAGTATCTAACCTGACGAAAATGTATTTATTCAGTGTTGTCTACATTATATTGCATCTGCAGATGCATTGTGGACTTTTGTAAAGATACGTTTTAGCCATTAACTTTTACATCATTATATTCAAATTGCAAACACATGAGGAGAGTCTCCGCATGAAAGACCCACGACTGGCAGATCAACGTGCAACTACATTTCTCTCCGAAACGGTAGAAAATAAAATTAGATTGAATGGAGAATTTTAACAAGATGATTGACAGGGCAGTTAACGGTGACATGATGCACGCGACAGATCTGTCCATTAAGATGACAAAGTAGTATGTCCCAAAGCTAGTATGTCCTAAATTTAGTAAGCACATTGCACAGTTCAATGAAGATGCACAAACCTACCAGTATAGGTGCACCAATCTTAGCCAAAAATGTCAACTTAGCATGTATGATATTACCAGATGTAATTACTGGGCTCACATGATATTTGGGTAGTGTATTCATACTCTTTTAAGAGAGACTCCCCTTGATTGTGGTGACCCTGTGACCTTTCCTTTTGCACCAACATCAGGCCAAACTTTTGACTTGCATACAACAAATGTTATGAACCAATTTTTGTATTTTGCTGAGCAATGAATCATGTCATTTTTGTTGACCTCATGACATTCCCTGTAGCACAACCATTAGACCAGAATGTAAAATTTGACATTGTATTTGATATTGTCTAATTGTGCAGATTGCCATGAAATCTTGTAAGCACATGATGACTTTGGTGACCTCATGACCATTCCTTTATCATCACATTTAGGCCATGATGTAAAAACTCATTCTTGATTACTTGCATTTCTCCACATTTACTTATTCTGCGGTGCAGCAGCAGTGTCTGTGTCTGTCTATGTCATTTTTTTTTTCAGAGGCTGCCTATGGATCGCTATTTGATTGAGTGTATTATACTGTAGGATATAACTGTTGTGTAATTTTATATTACTGCACAGATGCATTATAGTATGTAACAGAAAAATACACTGTTTTTTTGTTATGATTATTCTTTATTGTATATTATTACAGATGACTTGATTCTCTTTTCTGCTGGAGCTTTTCAAGTGAACTTAACCTCACAGTCCAGTGTTTTTTAAATACAGCCTTATGGCTTGTTTGACAAATATGCATTTGGTGTATTTTCAGTAGTATTGTTGTAAAAGACAAGAAATAAAGTATTTCCAAAGATGAGCATTTTATGTTTTTTTCTTTTTCATCCATTATTATTGAAAAATAAGATTTTATATTTTTATGGTTGATAAAAGTCAATAGCTGGAGAAAAAAAACATCACGTATTTATATGTGGAATTTTTTTTAATTTAACATCACACTGCATTATTAATTCATTACTTTAATGCATGTCTTTTTACTTATTTTCAAACCAACCTGGCTTGTAATTAAACAAGATCGATCTAGTATAATAAGTAATGTGTATCTAAGGTGTGTTAAGGCATGTTACAGTTTTACTCGATTGCTGAAACACTAACCCTAACCCTAAAATTTCAAAACCATAACACCATTCATCAAAAAGCACACCCTTTTCCCCAAACTATAAACACTATTCCCCAGTTTTGACACATGAGTAAGATTTCTTGAACTTTCACTGCAAAACTTTACACACATATCCCTTCATTTATCATTGCCGTACACAATGTTGTAATTTAGAAAGCACTAGCATTCAGCACAGCTTCAGCTCAATTAGCACACAATCACCCAGGAGGAAACACAAAGAGTCAAAACTGGTCACACAGCAATCGAGAACCTTCAATATATCGATGAAAGGGATAAGATGAGAGGGGGAGGAGAAGGGGGAGGGCAAAAAGACAAGCAGTCTCAGATGAGATTTGTGCCTTTTTAGTTGACCATGTTCTTGTCCATGGTAGGCTATGACTAAGGAGGCTGGGCGACGAGTACAGCCAAACTTGAGAGTCACTTCACCGTCGCTTCCATTACAGTTTTTCTCAATTGTTTACACACAAATACTGGTACTTGAGACACAATGAGCACAACATGTAACGCATTCACGAACCCCCTGAACCAATTCTGCGAAACTACAAGGACAATTCCTGCTTTACACTCAAATTGCAGTTCTAAAACCATTTTCAAAACACTACACACAATTCTCTGCTTATGGCACAATTTTCATGCAGAAAATCTCTTGTTTTCACAAGGAACACACTGCCATTCAAATATGCACACTGACTCTTCATATGGGCAAACACCCGTCACACAGTTTTACAATTAACAATCAGAGCTTTAGCATAAAAGAGCAACAGGTCAGCTCTTCAATGGGGCAATGGATGCCAACATTTTTTACTGTAAATGTACACAGGCAATTCTTCTGTTGTTTTGTATGTAGACAACTCTATGTACAACTTTTTAATTGGTTGGGATGTACACTGTGTACATTGTTTTTGTGGGAACAATAAAATGTATTTGTTACCGTGTATTTGTGTGTTCTGAGTATAAAAACAATATTCTCAGATATTTTACAACATTTATGTATGTACTGTCTGTAGTAAGTGTAACACTGAACAAGAAAATACCTAAGTCATTATGATGGATGGAGAAGAAGTGTTTTCCATTCATCATAGTGTTTTACACTGAACACATCAGTGTTCAACTGGTTCTTATAAATGTCTATTCATATGATGGTTTGTGTGTGTCATTTGAAAACAAAATACCATTTTGAGAAGAAATAACATTGTTTTGAATGTAAAGTTTCATTTTGCAGGAGAATTGAGGGGTTTTGCCCATTGTGTGTGTGTTTTTTGATTTGTGTGTAGAGTTCTGAGAATATGAGGCATGCTTTCAGAAAATGTGTGTAAACAATCAAGAAAAACTGTATCAGAAACTTCAGGGAGGAAAAAAGGTACAGTAGGGGTCAGACTGCTCTCTACTGTAACTTTTGAGTGCTGTACTCTGTGCTGTGACTACACATACTGTACATGTATGGTGGCTGTTGCACTATACTACTTTAATGAAAAGAAATGCATCAAATTGCCTCACATACAGATATATGCTTCCATTTTATAAAAAGGATGCATTATCAGTGCTTCTAATTTTGTAGGACACGATGGATTGGAAGAAGTCTGCCTGCACATTTCATTTCATGCGTCCCAGGGGATTTTACCCCCAATGACTGGTTAGGACCAAAGATGGGATGCTGGAGCAGAATCATCTTTATTGGTGTTATTTGGTGTATTGTTTTGTATTAAGGAATGAAAAAAAAAAAATTTTTGTTGTGTTTGAATTTTTGAATTTTTGAATTTTTGTTGTGTTCATCATGTGAAAACGTTTTTGAAGGAGAGAACCACAACCAACATCGCTTGCGTATTACCGCATTAGTTTTTGTAGTATTGGTTTGCATGTAGCCTATCTCACCAGTGTGTATTGTAGAGTGTGTTTGTTTTTGAGATTCTACATGGCTCCTAAAAAAACTACAGTTTGTGTATATAGTGATAGTAATGATCAAAATAAAAAAAAATCGCTAGGATCTCAGGTCATTAAGTATATTTAACTGATATTGTAGTTGTAGGACAACCATCAGGGCCATCTCCAATGTACGCTATTTATAAACTACAATTCCCACAAGAGACGCGCCATAGAACTTCTTACAAAGTGTACAAATCAGCCACCATACTTGTAGTTCTTCTGGTTTCCCGACCAGGGTTATAAAAATGTGTCTTTACTATTATATATATCAAGAAACATACATTATATAGCCAAAACATACATTATGCTGCATTTAGATGATCAGGGTGAAACAAAATCGCCAGGATTTAACATCTGTGGTTTTAGCTGGTAGGCTATAGGCTGTAGCCTACAGTAGAAATGAATTCGAGTTTGTCGGCGGGAGTTTAGTCCTTCAAAGAGCGACCTTTAATTTTTTATTATTATTATTTAATTATGGCCTCCACGTGTTTGTTTTGCCCCCTGCCCTGATGAATGTAATAAACTGCTGTGTATAAATATGTCAGCATTAGGAGACAAAATGTGCGATATACTGTCCAGATCAAGACCTTCACAATAAATCAATATTTGTCTTTTAACTAGTGACAAAAACTGTTCTATTCTAGAAGCTAAAATCATGGTGATCCATGTATCTTTATAATTAAATCAGTGTGTGTGTGTGTGTGTGAGAGAGAGAGAGAGAGAGAGAGAGAGAGAGAGAGAGAGAGAGAGAGAGAGAGAGAGAGAGAGAGAGATCACGTGTGTGAGAGAGATCAAAGTGTGACAGATGGAACTGGTACTTCAGCCAACAAGCGGCTCCGCACAGTTCTATGCTTTATCTTTTGAAATATATAAAACCATTTATTTTATTTGGATTAAATATGCATGTTTTTTTCATCAGATTTACCAATTGTTATAATTTGTTTGTGCTGGTCAATTATGAACAATAGATAAAACTGAACTGCAAGCAAAAACTTGGGGCCGAGGGGTCACTGTTTCAAATATTTGAGGGGCTCCTCCCCAAACAAATGTAACCTCACTCCAATTTTTTTATAAAACTTGAAGGCCCTGATTAAATTATATATAGGCTACATTTTCATTTAAAAAGAATCCACTTGTAAAGTTAAACAAATTCCACATATAAATATACTCAATGAAGGTTGTTTCTTTTGTCTCAACCACATCATCATATTGTTTTGAATTTGATGTATGGAAAAGTAAAAACAAAAATTATCATCTTTTGCAAGTGTTATCATAGTGTATTTGTGGTCTTTCACAAAAATATAAGTGAAAATACACCAAATGCTTATGTATTGCTTTATTACTCACAAGAGGCTTAAAGGGTGATCAAACAAATTTATTGACAAGGTGCATGACAAGTAGAAACTATATAGTCTTTGGCAATTGGAACACATCGAAACATCGTTCTTTTAAAGGTGTACTGTAGAGAAATGCATGATATGAAGAGGGATATCCCCTACATGGAGCCGACACTGGTGGTGGTGAAGGGGTGAGTAGCAATGCTGAGATCTGGATGAATGTGGAGCTCTTCTCCTGATGAGCACAGCGGAGGGACCTATGACACGATTGGCTCAAGAGGGTTGAGAAGAAAATACATTTGGTTTAAGACGAAGACGTAAAACGCCCAGTCAGCTGATGAGTTTGGAGTAGAAGAGAGTGAGAGAGAATGTAAAAGATATAAAGTAATGAGTGAGTATAAAGAAGGTCAGTCTTATTTGTTGAACTTCATATTTAAGCTTCATGTCAAACAAGCCATAAGGCTGTATTTCTTAACAGTGCACAGTGAGGTTAAGTGAACTTTGAAAAGCACAGACAACAGAACATGAAATCAAGTTACGCGTCAACTGTAATAAAATAAAAGTGCAATGTATAATCATGAAATATGAAAACATGCTTTTGAATAACATCTGAAGAAGAAAATTCAGTTGGATTAAGTACATTTCTAGTACAGCCCTCTCGAGATTAAACTCCAGGTCACATTCTTGGAGATTTTCACCTTTTCATTACTACAGAAAGATGAGATACGACTTCAAATGCAAAACAGAAACAATTGAATAAATACGCTGAAACCAAAATGGAGTTCAAAACATACATTTTATTTATTTTCATTATTTCGGAGAGAATCCTTTGGCTGCCAGGACTGGGCCCACTGCTCACCACTAAAAACAGAAGGGAATTTTTAGGGAATAACAGTTTAATTTTCCATCTATGAAGGACCACCACCTTCATGCATGCATTAATGGTGGTGGTCCTTCATAGATGGAAAATGAAACTGTTATAGTTCTGTAATGATGTGTGCTTTACACTTGTTATAATGCTTGTTTAATCTGAAACAGAACGGATTAATAGAAAAAGTATTGTAGCCAACCCCCCTATCTCTAATTCATAAAGCAGAAGAACAGAGAAATACTTACCATACTGGACAGGGCTCCCAGTCAACCAACATTTCTGCTTTGCCCTATCAAGAAAAATAAATAAATAATTCCATTCTTAGCATAAGGCTATTATGTCTGGTTATAGGCACTGAGTTTCATTGATACAATGGGTCATTATTTTCAGTAGACACTCCTTTCTAAACTGTAATTCAAAAAAGACCAAACACATAAAAAGCATCTACCTAACAATTATGGTATGTATACTGTAATATGTATTTGCCAACTCACAAGGAAGTTTCTAAATCCTATATTGCACTCTGCATACTGCCTACACTCTGCAGTTCCTTTATGACTGTCTAACCTTTCTCACTCTTTCTCTTACTACACTCCTGATGGGGAAAGCCTCTAGGCGAGTGTGGTAGGAGCAATCTGTGAACAAAAACACGTTTCAAATACTTATTAGTTAGTTTAGGAACAAAATAAACACAACTATGAAGACTTACAACTATGAATCACTTTGTGATTTTCTAGGCTGATATGGCTAGGAACTATACTCTCATTCCTGCGTAATAATCAAGAAACTTTGCTGCCGTACCATGAGTCCAGCAGACGTAATGATATGACGCAGCGCCTGAAAATAGTCCCCAGCTCGGTAGACTAGGGTCGACCATTTTCAGGCGCTGCTACATATTACTGTATTTTGACTGTACAACTATGGGGGAGTTGTAAAATGAGCCTATTTCCAAAAAAAGTGGAGTATCCCTTTAAGTAGGGAGCAGACTTGCAAGGATGACAACAAGTGATGTTTATCACTAATCAAAACATGTACCATGGAACCAAATCACTAATTTCCAATGTGGTATGCTTGCTTGAATAACCATACTACTGCTAAGCCACAGCTCACAACTGAGAATACTCCACTGCTGCTGCTTCTACTACTACAATGCATTTTGGTCAAATTAGACTAATTAAGCCTGTTGGATTTTATAGGTTGTCAATTGTACTAATCTCACTATTACTATTATGTACTACTATTATTATTATTATTATTATTATTACTATTCTATATCTATTATGAATAATCATGGTTATGTGTGCTACGCTGGACTAGCTGGACTGGTCAAGACATTTACATATTGTTGCCCTGTTGCGGGTCGCTAAGTCGCTTTGGATAAAAGCTTTTGCTAAATGATTAAATAAATAAATAAAATTTTGACTAATTGTCTGTTTTAAGTAGTTAAAAAAAAGCAATGGAACTATAGCAAATAAACCGGGGTAAAAGTTGCAATGTATAGCAAAGTATCAATCATTGCATTTACATGCAATGCACTTACTCTTTTGTGACCTTTTCCTTTCCGGCATATGCCTTGGTCCCCCTGTGAGAAAAAACAAAAAACAAAAAAACACATTTACATTAATTAGACAAAATGCACTTTGTAATGTCTTTTCAACATAAATATGTGTCCCTGACTCCCTGGTGTGTCTAGAGAGTAGAGACCCCTGAAATATGGAAAAAGACCATCCTCTATTTCAGTTAATGTGTCTGCAAACACGCTGTTTATATTTGGCTCCACATTTTACATGACATGCAGGCTGAGGCTCATTAGAATAGTAATCATAGTAGGCTTATAGAATACTCCATCTAAAACGACTCGTTTCAGACAGGGTCTGCATAAAGGACCAGTTCAAGATAAATAAGGATTTTTTTTTAAGGATAATGCAAAGCTACTCTAGTGGACTATCAGAACAAAAATATAGAACTGGAAATTAGCATAATAGGTCCCCTTTAAATTCTATTTGCGTAATTCATTTATTTACTTAAAGGGTTAGTTCACCCAAATATGAAAATTCTGTCAGTAATTACTCACCCTCATGTTGTTCTTCCAACCCCGTAAGACCTTCGTTCATCTTCGGATCACAAATTAAGATATTTTTGATTAAATCTGAGAGCTGGATCACATTTCCATAGGCTACTAAGGGATTGAAACTTGCTGGCCCAGAAAATGTATTAAAGAGATTGTTAATATAGTCCAAGTGACTCCAGTTGCTCAATCTTAAAGGAGTCATAACCTGTAATTTTCACTTTTCCACGAGAATCAATGTATGTTATGATTGCCTAACGATTATACACTGGCCGGGAAGCCGATATTTAAAAGTGAAGCGTTTGTTTACCCCAGGATTCATCAACCAGCAAGCGTGCACGCGCACTCAAATACGAGATTTTAATTTCAGCCCCGACTTGACGTCATGACGGGGCAGGATATACCATATATGGACACCGCAGACCTATGCCGCGGGAAGCCTGCCCTGCCCCTTACCCCCTCATATTCAATTCAGTCGCGAAAGATGCAGAAACGTAGTGCACACGTGAGTTGCTCTGTTGTTGACTGCCAGAATCAACATGTAAATGTGTTTTCTCTACCAAGAACGGACCTAGCTATCAGGGACCAGTGGATTAAATTCATTTTTAATGACGCGGTTCCTACAACCCTTCCCACTGGCTTAACGTTTGGTGTCTGTGCTAACTAAACATTTTACGCCGGAATCCTTCACAAATTTGGGGCAATATCAGGCGAAGTTGGCATCGAAGCTCGGGAAAAAGGGGCCATTTTCAACAATCAGAGACTTGCCTGCAATTGAAACGGTAAAGGCCCGTTCACACCAAGCACGATAACTATAAAGATAACGATAAAGATAACTATATATGTGTCCACACCAGCGACCGATAACGGACTTTTTATTCTAAGCACGCGCGCGCCCGGATGATCCAGATCCATTTTAAATGCGCGAGACCTTTAAATTAGAATGGATTCTGATTGGCTGTCAGTGTTTTATCGTTCGACAGCTGGAAAAAAATCGTTCTGAAAGTGATCCCTATGATATCGTTCCTCATATCTTTATCGTTATAGTTGTGGTGTGAACTCTGTTATTCTTTAATATGGAGAACGATTTTTAGAATTATATCTTTATCGTTATCTTTATAGTTATCATCCTTGGTGTGAACGGGCCTTAAGACTGTGTTTTTATTGCTCTACTGTGTGTAACAAACAGCAGCTAACTGCTAATGTGGCTATTGTATGCTAGCGGGAGTATTAGCTTCGAGGTAAACATGAATGTTGGAACAACATGAGGGAGAGTAATTACTGACAGAATTTTCATTTTTGGGTGAACTAACCCTTTAAGAGAATCTGCTTGACTAATGAGCTATGGTAACAGTTATCAGAACCACCAATAATTACCCAACAAACATTATTTACATACCTGACTTTTTCTTTTTGCGACTTGCAACTGTGCCCCTGGCTGACCCTGTGAAGACAGCAATGGGTTTGGAGAAAGAAAATTACTCATATACCAAATAAATCTTTAACTTATTATTTAAAATACTGAAAGACCACAACGTCGCACAAGTGTGGCAGTACATGTATTAATAGGTGTAAAGTACATGTAGTCTTATTGCGATTGAATTAAGGTTGCTCCATTTACTCCACGTGTTTCACTTTCTCGCTTATGTCCATCCTGTTTGTGATAATCCTAATTTGTTTCAACAAGAGCTGATCCTTCGCTGACTTGATCAAGGAACGCAAGGGGTGGGAAAATGGTGGTGTGGTTGTGAGCATGAAATGTGCTCATCAAATTTCATAGCAATCTGATAAATTGAGATATGTTGCCTTCAAGTTTAGTGTGCATGGGACACTGACATTCCCAATTATTTTGAATATTCAAATTATCCTAATATCTTTAATCTTTAATTTTGGCCAAGTAATTTCAGCATTCGATTAGTAGCATTTTTTTTTACTTTTAGATTTATAATAGACTCACAAAATTCCTTCCAAAAGCCCTAGTACAGAATCGGATAGACCATCTAATTATGTAATATCAGATCAACTTTTCTAGCAGATTATCCATGGAAAATGAGAACCTTGTGAGTTTTAATTTATCAACCAGCAAAAAAGTTATAGCATGGTGTGTTTGAGTTCATTTCCCCTACTTGACATCATGCATCCTGCATTGTGACTATTTCACATGCACACATTGCAATGTCGATGCTGAAAAGAGCCCTAACCTGCATCAAGCTCTATGGGGGAAATAAACTGGAAGTCAAGTAAATTCAAGGTAACCCATTGGTCAAACACTTTAGGCCTTTACAAATATAAACTGTAACTCTTTAAATTTGTTCTAATTACCTTGCCCCTCCATTGGGCTCGTCTGCTCCACCTGCCCCTCCACAGGGCTCGTCTGCTCCACCTGCCCCTCCACAGGGCTCGTCTGCTCCACCTGCCCCTCCACAGGGCTCGTCTGCTCCACCTGCCCCTCCACAGGGCTCGTCTGCTCCACCTGCCCCTCCACGGGGCTCGTCTGCTCCACCTGCCCCTCCACGGGGCTCGCCTGCTCCACCTGCCCCTCCACGGGGCTCGCCTGCTCCACCTGCCCCTCCACGGGGCTCGCCTGCTCCACCTGCCCCTCCACGGGGCTCGCCTGCTCCACCTGCCCCTCCACGGGGCTCGCCTGCTCCACCTGCCCCTCCACGGGGCTCGCCTGATCCACCTGCCCCTCCACGGGGCTCGCCTGCTCACCTTCTTCCGGTTGCTTGTTCTCCAATGGGTCACAGGGTGTGAGATGCAGCGTAATCAGCTGATCATCATTGCCACTGGAATCCTGGGTCCAACCTGTGCAAGTTAAACAAGTGTTGTGTTTTGCTTATTTAAAACATAGAGGTTAACAAGCTTGATCTGTACCTGTTTTAAGTTTTAATCTGTTTGAATCATATAGGCCTAGTCCAAATTTTGCCCAACCAGATTTGAAGGCACTTTTGATTGCAGGAGAACTATTGAGTGTCAACTGGATGTATTAGATATCTGCAATATATTTGATTGATTTCCAATGACTATAACCAATACAATATATCTTTAAGTCGGGAAAATAAAACCCAAACTGCTCATAATATCTATTCAAAAAATGACAAGTATAATGTTTGTTTACAGTCTGGGTTATGCCTCAAAGTTAGTAGCAGTGTAAGTTTTTGGTGTATCCAGCCAACATTTGATTGTTTTCTTTTTCTTTGTGTTATTTCTGGTAATGCTCTACATTTTAGCGCCGTCCTTGATATTGTTTTATTGAATATATATATATATATATATATATATATATATATATATATATATATATATATATATATATATATATATATATATATATATATATATATATATATATATATATATATATATATATTATCATTTAATTCATTGACCCAGTAACCAAAACGTGTCTTTGCGAATTTCATGTGTTCAATTAGTATGTCCAGATTTTTGTGATTTACAAAAAATTAAGCTCAATGTTAAATCTCCTTTAAGATAATAAAATCTTTTGCGCTCTCAACACAAATTGTGAACTGTGACTTTAAGATACAGTGCATGCATCTCACCTTCACAAAGGTATTCATAAAATGAACCTATCTTCTGAAGGTAGTCCTGGGCATAGGCGGAGAGGGTGCAGCGAGGGGTTAATATTTCACACTTCATTTCTTTTTTTTTGGTCTCCTTTCCAAGAAGCAGAACTGGCTTGTATCCAATGGCATGGAGTTTCTCAAGCTGCAATGACAACATTGTGTATTTTTGCTGTTTAATGAAATAGAAAAACAACATAAAAAATAACTAGGAATATTAATTATTAAGAAAATATAACATTATTAATGACAGCATCCAGGTTACTGCCATTCAGGATTTTTAACCTAATAGTGAGTTTTGCTTTTGTAAAACCAAGTATGTGCAAACAGGAAGGCTCATACAGTAGAAGCAAAAAAAACAAATATATATAGAAAATAAGGTTAAAATATAACTTTTTGTAATATTAGGAGCTTGGGTTTTGCACCTACGTTGATAAGATTATGTAGCCATTGTGCAACTGGACAATGACAATCTAAAGATTTATTTTAAAAAGGCAGAACCTTAGTGATAACATGACCAAATGGGTGAATGCTGCACATATTTACAGTAGACACGTGCACATTGTTGTTTTGAGTAGTACAGTATGAATGCAGTTCATTTGTTATTTCTCATCCACTCGATAAGAAAGTTTGATTATTATATTGCAATTCTGTCACAATACATGCCTGTATTTGTTATGAACTCAAGAATTCCTGAGTATCAATTATATTTGCTGTGTGTTCAAATTTTGCTCTGGTAGATCATTAAGGTCTGTGATGTGTTATGGTGAAGATGTGTTTACTTTAGGGTATTAGCCTACCACTAAAATAAAAACTAAAAATCACAATTACATCTACCTTCAAATTTGATAGTTAAATTGTACTTTTAAATTAGTTCTGATGACACAGGGAGGACAAAGTATCATTAGAAAAAAATAATTTAACTTTATCTATATTGGCAAAAAATACTGTCTTTCTGACCTTGCGCTGGCATGCTCACTTAATAACAAATGGTACCACTGAATGTACTTCCTAGATGATCTGGAAAGTTTAATGTCATGTATGAAATTGTACGTACCAGGATATTGGCTTCATCCTTGATGGATGCAATGTTGTGGTTTTTCTTACGACCAACCACCCATTCATCTCGCTTCTCATCAAACCTCTGAAGCTTCTTCTTGAGGCGCTGCTTCTGAGGTTGCTCCTTTTTACAGTGTGAACAGACCTTTTGTGCACAAAATAAAATGCCCTGACAAAAAGGGCAGTTCTTTTTTGTAGACCCCCCCGGCATTATAACAGTCAGATACAGACAGACAGACAGACAGACAGACAGACAAAGATGGATAAGAGACAAGTAGACAAAGACAGACAGAGAGAAAAGAACGAGCAATAGATAAAGACTGTGAGATAGATGGAGAGAGAAATATAGATATTGAGAACAGAGAGAATGTGAGATATAGAAAATAAAGAAGAGATTGAGGTTGGCTCTTAAAAGTGCCTTTGGGTTTTGAAATCAGGTGTGGCTATAGGTTCGGACAGGTGATGTGTTTGACAGGATCTGCATGGAGAACAACAGAAAATGTTGATTATGTAGTGTTTATGTACCCTATTAATGACCCTAATAGTGAGTGATTCCCATTTTCTTATAAATACTTAAAATAAATAAATACAGATTCACGTTGCTCCTATTTCCTGTGCGCGTAATTTTTTTTTAAAGGCGCGCGCGCGTAACATGTGCCTGGGGTTCGACATCCCAGATTAAAAGGCAGCGTTATGTGCAGTATAAGTTTAGACCAAGTGATAATATTGTTATTACTGACACATTACAGTGACACTGTGGGTGAACCACGATGATCGAGAGAAAATTACATATTTTAGATAACTAACGTTAGAGTTAGCATGTTGAAGTTGGCTATCCATTTAGCAAGCCTAATTTCACAGGATTTTTTTCTGATAATGAGCAAACCTTGGACGGGCTTTAATTCGTTGCCCTAACGTGTAAATCATGTGAATCTAATATGGCAAATGCATCAATTATTTATAGCAAAACGTGATCGTTACGTACGAATGAGCCTAGCAACTTACCTGGAAAGTGGTTTGAGCGCAATGAGAAATCACTGAAGAAATCACCCAATTACAGGGCGGGCTGGCTCCGTCTCCATAGCAACGGAAGCTGATGATCATGGGTAATACTGGAAACAAATAAAACTGATGGCCATAACACATAGTATTGTTGAATTATCAAGCACACTTTCGCGTGTGTGTTGAAAAAAGATGAGGATATCATTAAAAGAGAATCGGTGGCGGGTCCTCAGTTTTATCTGTCGTCATCCATAGTAACGGTCGATAAGGCTCGTGGGAAATGTAGTTACTGTTAGATTTGACACGCCAAACCGATGGAAAACCGGTATTTTTCAGCAAAGAAACAGGAATATTTAGAAGCAATAGCCGTAACTCAACTTTGCACTCGCATTCAGGAATAATATACATATTTTTTTAATGTAAGGAAGCACTGACGATGGTTTACAATGTTGAGTAGCCTACCGATTATAATTTAAAAAGCAATAAAACAAGGATTAAAATCTCCTGATTAAATGATGGGCAAAGTAGCCCCTAAAGTTTTCTAAATGAATCACAAAAAAAAATAAAAATAACAATACTGTGTTTTGAAAGAAAAACGTGGTGCAGGCACGAAAAAGACGTCCCATTGAAATACATTAGATTGAAAGTCGTGCTGAGTGACACGAAAAAAGGAAGGAAATTCGTGCCCATGGACACGAATCAATTTGTGTTGAGTAGCCTATACCGAATATAAAGTAATAAAAACGAGGATTGAAATCACCTGATTAAATGTTGAGTAATGTAGCCCTTAAAGTCTGCAAAATTAATAACAATTGAGAAAAAACAATAGCCTACCGTGCTCTCGAAAAAAAACGTGGTGCAGGCACGAAAAATACGTCCCATTGAAATACATTAGATTGAAAGTCGTGCTGAGTGACACGAAAAAAAGAAGGAAATTCGTGCCTATGAACACGAATCAATAGATTCATGTTGAGTAGCCTATACCGAATATAAAGCAATAAAAACGAGGATTAAAATCACCTGATTAAATGTTGTGTAATGTAGCCCTTAAAGTCTGCAAAATTAATAACAATTGAGAAAAAACAATACGGTGCTCTCGAAAAAAAAACGTGGTGCAGGCACGAAAAATACGTCCCATTGAAATACATTGGATTGAAAGTCGTGCTGAATGACACGAAAAAAAGAAGAAAATTTGAGCCCATGGACACTAATAAATAGATTCATGTTGAGTAGCCTATACCGAATATAAAGCAATAAAAACAAGGATTAAAATCTCCTGATTAAATGTTGTGTAATGTAGCCCTTAAAGTTGGCAAAATGAATACCAATTGAGAAAAAACAACTCTCGAAAGAAAAACGTGGTGCAAGCACGAAAAATACGCCCCATTGAAATACATTAGATTGAAAGTCGTGCTGAGTGACACGAAAAAAATGAAATGCCTTTGGACACGAATAAATTCGTGTTGAG